>NC_091061.1:120232195-120857195 GCF_000393655.2 Nicotiana sylvestris
GCTGATATATTAGCTATTCAAAAAGCAAGTAGGTAATGCGTATGTTTGAGATCAATGATTCATTTCATTTGAGAAAAATATGGTTTGGAATGTGATAGAAGGCCCACAGTGTTATACGAAGACAATGCTGCATGCATATCCCAATTAAAGGGAGGATCCATAAAAGGAGGTAAAACGAAACACATTTTACCAAAGTTATTCTTCACACATGATCTCTAGAAGAATGGTAATATTGATGTGCAACAAATATGTTCAAGTGACAATTCGGTAGATTTATTCACTAAATCTTTACTAAATTTAACTTTTGAGAAGATGGTAGACAAGATTGGAGTGTGGAGACTCAAATATTTGAAATAAGGTTTTCATTAATGGAAGTAAAATACATGTTGAACTCTTTTTTCCTTATTAAGATTTTTCCACAAGGTTTTTCTTGTAAAGTTTTTAATGAGACAGCTAGCAATGCATATTACTAAATATATGTAATTTTTTTCTTAACTAGGATGTTTCCCATGGGTTTTTCTTAGTAAGGTTTAACGAGGTACATTATATTTTAATGAACATCCAAGGGGGAGTGTTATGAAAATATTATATTGTGGATGTCCATTTATTATTCCGCTGTAGATTATCTTCCTGAAGAAGATTATCCACTTAGTACTCTATTGAAGTTTATCTACAAGAAGCTGATAAGACAGGTTGCAAGCAACTCAATGAAATAACTTGCAATAGCTTCTTATTGAGAGACAGGTTGCAAGCAGCTCGTGCAGATAGCTTACAAGCAACTAAAGAAAAGTTTCGCATATGCTTCTTAAAAAGCCTCGCAACTGCTTCCTTTCTGCTATAAATAGAAGAGATTTCAGTTTATTATGTACATCAGTTAGAAGTTGAATAATATATCAGTCTCTCTCTATACTTGTCTTTGGTTAATTTACTTTATAGTCTTTATTTTATAACATAATCTTATTTTTAGTTATAGATACACTCCTGCATTTTATGTGATGACCCGATAGGTCATTTTGAGTTTTAGCCTTTATTTTCGTGTTTCGAGACCTCGACTAGTTGCGTTTAGCATTCCTCGATTTGCATGCACAGTCCGTGTCTTTTACCGAAAACTTTTTATGTGGAAAATTGAAGAAAATGTGAAATTTTGCCTTAAAAATAATTTGAATTGACTACGATCAATATTTTATGAAACGGACCCGGATCAGTATTTTGACAGTCCCGATGGATTCGTATTGTCACTTCGGACTTGGATGTATATCCGGAATTAATTTCGAAAGTCCGTAGGTCGAATTGTGTTGATTTGCCAAAATTTTGCAATTTGAAGTTGAAAGGTTTGACCATAGGTTGACTTTTAGCTATTGAGCTCAAAAATTAATTTTTGAACTTGGAATAGGTCCGTTATGATATTTAGAATTTGTCTGCAAAATTTGGTGTCGTTTGGAGTTGCTTTGATAGGATTCGGACATTTAGTTGTAATTTTAGAAATTCTTGAACTTTTCTTTGAAATTCTTGGGTTTTAGAGTTCAATTCGTAGTTTAAATGTTATTTTTGTGTTTTGACCGTGCGAGTTAGCTCATATGATATTTTTAGACTTGTGTGGATGTTTGTGTTGGAGCCGCGAGGGCTCAGATGAGTTTCAGACATGTTCCAGAATGGTTTTGAACTGAAATTTGACTCTGGTGCTCAGGTATCACAATTGCGAGCACCGACATTGCAATTGCAAAGGTGACAGTGGGGGCTCTGATGTGCAATTGCGACTTCCCCTTTGCATTGGCGAAGTCTGCCAGATTTTGCCTTTGTTCGCAATTGCGAATAATTGTTCGCATTTGCCAAACTCTCAGCTTCGCAATTGCGAAGCCTTTTCTCATAAATGCGATAATGACATAGGCTGTCAAGGTTCACAAAAGCGATCCCTGTTCGGCAATTGCGAGAACCCTGTGTCACAAATGCGACATCTGCAACTGGTAAAAGGGATGGGAGACGGAAGTTTTGAAAATATTCTCTCATTTTTTAACCTTAGACTGGGTAGGAGACGATTTGGAGAGGGGATTTTCATCAACAAACTTTGGGTAAGTGATTCTAATCTATTTCTAATTATATTCCATCAATATATCTTACATTTTAAAATCAAAATCATGTGAATCAAAGTGAAAATTTGTGAAACCTTGTTAAGTTTTTGAAAAATAAGATATTGAGTTTTGAGAGTCGATATGAACTTGGATTTTGAAACTAATCATGTGATGACCCGATAGGTCATATAGAGTTTTAAAACCTAATTCTTTGTTTCAAAGCCTCCAGTAGCTTCTTTAAGCCTTCCTTGATTTGCGTGCATAGTTTGGGTATTTTTTCGGAATGCTTTTATGTTAAAAAACTGATAAAATATGAAATAAAATTCATTTGAGTTGACTTCGATCAACATTTTGAGCAAATAGACCCGGATTCGTATTTTGGTGGTCCCGGTGGGTTCGTATCGTAATTTGGGACAAGGACGTATGCCCGGAATCGAATTAGGAGGTCCCTAGCTCGAGTTATTAATTTTTGTCAAAAAATTTAAGTTTAAAGTTTTAATGATTGTAAAGAATTGACCGATGTTTGATTTTGTTGATATCGGGTCCGTATTTTAGGTCCGGAGCCCGGTATAGGTCCGTTACTATATTTATGACTTGTCTGTCAAATTTGGTGAGAAACGAAGTTGGTTTGACGTGATTCAGATGTTCGGTTGTTAAAATAGAAGTTTTAAAGTTTTTTGAAAATTTCATTTGATTTGGACTACGATTCGTAGTTCCAAGCGTTATTTTGGTGTTTTGATGACGCGAGTGAGTTCTTATGAGGTTTTTGGACTTGTGTGAATAATTGATTTGGAGTCCTGAGGGCTCGGATGAATTTCAGATAGGCTACGGATGGTTATAGACTTTGAAAATCTGGTTTTTCCTCAGTTTCAGCTGTCATCTGGTTTCCTTCTTCGCGATCGCGAAGGTAATCTCGTATCGCGAAAAGTGATTTGGGCTGGGATGGATTTAATTCATTGTGAACGCGATGGTTGGGTCACTGACGTGGAGTGTTGAGGGTCTTACCCTGCACGAATGCGACCAGCCTCTCACGAACGCGTAGCTTTAGGGACCTGGGAGAGGGGAACTAACTTTACCCTTAGCGAATGTGAAGGGTATTTCGCAAACGCGTAGGTCTTTGGGCCGCTACCTTCCGCGATCACGTCAGGCCCTTGGTGAACGCGAAGAAGGCATGACGCCCAGTGATTAAAACATTTCAAAACCGGGATTTCTCCCATTTGACATAACCCTTCCATTAGAGCTCGGCTAAAGAGCGATTCTGAAGAGAAAACTCAACATCAATTCATAGGTTTGTACACTTTAACTCATTTTCTTCCATTTCTAACATCACCCATTAATTTCTAGCCCTAATCTTTGTTCTTCCATGGTAGAAAAGAGGGGATTTAGGAAGAACTGAGGATTTTTGCAAATTGGGGATTTAGACCTCAATTTGAGGTCAGATTCTGAAATTAATTATATAATCAGGCTTAAAGGTGAATGGGCTAATGGATTTTGTTCCGAACCTTGGATTTTGACAAAGTAGGCCCGGGGTCGATTTTTGACTTTTTGGGGGAAAGTTTGGAAATTCTAAATTTATGCATTGTAATTGGTTCCTTTAGCAATATTTGATATTATTGGGTCAATTATGGCTATATACGAGTGGTTTGGAGGCGGATTCTAGAGGAAAGACCCTGGTAGATCTCTGAATTCACTATTGAGTGAGGTAAGTGTTGAGTTTAACCTTGACTTGAGGGAATTAGGAACCATCGGACTATGTGCTATGTGAATTTCATGTGTTTCGACGTATATGCGAGGTGACCAGAGCTTATACGCCGCCGAAATACTTATTTTCCCTCATTTTCCGCTTTTCCTTAATTATCTCCTTCCCTATATTAAATGTTATATGCTCTAAATGTCTTCCATGCTTGTTTTCTACATGTTAATCAGTGTTTCCTTCTGTTAATAATGTTAGATCCTTTCATATTTTCATGATTCACTGCTACTTTCCTTAACTGACTTACTCGCACCTTCTAATTGTAATTTACCTGACTTGACTTGCTGTGTAGTATTATCTATATGAATTCCCGTGTTGTACAATGTTTCCTTTAGGTTAAGCTTGGTATTTATTGATCGTAAAGGTTCTTGTGATTTGAATTATTGATTTAACTATGCACATTGAGTATTTGGTACTGATATGGTGGGATCGGATTGCACACCGCAATAGGTGAAATAAGGGTGGATTGATATGGTGGAATAAAATTAAATTTGTACTGATACGGTGGGATCGGGTTGCACACCGTAATAGGTGAAATAAGGGTGAATTCATAGATACTGATATATATATATATATATATATATATATATATATATATATATATATATATATATATATACCATTGTTGATATTGTTACGGTGAAATAAGGGAGGATTTTGTGCTGTACGGTGGGATCGGGTTGCGCACCACAACAAATTATGTGTTTCTAATTCCTTAAGTTGTGTTGGTTTTCGGTATTTTCATTTCAAACTCTAAGGATTGGTAATTCTGATCGTCACTGGCTTATTTTTTTAGATTGTAGCTATTATTTTCAGTTGACTGTCTTATTCTATTCCGTATTTCCTTTTCTGACTTTATTAATACTGCGTACATGTTGTAGTTTAGGTGACCTGCCTTAGCCTCGTCACTACTTCGTCGAGGTTAGGCTCGACACATACAGAGTACATGGGGTCGGTTCTACTCATACTATACTTTGCACTTCTTGTACAGATTTTGGAGTGAGTCCAAGTGTCGGTTATTAGCATGCTCGGATTGGACAACTGGTGGAGACTTGAGGTACAGCTGCTAAGCGTCCGCAGCTCCTGGAGTCCCCTTCCTTTTTATTTGGCTGTGTACTTCCTTTTTAGATAGCTTTTATGTTATTTCAGAAGCTTGTTTGTACTATTCTAGTAGCTCGTACACGTGTGACACCGGGTCTAGGGTTGTATCAGACGTTTGGTTGTTTTAACTTCTGCATTTTTAATATGGATTATTTTAGTTATAGTTATTTCAATTCTTTCTTATTATTTAATTTAAACTATTAAAAATGGATAAATTATTCCAACATTGGCTTGCCTAGCAAGTGAATTATTAGGCGCCATCACGGTCCAGACGGTAGAAATTCCGAGTCATGACAAATCACATATATAAACTCGTGGGGTCATGGGTAGTCTGAATCAACCTTTCGACCTAGGTTTTGACCAGGCGAACCCCAGGTTGACTTTTGTTGACTTTTCGTGAAAAGTGTAAAGATCGTAGCTTTATCTATTATAATTGGTTGCCCTAGCATTATTGTTGTTATTAAGTTGATTTTGGTTTGATTCTATTGATTTGGAGGCAAATTTTAGAGAAAAGGCCCCAGTTGAGCTTTGATTTGATTGCGGAGTGAGGTAAGTGTTGGATCTAACCTTTTCTTGAGAGATTTAAGTATTTTCGAACTTTGTGTTGTTTGGATTAAGTTAGAAAATGTCGTATAGGCGAGGTAACGAGTGTATATACACCATCAAAATATTTGGTTTCCATGTTTTCTCGTTATTTCATGAATTATCTTATTCCATGCCTTAATTGTTACATTCTTTAATTGCTTTCTATGTCGTAATTTATTATCTGTCATTTAATTATTCTTGTATTGAATTGTTCATCCTTTCTACCGTTTTTATTTGCTACTTCCCTTAGCTGTTTTACTTGCACACCTTAATTGTCACATGTTTTACTTATCCTATTATTTTGTAATATTTGTTGCATCCTTTGATTATTACCTGGTCCTTTATTGCCTTGCACTCTTACTCCTTGATGTATAATTCTTGTAAATTGAGTTATTGGATTGTTTATGTTATTTGAAATTGATTATATGGTGGGATCGGGTTGCGCGCGGCAAAGGATTGTGTGTGTCGTACTTTTGTAGTTGTTGTGTTGGTTTCAGCATTTTTACATGAGATTACGAGACTTGTTATTCTGGGCTTCCTGATAATGAGATTTGAGTTCATTTTCACAAATTAATTGTTTTACTCCCATTTCTTGCTTTTCTTTTCCTGTTATTATTATTATTATTATTACTACGCACAGGTTATTGTTAGTGGCCCTCCTTAGCCTCATCACTACTTCATCGAGGTTAGGCTCGACACTAACAGAGTACATGGGGTCGGTTGCGCTCATACTATACTCTACGCTTCTTGTGTAGATACCAGAGTTGGTCCTAGCGGCGTTTATTAGCAGTTTCTTGGATTCAATCACTAACGGAGACTTGAGGTACAACTACATGATGCTCGCAGCCCTGAAGTCCCCTTCCCTCCTATCTTTACTATTTTTCTAAGTTTCAAAACAATGTATTTTATTCAAACCAGGTTTGTAGCACTCTAGATGTTCATGTACTCGCGACACCATCTTCTGGGTTATGTTTAGACATCAGCGTTCAATATTATTTTACTATACT
The DNA here is from genome assembly GCF_000393655.2 of Nicotiana sylvestris. Lineage (NCBI taxonomy): Eukaryota > Viridiplantae > Streptophyta > Magnoliopsida > Solanales > Solanaceae > Nicotiana > Nicotiana sylvestris. The sequence goes on from NC_091061.1 coordinate 120,238,711, forward strand.
TCGGACTTATATCGTTTCTGTTGTAAATATTTCGGTATAAATTGTTAAAATCAGTTATTTTTTCTGTTTCACGTCAGCTTTCCTAGCAAGTAGATGTTAGGCACCATTACGACCCTGAGGTTGGGATTTCGGGTCGTGACAAGTTAGTATCAGAGCACTAGATTTCTTAGGTCTCACGAGTCATGAGAAAGCTTAGTAGGGTCTAAGGAATCGATATGGAGACGTCTGTACTTATCTTCAGGAGGCTATGAAGCTTTAGGAAAAATTCCACTTCTTTCTTTCTCTATCATGTGATTTTGTTCTATCATTGATATTTGAATCATTCCGCTCTTTCTCCCTCGCATATGGTGAGAACACGCACATGATCTACAGCTAGTCAGGAGCCGGAGCCCCCTGTTCCAGCTACTACTAGGGGAAGAGGCCGAGGAGGAGGTCGAGACAGAGGCACAACTTAGCCTAGAGCTTGAGCAGCACCCACAGGGGAGCCTCAGATTAATCATGATGAGGAGGTCCCAGCTTTGATTGCACTCATCAGACCAGCTTAGGTCCAGGAGGGATTAATAGCCACTTCAGTGCTTCAAGACGCTATAGTCTGCTTGGTGGGACTTATGGAGAGTGTGGCCCATATTGGTGCATTTTCGGTAGAACCATCCATCTCTCAGACTAGGGCAGGAGCACAGACTCCCGTGACTCACACTCCGGAGCATATGACTCTTCTATATCAGACTCCAATAGCCCAGCTATTAAGGTAGTTCAGCCGGTAGTTGCGGCACAGGCCGAGTATAGGCCCACTATGTCTTCTAAGGCCTTGTTAATGTTGGATAAGTTTACCAAGCTCTTTTTTTTCATTTCAGTTGTGCACCTTCTGAGGACCCATAAGATTACTTGGACTGTTGCCACGAAGTGTTGTGTAACATGGGCATTGTTGAGACCAATGGGGTCGACTTTGCAGTGTTCCAGATGACCGGTTCTGCCAAGAGCTGGTGGAGAGATTATGTATTGACTAGGCTAGCTGGTTCGCCTTCACTTACCTAGGATCAGTTTTCACAGCTATTTCTAGAGAAGTTTATTCCTTTCACTCTGAGAGAGGTGTATCGCAGGCAATTTGAGCGCCTTCAGTAGGGTGGCACGACCATCACCCTGTATGAGACTCGATTTGTGGACCTAGCTCGTCATGCCATTGTCTTGCTCCCTACTGAGAGGGAGAGAGAGAGGAGATTCATTGATGGGCTCACTTCCAATATCAAGCTACAGATGGCCAAGGAGACCAGAGATGATATTTCTTTCTAGAGGTTCGTAGAGATTCGTAGACGGATCGAGATGATTTGTGGTCAGGAGAGGGAGCGGTATCTGATAAGAGGCCTCGTCATTCCGATGGTTTCAGTGGTGCCTCATTTGGAGGCAGGAGTACTTTTGGTAGAGGCCATCCTCGTAGGCCATTTCAGTCAGCGCTTTAGGCATCCCATAGTGCTATGGGTAGTCATGGTCCTTATGTATCTCATCCTAGACAGCTAGCCTACAGTACACCATCAGCTCCTATTAGTGCGCCTCCAATCCATAGCTACCACCGCAGTTATCCAGCTCGTTCGGGTTAGTTTTAGCTTCAGCATCCACAGCAGCTGGATGTGTGTTTTGAGTGTGGGGGTACATGTCACATAAAGAGGTACTGCCCTAGATTGTTGAGTAGCATGCCACAATAGAGCTCTTGTTCCATAGTTTCGGTACCGGGTGCTTCACCGCTAGCTCAACCAGTTAGAGGTAAGGGTCAGGCTGCCAAAGGTGGAGGTTAGGCCATTAGAGGTGGAGGTCAGGCCGTTAGAGGTGAAGGCCAGCCAATTAGAGGCCGTCCGAGAGACAAAGGTCAGGGTGGTAGGTCCCAACCCTATTTTTATGGATTCCCAACTAGACCTAAGGCTGAGTCATCTAACGCCATTATCACTGGTATTGTTCCAGTTTGACATAGAGATGCTTCAGTTCTATTTGATTCGGGCTTTACTTATTCCTATATGTTATCCTATTTTGCTTCATATTTGGTTCTGCCTTGTGATTCTTTGAGTGCTCTTATGTATGTGTCCATGCCTGTGGGAGATTCTATTGGTGTAGACTGTGTCTATCGCTCGTCTGTTATACTATTGGGAGTCTTGAGACTAGTGTTAATCTCCTACTTTTTGATATGGTAGACTTTGATGTTATTTTGGGCATGGATTGGCTGACACTTTATCATGCTATATTGGACTGTCACGCCAAGACAGTGAACTTAGCCATGCTGGGGCTTCCTCGATTAAAGTGGAGAGGGACTCCTGGCCATTCTACCAGCAAGATTATTTCTTATGTGAAGTCTCAGCATATGGTCGAGAAAGGATGTCTAGCATATTTGGCCTATATTCGCAATTCTAGTGCGAAGGTTCCTTCCATGGATTCGGTACCTGTTGTGCGTTAGTTTCCAGAGGTGTTTCCTGCAGATCTGCCAGGGATGCACCCGACAGAGATATTGACGTCTATATTTATTTGGCTCCGGCCACTAAGCTCATTTCTATTCCACCATACCATATGGTCCCGCCCGAGTTGAAGGAACTAAAGGAGCAGTTGCAAGATTTACTTGATAAGGGATTTATTAGAACTAGTGGCCTTGGGGTGCGCTCGTGTTGTTTGTGAAGAAGAAGAAGGATGGTTCGATGAGGATGTGCATAGACTATCAACAGTTGAACAAAGACATTATGAAGAACAAGTATTCATTGCCGAGGATTGATGACTTATTTGATCAGCTTCAGGGTGCCAATGTATTTTCAAAGATTGATTTGAGGTTTGGCTACCACCAGTTGAAGATTAGGGCATCGGATGTCCCTAAGACGGCTTTTTGGACTCTATATAGGCATTATGAGTTCCTAATGATGTCATTTAGGTTGACAAATGCCCTAACAATTTTTATAAATTTGATGAATCAGGTATTTAAGCCGTAATTGAATTCTTTTGTGATTGTCTTCATTGATGATATCTTGATCTACTCCCGCAGTTGAAAGGAGCATGAGCAACATCTTGGTGTGGTACTTTAGACTCTGAGAGATAGTCAGTTATATGCCAAGTTTTCAAAGTGTGAGTTTTGGTTGGACTCGGTCGCCTGTTTGGGACATGTTGTATCAACTGAGGGCATAAAAGTGGATCCTAAGAAGATTGAGGCGGTATAGAACTGGCCTAGACCTACTTCAGCTATAGAGATTCGGAGTTTCCTGGGTTTGGTGGGTTATTATCATCGGTTCGTGGAGGGATTTTCATACATAACAGTCCCATTGACTAGATTGACTTAGAAGGTTGCCCAATTTAGGTGGTCGGATAAGTGTGAGATGAGCTTTTAGAAGCTCAAGACTGCCTTGACTACACCTCCGGTGTTGATATTGCCCATAGGTTCAAGATCTTATATGGTGCATTGTGATGCATCACGTATTGGGCTCAGTGCAGTGTTGATGCAGGATGGCAGGGTGATTGCATACGCGTCACGTCAGTTGAAGGTTTATGAGAAGAATTACCCTATTCATGACTTAGAGTTGGCATCTATTGTTCATGCACTGAAGATTTGGAGGCATTACCTCTACGGTATGTCGTGTGAGGTATTCACAGATCATCGGAATCTACAATATTTGTTCAAGTAAAAGGATCTCAACTTGAGGCAGCAGAGATAGTTGGAGCTATTGAAAGACTATGATATCACCATTTTGTATCACTCGGGAAGACCAATGTGGTGGCTGATACTTTGAGTAGAACGACTGCGAGCATGGATAGCCATACGTATATTCTAATTGGTGAGAGACCTCTAGCATCAGATGTTCAGGCTTTGGCCAATTAGTTCCTGGGGTTACATGTTTCGGAGCCTAGTCAGGTTCTAGCTTGTACGGTCTCTCGGTCTTCTTCGTATGAGAGCATTATAGAGCGTCAGTATGATGACCCCCATTTGCACGTCCTTAAGGACACGGTGCGACATGATGGTGCCAAGCAGGTTACTATTAGAGATGATGGGGTGTTGTGGATGCAGGGTCATATTTGGGTGCGTAATATGGACAGGCTTCGCGAGTTGATTCTTGAGGAGGCCCACAGTTTGCGGTATTCCATTCATCCGGGTGCCGCCAAGATGTATCAGGACTTGATGCAGCATTATTGGTGGAGAAGAATTAAGAAGGATATAGTTGCATATGTGGCTCGGTGTTTGAACTATCAGCAAGTAAAGTACGAGCATCAGAGGCCTGGTAGTTTGCTTTAGAAGCTTGAGATTCCCGAGTGGAAGTGAGAGCGTATTACCATGGATTTTGTTGTTGAACTCTCACGGACTTCAAAGAAATTCGACGTTGTATGGGTCAGTGTGGACAGGTTGACCAAGTCGGCACATTTCATTCCAATAGCAGTTACCTATTATTCAGAGTGGTTAGATGAGATCTATATCCGCGATATCGTCCGTCTTCATGGTGTGCTGATGTCTGATGACGCCCAAATCTAGTCCTATAAAGGATAAGCGGTCGCTGCAAATATAATCCGGTCTAAAAGTCCAGAGTCGAATCCCACAGAGAACTAAGGTTTAGCTACAATTGTTCACTATCACTAAGAAGACAATTTCGAACAATTCCTAAGTTATAAAGATTGAAATTGTTATTTTAAACTAATTAACTAGAAACTATTAAAAGCAGTAAAATTAGCAAATAAAGAGACTAAGAGTTGGAGACTAAATTAAGGAGATCTAGAGTTATGGTTTCCCCAATTGTCGGAATTCTTCCTGCTAAGTCTCCTACAATTTCAACTAAGTATTCTCTACTGATTATGAGCACTCGACTTATCGTAATTCTCTCTCAGGAAACTACAATAATGTACTAGTCATATTCTCTTGAATTATGCTAGCTCGCACTTTTTCATTGCTCACTATGATCACATCAAAGCTTTGTTATCTCTAAACCCGCTTTTAAACCCACCGTATTGATCTCTCATATACCTTAGGAGTGACGTTGTTCAATAATCACCTAAATATGTATCCTTTCTCAAGCAACACATAATAAATAGGCATAGTCAATCGATGGCCATTCAATCAACTTAAATAAGCACGTAGTTGAGCAAGTAGATAAATTCAAAGGTTAAATTATATTAAAACATAACAAGAATTCATCATCCAAGAGGTTCCACCAAAACTCTATATAATAAATTAGCTATTCATAAAAGTATGTGAAAACACATACTCAAATTCATAACCAACAATAAAAAGTAGGAAGAAGAAGGGGAAAAACCCGTGGTTGAATCTTCCTCCTTCCTCCTAACGTGTTCTCGCCTCCTTGGGTATTGTCTTACCCTAAAGTAGTGTCTCCCCCTTCAAAAGGACGTTTTATGATGTATTTATATCAATTAGGGTTGATGTGGGGTGTCCTTGATCTCTCCGCATTCGAAAAGGACATGCTGAGTCACGTGCCAGAGTTGGTGCAACGCGCGACTTCTTGCACGCTCCCAGTTATTTCTTCTTTTTCTTTGTTCTTTAGTGTGCCAGGTCCAGTGCCAACCTCCATACTTCACTATTTTTTATTTATTTTCTAAGCTATTTCGCGCCTACGTTCACGCAATGCACCAATTGTGGCACGTTCCCAGGTCTTGCATCTCTACTCTTTTTTGCATCAACTCATCCAATTATTGCCAACTTTCATCCAAATTCATTCCTACATACAATAAACATGTAATGAGCATATTATATGTTTATAAACATGTAATCTCCCACAACTCACATAAAAAATAATATACAAACATACTCAAAAACATGCATTTTTCAATGTCTATCATTTCTAATCGGGGTACGCAGTTCACCTCGCGCTTCTGGAGGGCCGTACAACATGAGATAGGTACACAGGTTGAGTTGAGTACAACATTTCACCCCCAAATAGACAGACAATTCGAGCGCACCATTAAGATATTGGAGGATATGCTTCGCGCCTGCATTATGGATTTCGGGGTTCTTAGGATCAGTTCTTACCGCTTGTGGAGTTTTCCTACAATAACCGCTATCAATTGAGTATTCAGATGGATTCCTATGAGGCATTATATGGGAGATGATATCATTCGCCAATTAGTTGGTTTGACCTAGGAGAGGCTCAGTTGTTGGGTACCGATTTGGTTCAGGATGCCTTGGAAAGGTCAAGATGATTCAGGATCGACTTCGCATAACTTAGTCTAGGTAGAAGCGTTATGCCAATCGGAGAGTTCATGATATTGCATTCATGGTTGGAGAGAGGGTATTACTTTGGGTTTCACCTATGAAGGGTATGATGAGGGTCGAAAAGAAGGACAAGTTGAGCCCTGGGTATATCAGACCCTTTGAAATTCTTGAAAAAGTGGGTGAGGTGGCCTACAAGCTTTTATTACCATCTAGTTTATCAGCAGTCCACCCAGTGTTCCGTGTCTCCATGCTTGGGAAGTATTACGGTGATCCGTCCCATGTGTTAGATTTTAGCTCAGTCCAATTGGACAATGATTTGACTTTTGAGGAGGAGTCGGTGGCTATTCTAGCCTGACAGGTCTGGAAGTTGAGGCCTAAAGTTATCCTTCAGTTCAAGTGTAGTGGAGAGGTCAGCCGATCAAGGTAGCCACGTAAGAGTTCGAGTCAGACATGAAGAGTAGATACCCATACCTTTTCATCAGTTCAGGTACATTTCTATGTTTGTTCGAGGATGAACGTTTGTTTTATAGGTGGAGAATGTGATGACCCAATAGGTCATTTTGATTTTTAGCCTTTATTTTCGTATTCGAAGACCTCGACTAGCTCCGTTTAGCATTCCTCGATTTGTGTGCTCGATCCGTGTCTTATTCCGAAAAGTTTTTATGTGCAAAATTGAAGAAAATGTGAAATTTTACCTTAAAAATAATTTAAATTGACTACGGTCAAAATTTTGTAAAAACGGATTTGTATCGTGATTTCGAACTTGGGCGTATGCCCGGAATTGATTTCGAAAGTCCGTAGGTCGAATTGTATTGATTTGTTGACTTTTAGCTATCGAGCTTGGAATTTGGTAATTTGAAGTTGAAAGGTCTATACATAGGTTTACTTTTAGCTATCGAGCTTCGAATTTGATTTTTGGATTTGGAATAGGTCCGTTATGGTATTTAGAACTTGTATGTAGAATTTGGTGTCGATTGGAGTTGATTTGATAGAATTCAGATGTTTAGTTGTAATTTTAGAAATTCTTGAACTTTGCTTTGAAATTTTTGCTTTTTAGAGTTCCAATTCTTAGTTTTAGATGTTATTTTTGTGTTTATCGCATGAGCGAGTTCATGTAATGTTTTTAGACTTATGTGGATATTTAGGTTGGAGCCTTGAGGGCTCAGATATGTTTCGGACATGTTCCGGAATGGTTTTGAACTGAAATTTAATTGCTGGTGTTGCTGGTACTCAGGTATCGCAATTGCGAGTACCAACATCGCAATTGCGAAGGTGAGAGTCAAGGCTATGAAGTCGCAATTGCGACTTCCCCTTCGCATTTGTGAAGTCTGCCAGATTTTGCCTTGGCTCGCAATTATGAACATTTGTACGCATTTGCCAAACTCCCAACTTCGCAATTGCGAATCCTTTTATTGCAAATGCGATAATGACATAGGTTGTCAGGGTTCGCAAAAGCAAACCCTATGTTGCAATTGTGAGGGTTTGCTTATGTCGCAAATTCGACATCTGCAGGTGGTAAAAGGGCTGGGTGACGGGATTTTTTTGAAATATTCTCTTATTTTTGAACCCTAGACTCGGCAGGAGACGGTTTGGAGAGGGGATTTTTATCAACAAACTTTGGGTAAGTGATTCTAATCCATTTCAAATGATATTCCATCAATATATCGTAGATTGTAACATCAATATCTTGTGAATCAAAGTGAAAATTTGTGAAACCTTGTCAAGTTTTTGAAAAATAAGAAATTTAGTTTTGAGAGTCGATTTAGACTCGTATTTTGAAACTAATCACATATATGAACTCGTGGGGTCATGGGTAGTCGAAATTTACCTTTGGACCCGGGTTTTGACAGTGTGAGCCGCATGTTGACTTTCGTTGACTTTTCGAAAAAAGTGTAAAGATTTTAACATTATCTATTGTAATTGATTGCCCAAGCATTATTTGATGATATTAAGCCGATTTTGGTTAGATTCAATTGGTTGGAGGCGAATTTTAGAGGAAAAGCCCTGGTTGAACTTTAATTTGATTGTGGAGTGAGGTAAGTGTTGGATCTAACCTTGACTTGAGGGATTTAGGAATTTTCAAACTATGTGTTGTGTGGATTATGTGAGAAAATGGCGTATATGTGAGGTGACGAGTGTATATACGCCGTTAAACTATTTGTTTCCATGTTTTCTCTTTATTTCATGAATTATCTTATTTCATGCCTTAAATAATGCATGCTTTAATTGCTTTATATGCCGTAATTTGTTATTTGTCATTTAATTACTCTTGTATTGAATTGTTCGTCCCTTCCATGACTTTTTTCTTATTTTCTACTAGCTTAACTATTTTACTTGCACACCTTAATTGTCACCTGCTTTACTTGTCCTATTATAATATTTGTTGTATCCTTTGATTATTTCTTGGTCCTTTATTGCCTTTCACTCTTACTCCTTGGTGTAGAAGTCTTGTAAATTGAGTTATTGGATTATTTATGTTATCTAAAATTGATGATATTGTGGGATCGGGTTGCACGCCGCAATGAAAATTGAAAAATATTGAATTGAAACGGTTGAATAAGGGAGGATACTTGATATTGATAAATGATGAAATAGTGGGATCGGGTCGTGCGTCGCAACAGATTGCATAGAGATACTTGATGTTGATTAATGATGATATGGTGGGATTGGGTTGTGCCCGTAATGGATTGTATACATGGTACTTGACAATGATAAAGAATGATATGGTGGGATCGGGTTGCGCACCACAACGGATTGTGTGTGTTCTACTCGTTGTTGTTGTTGTGTTGGTTTCAACATTTTTACATGAGATTACGAGACTTGTTATTTTGGCTTAGCTAATAGTGAGATTCGAGTTCATTTTCACAAATTAATTGTTTTACTCCCATTTCCTATTTTTCCTTTCCTGTTATTATTATATTATTACTGCATACAGGTTATTGTAAGTGCCCCACTTTAGCCTCGTCACTATTTCATCGAGGTTAGGCTCGACACTTACAGAGTACATGGGTTCGGTTGTATTCAAATTACATTCTGTACTTTTTTTGCAGACACTGGAGTTGGTCCTAGCGGCGTTTAGTAGTTGTTTCTCGGATTCAATCACTGACGGAGACTTGAGGTATTATTGCATGATGTTCGCTGCCCTGAAGTCCCCTTCCCTCCTATCTTTACTGTTTTTCTGAGTTTCAAAATAGTGTATTTTATTTAGACCATGTCTGTAGCATTCTGGATGTTCATGTACTCGTGGCACCAACTTCTGGGTTATGTTTAGATATCGTTGGTCGGTATTATTTTTCTATACTTCAGACTTATATCATTTTCGTTGTTAATATATTGTTATAAATATTTAAAATAAGTTAATTTTTCTATTTTACGTCGGCTTGTCTAGCAAGTAAATGTTAGGCGCCATCACGACCACGATGTTGTGATTCCGGGTCTTGTGACATTTTAAAATTGTACTTAATTACACCTCTTATACTATACTTCTTTGTACACGCTTATTTGGCCCCAAATTATAATCAAGTTATAATTATGGTCATGATTCAAATTTTCACTAAGATTGTGATAGCATTAAACCCTAAACTGCCAGGCGAACTAACAAGAAAAACCAATAAATTCGGATATCATAGAGACAGAAACAAGTTTAAATATGGATAATATTATAACATAAGCCAAAATTTTATAATACATAAATGTGAAATTCAATAAACAACTAATAATACATAAGGGTGAAATACAATAACAACCCCAAAAACCGGTAGTACAATGTTATCTACAACAAAATAACAAACAATTTCCTGATATACTATAATTACTGTTTGAAGGAAGATAATAGTATAAAAAAAGAAAGGTGGCTCCAAAGCTGCAAATTCAAGCAAGGCAACTCACTATAAGTCTCCAAGTGTTACTCCATTGTTGTCACGACCCAAACTCAACCGTCGCGATGACGCCTATCGTAGAATTAGGCCAGTCGCAACTCAACAAAACTCAATACAACATCATTAAGTTTAAAAACATTAATGGAAGCATTTAACAATTAAAGAAACCTATTGAAACATAAGAAAAATCCAAAAATGATACAATCTAGCCCAAAACTAGGGTGCCACTGAGTACATGAACGTCTAGATCAGAAAATACAGTCTACTACAGTATCTGAAGATATAAACTGAAAGTACGACAGAGATAAAGAAGGAGGTTCAAGGCCCGAGAACGTCTTGCAAATACCTCGGCAATCTCAAAACTATGGAATCTCGATCAGCAACCGCCGCTACGACCGGTATATCCTGGATATGCACATGAGGTGCAGGGAGTAACGTGGTACACCAACTCAGTAAGTAACAAGTCCAAACTGTGGACTCAAAGGTAGTGACGAACTCAACCTCAACAGGTAAAACAGAAGTAAATGTGCAGAAACGTAGGCATGCTTTCAAGTCAAATATACAGCTCAAAGCAGTAAAGTAAATACAGATCTGAATAGTGTAAAGTATACAACTCAGCTAATCTCTACATGCCAATGCACAGAATGTATGGAATGCACCATGTGCTTCCACTCTCAAGTGCTCAACCTCTCGATACTGTATATGGCCATCTGACCCAGGGAAATCCATTCCGAAATATATACAACACTGACTGTAAGTCACCCAATACCGAGGACAAAGGGCAATCCAACTCTGTGGAGAAACCCATCTCCAGGTATCAAGTACTTCAGATAAATCCATGTCCAGGGAGATTCATCCCTCAATAATATCATCCGTGCTCACTAGGGTGTGTTACAGACTCCAGAGGGACTCTTGTAGCCCAAGCACTATCATAATCATCAATATAACCGCTGCGGTGTGCAGCCCGATCCCATACTCTCACTCATAACTAGGCTCTCGGCCTCATTCACTCATCAACCTCTCCAGTCACACTACAGGCTCACAATGTCATGAAAACAACCCGAAAAATGATATGATGAATTAATAAATAACTGAGACTGAGATATGATATAAAAGGCAAGATCATGACTAAGTATGGAATATTAAATGAAAACTAATGAGATGACAGCAAAAAATGACCTCTAAGGGTCCAAACAATACCGGCACAAAGCCTAAACATGATATCTAGCATGATTTACAGCTCAACTACTTTATCACACGATGAAAACATGGATATCAACAGGATAGAGTCACTAAATGGTGCCATTGAATCACCTAGGTCACAATTCTCACGGTGCACGCCCGTCACTTGGCAATATGTGTCACCTCAATACTAATCACATAACACATAGTTCGGGGTTTCAAACCTTCAGAACTAATTTTGGAAGCGTTGCTTACCTCAAAACAAGCCAAAATCCTACTCCGCGGCACCTTTGCCTCTCAAATCGGACTCCAAACATCCCGAATCTACCCACAAGAAATACAATACGATCAATATAGGCTAAAGGAACTAATTCCACAAGTAAAATACAAAATTTTAACCAAAATCCGAAATTGACTCAAACTCAGCCCCCGGGCCCCTGTCTCGGAAGCCGACAAAAGTCACAAAACTAGAAAGCACATTCACTCACGAGTCTAACCATACCAAATTTATTAAAATCTGACCTTATTTGGTCACTCAAATCCCCAAAATCCACTCTCCAATTCTCAAGTCCTAAACCCCCAAATTTCTAGCTCAAATCCCTAATTAGATGATGAATAAAGCCATGGATTCACGAAATTTATACCATTAGTTAGAATCACTTACCCCAACGTTGATCCTTGAAAACCTTCAAAACATCGCCTCTCTCCTGAGTTCCTCAAGTCCAAAATTGAAAATGAAAGACAAAACCTCGAGCTGGTGCTTTTCTGCCCAGCAATACCGGACCTGCGGTCCATAGGTCGCTTCTGCGATGCCTCACCTGCAAAAATTCCATTGTAGGTATGGATTTCACTTTAAACCCCACCCTCCACTCTTGCGGCTTCAAGACCACATCTGCGTCCATCGCAGGTGCGGGAATCCATCGCACCTGCGGCCTCCCAATGCACCTACCCAGCTGCCTGCATCTGTGACCCTTGCAGGTGAGGGAATATCTTCGCACCTGCGGATCCTGCCTAGCTCCTCCTTGGCATGCGGCTCTTCCTTCGCTTCTGTGGGCTCCCCACCGCTGATGTGGAAACACCAAAACCAGCAGCTTCAGCTGTAGTTTTTCAACTCAAAACAATCTGTTAACTACCCAAAATCACCCCGAGGCCCTCGGGACCACAACCAAACATACCAACACGTCCCAAAACCTCATACGAACTTAGTCGAACCTTCAAATCAGTCAAAATAACATCAAAACACTGAATTACTCTCGGATTCAAGCCTAAGAACTTCTAAACTTCTGAATTCCACAAACGATGTTGAAACCTACCAAACCACGTCCGAATGACCTCAAATATTGCAAACAAGTCAAAATTGACACCACGAACCTACTCCAACTTCCAAAACTCCAATCATACCGCGATATCAAAATTTCCACTGCCGGTCAAAATCGTCAAAATTCTAACTTTCGCCAATTCAAGCCTAATTCTACCACGGGCCTCCAAATCACATTCCAGACGTGCTCTTAAGTCCAGAATCACCTAACAAAGCTAATGGAACCATCAAAATTCGAATCCGAGGTTATTTACACATAAGTCAACTTCCGGTCAACTTTTCCAACTTAAGCTTTTAATTAAGAGACTAGTGTCTCAATTCACTCCGAAACCACTCCGAACTCGAACCGACTAACCCAGTACATCATATTTTAGCTGAAGAACACAAAAGAAGTAGGAAATGGGTGAACGGGGCTATAACTCTCGAAATGACCTGCCAGGTCATTACATCCTCCCCCTCTTAAAAAAAACATTTGTCCTCGAACGGGTCTAGAAACATACTTGGAGCCTCAAACAGGTGTGGGTATCTGCTCCGCATCTCTCACTCGGTCTCCCAAGTAGCCTCCTCCACGAGCTGACCTCTCCACTGCACCTTCACTGAAGCTATATCCTTTGACCTCAACTTTCGAACCTGACGCCCCAAAATAGCCATCGACTCCACATCATAAGTCAAATTACCATCCAACTAAACCATGCTGAAATCCAGAACATGAGATGGATTACCAATATACTTCCAAAGCATAGAAACATGAAACACTGGATGCACATTCGATAAGCTGGGTGGAAAAACAAACTCATAGGCCCCCTCTCAATCCTCCGAAGCACCTCAAACGGCCTAATAAATCGAGGGCTTAACTTTCCCTTCTTTCCAAATCTCATAACACCCTTCATGGGTGAAACCTTCAACAAGACCTTCTCTCCAACCATGTAAGATACATCACGGACCTTTCTATTAGCATAACTCTTTTGTCTTGACTGCGCCATGCGAAGCCACTCCTGAATCAATTTCACCTGGTCCAATGCATCCTGAACCAAGTCTATACCCGAAAGCCTAGCCTCACCTGGATGAAACCAACCCACTGGAGATCTACATCGTCTCCCATATAAAGCCTCATACAGAGCCATTTGAATACTTGGCTGATAACTATTATTGTAAGCAAACTCTGCGAGGGGTAGAAACTGGTCCCATGAACCCCCAAAATCAATGACACTAGCGTGTAGCATGTCCTCTAATATCTAAATAGTGCACTCAGATTGTCCGTCCATTTGAGGGTGAAATGTTGTGCTCAACTCAACCTAAGTACCCAACTCTTGCTTCACGGCCCTCCAAAACTACGATGTAAAATGCGTGCCTCTATCTGAAATGATGGAAACTGGCACCACATGAAGGCGAACAATATCTCTAATGTAAATCCCAGCCAACCGCTTTGAAGAATAGGTAGTACTCAGAGGAATTAAGTGCACAAACTTGGTCACGATTACTTAACTAGCATCGAACTTCCTCGAAGTTTGTGGGAGCCCAACTATGAAATTCATGGTGATTCACTCTCACTTCCACTCTGGAATCTCTATCACCTGAAGCAAGCCACCCGGTCTCTAATGCTCATATTTCACCTGCTGACGGTTGAGACACCGAGCTACAAATCGAACTATATATTTCTTCATTCTTCTCCACCAATAGTGTTGTCTCAAATCCTGATACATCTTTGTAGCACTTGGATGGATGGAATATCGCGAACTGTGGGCCTCTTCCAGAATCAACTCCCATAGCCCATCCACATTGGGCAACATATCTGGCATCCTTAATACCCCATCATCACCAATAGTCACATCTCTGGCATCACCGTGCTGAACCCTGTCCTTGAGGACAAGCAAATGAGGATCATCATATTGGTGCTCTCTGATGTGATCAAATAAGGAAGACCGAGATACCACACAAGCTAGGATCCGACTGGCTCCAAAATATCTAGTCTCACAAACCGATTGGCCAAGGCCTGAACATAAATTGCAAAGGGTTTCTGACCAATAGGAAGGAATGCAAACTACCCATACTCACTGCCTTCCTACTCAAGGCATAGACCACCATATTGGCCTTTTTCGGATGGTATAAAATGGTAATATCATAGTCCTTTAGCAGCTCCAACCATCTCCGCTGCCTCAAATTGAGATCCTTCTGCTTGAACAAGTGCTGGAGGCTACGATGATCACTAAACACCTCACAAGACACACCATAGAGATAGTTCCTCCAAATCTTTAACGTGTGAACAATAGCATCCAACTCCAAATCATGAATAGGGTAGTTCTTTTCACGGGACTTCAATTGACGCGAAGCATAAGCAATCACTCTACCCTCCTGCATCAAACACATCCAATGCCGACCCCAGAAGCATCACAATATACGGTATAAGAACCAGAAGCTAATGGCAGAACTAACACTAGAGTTGTGGTCAAGGCAGTCTTGAGCTTCTAAAAGCTCGTCTCACACACATCCAACCACCTAAAAGGAGCACCCTTTTGGGTCAATTTGGTCAAGGGTGATGCAATCGACGAGAAACCCTGAACGAACCGATGGTAATAACCAGCCAAACCAAGAAAGCTCCTAATCTCTATGCCTCAAGACGGTCTGGGACAACTTTAAACCTCCTTTATCTTTTTCGAATCAACTTGAATACCCTCGCTGGACACCACGTGTCCCAAGAACGCTACTAAACTAAGCCAAAACTCACACTAGGAGAACTTGGCATAAAGCTTCTCCTCCCTCAACCGCTGCAATACAACCCCCAAATGCTCAGTGTGCTCCTTTTGGCTACGAGAGTACACCAGAATATCATCAATGAGTACAATAACGAATGAGTCGAGACAAGGCTAAAACACATTGTTCATCAAATGCTTGAATGTTGTTGGGGCGTTGGTCAACCCAAAAGACATCACAAGGAACTCATAATGACCATATCGGGTCCTGAAAGTTGTCTTAAGAATGCCCGAGTCCCTAATATTCAACTAGTGATACATTGGCCTTAAGTTGATCTTGGAGAACACCCTCGCTCCCTGAAGCTTGTCGAATAAATCATCAATACGAGGCAAAGGATACTTGTTCTTGATGGTGACTTTGTTCAACTGCCTGTAATCAATGCACATTCTTATAGTACTATCCTTCTTCTTCACAAATAGAACTGATATGCCCCAAGGTTACACACTAGGCCAAATAAACCCCCTATCGAGGAGTTCCTGAAGTTGCTCCTTCAATTACTTTAACTCTTCTGGTGCCATACGATATGGTGGAATAGAGATGGGTGGGGTGCCCGGCACCAAATCAATCTGAAGTCAATATTATTGTTCGGTGGCATGCCTGGAAGGTCTGTGGGAAACACATCCGAAAAATTTTGCACCACCGGAACTGAATCAATAGTAGGAGTCTCTGCACTAACATCCCTCACAAAGGCAAAATAAGAAAGACAACCCTTCCCAACCATCCGATGGGTCTTCAAGAATGAAATCACTCTACGGGGAACATAATCCAATGAACCTCACCACTCAATCCGTGGCAACCCCGGCATAGCCAACATCACTATCTTAGCATGACAGTCCAGAATAGAATGACACTGAGGCAACCAATCCATGCCCAATATCACATCAAAGTCAACCATACTAAGCAGCAACAGATCAACTCTAGTCTTTAATCCCCCAATAGTCACTACACACGACCGGTGTACATGATCCACAATAATAGTATCACCCACCGGCATAGATACACGAACTGACGAAGCTAGAGACTCATAGGGCATGTCCAGATATTGAGCAAAATATGACAACACATATGAATAGGTGGAACTAAGGTCAAATAATACAGAAGCATCTCGATGACATACGGAGATAATACCTCTGATCACTGCCTCTGAAGAAATAGCATCTAGTCTAGCAGAGAGTGCATAGAAACGGGCCTAACCGCCACTTTATCGGCATCCCCCTCTAGGGCAACCCCTAGCTGACTGACCCCCACCTCAAGCTGGCTGGGAGGGTAGTGAAGTAACTGGTGTTAAAGTCCAAGGTTGACTCTTCTACTGAGACGATTCTCCCATAAGGGGGGATAGTACCTTTTGATATGACCCAAATATCCACACTCAAAGCAACCCTACTAGCCACTGGGGACTGAAGGGATCCCTGAGCACCGGGATACCCGCCAGAAGGCCCCAACATAGATGAACCCTGAGCTGATGGTGCATGAGACGAACTCTAAGCTGGAAGGGCATTGAGAGATGAGTGGCCCTGCTAAGAACCATGGCCAAATGCTGCACCACGGTGAACTGGGCGGGCCATCTGAGCATGCCTGTAAGGGCAACCTTTGCCATGATGAAACTGACCCTCAAAAGGAACACCATCAAAGCTACCTGAACCACAAGACCTCTTGGCATCCCTCTCAACCCACTTCTGACTACGGACTGACTCTATCTCTCGAGCAATATCAACAACCTCCTCAAAAGTAGCACCAATCATCCTCTCTCTAGTCATAAGTATTTGCAGATGGTATGTGAGACAATGAACGAACCTCTTGATCCTCTCCCTGTCCATGGGAACCAACAGAATAGCATGACAGGCAACCACAGAAAATATCATCTCGTACTGCATCACCGTTATACCATCCTGACGTAACTGCTCGAATTGTCTGCTCAGCTCCTCTCTACGAGACTGCGATGCATATTTCTCTAAGAAAAGAACCGAAAAATCCTGCCATGTAAGTGGCGCTGCACCAACCGATCTACGCCTCTCACAAGCCTCCCACCAAGTGAAGTTAGCTCCAGTGAACTGAAAAGTAGTGAACGAGACCTCGCTGGTCTCCAGAATACCTGTTGTATGGAGTATCCTCTGACACTTGTCCAAGAAACCCTGGGCATCCTCACCCGCTGCACCACTGAAAGTCAGAGGCTGGGGCCTCCCAATCCTTTCCAATCTACGATGCTCATCGTCAGGCATGACTGGAACCACATAATCCTAAGTAGGTGCAACCGGTTGGGCTGGTGGTGCCCCCAGTGTCGGAAGTCCCTATACCACCTGCTCTGGTGTATGGGCGGTGGGAGTCTGAGTACCTCCCGTGGCCTGGGAAGTGGCTGTTGTAGAGAAACAGAGATCGCCTTAGCAAGACTGTTGTACACAGTCAGAATCTAAGCTAAGGTCTCCTGAAGACCTGAAATCACGAAGGGCACAGCTGGTGTCTAAGCTGATCCTGCTGGTGCATCCACAACTGGGACCTGATCCCTAACTAGGGCAATTGATGGATCTGCAGGGGCTGCCCTAGCTGCTGTGCGGGCTACACCTCTGCCCCTACCACGACCTCGACCACTCGCGGCCCTAACTGGTGGCACTAGTGGCTGTCCGTCCTGCCTAGTAGCATGTGTCCTCACCATCTATGAAAGAATAGAACAATAGAAGTTTAGTTACCAGTATCAACAGATTCGCACAATTAGAATTCAAGAATGTGAAGTTTCTTAAGAGTTCTGCAGTAAGTACAAACGTCTCCGTACCGATCCGCAAGACTCTACTAAACCCGCTCATGACTCGTGAGACCTATGTAACCTAGGCTCTGATACCAACTTGTCACGACCCAAACTCAATCGTCGTGATGGCGCCTATCATGGAACTAGGCCAGCCTCAACTCAACATAACTCAACACAACAACAAGTTTGAAAACATTAACAGAAGCATTTAACAATTAAAGAAACCTATTGAAACATAAGAAAAATTCCCAAAATGATACAATTCAGCCCAAAACTAGGGTGTCACTGAGTACATGAGTGTCTAGATGAGAAAATACAGCCTACTATAGTATTTGAATATATAAATTGAAAGTAGGACAGAGATAAAGAATGACGGTCAAGGCCCGCGAATGTCATGCACCTACCTCGACAATATCCAAACTCTGGAATCTCGATTAACAACTACCGCTACGACCGGTATCACTTGGATCCGCATACGAGGTGCATGGAGTAACGTGAGTACACCAACTCAGTAAGTAACAAGTCAAAACTATGGACTGAAAGGTAGTGACGAACTCAACCTCACTAGGTAAAACAGAAGTAAATGCGTAGAAACGTAGGCATGCTTTTAAGTCAAATATACAGCTCAAAGCAGTAAAGTAAATACATATCTGAACAGTGTAAGGTATACAACTCAGCTAATCTCTATGTGCCAATGCATAGAATGTATGAAATGCACTATGTTCTTCCAATCTCAAGTGCTCAACCACTCGGTACTGTATATGGCCATCCGGCCCAGGGAAATCCATCCTGGAACATATACAACACAGACTGTAAGTCACCCAGTACCGAGGACAAAGGGCAATCCAACCCTGTGGAGAAATCCATCTCCAAGTATCAAGTACTTCGGACAAATCCATGTGCAGGGAAATCCATCCCTCATTAATATCATTTGCGCTCACTAGGAGTGTGTTATAGACTCCGAAGGGGCTCCTGCAGCCCAAGAACTATCATAATCATCAATATAACCGTTGCAGCGTGCAGCCTGATCCCATATAGTCATTTATAACTAGGCATTAGGCCTCACTCAGTCATCAACCTCTCCAGTCTCACCACATGCTCACAATGTCATGAAAACAATAAAAATGCATGATCATGACGGGGTATGGAATATTAAATGAAAATTAGTGAGATGACAATAAGAAACGACTGCTAAGGGTCCAAACAATACCGACACAAAGACTACACATGATAACTAGCATGATTTACACCTCAACTACTTTATCACACAATGAAAACATGGATATCAACAAGGTAGAGTCACTAAACGGTGCCATGGAATCACCCAGGTCACAATTCTCACGGTGCACGCCCGCACGCCCGTTACTTGACATGTGCGTCACCTCAATTCTAATCACATAACACAGTTCGGGATTTTGAACCCTCAGAACCATGTTTGGAAGCGTTACTTACCTCAAACCAAGCCAAAACCCTACTCCGCAATGCCTTTGCCTCTCAAATTAGCCTTCAAATATCCCGAATCTAGCCACAAGCAATACAATATAATCAATATAGGCTAATGGAACTAATTTCATAAGTAAAATACCAAATTTTAACCAAAATCCAAAATCGACTCAAACCCGACCCCCGGGCCCACGTCTCGAAATCCGACAAAAGTCACCAAAACTCGAAAACCCATTCACTCAAGAGTCTAACCATATCAGATTTACTAAAACCTAACCTTATTTGGTCACTCAAATCCCCAAAATTCACTCTCCAATTCTCAAGCTCTAAACCCCCAAATTTCTAGCTCAAATCCCTAATTAGATGATGAATAAAGCCATGGATTCATGAAAAGTATACCATTAAGGGTTAGAATCACTTACCCTAACATTGCTCCTTGAAAACCTTCAAACAATTGCCTCTCTCCCAAGTTCCTCAGGTCCAAGATTGAAAATGAAAGACAAAACCTCGAGCTGGTGCTTTTCTGCCCAACAATATCGCACCTGTAGTCCATAGGTCGCTTCTGCGATGCCACACCTGCGGAAATTCCATCTCAGATGCAAATTTCACTTAAAATCCCAGCCTCCGCTCCTGCGACTCCAAGACCGCATATGCGTCCATCGCAGGTGCGGGAATCCATCGCACTTGCGGCCTCCTAAGGCACTTGCGCCCAGCTGCCCGCATCTGCGACCCTCGCAGGTGCGGGAATATCTTCGCACGTGAGGATTCTGCCCAGCTCCTCCTCGGTCGTATCTGCGTCTCCTCCATCACTTCTGCAGGCTCGCACCTGTGGGCTCCCCACCGCAGGTGTAGAAACACTAGAACCAGCAGCTTCATCTACACTTGTTCAACTCAAAACAATCTGATAACTACCCGAAATCACCCCGAGGCCCTCGGGACCACAACCAAACATACCAGTACATCCCAAAACCTCATACAAACTTAGTCGAACCTTTTAATTACTCAAAACAATATCAAAACACTGAATTACTCCCAGATTCAAGCCTAAGAACTTCTAAACTTCTAAATTCCACAAATGTCGAAACCTATCAAACGTTCGAATGATCTTAAATTTTGCAAACAAGTCAGAATTGATACCACGAACCTACTCCAGTTTTCGAAACTCCAATCCGACCCCGATATAAAAAATTTCACTGCCGGCGAAAATCGCCAAAATTCTAAATTTCGCCAATTCAAGCCTAATTCTACCACGGGCCTCCAAATCACATTTCGGACGCGCTCCTAAGTCCAAAATTACCTAACGAAGCTAACGGAATCATCAAAATTCAAATCCAACGTCATTTACACATTAGTCAACTTCCAATCAACTTTTCCAACTTAAGCTTTCAATTAAGAGACTATGTGTCTCAATTCACTCCGAAACCACTCTGAACCTGAACCAACTAACTCGGTACATCATATTTTTGCTGAAGAACGCAAAAGAAGAAGGAAATGGGGAACGTAGTTATAACTCTCAAAACGATCGGTCGGGTCGTTACAATTGCTATCTTCCCTCCAACTTGCAAAAAATCAACTAATTTAAATTATGGGTTATTAATGGGTGGGCCGGGCCAAGATGGGTAGGGAATTTTAGTGCCCGTACGGGTTATAGTCTGGGCCGGTTACGGGTTGGGGCCTACCGAGTTTAATGGGTTCGGGTTCATCCGGGTAAAAATTGAACCGTAAGGGTTACGGGTTGATGGGGCCAGGCCGGGCCGGGTTTAGTGTTATTTTTTTTTTGTATTTTGTATAACTATTGTAAGTTATATTAATACAAATTAAAATATAAAGAATAAAAGGAAGATGGAAAAAAAATGCACTTATAAATTGCAAGTGCTACATTTATTTTAAAATTCAAACTTACAAATTGAAAGGTTTACATTTAACAACAAGTAAATTAACCAAAAAAAGAGTAAATTCAAAGGTTTTGCATTGCCTTAGTAAGTTCTTCATAATCAATATGAACTGAGTGACCTTCTTCTGGAGTGTTAAATTTGGATGGGTTACCATGTGTTAATATATCTCTAAGTTCCTCGTCTTCTGGGCTATCAACATCTTCACGTCCTTGATTTCTTCGTTCCGATCTAATCCAATCTCTGAAACATACTAAAACTTCCAAAACATTGCTTACCAATGAGTGACGAGTGTCTCCAAGTTGTTGTCTTGCTTGGCTAAATGCACTCTCTGATGCAACAGCTGAAATTGGCACATTCAGCACGTCCGAGCCATAGCGAAAAGAACAGGAAATTGCTTTCCATTCTCATGCCACCATCCCAACGGTGAAAATTTCTTTGTGCGAGGCTTTTTTTGCTTCTACAAGTAGAATTGAAGTTCATCAATGTTCCTGCTACTAGTTTGAGTGTTAGAAAATGTAGAAAAAAAATATTAAAACTATCAAGGCCTTCTTCATCATCCACAATAGCAGAAGTGGTACAATGCATAGTGGGATTAACATTGCCTACACTAAGAGCAGCATCATCAATTACATTTGCATAATAATTATATAATTGTTGTAAATATTCATTTAGCTTGTTCATACAAGTATATAAATCTGCGATTTTAGTTTGTCCAATCTCCATATAAGTATATAAAGCATTCATTAATTGGTGACAATCCGACATCTTAATAGAAGGATTTAAAACAACACCAATTAAGTAAATCGGAGGAATTGGAAAGAACTATTTTTGAATTTTGCTTGCATTTTTTCAACATAATCCCTATATTTTTCTTTCTTCTTAAATTCAGAGAGTAGAAAAGAAATTTTAGCTATATGTACTAAAGCCATAGAAACAGTAGGGTAATATGCTCCAGAAAACTCAACAGTAGCTGTATAAAATTTATGTAAAAATTTAACAATATCATTAATGACCTCCCAAGTAGTAGTTGTTAACATACGGTTTGGATCGGTACAATGCGCATTAGCAAATTCAGTTATTGGGAATCTATATTTGTAGCAACATTTTAAAAATATATATATATAATTCCATCTAGTAACAATTTCGTCTGGCATGAATCTGGGTTTAAGGTTATACTGGACACACTTATTCTTAAATTCCTTTATTCTAGATTGTCTATTATTTCCTTGAATAACACCAACTGCTCTTCTAACATGAGTAATCTCAGTTGAAAATAAATCAAGGTCACTTTTAACAATTATATTATAAACATGACATGCACATCTAAACTGAAAAATTTCATCAAGAGGTGGTTTCAAATGCAGTTTTAATATTGAAATTGCGGCATTATTGTTAGAAGCATTATCAAAAGACATACACAATACTTTTTGCTTGAGATTATAAAATTCAACAACTTCACAAATAGTACTACTTATAAACGCAACAGTATGACTCTAATCTTCATCATATTTAAAAGCGATAATACGTTTTTGCATACAAGTAGTATCATCTATCCAATGACATGTAATTGTCAAATAATCATTTCCATTAACAGCATGGCCAATATCAGAAGTTAGAGAAACTCTACAAGGAAGGTGGCTAAACAAATAACGTATGTATGTTTGATATTGTCCATGAAGTCTAAAGATATCAGATCTACATGTACTTATAGGGATACCTTTAAATAAAGGATTATAAATTCTTTGAATATACATAATAAGATATGATGAAGAAGCAAAAGAAAAAGGTAGACAACCCAAAGCAATCATTTTTGCTAACTCCTCACGATCCTACATTT
The DNA here is from genome assembly GCF_000393655.2 of Nicotiana sylvestris. Classification (NCBI taxonomy): domain Eukaryota; kingdom Viridiplantae; phylum Streptophyta; class Magnoliopsida; order Solanales; family Solanaceae; genus Nicotiana; species Nicotiana sylvestris. Next base: position 120,261,930 of record NC_091061.1, read on the forward strand.
TATCATATTTCACAAGACCTCCAGTAGTAGAGTTTAGAGTTGATTGATTTCCATCTCCATTAGATCTTCATTCTATAGGATGATCAATTCTCATATGTCTACTAAGTGTCCCAATCCCCCCTAATTGTCCTCCAGTCTTATGTTTAAAAGTATCATTACAAAGTTTGCATTTAACTCTATCCTTATTCGGTATGTCTTCAAAAAAAATTCAAACCTTACTTCTTTTTATACGATTACTAGTCGGGGCCACAGGTGGTCTACTAGTAGCACCATGACCACCACCCCTGCTAGCAACTCTAACACTACTAGGTGTAAGTGGTATCTCATCTTCCATTTCTAATTCATTATCTTCTATACCAAAATCTTCCTGGAATTGTTCATAATCTATATTATTATCATGTAATGTTAGGAATATTTGGATAGGTATTTAAATTACTATCAGATGCTGAAGCTGAAGTACTACCTCGTTTTTTATTTCCCCGATTAGTAACCTTGTTACAAACTCTTTTTGCAGCATTAAACATATTATAAAAATTTAACTACTAGCAACAAATAAATATGCAAATAAAATAGTAAATAAGAGAAAGAGTTGGAGGGAATGCACCGAATTCGGCAATAAATTGAGCACTTGATGATTTCGCAACTCCAATGTTACCATGAAGAAACGTCAATTGTTCCAATTTTGAAGTTCAATTGTTCAAACTTTAAATAATAAATACTACGATAAATTAAATTCCAAAAAAATAACCAAATAGTTGATTGCACTTTAATAGGTGAAGAATAAAGATTGAAGAATGAGAGAATATGAGAATTGAGATTGAGAATTGAGAGATGAGTGAAGAAATAAGGAAGAGGGGGGGGGGTATTTATAGTTTTTCAAATGGGGTTAATTTTAAAAAAAAAACAAAATTGGGCTATTTATGCAATTCAGCCGTTGGGCAACGGCCATATTCTGAAATGGACTATTGCCAACGGTCAGAAATCTGGGCCCAGTTTTAAAAAAAAAAAATTACCGTTAAACCGGTCTGGGTCGGTCCGGGCCGGGCCGATTAACCAGTTGAAGAATATTGTTCATTGATTGGGTTTGACCGGTTTGGGTAACCGGTAGTTCGAAGGTAAACGGTGCAAACCGCCCTACACCGTTAACCTAGCCCAACCCAGCCCCCTTCTACCGGTCCGGGACGGTTCCGATTTTAACCGGTCTGAGTCGGTTTGGAACTGGACTGACCCGGCCCGTTTAACACCCTTAATTTAAATTATTGTATTTGTGCGAACAAAGTCCCACGTAAAAAGCAGGTAAAAAAGCGGCTTCTAAAATGTTGAATACTTGTAATGGTATAATTCTTTTTGAGAAAAAATCGTACAAGCTTAATCCAAAACAAGCAATATCACATATATTAAAAGTATTTTTAGGTCGTCTTAATTTAATACAAATTTGTGAAACTTAGAACGTGAATCTAAAATGTTAGACTTGGTGAAAATCAACATATGACAAGCTTACATAAATATGACTTTAATTAACAAATCCTACATTAGACCAAACCCAGTGAAACTTTTTAGATGTAGTATAAAATATTTTGATATACTTATTAATTATGAAATTGAAGAATATTATAGTTATTGGGCCTAAGCTAGTGCAAGAGAATTAATTATAATATATGATATAATGTATTAAATAAGTGATTAGCGGGCAAATTACTCAATACACATGTTAGTACATTATTAAAGACTTTGGATGTAATTTAGGGATTAAAAGAAGCAGGACCAAGCCCATACTTCACGCCCAGCCATTTATACTATCTAGGATATTAGAATCGGGGAATCTTTGGTGTATTTCCTTAGGAGACAAACAATACAAAAGAAAGAAAGAAAAGAAGTTGATAGGTTTGACACCAAATTAGAGAATACAATACATCGATATTATTTACGTCTTCTATATTGATGGGTTTACTTACTGTGAGCAAATTGGATTAGGAAAATGAGCGTTATTTATATTTAACCATAGAAGTAAATATAAGGATTCGATTTGGGCTTTCGACATTATAGCGTACGGCAAATTGAGTGCTAAGGTATTAATTCTATTTCCTTTCTTTTCTGTACCTATGTTCGTAACTATTAATATATTATATATGGTATTAAGAATCCTGTGGCTCAATAGTATTGCATTGAATATATTTATTATTATGATTCTTTTATCAGAGAAGTATTAATGGTAGAACCTTAATAAACCAGTGATATAATAATAAGAGAAAAGGTCCAAAATCACCCCTCTATTATGGTATATTGTTTACTTCTGCCAGCCGTTATACTTTTCGTCCAAATCTATCCTTACCGTTAATAAAGTTTGTAAAATTACACCTAACCCTAACGTCCCTCTACTGTGGCAGCCGACCCTTCTAATATTTGATCCATGTCAGCAGCCAAGTCGGTAGGTCCCACCAAATAAAATGTCAAGGTGGAGTCCATATCACCACCTTTAATAATATCTTAGTTATTGCATTTTTTTACAATAACGAGAGATAGTAGTATCACCGAAAATTTATAAGCCACCAGAGATTTTTAGATTTCAAATTTACTTGCAAAGAAACATAAGAATGAGAGGATGACAAAATATGGTCGCCGACGAATCGTTCACCACCGGGCCTGGCCGGTGGTGGTGTCGATCTGAAAGGCGGAGAAATTTTTAGTCATAGATCTACCGGATCTACATACTTCCAATGAATAAAACCAAACCACATCGCAAATGACGGCCATTTTCATCTATTTCTGGCAAGGTAACGCCAGTGAAGGCATGGTGACAATCACTGGTGTGACGACCCGGCCAGTCGTCTCATGAATTACCGCTATGTTTTCCCTATTTCTGCTTCTATATGCTTTGTTATTCGTGTTTTGTGGTGTCGGGTTGGTCGGATCAAATTCGGAATGATTTTGGTAAGGTTTGAGACACTTAGTCTTTTTAAGGAAACTTAAGATGGAAAAGTCAACCGAATGTTGACTTATGTGTTAGAGGGCTCGGAAGTGAGTTCTGAGGGTTTGGTTAGATTCGGGAGGTGATTTATGGCTTAGGAGTGTGATCGGAATGTGTTTTGGAGGTCCGGAGTAGATTTAGGCTTGAATTGGCGAAGTTGATATTTTGGCGATTTTCGGTTGGTTGGCGAGATTTTGATATAGGGGTTGGAATATAATTCCGAGAGTGACAGTAGCTTCGTTGTGTCATTTGGGATGTGTGTGCAAAATTTTAGGTCGTTTGGACGTGGTTTGGTTGGATTTTTGATCAAAAGCGGAATTCAGAAGATATTGAAAGTTTGGCTTGAATCCGATGTGCTTTGGGTGATTTGATGTTGTTTGAGGTGTTTTGATGATTGGAACAAGTTTGAATAAGGTATTAGGATATGTTTGTGCTTTTGGTTGAGGTCCCGGGGGCCTCGGAGTGATTTCGGATGGTTAACGGAGAAGTTGGATTTTGTTACAGCTGCTGAATTTGCTGCATTTGGTATTTTTGCACCTGCGGATTGGGGACCGCAGGTGAGGCGCCGCATATGCGAGAGAGTGGGGCCGTAGAAGCGGATATTGGAAGAATGTCAGGAACCGCAGAAGTGGTCAGTATGGCCGCATCTGCGGAGTCGCAGATGCGGAATGCTTATCGCAGATGCGATTTTTGGGCTGGTTAGTGATTCCCGTAGAAGCGGAGGATTTAACCGCAAACGCAGTACTGCAGATGCAGAAAGGTCTGGGCAAGACATATAAGTTATTTCATTTCGCGAAATTGAGCTATTTCACCATTTTTGACTTCGGCTTTGGAGCTTTTGGGGCGATTTGAAAGTGTGATTTCAAGGGAACTTCATTGAGGTAAGGGATTTGGACTTAAGACTCATTCCTATGCTATTATTCCATGGATTAGAGCTAGAAATTAAGGAAATCAAGGGTGAAATTTGGGGAAAATAGGGCTTGGGAACTTAGGCCTTTAATTGAGGATTTGAATGACCATTTGGGGTCTGATTTGAGAATTTTTGATATGTATGAACTCGTGGGGAGATAAGGAACCTATTGATGTAAAAAATATTAAATTCCGAGACGTGAGCCCGGGGGTCGGGTTTTGGTAATTTCGGGATTTGTGCCTTTTATTGATTGCTTTCGCTTGGGCTTCATTCCCTTAGCATATTTTGACGTTCTCGTTCTGATTTTGGATAGATTCGACATGCGTGGAGGCCGATTCGAGGGGAAAAGGCATCGAGAGTTAGAGATTTGACCGGTTCGAGGTGAGTAATGATTGTAAATGATGTTTTGAGGGTTTAAAACCCCGAATTTCACATCGTAGTGCTATATTGAGGTGAGGCACACGCTTGATGAAGAGCGTGGGGTCGTGCACTATTGGGGATTGTGACTTGGTCCGTCTCGATTGATGATTTTACCGTGTATTTGACTAAAATCTATTTGTTATCATCATTATATGGGTTGAATGTCATATTTGGGCATTGTGCCAACTATTTGAACCCTTTGAGGATTTTTTTACTGGTATTTCATCATTGTTTTGACTTTATAGTTGAACTCAGTCATGATATATTTCACTGTTTTTTTTCGTACTCAGCCATGTTTACTCTGTTTTTATACTTACATGATCACTTAAATGATATTTTGGGTTGAGAAACATGTTTTACTACTACCCGAGTGGCTTGTAAGTATTTTTGACTGAGTAAGGCCGAGGGCCTATGTTGTGAGGAAATATTTGTTACTGATTATGAGGTCGGGGGCCTGAGATATGTACGCCATGAGGTGGCTTGATTGATATGAGGCCGAGGGCCTAGTGATGATGCCACGAGGTGTCTTGATATTGCGCTTGGGCCGTAAGGGGTCCCTCCAGAAGTTTGTACACCCCCAGTGAGCGTGGGTACCCATTGTGATGAGAGATTGAGCCCGAGGGGCTGATATTGTGCTCTGAGATTTGAGCTCGAGGGGCTGGTACTGTTCTGAGATGTTGCCCGAGGGGCGGATTTGTTGATATTGTGCCCGAGGGGCGAGCCTTTATGTGTTTACTTTTCATAATTTACTATCAATTACCTGCTTAAGTATGGGAAAAAAAGTCTTTTCATGAAACTTCATCTGAGATAAAGAATTTTACATATCTTTCACTGATTTACTGGTTTTACATGGTTGTACTGCTTCATTATAGAATGTTTTGTGCCTTACGTGATTTCTTGCTTTCAGTCTTTATTTACATTTGTTACTCACTGAGTTGGAGTATTCTCCTTACTCCCTACACCCTGTGTGCAGATTCAGGCATAGCTAATTCCGCTCCCGAGTGTTGATCCCTCCAACTTCAGGCGGACATTCAGAGTTCACGCGGTAGTTGTTGGCGTCCACAGCCCCGTGTCTCTACTCCTTATCACTTCTATCTCTTTTCAGACAGTTGTACTAGTTTATTGACTTAGCGGATTTGTATTATGACTTATAGATGCTCCTGACTAGTGACACCACGGTTAGGGCTATGTATGGGTGTTCTTATGCGTATTTATGTTATTATTGTTATTTCGGATTTATTTTTTCATGTTTAGACCGTCTCTTAAATGCTTAACTATTAATAATTTGAAAAACGGGAAGTGTCGGCTGGCCTTGTCTTCACGAGAGGTGCCATCATGACCGGGTCCGGAATAGGATCGTGACAAGTTGGTATCAGAGTCTAGGTTACATAGGTCTCACGAGTCATGAGTTGGTTTAGTAGAGTCTTATGGATCGGTATGAAGCCGTCTGTATTTATCCTCAAGAGGCTATAGAAACTTTAGGAAAAACTTCATATCCTTGAAATTCTTGTCGTGCGAATTTGTTGATCCGAGTACTAAACTTCTGTTATTCTATTCTCTCATAGATGGTGAGGACATGCACTACCGATCAGGATAGACGACCACCAGCACCACAGGCTGTGGCCACCAGAGGCCGAAGACGCGGCCGTGGTCATGGTAGGGGCAGAGCAGCTAGGGCAACACATGCAGATCCACCAACTACCCCAGTTTAGGATCAGGTCCCAATTATGGACGCTCTTGCAGCACCAGCTCAGGCACCAGTTGTGCCCATTGTGATTCTGGGTCTTCAGGAGGCCTTGGCCCAGATCTTATCAGTTTGCACTGGCCTAGCTCAGGCGGTTTCAGCCACTATAGCTGTAGCTACTTCTCAGGCCAGGGGAGGCATTCAAACTCCCACCGCTCGCACACCTGAGCAGGTTGTGCAGGGACTTCAGACGCTGGGGACACATCCAGCCCAGCCGGTTTCAGCTGCTCAGGACTATGTAGTTCCTGCTATGCCAGAGGATGAGCAGTATAGGTTGGAGAGGTTTGGTAGACTATAGCCTCCGACCTTCAGTGGTGTAGAGGCGAGGATGCCCAGGGTTTCTTAGATAAGTGCCAGAGGATGCTTCGTACATTAGGTATTCTAGAGACCAGCGGGGTCTCTTTCACTACTTATCAGTTTTTTTTTTTGAGTTAACTTTACTTGGTGGGAGGCTTTTGAGAGGCGTAGGCCTGTTGGTACAGCACACCTTACCTGGCAGCAGTTCTCTGTTCTCTTTCTGGAGAAGTATGTGCCGCAGTTCCGCAGAGAGGAGCTGCTTAAGGAGTTTGAGTGGTTGCGTCAGGGAGAGATGACTGTGACATAGTACGAGATGAGGTTCTCCGAGTTAGCTCGTCATGCTATTTGGATGGTTCTGGCAGATAGAGAGGATTAGGAGGTTTGTTGATGTCCTCACTTATCAACTTCATATTCTCATGACCAGGGAGAGGGTGATTGGTGCTACTTTCGAGGGGGTTGTGGATATTGCCCGTGATATTGAGTCTGTTCATCGCCAGGAGCGCGAGGAGAGGGAGGCCAAGAGGCCTAGAGGATCTAGTAGTTATAGTGGTACTCCTTTGAGGGGTCAGTTTCAGCACGGCAGAGGCCGTCCATTCAGGCATGCTCAGCCAGCTCGCCCAGGTTATCGTGGGGCGTCATCGGGTCATGGTTCTCACAGTTCTCATTAAGACCAGTCATCACTTAGTGCCCTTCCAGCTCAGAGTTTGTCCCGTGCTCTATCAGTCCAGGTCTCTTCTATGCCGAGTGCATCTGCTAATCACTCCGGTGTGAGAGGTTCCCTTCTGTCCCCTTCTCCAGCACATGGGAGTTGCTATGAGTGTGGTGAGATAGGTCATGTGTGGAGGCAGTGCCCTCATCGTCTTGCGAGTTCATCTCAGTAGAGGGGTCAGTCATCGGCTTTAGCGCCAGTTACTTCACCACCACCCACCCAGCTAGGGGTGGAGGTCAGTCATCTAGGGGTTGCCCCAGAGGGGAAGGTCGATCAGGGGGCGGTCAAGCCCGTTTCTATGCACTTCCAAGTAGACCCGATGTTATTTCTTTAGATGTTGTCATTACAAGTATTTTTTCAGTCTGCCATAGAGATGCCTCTGTATTATTTGATCCCGGTTCCACCTTTTCTTATGTGTCATCATACTTTACTCGTTATTTGGGTACGCCTCGTGAGTTTCTTGCTTTACTTGTTCATGTATCTACCCCAGTACGCGATACGGTTATTGTAGACTGTGTGTATCAATCGTGTGTGGTGACTATTAGGGGTCTGGAGACCCGAATGGATCTATTATTATTGAGCATGGTGGATTTTGATGTCATTTTAGGCATGGATTAGTTATCTTTGTGTCGTGCTATTCTGGATTGTCATGCTAAGACGGTCACATTGACTATGTCGGGTGTGCCACCGATCGAGTGGCAAGGTGTGACTGACTATGTTCCTTGTAGAGTGATCTCTTTCTTAAAGGTCCAGCATATGGTTGGGAAGGCTTGTCTTTCGTATCTTGCATTTGTAAGGGATGTCGGAGCTGAAGCTCCCAGTATTGATTATGTTCCAGTTGTGAGGGATTTGCCCAATGTGTTTTTTGCAGACCTACCGGGCATGCCACCGGACAGGGATATTGATTTTGGTATTGACCTGGTGCCAGGCACTCAGCCCATTTCTATTCCGCCGTATCGTATGACACCAGCGAAGTTGAAAGAGTTGAAGGAGCAGCTTCAGGAACTCTTTGATAAGGGGTTCATTTGGCCTAGTGTGTCACCTTGGGGTGCGCCGATTCTATTTGTGAAAAAGAAAGATGACACTATGAGGATGTTCATTGATTATAGGCAATTGAACAAGGTAACAATTAAGAACAAGTATCCTTTGCCTCGCATTGATGATTTATTTGACCGGCTTCAGGGGCGAGAGCGTTCTCCAAGATTGATCTCCGTTCAGGTTATCACCAGTGGAAGATCAGGGACTCCGATATTCTTAAGACAGCTTTCAGGACCCGATACGGTCATTATGAGTTCTTGGTGATGTCTTTTGCCTGACCAATGCCCTAGCAGCGTTCATGCATTTGATGAACAGCGTGTTCCGGCCATATCTTGACTCGTTCATCATAGTATTCATTGATGATATTCTGGTATATTCGCTTAGTTAGGAGGAGCACGCGGAGCATTTGAGAGTTGTGTTGCAGAGATTGAGAGAGGAGAAGCTTTATGCAAAATTCTCCAAGTGTGAGTTTTAGCTCAATTTAGTGGCTTTCTTAGGGCACGTGGTGTCCAGCGAGGGTATTCAGGTTGATCCGAAGAAGATAGAGGCGGTTCAGAGTTATCCCAGACCGTCCTCAGCCACAGAGATTTGCAGTTTTATTGGTTTGGCGAGTTATATATCGCCGTTTATTCTCATCTATCACATCGTCCTTGACCAAGTTGACTCAGAGGGGTGCTTCATTTGTATGGTCAGACGAGTGTGAGGAGAGCTTTCAGAAGCTCAAGACAGCTTTGACCATAGCTCCAGTGTTGGCCTTGCCATCAGCTTCAGGTTCATATACCGTGTATTGTTGCAGTTGATGTTCAGGCCTTGGACAATCGGTTCATGAGGCTAGATATTTTGGAGCCCAGTCGGGTATTGGCTTGTGTGATTTCTTGGTCTTCCTTATATGATCGCATCAGAGAGCTGTTCGCACTTGCTTGTCCTTAAGGACAGAGTTCAGCATAATGATGCTAGAGATGTGACCATTGGAGATGATGGGGAGGATGCAGGGCCAGATTTGTGTGCCCAATGTGGATGGGCTTCGGGAGTTGATTCTGGAGGAGGCCCATAGCTCGCAGTATTCCATTCATTCGGGTGCCGCGAAGATGTATCAGGATCTAAGACAACACTATTGGTGGCGGAGAATGAAGAAAGATATTGTGGGATTTGTAGCTCTGTGTCTCAATTGTCAACAGGTGAAATATGAGCATCAGAGACTGGGTGGCTTGCTTCAGTGGATAGATATTCCAGAGTGGAAGTGGGAGAGGATCACAATGGACTTTGTAGTTGGACTTCCACAGACTTTGAGAAAGTTCGATGCTATTTGGGTGATTGTGGATCGACTGACCAAATCTGTGCACTTTATTCATGTGTGTACTACCTATTCTTCAGAGCAGTTGGTAGAGATCTATATCCGGGAGATTGTTCGTTTGCATGGTATCCCAGTTTCCATCATTTCAGATAGGGGCACTCAGTTTACTTCGCAGTTTTGGAGGTGTGTGCAGTGAGAGTTGGGTACTCAGGTTGAGTTGAGCATAGCTTTTCACCCTTAGACGGACGGGCAGTCCGAGCGCACTATCCAGATATTGGAGGAAATGTTGCGTGCTTATGTCATTGATTTCGGAGGGTCATGGGATCTGTTTCTACCACTTGCAAAGTTTTCTTATAACAACAGCTACCAGTCGAGTATTCAAATGGCTCCATATGAGGTTTTGTATGGGAGGCGGTGTAGATCTCCAGTTGGTTGGTTCGAGCTCGGTGAGTCTAGGCTATTGGGGACAAACTTGGTGCAGGATGCTTTAGAAAAGGTGAAGGTGATTCAGTAGAGGCTTCGTACAGCACAATCGAGACAAAAGAGTTATGCTGACAAGAAGGTTCGAGATGTGTCCTACATGGTTGGCGAGAAGGTTTTGTTGAAGGTTTCACCCATGAAGGGTGTTATGAGATTTGGGAAGAAAGGGAAGTTGAGTCCTCGGTTCATTGGGCCTTTTGAGGTGCTTCTGAGGATTGGGGAGGTGGCTTATGAGCTTGCTTTGCCACCCAGCTTGTCGAGTGTGCATCCAGTATATCATGTTTCTATGCTCCGGAAGTATATTGGGGATCCGTATCATGTTCTGGATTTCAGCACGGTTCAGTTGGATGATGATCTGACCTATGATGTGGAGCCAATAGTTATTTTAGGTTGTCCGGTTCGAAAGTTGAGGTCAAAGGATATAGCTTCAGTGAAAGTGCAGTGGAGAGGTCGGCCCGTGGAGAAGGCTACCTGGGAGACCGAGCGGGAGATGCGGAGTAGATATCCTCACCTGTTTGAGGCTTAAGGTATATTTCTTAATTTGTTCGCAGACGAACGTTTGTATAAGTTGGGGAGGATGTGATGACCCGGCCAGTCGTCTCATGAATTACCGCTCCGTTTTCCCTATTCCTGCTTCTTTATGCTTCGTTATCCATGTTTTGTGGTATCGTATTGGTCGGATCGAATCCGGAATGATTTTGGTAAGGTTTGAGACATTTAGTCTCTTTTAAGGAAGCTTAAGTTGGAAAAGTCAACCGAATGTTGACTTATGTGTTAGAGGGCTCGGAAGTGAGTTCTGAGGGTTTGGTTAGTTTTGGGAGATGATTTATGGCTTAGGAGTGTGATCGGAATGGGTTTTGGAGGTCCGGAGTAGATTTAGGCTTGAATTGGCGAAGTTGATATTTTGGCAATTTCCAGTTGGTTGGCAAGATTTTGATATAGGGGTCGGAATGGAATCACGAGAGTTGCAGTAGTTCCGTTGTGTCATTTGGGATATATGTGCAAAATTTTAGGTCATTCGGACGTGGTTTGGTTGGGTTTTTGATCAAAAGCGGAATTCGAAAGATTTTGGAAAGTTTGGCTTGAATCCGATGTGTTTTGGGTGACTTGATGTTGTTTGAGGTGTTTTGATGATTGGAACATGTTTGAAGAAGGTATTAGGATATGTTTGTGCTTTTGGTTGAGGTCCCTGGGGCCTCAGGGTGATTTTGGATGGTTAACGGAGAAGTTGGATTTTGTTGCAACTGCTGAATTTGCTGCTTCTGGTAATTTTGCACCTGCGGATTAGGGACCGGAGGTGCGGCGCCACATATGCGAGAGAGAGGGGCCGCAGAAGTGGATTTTCGAAGAATGTCAGGAACCGCAGAAGCGGTCAGTATGGCCGCATCTGCGGAGTCGCAGATGCAGAAGGCTTATAGCAGATGCAATTTTTGGGCTGGTTAGTGATTCCCACAGAAGCGGAGGATTTAACCGTAAATGCAGTACTGCAGATGCGGAAAGGTCTAGGTAGAACATATAAGTTATTTTATTTCGCGAAATTGAGCTATTTCACCACTTTTGACTTCGGCTTTGGAGCTTTTTGGGCGATTTGTAAGAGGGATTTCAAGGGAACTTCATTGAGGTAAGGGATTTGGACTTAAAACTTATTCCTATGCTATTATTCCATGGATTAGAGCTAGAAATTAAGGAAATCAAGGGTGAAATTTAGGGAAACTAGGGCTTGGGAACTTAGTCCTTTAATTGAGGATTTGAAGGACCATTTGGGGTCGGATTTGAGAACTTTTGATATATATGAACTCGTGGGGAGATAAGGAACCTATTGATGTAAAAATTATTGAATTCCAAGACGTGGGCCCGGGGTGGGGTTTTGGTAATTTCGGGATTTGTGCCCTTTATTGATTGCTTTCACTTAGGCTTCGTTCCTTTAGCATATTTTGACGTTCTCATTCAGATTTTGGATAGATTCGACGAGCGTGGAGGCTGATTCGAGGGGCAAAGGCGTCGCGAGTTAGATATTTGACCGGTTCAAGGTGAGTAATGATTGTAAATAATGTTCTGAGGGTTTGAAACCCCGGATTTCACATCGTAGTGCTATATTGAGGTGAGGCACACGCTTGATGACGCACGTAGTGTCGTGCACTATTGGGGATTGTGACTTGGTCTGTATTGATTGATGATTTTACCGCGTATTTGACTGAAATCTATATGTTATCATCATTATTGGGCTGAATGCCATATTTGGGCCTTGTGCCAACTATTGGAACCCTTCGGAGATTTTTTTACTGGTATTTCCTTACTATTTTGACTTTATACTTGAACTCAGTCATGTTACATTTCACTATTTTTTTTTCGTACTCAGCCATGTTTACTCTATTTTAACACTTACATGATCTTTTAAATAATATTTTGGGCTGAGAAACATGTTTTACTACTGCCCGAGTGGCTTGTAAGTATTTTTGACTAAGTAAGGCCAGGGCCTATGTTGTGAGGAAATATTTGATACTGATTATGAGGCCGAGGGCCTGAGATTTGTATGCCACGAGGTGGCTTGATTGATATGAGGTTGAGGGCCTAGTGATGATGCCACGAGGTGGCTTGATATTGCGCTTGGGATGTAAGGGGCCCCTCCAGGAGTTTGTACACCCCCAGTGAGCATGGGTACGCATTGTGATGTGACATTGAGCCCGAGGGGCTTATATTGTGATCTGAGATTTGAGCCCGAGGGGCTGGTACTATTCTGAGATGTTGCCCGAGTGGCAGATTTGTTGATTCTGTGCCCGAGGGGCGAGCCTTTATGTGTTTACTTTTTTATAATTTACTGTCAATTACCTGCTCAAGTATGAAAAAAAAGGCTTTTCATGAAACTACATCTGAGATAAAGAATTTTACCTATCTTTCACTGATTTACTGGTTTTACTTGGTTTTACTGCTTCATTATAGAATGTTTTGTGTCTTACGTGATTTCTTGCTTTCAGTCTTTATTCATATTTGTTACTCACTGAGCTGGAGTACTTACCTTACTCCCTGCACCCTATGTGCAGATTCAGGCGTAGCTGGTTCTGCTCCAGAGTGCTGATCCCTCCAGCTTCAGGCGGACATTCGGAGTTCACGAGGTAGCTATTGGCGTTCGCAGCCCCGTGTCTCTACTCCTTTATCACTTCTATCTCTTTTCAGATAGTTGTACTAGTTTATTGACTTAACGGATTGGTATTATGACTTATAGATGCTCATGACTAGTGACACCCTGGTTAGGGCTGTGTATGGGTGTTCTTCCGCGTATTTATGTTATCATTGTTATTTCGCATTTATTTTGTCATGTTTAGACCGTCTCTTAAATTCTTAACTGTTAATAATTGGAAAAATGGGAAGTGTCGGTTGGACTTGTCTTTATAAGAGGCGCCATCACGACCGGGTCCGAAATAGGATCGTGACAACTTGATTCTGGCAGCATGGCCGGATGACAAAAATAAAGGGAGAACACTGGCTGAGCATATGGAAGATGGACAATTACCTGGTACAAAGGTCAGCTAGCCAGACGATGACCAAATTTGGCAGCGGCGATCATTGGCAGAGAAGAGGAAGAAGGGTGCCGCCCCTTTGTTCTCTCAAAGTGAGAGAGAAATCTCAAAGTAGTTATTGCATTTATTAAATTAGAAATTTTACCATAAGGTTAGGGGCAATTTTCCTTTTTTCTTTTGATTTTCTATTTCTTCTTTTATCAATATCACTTCTTCTACTTCTCTAACGCCATAGCCAATACCATTAGTCTTCTTCCTCTCCGGCGAGCTTGTCAAAAATAATCTTCGTTGCTTTCACTTTTCTTCCCTAAAAATCCAGGACTCAAGAGAAACTTAGTTGCCTAATTCATGAAGGCGAATTAGAGGAGATTGGGAGAAGAAAAAGAAAACCCACTCCGCCGACCGCTACACCTCGCCGGAAAACTCTCATTAACAGAAGGACTTCAATGGTGGTAAAGTAAATACGAACCAGACAACAAGAAAAAGAACAAAAAGAAGATTAATTCATCTTTTCAGAATGGGACTTTTCAGCCAATTAATAACTAAGATTTTCTAAAATCTTACCAGATTAAACTCTCTTAGTCTCAATTTCCCACGAAATAAGGTGAAGAATGAAGCTGGCAAGGGGATTAATTAACAGTTAGAAAACAGAATTACTGATAGAAAGGCGTCGGTGAACTGGGTTTATTGTGAGGAGAGGTTAGAGGCAGGTAGGGTAGGGGATCTTTTCCTTTTTATTTTGTTTTTTATCTTTTACTAATTTTGATAAAGAAACATAATTTATTTGAGGATTAAATTACTTCCAACGCTGACATGGACTATTAGAGGGGTCAGCTGCCATAGTGGAAAGACGTTAGGATTAGGGGCAATTTTATAAATTTTGTTAACGGTAGGGATAGATTTGATCGAAAAGTATATCGGGTAGCAGAAGAAAACAATATACCATAGTAAAGGGGTAATTTTGGACCTTCTCCCTAATAATAACTAGTGGACATAATGTTTTAGCTAATGATGGGGAGGATTGCTTATGATAAGATTGACTTTTAAGGATTAGATACTTGTAAGTTTGTAAGTTTTTAAGTGTGTAACTTCAGGTGGTTAATTACAGTGCATTAGTGAAGACCTTAATATGTTAGCTACTATTTTTGAATTTTTTCTCTTAAGATTAAATGAATTTTTCTCCAGTTATTAATTTTTTTGAATCCGAGTACTAACTTGTAGAAATTTAATTGAATATTGAGTTTAGATTGAGATATTAGTACATGTTTTGATCTTCAAAAATATGTACTTGACGGGTAGAATATTAAGATTCAAGTTCGAAGCTTGAAAGTTATGAGTATAGAGATTTGACCCTATTAGTATAATGTATATTGCGAATTAATATCTTGTATCGATTGAGGCAATTGGAGGTTGTTTGGTTGGTGTTCTAGAAGTTGAAAGGTTGGGGAACTTGTAGTTGGCGAGGTAAGTGAGACTTTAAGCTTTGGTGCTTGCTTTTCTAAAACCTATTTTGAAAGTATGTTTTGTCTGCCTGATCCATGTATTGGGACAAACGTGTGTTTGGCATAATCGGTAGTCTTAGACCGGCCACAAATATATATTATTTTATGAAAAAGCTGAAACTATTTAATAAATAATTTGTGGCGTAGTATGATGTGGCATAGCCTCGTGATATGACGTTGGAGCGTTAGAAATTATTTCTTCATTGTCGTAATATATTTAGGGCATTGTGTATGGCGTCGTGGTAGTGTTGGAGCATTGTGTATGCTATCGTGGACTCGTTGGGGTATTTGGTTAATTTTTTACACTGCCATTTATGACAAGTCCTTAGTGTAGATTGTGCTGAGATATATAGTATTAATGTTGAATAATTGTTTGGAGCTTATAGAGTAATTATATGGTGAAAGAATTTCTGTGTATATTATTTTTGTGCTCGTTGTGTGTTTGTATTTTTAACACTTATTACAGAGATATTCATAGTGGCAGGTCGAGGATCTTACTGGGTTATATTTACATATAACTCACTCCTTATTTGCATGACTACACAAATAATATTGCTGAAAACGGAGTTAGTAGCTGACGAGTTTGCTAGAGTTGATTCAATTATTGAGCTGAGGCGCCGCATTGTTCGTGGCGGCTACCAAAAGAGTCTTTGTCATTTATTCATATGATATCTTTTATAATTCTCTTATATGCTCCATGGTGTAGTGTGGGATTTGGGTAAGGGTTTTCAATTTAATATTTTGAGATATTATTTATTCTTAATTAATTATTATATTATTTGGATACTCATATAATTAATCAAATGCTACAAATTAATGGCTAAGGTATGAAAATATGGTTCGCATGGCGATGGTGTAAGCTGGGTGCCAGTCACGTCTAGGGGTTAAGTTTGGAATGTGACAAAGTTGGTTTCAGAGCTTAGGTTTTAAGTCCCTGGTCATGGAGCAGTGTTTAGTAGAATCTTGTTCATGAGTATGTAGGCACCCATACTTATGATCTTGAGGATACTAAGCATTTATTATGTTTTTCCTTCTTTCATTCTACATTCGTACGTTAAGCTGAATCAAGTTTATTCTTAGGATGTCCCTTTAGCTAATGGCTAGGCCGCGTGTATCCTTCTCTGCTGGACGACACAGTTGATTTGGAAGTTTCTAACAATATATGGGTAATTGAGAGTGGCGTTGAGTACACAATATGTTATGCGCATTGGTGATAGTTGAGATTTTACTTGTTTAAAATTTTGGGATAACTGTATTTTTGAAGGATCATGTGCCTAAATTCTTTTTTTTTAAGAGAGTTTGAGAGTAAGTCAAAAAAATTAATGTTGAGAATCTGTGTGAATTGTAAAGTGGTCAAAGAATTTGATTTTTGCCTTAACGCGACTTATTTAATATTCGAAGTTGTGGATACAACTCCATCGTATGAGTATGATTTGGAGAATAAAAGAATTGAATGCAGAAAGAAGAAGTGCAAGGTAATAATAGCTTAAATACATCTAGATTGTTAGGCTTGGTGTGAAAGACATTCTGAGGAAGGTGCTTATATGGTTCTAAGCGTAATGTCGTTTTAAGTGATTTGATATTAATAGTGATATTATGATAGTAATGTTATAAGTATAATTGTGGCATGATTATTCTAATTTAAACGCGTTCAGTATGACCTTGATACTGACACTATGTTGTGATGACCCAAAGGTCATTAATCGTTTTGAAAGTAAATTCTGTGTTCCGAGGTCTTAAAAACCTCTTTTCGTCTCACCTCCCGTGCGCAGTCCGGGCACATTTCCGGAAAGATTTTATGTGAAAACTAAGTAAAATAAGGAAATGACCTTTAAAAATGATTAAAGTCGACTTTGGTCAAAATTCTTGGTAAACAGACCCGGACCCATGATCTGGTAGTTTCGTAGGGCCCGTAGTAAAATATGGGACTTAGGCATATGCCCAGAATCGAATTCCGAAGTCCCACGCCCGAGAAATGAATTTTTAAAGGAAATTTTTTTCAGGAAAATATAAAGGCTTTTAGAAGTTAATTGATGTAATTTCTTGATGTTATCGGGCCCGTATCTTGGTTCCGGAACCCGATATAAGTTTGAAATAATAATTAAGTTGAATATGTGAAGATTGGTAAGAATCGGAGTTCGTTTGGTATAAATCAGACCTTTATTTGAGAAAATAATAATTTCAATGTTCTTGAGTGATTTCATGAATTTGAGGTTTAAATCATAGTCGTTGATGTTATTTTAATGATTTGATTGCACGAGCAAGTCCGTATAATGTTTTTGGACTTGCGTGCATGTTTGGTTTGGAACCCCGAAGGCTCGGGTGAGTTTTGGATAGGCCACGGAGTGAAATTGGACCTAGGAAATGTTGCTGGTATCTGGTATTATTGCCCAGGTCTCTGATCTCGCAATTGCGAGATCAGGCTTCTCAATTGTGAAGTCCTCAGGCATGTGAATTGCAACCCAGGCATCGCAAATGCGAACCTAGCCTGGGTAGGCCTTGGTCGCAAATGCGACTAATCCCTCGCAAATGCGAAGGCAACAGGTCCTGAAGGGGTTCGTAATTGCGAACCCTGGTCACAATTGCTACATCTACGACCAGTTAATTAGGACTTAGATGGATTTTTCTTCATTTTTCAAACTCTCTCAAACCCTAAGCTCTCTTGGGCGATTTTCTAAAGAAACGTTCTTCTCCAAATCAATTGTAAGTCATTTCTAACTCATTTTATTTAATCCATAACTTTTTTCACATGATTTCAATTCAAAATTAAGGGTTTTCATGGGAAAAATTGGGTGTTTTGGGTAGAACTTAGGATTTTCAATTTTGGGGATTTGGACCTCGATTTGAGGTCCGATTTCAAAACAAATTATATATTTGAGTTCGTAGGTGAATGGGTAATCGGGTTTTGATCATGTGGGCCCGAGGTCAATTTTTGACTTTTTGGGGAAACCTTTAGAAAACCTATTTTCATGCATTAGAATTGATTAATTTAGAATTTATTGATATCGTTAAGTAAATTGTGGCTAGATACAAGCAAATTGGTGGTGGAAACAATAGGTAAAGCGGTAGTTGAGACTTGAATTGTGTTCGTGAAATTGAGGTAAGTATTTGGTCTAACCTTAGCTTGAGGGATTAGAAGTTGTGTCTTATTTGCTATATGTTAATTGTTGAGTGTGACGTATAGGTGTGGTGACAAGTATGTATACGTCGGTGTCAAGCATGCCTATGAGTCTTATACAATGATTGATGTGACTTTGTTTCGTATTATTCATGCTTTATATGATGATTTCTATTGTTGAACAAGGCTTGTGGAGGTATTATTCGAAATTGAACATTGTAAAGCGTTGGCTCAAGTTAAGAATTGAGTTGTGAAGTAATTGTGGAAAAGAGAAGAGGTTTATGATATTGTCTCCCTTGCCGGGATATTATTGCTTTTGATATTATCTCCCTTGCTGAGATGTTATTACTCATTATATTGTTTTCCTTGCCACGATATTGTTGTTATGCTATTGTTCCCTTGCCAGGATTTTATTGTGATATTATTGATTCCCTTGCCCAAATTGCTTTGTGATTGTTTCTTGGGTGAGGATGAGTGTAAAGCACGAAGGGTGATGGTGTGCATGATTTTGAGAGTGTTAATGCACGAAGGGTGTTGTCGTGCCGATATTATGAGGTAAAATCACGAAGGGTGATGTCGTGCCGCACGATGTATGTCATGCCATGATATGAGTGATAATGCACAAAGAATAATTCTGTGCCATGATTATGTGAGGTAAAATCACGAAGGGTGATGCTATGCCGATTATATTGATTCTTATGGTGAGGACGAGAGTAAAAGCACGAAGTGTGATGCCATGCACTTGTCTTTGATTTCCTTATTCTTGCTTACAGTTGAATTTTCGTGTTCCTTTCACTTCTTTACTGAGATTTTGTTTGTACATGATATTCCCTGTAGCATGTTTCCCCTTCCTATCTTTAACTGCTAGTTTCTGTCATTATTACTTGTTGTATGTGATATAATTGCATAGGTTCATTTGGTAGTCTTGTCCTAGCCTCGTCACTACTTCGCCGAGGTTAGGCTAGGCACTTACCAGCACATGGGGTCGGTTGTGCTGATACTACACTTTGCACTGTGTGCAGATCCCGATGTTGCAACTTTTGGACCACAATGAGGTTGCTGCCTTCAGTCTAGTGGCGGAGATCCGAGGTAGTCCTGCAGGCATCCGCAAGCCTTGGCATCTCCTTCTATCTTTCCATTCTATTTCTTTTATGTATTTCAGATACATCATTGTATTTCTCTTTCAGACCATTGTTTGTAGTATTCGTAGATAGTCCATGACATTGTGACTCCAAATTCTGGGTAGAGTTGTATGTTGGATTATTCACTAGTGTATGGTTAAACTATTAGTTTTCGTCTTCCGCTTATCTGTTTATTATAATATTTCCGATGTTGATGACCAGTCATATTGAACTGTTAAAAAGGTTAAGTAAAAAGGTTAATGAATCTATAATACTCGGCTTGCCTAGCTTTCATGAGTAGGCACCATCACGACTCCCGAGGGTGGAAAATCCGGGTCGTGAAAAGTTGTTATTAGAACTCTAGGTTGCTTAGGTCTCACAACTCACGGACAAGCCTAGTAGAGTCTGAGGGATCGGTATGGAGACATCTCTATTTATCCCTAGTGGCTATAGAGTTAGGAAAAACTTCACATCTATTCTTTCCTGTCGTGCGACTTGATTTCTCAATGCTAATTGAATTTTCACTCTATTCTTTCGCAGATGGTGAGAACACGTACTGCTTCATCAGCTGACCAACAGCTCGAGCCCCCAGTAGCAGCTCCTACGAGGGGCAGAGGTCAAGGCCATGCTAGGGCCTAAGGTACAGGCAGGGCTCAGCCTAGAGCTCGAGCAGCAGCACCAGCGGCGGAGCCTCAGGTTGAGTTTGACGATGAGGTTCCAGCGCAGACAGTTCCAACAGGACCAGCTCAGGTCCCAGAGGGGTTCATCGCCACCCTGGTACTTCAGGATGCTCTGGTCCGTCTAGTGGGACTTATGGAGAGTGTCGCCCAGGCAAGCTTGCTTCCTGTAGCACCAGCCGTCTCTCAGGCTGGAGGAGGAGCCCAGACTCCTACTACTCACACTCCGGAGCAGGTGGCTCCCCAGTTTCAGACTCCAGCAGCTCAGCCAGTTGGGGTAGTACAGCCTGGTGTTGTGGCACAGACCGGAGAAGGGCCAACTATGTTTGTTGATGCCTTGTGGAGGTTGGATAGGTTCACCATGCTTTTCACTACTACCTTTGGTGGTACATCTTCTAAGGATCCCAAGGATTATTTGGACAGCTGTCAAGAGGTTCTACGGAACATAGGGATAGTGGAGACCAATGGGGTCGACTTTGTTGCTTTTTGTTTGTCTGGATCTGCCAAGACTTGGTGGAGAGATTATTGTTTGCTAGACCAGCTGGGTCACCAGCTTTGACTTGGGATCAGTTCTCTCAGCTATTTCTGGAGAAGTTTCTTCCTATCACTCAGAGGGAGAACTATCGGAGGTAGTTTGAGCATTTCTAGCAGGGTTCTATGGTCGTTACTTAGTATGACACAAGATTTATTGACTTGGCCCGTCAAGTTACTTAGTATGAGACCAGCTTTGACTTCGGATTTATTTTGTCATGTTTAAACCGTATCTTAAATGATTAACTGTTAATAATTGGAAAAATGGGAAGTGTCGGTTGGCCTTGTCTTCATAAGAGGCGTCATCACGACCGGGTCCGGAATTGGATCGTGACAACTAGATTCTGGCAGCATGGCCGGATGAACAAAAATAAAGGGAGAACATTGGCTGAGCATATGAAAGATGGACAATTACCTGGTACGAAGGTCCGCTAACCAGACGATGACCAAAGTTGGCAGCGGCGATCACTGGCAGAGAAGAGGAAGAAGGGCGCCGCCTCTTTGTTCTCTCAAAGTGAGAGAGAAATCTCAAAGTAGTTATTCCATTTATCAAATTAGAAAATTTACCATAGGGTTAGGGGCAATTTTCCTTTTTTCTTTTGATTTTCTATTTCTTCTTTTATCAATATCACTTCTTCCACTTCTCTACGCCATAGCCAATTCCATTAGTCTTCTTCCTCTCCGGCGAGCTTGTCAAAAATAATCTTCGTTGCTTTCACTTTTCTTCCCTAAAAATCCAGAACTCAAGAGAAACTTGGTTGCCTAAGTCATGAAGGTGAATTAGAGGAGATTGGGAGAAGAAAAAGAAAACCCACTCCGCCGACCGCTACACCTCGCCGGAAAACTCTCATTAACAGAAGGACTTCAATGGTGGTAAAGTAAATACGAACCAGACAACAAGAAAAAGAACAAAAAGAAGATTAATTCATTTATTCAGAATGGGACTTGTCAGCCAATTAATACCTGAGATTTTCTAAAATCTTACCAGATTAAACTCTCTTAGTCTCAATTTCCCACGAAATAAGGTGAAGAATGAAACTGGCGAGGGGATTAATTAATAGTTAGAAAACAGAATTACTGATAGAAAGGCATCGGTGAACTGGATTTATTGTGAGGAGAGGTTAGAGGCAGGTAGGGTAGGGGATCTTTTCCTTTTTATTTTGTTTTTTATCTTTTACTAATTTTGATAAAGAAACATAATTTATTTGAGGATTAAATTACTTCCAACGCTGACATGGACTATTAGAGGGGTCAGCTGCCATAGTGGAAAGACATTAGGATTAGGGGCAATTTTACAAATTTTGTTAACGGTAGGGATAGATTTGAACGAAAAGTATACCGGGTAGCAGAAGTAAATAATATACCATAGCAGAAGAGTAATTTTGGACCTTCTCCCTAATAATAACTAGTGGACATAATGTTTTAGCTAATGATGAGGAGGATTTCTTATGATAAGATTGACTTTTAAGGATTAGATACTTGTAAGTTTGTAAGTTTTTAAGTGTGTAACTTCAGGTGGTTAATTACAGTGCATTAGTGGAGACCTTAATATGTTAGCTACTATTTTTGAATTTTTTCTCTTAAGATTAAATGAATTTTTCTCCAGTTATTAATTTTTTTGAATCTGAGTACTAACTTGTAGAAATTTAATTGAATATTGAGTTTAGATTGAGATATTAGGACATGTTTTGATCTTCAAAAATATGTACTTGACGGGTAGAATATTAAGATTCAAGTTCGAAGCTTGAAAGTTATGAGTATAGAGATTTGACCCTACTAGTATAATGTATATTGCGAATTAATATCTTGTATCGATTGAGGCAATTGGAGGTTGTTTGGTTGGTGTTCTAGAAGTTGAAAGGTTGGGGAACTTGTAGTTGGCGAGTAAGTGAGACTTTAAGCTTTGGTGCTTGCTTTTCCAAAACCTATTTTGAAAGTATGTTTTGTCTGCCTGATCCATGTATTGGGACAAACGTGTGTTTGGCATAATCGGTAGTCTTAGACCGGCCACAAATATATATTATTTTATGAAAAAGCTGAAACTATTTAATAAATAATTTGTGGCGTAGTATGATGTGGCATAGCCTCGTGATATGGCGTTGGGGCGTTAGAAATTATTTCTTCGTTGTCGTAATATATTTAGGGCATTGTGTATGGTGCCGTGGTAGTGTTGGAGCATTGTGTATGCTATCGTGGACTCGTTGGGGTATTTGGTTAATTTTTTACACTACCATTAATGACAAGTCCTTAGTGTAGATTGTGCTGAGATATATAGTATTAATGTTGAATAATTGTATGGAGCTTATAGAGTAATTATATGGTGAAAGAATTTCTGTGCATATTATTTTTGTGCTCGTTGTGTGTTTGTATTATTTAACACTTATTCCAGAGGTATTCATAGTGGCAGGTCGAGGATCTTACTGGGTTATATTTACATATAACTCACTCCTTGTTTGCATGAGTGTGCAAATAATATTGTTGAAAATGGAGTTAGTAGCTGACGAGTTTGCTAGAGTTGATTCAATTATTGAGCTGAGGCGCCGCATTGTTCGTGGAGGCTACCAAAAGAGTCTTTGTCATTTATTCATATGATATCTTTTGTAATTCTCTTATATGCTCCATGGTGTAGTGTGGATTTGGGCTAGAGTTTTCAATTTAATATTTTGAGATATTATTTATTCTTAATTAATTATTATATTATTTGGATACTCATATAATTAATCAAATGCTACAAATTAATGGCTAAGGTATGAAAATATGGTTCACCTGGCGATGGTGTTAGCTAGGTGCCAGTCACGTCTAGGGGGTAAGTTTGGAATGTGACAAAGTTGGTTTTAGAGCTTAGGCTTTAAGTCCCTGGTCGTGGAGCAGTGTTTAGTAGAATCTTGTTCATGAGTATGTAGGCGCCTATACTTATGATCTTGAGGATACTAAGCATTTATTATGTTTTTCCTTCTTTCATTCTACATTCGTACGTTAAGCTGAATCAAGTTTATTCTTAGGATGTCCCTTTAGCTAATGACTAGTCCGTGTGTATCCTTCTTTGCTGGACGACATAGTTGATTTGGAAGTTTCTAACAATATATGGGTAACTGAGAGTGGCGTTGAGTACACAATATGTTATGCGCATTGGTGATAGTTGAGATTTTACTTGTTTAAAATTTTGGGATAACTGTATTTTTGAAGGATCGTGTGCCTAAATTCTTTTTTTTAAGAGAGTTTGAGAGTAAGTCAAAAATATTAATGTTGAGAATCTGTGTGAATTGTAAAGTGGTCAAAGAATTTGATTTTTGCCTTAACGCGACTTATTCAATATTCGAAGTTGTGGATACAACTCCATCTTATGAGTATGATTTCGAGAATAAAAGAATTGAATGCAGAAGGAAGAAGTGCAAGGTAATAATAGCTTAAATACATCTAGATTGTTAGGCTTGGTGTGAAAGACATTCTGAGGAAGGTGCTTATATGGTTCTAAGCGTAATGCCCTTTTAAGTGATTTAATATTACTAGTGATATTATGATAGTAATGTTATAAGTATAATTGTGGCATGATTATTCTAATTTAAATGCGTTCAGTATGACATTGATACTGACACTATGTTGTGATGACCCAAAGGTCATTACTCATTTTGAAAGTAAATTCTGTGTTCTGAAGCCTTAAAAACCTCTTTTCGTCTCACCTGTCGTACGCAGTCCGGGAACATTTCCGAAAAGATTTTATGTGAAAACTAAGTAAAATAAGGAAATGACCTTTAAAATTGATTAAAGTCGACTTTGGTCAAAATTCTTGGTAAACAGACCCGGACCCATGATCTGACGGTCTCGTAGGGCCCATAGTAAAATATGGGACTTGGGCGTATGCCAGGAATCGAATTCCGAAGTCCCAAGCCCGAGAAATGAATTTTTAAAGGAAATTTTTTTCAGGAAAATATAAAGGCTTTTAAAAGTGAATTGATGTAATTTCTTGATGTACTCGGGCCCGTATCTTAGTTCCGGAACCCGGTACAAGTTTGAAATAATAATTAAGTTGAATATGTGAAGATTGGTAAGAATCGGAGTTCGTTTGGTATAAATCAGACCTTTATTTGAGAAAATAGTAATTTCAATGTTCATGAGTGATTTCATGAATTTGAGGTTTAAATCATAGTTGTTGATGTTATTTTAATGATTTGATTGCACGAGCAAGTCCGTATAATATTTTTGTACTTGCGTGCATGTTTGGTTTGGAACCCCGAGGGCTCGGGTGAGTTTTGGATAGGCCACGGAGTGAAATTGGACTTAGGAAAAGTTGCTAGTATCTGGTATTATTGCCCAGGTCTCTGATCTCGCAATTGCGAGATCAGGCTTCGCAATTGCAAAGTCCTCAGGCATGGGAATTGCGACCCAGGCATCGCAAATGCGAACCTAGCCTGGGCAAGCCTTGGTCGCAAATACGACCCTTTTATCGCAAATGCGATGTCGCAAATGCAACTAATCCCTCGCAAATGCGAAGGCAACAGGTCCTGAAGGGGTTCGTAATTGCGAACCCTGGTCACAATTGCTACATCTGCGACCAAGTAATTAGGACTTAGACGGATTTTTCTTCATTTTTCAAACTCTCTCAAATCTTAAGCTCTCTTGGGCGATTTTCTAAACAAAAGTTCTTCTCCAAATCAATTGTAAGTCGTTTCTAACTCATTTTCTTTAATCCATAACATTTTTCACATGATTTCAATTCAAAATTAAGGGTTTTCATGGGAAAAATTGGGTGTTTTGGGTAGAACTTAGGATTTTCAATTTTTGGGGATTTGGACCTCGATTTGAGGTCCGATTTCAAAACAAATTATATATTTGAGTTCGTGGGTGAATGGGTAATCGGGTTTTGGTTCGAACCTCGGGTTTTGATCATGTGGGCCCGAGGTCGATTTTTGACTTTTTGGGGAAACCTTTAGAAAACCTATTTCCATGCATTAGAATTGATTAATTTAGAATTTATTGATATCGTTAAGTAAATTGTGGCTAGATACAAGCAAATTGGTGGTGGAAACAAGAGGTAAAGCGGTAGTTGAGACTTGAATTGTGTTTGTGGCATTGAGGTAAGTATTTGGTCTAACCTTAGCTTGAGGGATTAGGAGTTGTGTCTTATTTGCTATATGTTAATTGTTGAGTATGACCTATAGGTGTGGTGACGAGTATCTATACGTCGGTGTCAAGCATGCATGTGAGTCTTATACAATGATTGATGTGACTTTGTTTCTTATTATTCATGCTTTATATGATGATTTCTATTGTTGAACAAGGCTTGTGGAGGTATTATTCGAAATTGAACATTGTAGAGCGTTGGCTCAAGTTAAGAATTGAGTTGTGAAGCAATTATGGAAAAGAGAAGAGGTTTATGATATTGTCTCCCTTGCCGGGATATTATTGCTTTTGATATTATCTCCCTTGCTGAGATGTTATTACTCATTATATTGTTTTCTTTGCCACGATATTGTTGTTATGCTATTGTTCCCTTGCCAGGATTTTATTGTGATATTATTGATTCCCTTGCCCAAATTGCTTTGTGATTGTTTCTTGGGTGAGGATGAGTGTAAAGCACGAAGGGTGATGGCGTGCATAATTTTGAGAGTGTTAATGCACGAAGGGTGATGTCGTGCCGATATTATAAGGTAAAAGAACGAAGGGTAATGTCGTGCCGCACGATGTATGCCATGCCATGATATGAGTGATAATGCACGAAGAATAATTCCGTGCCATGATTATGTGAGGTAAAAGCACGAAGGGTGATGTTGTGCCGATTATATTGATTCTTATAGTGAGGACGAGAGTAAAAGTATGAAGGGTAATGCCATGCACTTGTCTTTGATTTCCTTATTCTTGCTTACAGTTAAATTTTCGTGTTCCTTTCACTTCTTTACTAAGATTTTGTTTGTACATGATATTCCCTGCAGCATGTTTCCCCTTCCTATCTTTAACTGCTAGTTTCTGTCATTATTACTTGTTGTATGTGATATAACTTCATAGGTTCATTTGGTAGTCTTGTCCTAGCCTCGTCACTACTTCGCCGAGGTTAGGCTAGGCACTTACCAGCACATGGGGTCGGTTGTACTGATACTACACTCTGCACTATGTGCAGATCCCGATGCTGCAGCTTTTGGACCACAGTGAGGTTGTTGCCTTCAGTCTAGTGGTGGAGATCCGAGGTAGTCCTGCAGGCGTCCGCAGGCCTTGGCATCTCCTTCTATCTTTCCATTCTATTTCTTTTATGTATTTCAGATACATCATTATATTTCTCTTTCATACCATTAGTTGTAGTATTCGTAGATAGTCCATGACATTGTGACTCCAAATTCTGGGTAGAGTTGTATGTTGGATTATGCACTAGTGTATGGTTAAACTATTAGTTTTCATCCTTCGCTTATCTGTTTATTATAATATTTTCGATGTTGATCACCAGTCATATTGAACTGTTAAAAAGGTTAATGAATCTATAATACTCGACTTGCCTAGCTTTCATGAGTAGGCGTCATCACGACTCCCGAGGGTGGGAAATTCAGGTCGTGAAAATTTGTTATTAGAAATCTAGGTTGCTTAAGTCTCACAACTCACGGACAAGCTTAGTAGAGTCTGAGGGATCGGTACGGAGACATCTCTATTTATCCCTAGTGGCTATAGAGTTAGGAAAAAAGTTCACATCTATTCTTTCCTGTCGTGCGACTTGATTTCTCAATGCTAATTGAACTTCCACTCTATTCTTTCGTAGATGGTGAGAACATGTACCGCTTCATCAGCTGACCAACAGCCTGAGCCCCTAGTAGCAGCTCCTGCGAGGGGCAGAGGTCAAGGCCATGCTAGGGCTCGAGGTAGAGGCAGGGCTCAGCCTAGAGCTCGAGCAGCAGCACCAGCGGCGGAACCTCAGGTTCAGTTTGACGATGAGGTTCCAGCGCAGACAGTTCTAGCAGGACCAGCTAAGTCCCAAAGGGGTTCATCGCCACCCCGGTACTTCACGATGCTCTGGTCCGTCTAGTGGGACTTATGGAGAGTGTCGCCCAAGCAAGCTTGCTTCCTGTATCACCAGCCGTCTCTCAAGCTGGAGGAGGAGCCCAGACTTCTACTACTCGCACTTCGGAGCAGGGGGCTCCCCAGTTTCAGACTCCAGCAGCTCAGCCAGTTGGGGTAGTTCAGCCTGGTGTTGTGGCACAGACTGGAGAAGGTCCAACTATGTTTGTTGATGCCTTGTGGAGGTTGGATAGGTTCACCATGCTTTTCACTACTACCTATGGTGGTACATCTTCTGAGGATCCCCAGTATTATTTGGATAGCTGTCAAGAGGTTCTACGGAACATGGGGATAGTGGAGACCAATGGGGTCGACTTTGTTGCTTTTTGTTTGTCTGGATCTGCCAAGACTTGGTGGAGAGATTATTGTTTGCTAGACTAGTTGGGTCACGAGCTTTGACTTGGGATCAGTTCTCTCAGCTATTTCTGGAAAAGTTTCTTCCTATCACTCAGAGGGAGAACTATCGGAGGTAGTTTGAGCATCTCTAGCAGGGTTCTATGGTCGTTACTTAGTATGAGACCAGATTTATTGACTTGGCCCGTCATGTTCTTCTTATACTTCCTACTGAGAGGGAGACAGTGAGGAGTTTCATTGAGGAACTTGTTCATCCTATTCAATTGTAGATGGCTAAGGAGACGGGGAGCGAGATTTCTTTTCAGGATGCGCCCAATATGGCTAGGATAGTTGAGATAGTTCTATCCTAGGGGAGTGGTCAGGTTCTGATAAGATGCCTTGTCATTTGGGACGGTTCAGTGGTGCCTCATCTGGAGGCAGGGATTCTTTTAGTAGGGGCCATTCTTCCAGGTCGTTTCATTCGGCACTTCAGGCTTCTCATGGTGCTCCAGGTGGTCGTGGTTTTCATATGTAGTATTCTGATCAACTGCCCTACAGTGCACCGCTAGATCCTATCAGTGCACCTCCGCTCCAGAGTTTTTAGAGTAGTTATTCAGGTCATCAGGGTTAGCAGTCTCAGTAGCCGAGGGCTTGTTATACTTATGGTGATATGAGGCATATTGCTAGATTTTGCCCTCAAGCACCGAGCAGCTCTCAGCATTAGGGTTACCGTGCCATGGTTCAGGCACCGAGTGTTCCACCGTCTGCTCAGCCAGCTAGAGGTGGAGGTAGAGTTGCTAGAAGTGGAGGTAGAGGTATTAGAGGTGGAGGTCAGTCCGCTAGAGGTGGAGGCCAGCCAGTAGGTGGACGTCCCAGAGATGTAGTTCAGAGTGGTAGGGCCCAGCCCCGATGTTATGCTCTTCCAGCCAGGCCTAAGGCTGAGGCTTCTGATGCAGTTATCACATATATTATTCTGGTTTGTAGTAGAGATGCTTCAGTTCTATTTGATCCAGGATCTATATACTCCTATGTGTCATCTTATTTTGCACTATAACTGGTCATGCCTAGTGATTCTTTGAGTGCTCATGTATATGTGTCTACACCGGTGGGTGATTCTATTGTGGTAGATCATATCCATTGTTCATGTATAGTTGTGATTGGGGGGTCTTGAGACTCAAGTGGATTTGTTACTTTTGGACATGGTTGATTTTGATGTCACATTGGGGATGGACTAGTTATCACCTTACCATGCTATCTTGGACTGACATGACAAGACTGTGACCTTAGCCTTGCCGGGTTTACCTCGTCTAGAGTGGAGAGGGACTCCTGGTCATTCTACCCGTAGGGTTATCTTATATATGAAGACTCGGCGTATGGTTGATAAGGTATGTTTGGCCTATTTGGCGTATGTTCGTGATTCTAGTGCCGAGGTTCCTTCTATGGATTGTGTCTGTTGGTCGTGAGTTTCCTGAGGCATTTCCTTCAGGCCTGCCAGGTATGCCACCTGATAGGGATATTGACTTCTGCATTGATTTGGCTCCGGGCATTCAGCGCATTTCTATTCTGCCGTATCGTATGGCCCTGCCTGAGTTGAAAGAATTAAAAAAGCAATTGCAAGACTTGCTTGATAAAGGCTTTATTTGACCTAGTGTCTCGCTTTGGGGTGCGCCACTGTTGTTTGTTAAGAAGAAGGATGGATTGATGAGGATATGTATAGATTACCGGCAGTTGAATAAGGTTACAATCAAGAATAAGTATCCATTGCCGAGGATTGATAATTTGTTTGATCAACTTCAGGGTGCCAAGGTATTTTCGAAGATTGACTTCAGATCTGGCTACCATCAGTTGAGGATTAGGGCATCCGATGTCCCTAAGATAGCTTTCTGCACTCGGTACGGGCATTATGAGTTCTTGGTGATGTCATTTGGGTTGACAAATACCACAGCAGCTTTCATGGATTTGATGAACCGAGCGTTTAAGCCTTATTTGGATTCATTTGTAATAGTTTTCATTAATGATATTTTGATCTATTCTTGCAGCCTGGAGGAGCATGAGCAGCATCTGAGAGTTGTTCTTCAGACTTTAAGAGATAGTCAGTTGTATGTTAAGTTTTTGAAGTGTGAGTTCTGGTTGAGTTCACTTGCATTCTTGAGTTATGTTGTTTCAGCAGAGGGTATTCAGGTAGATTCGAATAAGATAGAGGCAGTCAAGAACTGTCCTAGACCCGTCTCAGCTACAGAGATCTAGAGTTTCTTGGGTTTGGCAGGCTATTACCGTCGTTTTGTGAAGGGGTTTTCATCTATTGCAGCCCCAATTACCAGGTTGACTCAGAAGGGTGCCCAGTTCAGGTGGTCGGATGAGTGTGAGGCGAGCTTTCAGAAGCTCAAGACATCTTTGACTATAGCACCAGTGTTGGTATTGCCTACGCGTTCAGAGCCATATACAATTTATCGTGGCACATCTCGTATTGGACTTGGTGTGGTGTTGATGCAGGATGGGAAGGTCATTACGTATGCTTCGCGATAGTTAAAGATTTATGAGAAGAATTATCTAGTTCATGATTTGGAGTTAGCAGCCATTATTCACGTGTTGAAGATTTGGAGGCACTATTTGTATGGCGTGTCATGTGAGGTGTTCACGGATCACAAGAGTCTACAGTATTTGTTCAAGCAGAAGGAGCTAAATATGAGGCAGAGAAGGTGGTTAGAACTGTTGAAAGACTATGATATCACCATCTTATATCATACGGGAAAGGCCAATGTGGTGGCCGATGCTTTGAGTAGAAAGTCAACTAGTATGGGCAGTCTTGTGTATAATCCGGTTGGTGAGAGACCGTTTGCTTTGGATATTCAGGCTTTAGCTAATCAATTCGTGAGGTTGGATGTTTCTGAGCCCAGCCGTGTGTTAGCTTGTACAGTCGCTCGTTCTTCATTATTTGAGCGCATCCGAGATCGGCAGTATGATGATCCTCATTTGCTTGTTCTTAGGGACATGGTGCGGTACGGTGATGCCAAGCATGTTACATTGGGAGATGATGGAGTTTTGAGGATGCAGGGTCGTGTTTGTGTGCCTAATGTGGATGGAATTCGAGAGTTGATTCTAGAGGAGGCCCATAGTTCTCGGTATTCCATTCATCTGAGCGTTGGTAAGATGTATCAGGATTTGCGGCAGCATTATTGGTGGAGGAGGATGAAGAAGGATATTGTTGCATATGTGGCTCGGTGTTTGAATTGTCAGCAGGTAAAGTACGAGCATCAGAGACCTGGTGGTTTGTTCCAGAAGATTGAGATTCCTGAGTGGAAGTGGGAGCGTATCACTATGGACTTCATTGTTGGACTCCCGCGAACTCAGAGAAAATTCGATGCGGTGTGGGTTATTGTTGATAGCTGACCAAGTCAGTGCATTTCATTCCTGTGGCGGTTTCCTATTCTTCTGAGAGGTTAGCCGAGATCTATATCCGGGAGATTATTCGTATTCATAGTGTGCCCGTGTCTATCATTTCAGACTAAGGTACGCAGTTTACCTCACATTTCTGGAGGGCAGTTCAGTAAGAGTTGGGCACACGGGTCGATTTAAGTACAGCATTTCATCCTTAGACGGACGGGCAGTCCGAGCGTACTATTCAGATTTTGGAGGATATGATCCGAGATTGTGTTACTGACTTTGGAGGCTTGTGGGATCAGTTTTTTCCTTTAGCGGAGTTTGCCTACAACAACAGCTACCAGTCGAGTATCCAGATGGCTCCTTATGAGGCTTTATATGGTAGGCGATGTCGGTCGCCGGTTGGGTGGTTTGAGCCGGGAAAGGCTCGGTTGTTGGGTACGGATCTAGTAAAGGATGCCTTACACAAGGTTAGGATTATTCAGGATAGGCTTCGTACAGCTCAATCTAGGCAAAAGAGTTATGTCGACCGTAAGTTTCGTGATGTGGCATTC
The DNA here is from genome assembly GCF_000393655.2 of Nicotiana sylvestris. NCBI lineage: Eukaryota > Viridiplantae > Streptophyta > Magnoliopsida > Solanales > Solanaceae > Nicotiana > Nicotiana sylvestris. The sequence continues at coordinate 120,293,563 of NC_091061.1, forward strand.
ATGGTCGGCGATCGGATGTTGCTTCGGGTGTCGCCTATGAAGGGCGTGACGAGATTTGTAAAGAAGGGCAAGCTAAACCCTAGATTCATTGGCCCGTTTGAGATTATTGATCGAGTGGAAGAGGTGGCTTACAAACTTGCATTGCCGCCGAGTTTATCGGTCGTGCACCCAGTGTTTCATGTGCCCATGCTTCGGAAGTATCACGGTGATCCATCCCACGTGTTAAACTTTAGCACTGTCCAGTTGGACAATGACTTGTCCTATAAGGATGAGCCGGTAGCTATTCTAGACCGGCAGGTTCGTCAGTTGAGATCAAATAGATTCCCTTCTATTCGTGTTCAGTGGAGAGGTCAGCCTGTTGAGGCAGCGACTTGGGAGTCCGAGTTCGATATGCGGAGCCACTATCCCCATCTTTTCTCTGACTCAGGTACTTTTCTTATGTCCATTCGAGGACGAACGGTTAATTTAGAGGTGGAGAATGTGGGTCATCACTCGTTTTGAAAGTAAATTCTGTGTTCTGAGTCTTTAAACCCCTCTTTTTGTCTCACCTCGATTTTGTGTGCGCAGTCCGGGCGCGTTTCCGGAAAGCTTTTATGCGAAAACTAAGTAAAATAGGGAAATGACCTTTAAAATTGATTAAAGTTGACTTTGGTCAATATTCTTAGTAAACGGACCCGGACCTGTGATCCAATGGTCTCATAGGGTCTGAAATAAAATATGGGACTTGGGCGTATGCCCGGAATCGAATTCTGAGGTCCCTAGCCCGAGAAATGAATTTTTAAAGGAAATTATTTTTTGGAAAATATAAAGGCTTTTAAAAGTGAATCGATGTAATTTCTTGATGTTATCGGGACCGTATCTTGGTTTCGGAGCCCGGTACAAATTTGAAATAATAATTAAGTTGAATCTGTGAAGTTTGGTAAGAATCAGAGTTCGTTTGGTATAAATCGGACCTTTATTTGAGAAAATAGTAATTTCAATGTTCTTGACTGATTTCATGAATTTGAGGTTTAATTCATAATTTTTGATGTTATTTTGATGATTTGATTGCACGATCAAGTCCGTATGATGTTTTTGAACTTGCGTGCATGTTTAGTTTGGAGCCCCGAGGGCTCGGGTGGCTTTTGGATAGGCCACAGAGTGAAATTGGACTTAGGAAAAGTTGCTGATATCTGGTATTTTTGCCTAGGCCTCTTGCAATTGCGAGATCAGGCTTCATAATTGCTAAGTCCTCAGGCATGGGAATTGCGACCCAGGCGTCGCAAATGCGAACCTAGCCAGGGCAGGCCTTGGTCGCAAATGTGACCCTTTTATCGCAAATGCGATGTCGCAAATGTGACTAATCCCTCGCAAGTGCGAAGGCAACATGTCCTGAAGGGGTTCGCAATTGCGATCACTGGTCGCAATTGCGACATCTGCGACCAGTTAATTAGGACTTAGACGGACTTTTCTTCATTTTTCAAACTCTCTCAAACCCTAAGCTCTCCTGGGCAATTTTCTAAAGAAAAGTTCTTCTCCAAATCAATTGTAAGTCGTTTCTAACTCATTTTCTTTAATCCATAACATTTTTCACATGATTTCAATTCAAAATTAAGGGTTTTCATGGGAAAAATTGGGTGTTTTGGGTAGAACTTAGGATTTTCAATTTTTGGGGATTTGGACCTCGATTTGAGGTCCGATTTCAAAACAAATTATATATTTGAGTTCGTGGGTGAATGGGTAATCGGGTTTTGGTTCGAACCTCGGGTTTTGATCATGTGGGCCCGAGGTCGATTTTTGACTTTTTGGGGAAACCTTTAGAAAACCTATTTCTATGCATTAGAATTGATTAATTTAGAATTTATTGATATCGTTAAGTAAATTGTGGCTAGATACAAGCAAATTGGTGGTGGAAACAAGAGGTAAAGCGGTAGTTGAGACTTGAATTGTGTTTGTGGCATTGAGGTAAGTATTTGGTCTAACCTTAGCTTGAGGGATTAGGAGTTGTGTCTTATTTGCTATATGTTAATTGTTGAGTATGACGTATAGGTGTGGTGACGAGTATCTATACGTCGGTGTCAAGCATGCATGTGAGTCTTATACAATGATTGATGTGACTTTGTTTCGTATTATTCATGCTTTATATGATGATTTCTATTGTTGAACAAGGCTTGTGAAGGTATTATCCGAAATTGAACATTGTAGAGCGTTGGCTCAAGTTAAGAATTGAGTTGTGAAGTAATTATGGAAAAGAGAAGAGGTTTATGATATTGTCTCCCTTGCCGGGATATTATTGCTTTTGATATTATCTCCCTTGCTGAGATGTTATTACTCATTATATTGTTTTCTTTGCCACGATATTGTTGTTATGCTATTGTTCCCTTGCCAGGATTTTATTGTGATATTATTGATTCCCTTGCCCAAATTGCTTTGTGATTGTTTCTTGGGTGAGGATGAGTGTAAAGCACGAAGGTTGATGGCGTGCATGATTTTGAGAGTGTTAATGCACGAAGGGTTATGTCGTGCCGATATTATGAGGTAAAAGCACGAAGGGTGATGTTGTGCCGCACGATCTAAAATGACGTGCCATGATGTGAGTGATAATGCACGAAGGATAATTTTGTGCCATTATTATGTGAGGTAAAAGCACGAAGGGTGATGTCGTGCCGATTATATTAATTCTTATGGTGTGGACGAGAGTAAAAACACGAAGGGTGATGTCGTGCACTTGTCTTTGATTTCCTTATTCTTGCTTAAAGTTTAATTTTCGTGTTTCTTTCACTTCTTTACTGAGATTTTGTTTGTACATGATATTCCCTGCAGCATGTTTCCCCTTCTCATCTTTAACTGCTAGTTTCTGCCATTATTACTTGTTGTATATGATATTACTACACAGGTTCATTTGGTAGTCTTGTCCTAGCCTCGTCACTACTTCGCCGAGGTTAGGCTAGGCACTTACTAGCACATGGTGTCGGTTGTGCTGATACTACACTCTGCATTGTGTGCAGATCCCAGTGCTGCAGCTTTTGGACCACAGAGAGGTTGCTGCCTTCAGTCCAGTGGCAGAGATCCGAGGTAGTCCTGCAGGTGTCCGTAGGCCTTGGCATATCCTTCTATCTTTTCATTTTGTTTCTTTTATGTACTTCATAGACAGCTTTGTATTTATCTTTCAGACCATTGTTTGTTGTATTCGTAGATAGTGTGTGACATTGTGACACCAAATTCTGGGTAGAGTTGTATGTTGGATTCTGCACTAGTGTATGGTTAAACTATTAGTTTTCGTCTTCCGCTTATCTTTTTATTATAATATTTCCGTTGTTGATCACCAGTCATATTGAACTGTTAAAAAGGCTAAGTAAAAGGTTAATGAATCTATAATACTCGGCTTGCCTAGCTTTCATAAGTAGGCGCCATCACGACTTCCGAGGGTGGAAAATCCGGGTCGTGACATATGTGATGTAAAAGGTACAACATAGACTGTTTGAGGTCCATTAATAAATTTTGATATGTGAGAGAAAGTAAGATTTAGGTATAACTCTTAATTCATTAATATAGTTAAAGGTTGAGTATGAAACTCAATGAATAGTGACATGATTAGCAATTAAAATAAGGGTAAGATGTATAATATGGAGACTAACATGCATTGTATTAAAAAGAGTGATAGACAATTCAAATAGTTCAAATACTTGAAAATAATTAACACAAATGTTATTGAATTCGGTGTTTCATTCTGACAATTGTCATGATATGTGTTGTATCTTGTACTGCATGAGTTGAAAAGGTTTGGATATTGACGAAATGATGTGATAACTGAGTACTTCACCTAAGTGGGGGATCCTACTATTATTGATTGTGTTTATCGGGAATGTGGGATCACAGTTAGGACCGAGGGATAGTTGAAAATTTCTTATGGTTTGTAGTGTTGACATTTAAGTGAACTTGTACATGGTTTCATCATATTTAGTCCTCCTAATGTGCCATACGTGGTGATGATTCTAGTGAGGAGACTATGTTTTTGGATAGAGTATACAGAGAAGGTGTGATATTTATTCAGGAAGGGTCACCGTAGGCGCTTTACTAGTGAAAGTTATTATGTGCAGGGACTGATTGGTGTCGTGCAATGTGATGCACAATTTTCAGGTAAAGGATATTAGATTTTTTGTTTCTTAGGGTCTTAGAATAATATGGAAGGGTATTCACGATTTCCATAGGCTAGGTAGTTCCTTATACGAATGGTTTACATGTAACAACCCAACCAGTCGTTTTGCTTTCTAGATACCCGTTCCCCTAACTAAGACTTTTCGTATGTACTTTTACTATTTATGACTTATGGAGATGGTTGGTTCGGGTTTGGAAGGATTCGAGTTGAAATTAAAACATTTAGTTCCTTAAGTATTTTAGTAAACATTTTTAGTAAACAACCTAGAAATCGAAATTTGATGATTCCAATAGGTTTGTATGATGGTTTTGAACTTGGCGTATCTTCGGATCAAGTTTCGGGTGCCCTGGGAGTGTTTCAGCACATAATGTTGAAAGTTGGCGCATTGAAGGTTTTCAAGTTCTTTAAATTTGGTTTGAAGTAGAATTTGGTGTAACCAAGGTCCGTTTGGGATCCGGAGCCTAGAAATAGGTTAGTATGGTGATTCATTAATTGTGCGTAAAATTTGACGTCATTCCGAGTTGTATAAGTATGTTTCGATGCATTCGGAGTTGGTTCAAATGAGTTTGAAGCTTAGAAGTTGATTAATGAGGTTTTGAGGTGCGATTCTTGATTCTGATGTTGTTTTATGTGTTTCGAGGTTTCGATTGAGTCTGCAAAGTATTTATGGACGTAATGGTGCATTTGGACAGGGTTCTGGGTGGCTCGGGTGTGTTTTAGATTGCCCGGAGCATGTTTGAACTTGGCTGAAAACTGTTGGTGTGCTGGTGTGCTTCGCGATCACAAAGATGGTCCTGCGATCGCTAAGAAGGAAATTGGAGGGGCAGCTGATTGCTCTTCGTGAACGCGAAAATGGGTCCACGATCGCGAAGGTTGGCCTGGCAGTGCTTCGTGAACGCGAAGGCCCAACCCCGATCGTAAAGGAGGAACTGAAGGAGCTGGCAGCCAAGCCTTTGGCCTACGTGAACGCGACCTGGGGACCACGAACGCGGAAGCCTGGGTAGTGATGCATCGTGAACGCGACCACCGGGTTGCGAACGTAAAGAGGATTTTTGGTAGGGTAGATTTTTGCCTTCGTGATCGCGAGGCATTTTCCGCGATCGCAAAGAAGGAACCACTGGGCATACTTGAATTTATTACGAGACTTAGTCTCTTTATCTCATTTTTCACTTGGTCTTGGACGAATTTGAGAGCATTTTGTGATGGATTTTCATCAACACTAAGAGGTAAGTGACCCATATCGATTCTTGAGTTAAATACACAGATTATGGGTAGATTTAACATAGAATTAAGTGAAACTTTGTGGGATTTTGTTGGAACTTAGGGTTTGTAAAAATGAGATTTGATCACAAAATTGATTATGAAATTGGGAATAAATTATATTTGAGTTCGTAAGGTCATGAGTAAAATTTATTTTCGAAATTTTTTGGAATCTGGGCACGTGGCCCCATGGGTGATTTTTATGGACTTCTCGGATTTGGTTGGAAAATTAGTTTAATAGCTAAATTATTAACTTTTGAGCATATATTTATAAGCTTATATGACTTTTGATTAATTTTGGATTCCTTGGCGTCATTTGAGGAGTTCTTGTTGCTTCTAAACGCACACGCAAGTATACGTGGTCGTACAGATAATAAAGTGATAAATCGAGTGTCGAACCCATAGAGACTTGTGTTAACTACCCACTAGTTTCACCAAGATTATTATTCAGTCAAGTTAATCAAAGTTCGAAAGTGTGATTATACTAAGCAATAATTCTAGCAAGTAACTAATTAATCAAGCATCAAAATAGTTGTTGTGTATTCAGTAGAGACGAATATTCCAGGGTTGTAATCGATTCATCAATCCTATTGCGTTCTAATTGACTCTCCCTTTCATACAATTCACTCATGGTTGCTAACTAATCGAATAAGTGCTCTCGTAGTATTCTCCCAAATTACTACTCGCCTATTCAAAATAGATTAACGCCTATATTCCTATGGTATCAATCTATTGAGAACGCATTAAGATTATGATATTCAATTAAGGATGGTGACTAGGTATATTCCTATCCTAACCACAAATCCTCCCCCCACTCAGAGTTAAGATCATGCCCTCTTCAATTCTTCTCTAATCTAGACGTACATTTCCTAAGCATAGCATAGATAGTAAATAGAATCTAACTGTTGGCCAGACAATTAAGTAATTAATCACAGATTTGAAGAAACAACCATATATTAGCAAATTTTAATCAAGGTTAAGTCAATGTCAAATAACAATATTCACGTCTAAATCACAACCCCAAAACTATGGGTTTTAGCCACTCACGATCTATAAAAACAAATTCACAAGTGTTAAATAATTGAGAATACGAAGAAAATATGAAGAAAACTGACATATCCTTGCTCCCGGATGTTCCTCGTGTGTATATTTTCCTCAAAGAGGCCTCTCCCCTCACAAAATAGGCTTAGTCTTGCTTTTATATGAGTTGGGGGGTCTTGGGATGAAATAACCTTGTCCCGGGCGAACTAGGAGAACTTTCCCATTACTAGCACCCAGGGTAGCGTGGGGCGCTAGCCCTGGCACTGGAACTTTTTAACATTCTGCCTTTTGCGCCACAGGTAGTGCCCCACGCTAGCCTAGGCGCTACTCTGTGGCATTTTTTCCATTTCGCTCCTTTTTGCCTCCAATCTCGCACCTCCGTCCCATATTGTCTCCGGATGATTCCTACATATAAAAATACCACGAATTAGCATAAATCATTACATTTCACATTCAAAATCTACGAAACATAAGTAAAATGCGAGGCGATATGAATATAAATACACATACTTTACGCTAAATATCAACACCCCACACTTAGACTCTTGCTTGCCCTCGAGCAATGGGACTATCAATTACATCCCAACAACGTACACATCTCAACTTGAGAGGAGCAATTCAATTTTTAAATCATACACTCTACCCTTGACTATGATCGATACCAGCAATCAAGCATGAATATACAAATTTCACATTCTCCCCATTTTAAACATGCTCAAGTATAAACATTTCAATTCAACGAATTCAAACAACCTATCTGTAATCACCCTACCTCAAGAGCCGACTCGTTACCACTAAGCACTCTCAACTCGTGCACTCACCCAACAAGAGAAGTTAACACATTACCAATCCATCATGAGATCATGTGCCCTCACCAACAAATGAAAGAGTGAATACAGAATAGTCCACATATTCAAGTATGACTTTGAACATAAATTAAGGACATCACACAATTTGAACAAAAGTCGCTCACTCTCACAAAGAATTCATGTGCATCTCCTGGTAATACCATAAGCTTGCAGGTAGTGTACATCTCTACTAATCTAAACTAGCCAAGTCTATGATCAATTAGGACTTTATGGATTGTACTCTCCTAAGCACTTTAATGCACTACATTCAAAAATCGAGCACATATTCTTCTCAATCAATTCACTCGCCACAAATCATATACAACATAGCCCTTTTTTCAATTAAGCACTTCTATATTCCCACTAGCACGAATTAGTAAGATTAGGAGGTGTATGTTTTTTTTTACATTATTTTAATTATTTTTTTTTTCTTGCAATTTTTCTTTTTCTCTTTTTACTTTCTTCTACACACACTCCATACATTAAGGGTCCTCGGAAAGTGGCCTTTTTTCACAACTTTAGTGAACCTTAAGGGCCAATATCTCACCTTACTTCTTTTAGTGACTAAGTGTCTTCGGAGGTAAGGGTTCGACAAACTCAAATTAAGAACAAAATATGGATACGGCTTGTAATGTGGGTGCCAAAGAAAAGGTCTATAGGCTTAAAGGGCTAGCAACAGGAAATTTTTTGTTTGTAAGTGACAAGCACATCTATGATCAAGCAAGAAATGCCTACATTATCTCCTAGACTAGCACAACTTGATGATTTCGCTTCGACGCACTGGGCAAGTTCTAGACTACACAAGATAGCACAGAATATCACCAATCCTCACACACACATTCATGACTGAATCAAGATGGTTATGTTCAACTCTCAAGTCAAGGAAGAACATATAGTTGAGTAATTTTTTAACAATATTGCTCTAGGTGACATATAAGTCAAACAACTGAGAAAAGACGTCACAGAGTAGGATATTTATTTTACCCAGGCATCATAATTCGAATCAAATGTACGGGAAAACAGAGCGCATGTCATTGCCTAATGTACCAACACTAAACATGTCAATAGGTACCTCAGAGTAACTTAGTTTTCTTCCTATCCTACTCCTAAAAAAACAAATGACATGGTTCAAGCTACACCATTGGAAAAGAACCGGCGCCTAAGAACCAACAAAATTCGGTTCTGTTTTAACCGTAGGTATTAGTGAAAGAATAAAGAAAGTAGGTATATGTGGATAAATTCATTAAGTCTTAATGCCAATGTCGGCCAATAGGCTTAACAACAAAAAGAAAATGGAAATGAATAAAGAAAAACCAAGGGATGCTACCTAACTATCTTAAAAAAATTGTGGTATTTTTAATCGGACTTTTAATCCCTCAAGAAAATTGTCCAAAAGATCCATCGCGTGGCAAAATTTGAGCTTTTTATGTATTTTTTTTATTTTTGTATTTTTTTAATATGTCTACTATGGATTCCTAAAAGAAAAACTCATAAAAAGAAATAGATTTATACAATTTATATCACAGAAAGTAGTTTCCCCACCCCACACTTATCTTATGCATAGTCCCCAATGCATGTAAGAATTTAAAGCAATGTAACGTGGAAAGAAGAACTCCCTACTAGTCGGACCCATACAGGTCATACTCGGATCCTTCATCCTCAGAATGTCCCCCAGTCATAGCTCCGGGCTCATCATCATCATTCGCTCCCAGTAGAACCAAAGCCATTGGCCCCGTGACGTCAACATCAAGATCATCCTCATCATCTGAGACTTTGTGTATGTTCTTATCCTCTGACGGGTGAACGGGACTGCCAGGTGCAATTCCCAACATGTTTTTCGAAGAACTGGACATATCATTGCGTAGATACATACGCTCCTCATCCGGCATACCCAACTTGCTCATTATCACATTCAAGGAGCTATAGAGATATATGTTGAAGTTTTCTTCTCTCTGATTTAGAGCCACCTGGATCAGCTGGGACGTAGACTCCAACAAGGAGGTAATACCCATCAACTCCTTTGGACCCTCCACAACCTCATCATAATCGTGGTACATGCACCTCCTAGGAAAGCATGTACTAAGTTAACAAGTTTCCAAAGAAGAACCTCTTGATTTTCTTCCCAAATCATGTGCGGGCCATCTCTTCTAACATGATCTCACCCATATTGATGGATCACCCAATCATCAGGAAAAATATCAAACACACTCGGGCTCGAGTTCATTCGCTATTGTGCTTAACCGGCATCAGTCTGGACTGCACAAAGTTTTGCCACACCTTGGCAGTCTTGTTGAAGTCTAAGTGGGTCATCTCAAGATGGGCATCACCCTTAGTTCTTGTCCACTTTGCATTAGAATCAACGCAACATAGAGTATGATGTATAGCCTAGTAGCTTGGGCATTTGAGAAACTTTTCTGCCTTCATGAGTTAGGGCAGTCAACTATGAAGAATTTGCATAAGGAGTCCCTATCCAGCGGCACTTCTTTTCCTCAAACCCTCGACATGAACAGGTACCTATTCCAATTTGCGTAGAGTTCCCTCACCATGCTCAAATTTGCATGTCTCGGTCACTCTAGGAACTTATCCATCTTTATTTCTCTCAACCGGCCTAGCACATCCGAGAAGTTCTTCTCTAGAGTTTTCACGTTGATTCCCATTTTCGAGACGTATCGCCCAAACGGCTCAAAGCTATGATACTAATTGATGGTGTCCTCTTGAACCAGATCCAAATGGGGCCTTGGCCCCGATGGTTCTCTCCTCGATCCGTCAGCAACTTTCTTCCCTTTAGCTTGCCGAGATGACCCTTCCCCTTGCTTATATTTTTTAGGGGCGGGAGTAGTGGTTGAGGACTTCCTCACTCTATTGCCCTTGTTCGCACCGTCACGAGCCATATCAACCTACAACACAATAATCATGAATGTGAGAATGAATCAAGAAATCCTCCTAAGGTTATCGTGAGTGTCAAAAATGACCCCACACTTAAAATCGAAAGCTCTATGTAATATACGCACAATATTAGCGCACAAGTGTGGTACCACAAGGCAATGGGTAATCAAGACTTCCCCATGCCATACAATTAGAATTCACTAACTATGCCACATAAATCAAATAGTCGAACATGGCGAAATGACACAGCCTTAATGCAAGCAAGTAACCCATGGTCCTCAATCTCTACAATTAATATCTTACACAAGTTAAATCTAACAACGTGATACAACATACATAATACACGATACATGGTGTGGGTCGCATGTGAACATTAAAGACAAGCTTCGGGTTATGTAAAACCAACCCCAAACACCCCATACTTAGCTCGACATCATATATAACTACACTCGGCTACTCAAACTTCACTGATGCACAATTTGCTCTTTCAAGTATTTCATCAAACACATGGTAGGCATTAAGTGTGTGCCACTCAATTCAACAATGGTGGAGTGGCCCTCCCAAACTTTAACAAAGTAGAGGGACACAACCAATTTCATTGCACAAGAGGCCACACACCATAGAAAAGAGTTTTATGAAACCACTAATAGGGGAATTAGGGTTCGTGCGTTTGGCAGGGAGGATGGGTAGTGTAATCTACAAAATAAAAGAAAAAGTGAGAAGGGGGAACATACCTGGGAGGAGTTGTAGATGAATGCAAGAGAAAAAAATAAGAAAGCTGAGAGGAAGAGAGAGAGATGCATCTGGGGGGAGGGGGTAGAGAGATAGAGAGAGAGTAGTGATGAACGGGGGGAGGGAGAGTTTAGGGGGTTAGAGTTTTTTTTGTTTGAGTGGGAATGGGTTGGGTGATTGGGTATGGGTTATTATGTGAGAGCAAATGAGTATGTGGGTCGGATTTTAAGGGTAGTGGATTTAAATAATAAACAAAAAAGAGAAATAAAAATTAAATACTTACCTCCCACCCCTCAGCCCAGCACATCGCGCTAGGCCTGGCGCTGAGAGGAAATTCGTTTCAGTTTTTTGCACCCCAAGTAGCGTTGGGTGCTGGTTTTACCATTTTTCAATTTTTTTTATGAAATCTCTATCCCCCGAGAGCTTAATGTATCCATTTACCATTCTATTATGATTTCTATTCCTACAAAGAAAACAAAAACTCTAGTCTACTGCAGCTAAAAAATCTCAAATGCTAAGCTATGAGAGCAATAAACGTTGGATTGTCTCCCAACAAGCGTCTAATTTAACATCGCGGTATGACGCAGGGCCATGCTTACTCATCAGCAAGTATTACTTTGGACTTCTAATGATCAATGACACCTCCCCAATAGTGCTTGACTCTGTGCCCATTCACTAAAAAATTTCTTTCACCATTTAAAGCGCGCAACTCAATTGCACCATAAGGAGTGACTCTCACGACTTCAAATGGACTTGACCACCTCGATTTTAACTTCCCAGGAAATGACTTAAGCGTAGAATTGGACAATAGTAACTTTTGTCCCGGTTTAAAGTGATGTGGTTTGATACGCTTGTCATTCTAGCTTTTTGTTTTCTCCTTGTAAAGCATAGAATTTTTATAAGAATACAGCCTGAACTCATCTAACTCATTCAACTACAAGGGCCTCTTCTCGCCCGCGGCTTCAAAGTCCATATTCACCTTTTTAATTTCCCAATACGCCTTGTGTTCCAGCTCAACCGGTAAATGACATGCCTTCCCATAAACAAGCTTATAAGGGGACTCCTCAACTGGTGTTTTATATGTAGTTCTATATGCCCACAAGGAATCATCTAACTTTATAGCCCAATCCTTCCTATTCACACTCACTATCGTCTCTAATATCTGTTTTATTTCTCTGTTGGACACCTCAGCTTGTCCAATTGTTTGTGGATGATATGTCATGGCAACTCTGTGCAGGCCCCATATTTGGCTAGAAGGTTATTCAACAACCGATTACAAAAATATGTCCCTTCATCACTAATCAGGACACGTGGAGTCCCAAGCCTCGAGAATATGTCTTTCTCTAAAAAAGCAGCTACCACTTTTGAATCATTGGTTGGTAATGCGATTACCTCTACCCATTTTGATACGTAGTCAACCGCTAGCAAGATATATTTGTTTCCTCTAGACAACGGGAATGGTCCCATGAAGTCTATCCCTCACACATCAAAACTCTCTACTTCCAAGATGTTATTCAAAGGCATCTCAAGCCTCTTTGTGATTGTTCCTAATCTCTGACACTGGTCACACTTCTTAATAAATGCATGGGCATCCTTGAGCAATATTGGCCAATAGAACCCAGACTATAGCACCTTTGCACCTGACATATCGCCTTCATGATGGCCCCCATAACGCGAGGCATGGAAATCATACAACATTAACTCTACCTCCTTTTCAGGAATGCATCTCCTCATCAACTGATTAGCACATTGTTTGTATAAGAATGGCTCATCCCAGTAGTAGAAGTTCAGATCACGCAAAAACCTCTTCCTAACTTCGGATTCAATTTCAGGAGGAAGTACCCCACTCACAATATAATTCACATAATCCGCGTACCATGGGGGAGGGTCATGGGTGATGGCAAAAAGTTGCTCATCAGGAAATGCCTCCTTAATTTTTCCACCTTCCTCCACGTCCTTGTGATTTTTCAGATTTGATAGATGGTCAGCTACTTGGTTTTCTGTGCCCTTCCAATCTCGTATTTCTACATCAAATTCCTACAACAACAAAACCCAACGCATCAATCTAGCCTTGAATTCCTTTTTTGTGAATAAATACCCGATTGTTGCATGTTCGGTATGGACTATAACTTTTGTTCCCACCAAGTATGCCCGAAATTTCTCAAAGGCCCAAACAACGGCCAACAACTTCTTTTCAGTGGTGGTGTAATTTAGTTTTGCATCATCAAGAGTCTTACTCGCATACTACATGGAGTAAAATATTTTGTCCTTCCTCAGGACTAGCAATGCTCCAATAGCATGGTCACTTGCATCGCACATAAGTTCAAATGGTATGGACCAATCCGATGTCACAATAATGGGGGATGCCATCAACTTCTCCTTGAGTTCCTCGAATGCCATCAGGCAGGCTTCATCAAAATTGAAACTCACATCCTTTTCAAGCAACCTGCACAATGGAGTAGCAATTTTTGAAAAATCTTTAATAAAGCTTCTATAGAACCCTGCGTGTCCCAAGAAACTTCGGACACCCTTCACAAAGATGGGTGGAGGTAATTTTGCAACCACCTCCACCTTCACCTTATCAACTTCAATGCTACTCCTTGACACACTATGTTCCAACACGATGCCTTCTTGCACCATAAAATGACACTTTTCCCATTTTAGTACCAAATTTGTTTCTTCACAATGGGCCAACACCTTGCCAAAATTATTCAAACATTCATCATAAGAAGACCCAAAGACTGAAAAATCATCCATGAAGACTTCTACAAAAAAATTCACTATATTAGTGAAAATAGCCATCATGCACCTCTAGAAATTGGTCGGTGCATTACAAAGACTAAATGACATTCGCTTGAAAGCAAAAGTACCATAAAAACATGTGAAAGTGGTCTTCTCCTAATCCTTTGGGCATATGACAATCTGGTTTTACCCCGAATAACCATCAAGGAAGCAATAATATTCATGCCTAGCCAATTTGTCCAACATCTGGTCAATGAAAGGAAGTGGGAAGTGGTCCTTGCGGATTACTTTGTTGAGCCTTTTGTAGTCAATGCAAACTCTCCACTCTGTCACGATGCGAGTAGGAATTAACATATTTTTCTCATTCTTTATAACAGTCATCCCCCCTTTTAGGCAAACATTACACTGGGCTCGCCCAGTTGCTGTCAAAAATAGGGAAGATGATACATGCATCAAGCCACTTAATTACGTCCTTATTCACGACCTCTTTCATAATAGGATTTAATATCCTTTGTTGCTCAACAATAGGGCAGTATCCATCTTCCGGATAGATTTTATGCATGCAAAGTGATGGACTAATTCTTTTGATATTAGCAATTGTCCAACCAACAGATTTTTTATGCTCACAAATCACTCTGAGCAGTTTTTTTTCTTGCATATCAGTCAAGCTGGATGAGATAATCACTGATAATGTGTTAGAGTTCCCCAAGTAAGCATAGCGCAGGTGCGCTGGAAGAGGCTTGAGTTCTAGCTTTTGAGCTTCTTCAATAGATGGTTTACGAGTGATCAGAGTAACAAGTCTGCCCAACTCCTCAAATCTCCCAAGCCCATGGACATACTTGCAAGACAAGTTAAGGACTTGCTCAATTTCTTCCATCATCTCATCTTCATTGTCTTCTTCATCTTCCATCAAAACTCATTCAGGAGGATCTATGGGGCTTATATAAAGCACCAATGTAGTCATAGCACTTTCCACCACAGAAATCATGGATAACTCTTCATAGTGGGCTGGCAATCTGAGGGCTTTATATACATTGAATCTCTCCACTTGATCACCCACTCTCATTGTCATATGTCCTTCACATACATCAATAATAACTCGGCATGTGGCTAAGAATGGATACCCCAAAATAAATGGGACTTTCTGATTAGGCTCATAGTCCAAGATAATGAAATCAATAGGGAATATTAAAGAACCCACTTGAACCAACATATCTTCAATCACTCCTTCCAGATGAGCAAGGGAACGATCAACCAACTGTAAAAATCATCGTGGTTGGGAGTGGATCACTCAACCCTAACTGTCTGAAAATAGATAGCAGCATCAAATTGATGCTCGCCTTAAGATCACACAAAGCTCACCCAGCTGCGTGCTTACCAATCGATATTTGGATAATAAAACTACCTGGATCCTTCAATTTCTAAGGTAGCTTGCTTTGAATTCTTGAGCTACATTCTTGAGTGAGTGCCACAGTCTCGAACTCTGACAACTCCTCTTATTTTCCACTATGTCTTTGATGTATTTGGCATATTTGGGAACTTCTTGCAAGATGTCTACCAGTAGAATATTGATTTGCAGCTGCTTCAAAATACCAAAAAACTTTTTATAAGAAGCATTATCCTTCACTTTCTGCAATCTCTAAGGGAACGGAGATGGTGGTCTCACAACTAATGGTGGGGGTTGCTTTGCCACCGCCTCTTCTACTGGCTTCTTTGACTCCTTTGCTTTTTCTGATTCTGCCTCTATGGTGGTCGGTTTCTCATTAAAGGTCAGTTGCTTTCTCTTTTTCTATGGGACTTCTTCTAACTGTCTCCCATTCCTCAGTGACACATCATTAATAGATGCCTTAGGCTTAGCCTCAGTGTCTCTTGGAAGAGCTCCAATTGGCTGAGTATTTTGGGCACTAGCAAGTTGCCCCATTTGTCTTTCCAAATTTCGAATAGTCGCAGAGTGGGCTGTTGCTTGGGCTTGCTGATCAGCCATCAGTTTCTTTAGAATCTCCTAAATATGACTCATCGGATTTATAGGTTGTTCAGCCTGTGGTGGTCTATATTGTTGTTGAGGAGCTTGTGGTCTCTATTAATTTTGAGCACCTTGGTTTCCACCCCAAGAGAAATTTGGGTGGGTCCTCCAATTAGGATTGTAAGTATTCCTATACTGGTTAGTCTGGCCCTTATTTGTATTACCTACAAAATAGCCAGACTCTGGATTAGCTGGGCATAAGTCACTCGTGTGACCCTTTCCACATACTTCACAAAATATTTGAACATATTGCACTAACTAAGATTGTTGCTTGTTAATAACCAAGGTCATCTTATTGACTTGGTTGGCCAAGTGGAAACATGCGCTGATAATGCAGAAACAACGTCTAACCTGAGGACCCCCACAGATTTTTGCGCTATATGTCTTCCAATCTCTCCTTGCCAATCAGGATTGCTTTTGGAGAATTTATTCAATAAGGCATAAATTTCATCAAAGCTTTTCTCAAACACTTGACCTCCCACTGCAGCGTCCACCATAATTTTTGTCTATGGATGGAGCCCTTCTATGAAGGTGTGAGCTAACTCTTTATTTGTCTAGTTGTGATGAGGACAATCTCTAAGAAACCCCTTGAATCTTTCTCAAACTGAATATAGAAACTCCTCCGATCTCTGTTTGAAGGTGACTATCTCACTTCTGATCTTTGGAGTTTTGCCTAAAGGAAAGAATCGTGCCAAAAATTTCCTCGCCAGATCATTCCTTGATGTAATAGAATTAGCTAGTTCCACTTTCAACCACCGCTTTGCTTCGCCCAACAGAGAAAATGGGAATAGTGTGAGCCTCACATAGTCTGCAATGAATCCGTTAGTGATATAAGTATCTCTAATCTCCAAGAAATGCAGGATGTGCTATTGTGGATCCTCGTATGGAAGACCCATAAACTGCCCATTCGCATGTAGTAACTGCATCATGCTCTGTTTTAGCTCAAAGTGCTCAGTGATTCTGGGCTTCATAATGTTGGAGGTGACATTAGCAATGTTGGGCATAGCCACCTCCTGAACATCCATATGTTGCTCCTCTACCATGTTCATAGGTAATTGAACAAGTGCTTGAAGATTATCTGTTTCCCTTGCTTCCCTCAACCTCTTGTGAAATGTTCTCTCAGGTTCAGGTTTAAATCCTTGAAGTCTATCCTGGCTTCTGACCCTTCGCATTTAATCAAAGTTCTTGAGAGCAAAGCAACCAATAAGAAACGTTAGACTTGACGAAATAAACAATTAAAGTAAAATCTAGAAAGTAGTTAATATTCAAGTCCCAGCAATGGCGCCAAAAACTTGTTGCTCCCAACGTACACGTAAGTATATGTGGTTGTACAAGTAATAAAGTGATAAATCGAGTGTTGAACCCACAGAGACTTGTGTAAACTACCCACTAGTTTCACCAAGATTATTATTCAGTCGAGTCAATCAGAGTTCAAAAGTGTGATTATACTAAGCAATAATTCTAACAAGTAACTAATTAATCAAGCAGCAAAATAGTTGTTGTGCATTTAGTAGAGACGAATATTCCAGGGTTGTGATCGATTCACCAATCTTATTGTGTTCTAATTAACTCTCCCCTTTAGACAAATCACTCATGGTTGCCAATTAATCGAATAATTTCTCTCGTAGTATTCTCTCGAATTGCTACTCGCCTATTCAAAATAGATTAACGCCTATATTCCTATGGAATCATACTATTAAGAACGCATTAAGATTACGATATTCAATTAAGCATGGTGAATAAGTATATTTCTATCCTAACTACAAATCCCTCCCATGCTCGGAGTTAAGATCATGCCCTCTTCAATTCTTCTCTAATCTAGACATAGCTTTCCCAAACAAAGCATAGATAGTAAATAGAACCTAACTGTTGGCCAGATCCAATTAAGCAATTAATCACATAATTGAAGAAACAACCATATATTAGCAAATTGTAATCAAGGTTAAGTCAATGTCAAACAACAATATCCATGGCTAAATCACAACACAGGAACTATGGGTTTTAGCCACTCATAATAATATCAAAACAAATTCAAAATTATTAAATAATTGAGAATACTAAGAAAGGATGAAGAAAACTAAAATATCCTTGCTCCTGGATGTTCCTCGTGTGTATATTTTCCTCAAATTGGTATCTCCCCTCACAAAATAGGCTTAGGCTTGCTTTATACAAGTTTGGGGGAGGGATCTTGGGCCGAAATACCCTTGTCCCGAGTGAACTAGGAGAACTTTCCCATCACCAGTGCCCAGGATAGCGTGGGGTGCTAGCCCTGGCGCTGGAACTTTTTATCATTCTGCCTTCTACGCCACAGGTAGTGCCCCACGCTAGCATGGGCACTACTCTGTGGCATTTTTCCTATTTCGCTCCTTTTTGCCTCCAATCTCGCACCTTCATCCCATATTGTCTCTGAATGATTCCTACACATAATTATACCACAAATTAGCACAAATCATTACATTTCACATAAAAAATCTACGAAATATGAGTAAAATGCGAGGCGATATGCATATAAATATACATACTTTAAGGTAAATATCAGTTCTAGTGAGGTTAGAGAGCCGAATTGAGGACATGGAATTGAGGTAAGTTTCTGGCCAAATCTTGTAAGAGGGAATTTATCCCTTTGGGTGTATCAATTGTTGTGTCCTACTTGTTGTGGGAGCTACGTACGCACGAGCTGACTAGAGTCCATGCATAGCTATATTCATGTTATGTCTGGGTAGACTTAGATTCACATCATGCCTTAATTGTGCTATTTGTATCTATCTTGTGTATTGAACTTCTTGATTATGACTAAGATTGAGGATTAGAATAAAGATACTGATTTAGCCTCTTAGTTTGAAAAAATTGGGAAATATTTGATGAACCATAATCCGTGACTTCTCGACTCACATGTACTTCCTCGAGCGAGGTAAATTTCTCTACTCTTATGAGATCAAGTCATTCGCCTCGGCAGTGTATTCAACTACTCTTATGGGATTGGGTCGTTCGCCTCGACAGTACTAAGGACAACTATTCCTATGGGATCGAGTTGTTTGCCTCTACAGCTTCGTGCTTAATACATGAGACTTGATTTAGTTTGGTAATAGTTGAGTTAGCGCCTTTAAGGCCGGTTATGACATGTTTAGTGATTTGATATAGATTCATGTGAGGAATCACAATAATTATTTTTATCCTTTTTGTTGCTACTTGTTGTACATTCTCCATGTCTACTTTATGTATTTCTATCACTATTTGACCACTAATAAGTGTTAGGTTGACCCCTCATCACTACTTCTTCGAGGTTAGACTAGATATTTAGTGAGTACGCATTATTTTACGTACACACGCTATACTTCTGTACTGAATGTGAAGGTACTGAGATAGGTACTATCAGCAATCACACGGGCACATAGTCGTACTTCTATAGAGACTTAGTGGTGAGCTGTTTGTCTTACTTCGATCTGCAGCACCAGAGTCTCCATCTACCTTGTTTATTATTTCTGTCTATTACCCTTCATATAGTAGTTGTATCAGTTTTGTATATTCTTTAGATTGCTCATGCACTTGTAGCACCGGGTTTTGGGGGTTTCTAGCATTTATTTATTGTTGCACTTATCATTACTATCACTATGGGTTATGTATTTCTCATGCTTGATGTTTTTTAGAAAAGAGTATGTACGGTTGCATGAGGAGATCTTACTTATTTTGGCTTTTTAAAAAGGAAAACTTCTGTTTTAAAATTTAAAAAGCGATAACTAAATTGGAGGTTCACTTATGGGCTTGCCTAAAGTCGGCATTAGGCGCCATCACATTTCTGAAGACAGAGGGTTAAATAGTCATCTTCTTAAAGATTACCTCCGATCTCGTATGTATTTCCCATTTCAGAAAAATGACCAAAAGTAAGGAGCTAATCCAGTGTTCGAGATCTCATGCTTCAATCGTCCAACACTGGGGGGACTATGCATATGGAAGAATATACAAGGAAAGAAGATGTACACCACAAAAGCATAGCTTACCCAGAATTAAAACCTTGAAGAAAATGTCAAAATTTCAAAGGCGTTCAAGCTCTCGGAAAGAATGGGCAGTAGAAAGTTAAAAAATCTACAAAACACTCCCATAAGCTTTTAGGTTAAAGCCATAGATTTAATCACGGGAAAATGTACCCGTATTTGTAAACCTTCTACAAAGAAAGCAGTTATGAAAATGTTGTACAAGATTATTTATTTGAAAGTTCACAAAATAAAACTTCTTCAAATTACTTCATTTTCATATCTTTGCACCAATATGAAGATGAGACGTCATCTTCCTCAGTGTTGTTAATGTAAAATGACCCTCTTTTATAAAAGACCTATGCATATTGAAGACGCGGTCTACTAAAGCATTTTTAATGCAAGTATAAGTTCAAAAACTTAAAGAGCAAAAAGAATAATATGCAGCAAAAGATATTTATATCATTGCCCCAAAAACATGGGAGGGAAATCTTCCAAAAACTACCCCCAAAAAAAGTGAGTTTCAACAAAAACCAGAACAAAGTCAAATCAATCCACAAAAGCCAAGGGTAAAAACTAAGGAACATCATCCATGGAAGAAGAGGGATCAACATGAGAAGACAAAGGTTGAATATCAGCTTCACCGGGAGTAAGTCCATCTCCATCATATTTGGAACCTTCATCCTCGGGTGTTGAGAAGCTTTTACGTTGCTGAGCTTGTTCAATCACTTCTTTAGTCTTTGTGATTTTAGCATTAAGGTCAAAACACTCCTGGCTAGCTTCAGTTAGAGTCTCAAATCAGGTGTTCAAGAAAGCGCAGCTAACATCAATTGTTAACTGGTCTTCGAGGACCTCATAATCCTTCTCCTACTACTCAATTTCAACCCTCAACTCTTCTTTCTCTGCTTCTGAAGCTTCATAATATGTCTTCAAAAGAGTGATAGAACTCTCAAGGAACTCAATCTTGTCCGACGAGTCACAAATGTCTTCTTGAGCTTTGGGTGAGCATCTGTACCAAATCACCCGCGTACACTTATTTCTGGTTAAGGAACTCTTTCAAACTTCTTATTTTCTTAGTTGCCTTAGAATGCTGCTCAGAGAAGGAGTAAAAATATACCTTGAGTGAGGAATGTATGATATCATTCATCAGAGTCAAGGAACTGTGGGACTCAAGCTTCTTCCTTTCCATGGGACCAAGCAATGGTTTTAACCACACATGGTCTTGTCCAGATTTCTTCAACAGCTTCCCACCATCGAGGACTTCAATTAAAACATTCTTCATACCCTGTCTACCACTAGAAGGATCAGCTTCTTCACGAGAAGCAACAGCGAAGGCAGCAACTGTGGTGGATGTAGGCAGGGAAGCGGGAGGATTGATAGCAGGGGCAACTGATATCATCGAAAGAGAGGCAAGTGGTGGCTCTTCTGAAATAGGACCAAATTCTTCTTCACTCTCAAATCTACGGGCAAAGAGTCTGTCAATGGGACTTGAGGGGGGTTATCAAAATTACCAGTATCTTCATCAGAGATGTCCAAGTGGACAGGCCCATCAACAAGGCTAAAAGGAACTGAACTTGGAGGGGGGTTTTGAGAGAAATGGGCTTCATCATCTGAACCACGCACCTTCTGACTCTTGGTTTCTTCACTAAGGAACATTCTTCGGTATCCTCTTCATCTTTAGAGCCACGGGCTTCAGCATTCTTCCTCTTGGAGGAAGACACACTTAAAACTTGCTCATGTGCAGAGCTTACAAAAAGACTAGCGGAAGGAATAGAAGCGGGGCTGATGCCACGAGTGGCAAATCCTAAGAAAAATATAAATAATAATATATCAGAAGAAAAGAAAAGGATGAACAAAGAGAAGGATAACCATGGGGATAAAAATTTATCGTGGGTCTTCACTTTCCAACCAAATTTGTGCGAGACAAATTTTCAAGATTTATTATCCATGGGAGCAGCAGTCAACATTTTTTACCCAATCACAGAAGTTAGAAATTTCTGCGAAGACTTCCATGGTTAATGAAAAATGAATGCACACTTATGTGAAGAAAATTAAATTGTCAAGGAAAGTAAATAAACAAGAGGAAAAATACTTATGTGCAAAGTTCCACTTTTTAGGGAATGGCATATTCTCATCACCCACTAACTCACGAGTAGGGGCGGCAACAAATCGAGCATACCAGCCACGGTCATTGTCATCCTTAGGGATGACTAAAACTGTTATATTTCTAGCCACGTGGAAAAAAATACCTTCACAAAAAAGTTTCGGAGAATATGGGTGGAGCAAGTGACGGAAGGTAAAAGGGGAGGAAACTAAGCCTGACAAGTAATGAAGGCAAGAAGTTGTCCATCACACAATTGGACCTATTTGACCAAGGCAAACATTTAAATAGTGGCAAAATTCAATAATCACGGGGTCAATGGGAGGAGTAGACCCTAAAGTAAAATGATAGGTATAAACAAAGGAATAACCTTCATGATAATTGATAAGAGGTGATTCTTTGATTAGCACTAGGAGTCATTACTGGAAAATCATGTTTCCAATGACATTCACGTCGAACCAAGAAAAGGAGTCCTTGAGTAATCAAGTTAGGGTAATGATCAACGGGGTTAAGATACGCTATGGAAGAAACCTATTTTTTCATAGCTTCACGATCTAATACGAAAGAAATTTCTTGTGGGACAATCTCAGAAACAGTGGTTCTCGCATGGGTTCGTTCTGATCTCTCCCTCTAGAGTTAAGGGAGTCCTAGCCCTAGAAGAAGAAGGCTTAGCAATACTACTTTGGTGATATTGTGTTCGGATTTTAGTTCCGGGAGTTATAATAATTTCGTTATGTCATTGAAACTTGTGTGCAAAAATTGAGATCATTCCGAGTTGATTTGATATGGTTCGGCATGAGTTTTGGAAGTTGAAAGTTCAAAAATTCATTAAGTTTAATTTGAGGTACGATTCATGGTTTTTATGTTGTTTGATGTGATTTGAAGCTTCGAATAAGTTCGTATCATATTTTAAGACTTGTTGGTATGATTGAATGGGTTCCTGAGAGACTCGGGTATGTTTTAGATCATTGGTTGAGAAACTACTTAAGTTAAGGATTTGGAGTTTGACCATGGTCAATATCGAGTCAAGATGAACTCTTTTCGGTGTTTTGAATGCGTGAGCATGTTTGTAGCATGTTTTATGATTGAAACGCATATATGGTTTGTGTCCGAGAGGTTCCGAATGAGTTTTGGGTGCTAACACGAAAATTCTTTCGTTGCTGATTTTCGAGTGTAAAATAATTACGAAAATGTCATTTTTATCCCTTAAATTTTCAAACTTCATTTAAAACTTCAAAACATCATATCTCCTTCATTATAAAGTCAAATGGAGTAATTCAAAAGCCTAACTTGACTGAAATTTCACAAAGAATCTATTGGATACATTAAAAGTGAGTTTCAGAATTATTTGGCTCACAAAATGAGGCAAAACAGCTGGACAAAATATTTGATATTGAGGATTTGTTCATTTGATCATATTTTGAGTTGGGGAGCTCGGATTTGGGCAATATTTTAGGCGATTGTCACCATATGAATTGGGGTAAGTGTTCTCTACTCGTTTTTAGTTATATTTTGTGAATCTATCTTCATTTTTGGTAATTGGATTGTGAATTTTAAAGAGAAAATTAGGGGATTTTGTACAAAGTTCCATAGAGTGAATTTTTAAGTTTTGAACATCGATTCGGAGTCGGATTTGGGTGAAAATAGTATCGTTGGACTCGTATTGGAATGGGTATTCGGGTTTTATAAAATTTATCGGGTTCTAAGCTGCGGGTTCGGAGTTTGACTTTTAGGTTGACTTTATAGTTTTTGTTAAAGATTGAAGCTTTATTATCCTGAATTGTTTCTTATGAGTTTTATTTATGATTTGAAGTTATTTTGGCTAGATTTGAGTTGTCTGGAGGTTATTTTACTCAAGTAGTCCATTTTAGAGTAACTATCTATCTTCTTTAAGATAAGTATCTTGCCTAACTTTTTTGTGGGGGAACTACCCTTAGGATTTGAGTCTTTTGTGCTAATTGTGTCATGTAAAGTCCATGCACGCGAGGTGACGAGTACATGCTTGGGCTTATTTATGGAAATTTGACCGTCTAGGGCTCTTAGGTTCTTATGTTCATTAGATATGAAGTTGTTTTGTTATGATAAATCCCCATTTACTAATTTTACCTCTACTTGTCTTTATTTTGAATTAATTGCCTCATGTTCCACCTTTATTGCCGATTTAACTCTTATGTGCCTTAACGGAAGTTGTTTCTTATTTTATTGCTATGCTACCTTTTTTGTAATTACCGATTATTAGTTGAAGTTATTATCGTCTTCCCCATAATCTGCTTATCCTTAAATTGAGTTTGTTGAATCTTTTTTGTTATTGCTCGACCCTAATTGAAGTTTGGTTATCCCTCATCATTATTGACTTACCCTTAATTAGAGTCCTTGATTTATGTTATCCCTCTTATTGTTGAATTGTACTTATGTGGGATCATTGCTACACAGTATCTCTTCCTTGTTGAGCTATTGCTATGTTGTACAATTATCTCCTGTTGTGCCTTTCCTTGTGTGTTTGTTCTTCCATCTTTTTTTATGTCCTGGAGTTCCTGAGTTGATTTACTTGTTGTATTCTGGTGTTATTATCGTTGTTGTTGTGGTATTCAGTGTTGTGTTGGAACAAGGTTTCAGTAGTGCGGATGTTATTGTGGAACGAGGTTTTTACCGTATGGTCGTTATTGTTGCACGAGATTTCTGCCATACGGTGGTTATTATTTGCACGAGATTTCTATCGTTCCATTGTGAGATATTTACTTTTGGGACTATGAGGCGGTACCTCGAAAGCGCGCCTATTCCATATTTACTTTTGGGATTAGGAGGCGGTATCTCGGGAGCGCCCCTGTTGCATATTTATTTTTGTACAACGAGGCGGTACCTCGGGAGTGCCCCTATTGCATATTTACTTTTTGGGACTACGGGGCGATATCTTAGGAGCACCCCTATTGCATATTTACTTTTAGGATTACGAGGCGGTACCTCGGCACCCCTGTTGTATATTTACTTTTGGCGAGCTATGATTATGAGGTTCGACACCTCGTGGAAAGGCTTGAACAAATATGGTGTGAAAGCGCTTGTTCTTATTGAGTTGTTGTTGCTTTTCTCTTTTATTTGGTTTTTTCCTCAGACTTAGACTGTGATTAGTTACTCTATAGCAAAATTACATGACTGCTTCTTGTTGCCTATTGGTGTTACTAGCGCATCATTGTAAGTATTATTTTGTATTCCTTATCCTATCTAGCTTTATATTAATATTTTTCTCTGTTAGTTCATCTACATACTTATTCAAGTTATTTAGTCCAGTAGGTGTCTTGACTGTCCCTCGTCACTACTCCACCGAGGTTAGTCTTAATACTTATTAGGTGCCACTGTTGTGTACTCATACTATGCTTCTGCACATTTTTGTGCATATCCAGGTGCGACGGTTGTTGTTGATTATTAACTGGCTGGTCAAGATATAGAGACTCAAGGTAACCCTGCCACCGCGTTCGCATGCCTCGGAGTCACCTTCTGATTTCGTTTTTGTACTGTTTGATTTCCATTTCGAACAGTAGTATATAAGAATTTTCTTAGCGAACTCAGTAGAGCTTATGACTTGTACTACCGGTTTTGGGATTATAATTTGTATAGATATTTCTATTTCATATTTTTTAGTCGTTAGTTAAATATTGTTATTATTTCAATAAAGGTTAGGCTTACCTAGTCCATAAGACTAGGTGCCATAACGACATTCTACGGAGGGAAATTTGGGTCGTGACAAGTTGGTATCGGAGCTCCAGGCTCATAGGTTCTACAAGTCATGACCATGTGTCTAGTAGAGTCTTGCGGATCGGTATGATGACGTCCATACCTGTCTTCGAGAGGCTACAAGACATTTAGGATAAACTTTCCAAATTTCTTTCCTTGTCGTGCGGAATTGATTTAGCTCAAAGCTCAACTCTTTGAATTTCTTCCATACATTCGTCTGTGCATGTGAGCGCTCGGTATTAGTTGTGCATTGACGGCTTGTGATTCAATGGATGAGTTGCGAGATGTGATTTTTGTGTGCTGATGATGGGCCAGTCTGGAGGACCGAATTTTTGTTGTAACTTGAGCACAAGGATTTCGGTGGTATGAGCAAGTGCTTTTGGACTTATATGTCCGGTAGGGTCCCTATGAGTGGAATTTATGGCTTGATGAGTGGTTAGTTGGCTATATCATGAGTATAATATGACGGCGGAATGTGTTCAGGTGGTTTGAATGTGACGAGAAGGGTTTTCTTGAGATGTGAAAAAGACTATTGGGTGCTTGATTTTTGTCTTGATGCAACGTATAGTCTTGAGTTATGAGAGTGTTGAAAGATTTTTCATGTTGTTATGGAACGAAGTAGATTTTGATGCCTTGTTGATGAGTTCAGACTCGGGAAGATTAAGTAATTGCATAGTAGTTGTGGTTTTGAAAGGGTATAGAGAGATGTCAGTTTGAGGTTAAGTAGGTGGGCTATAACCTGCGAGGTAGTCTATGGATGTGTGATCCTTATAATGTTGTGTGGAGGCTTCCTTTCCTACCAGTGGGTTATGTTTGTGCGATTTGAGGTTGTATCGGCTGTAATGGTTTACCTAACCATAACGAGGGCGAATGCGAGCTTAGTAGATGATTTGAGGTATTATGTGGTTTGTGTTACATTAGTTTATAAAGGATTTAGCTGAATCTCACTGCGACATTATGGTTGTAATAAAGTATGGGAATTGTGAGTTATCGGGTATTTTGATTTATGGCTTTAAGCCAAGTGGGGGAGTCTGCAAATAATGATCGAATTGTAGGATCATCCGTTATATCAATTTCTAGGCTAAGGGATTGCTTGGTTGTTTCTTCGAATAGTCATGTGCTGGTGAAACACAGGTCGCTCGATGCATATTAGCTGTATATTGAAGATCAGAGTAGGATGAGTGGTTATCGAGAAGGTTTTAATGAGTTTCAGGTCTTATGTAGCATTTAAGGACTTCTGAATTTGTGTACAGATAGGGTTGATATCGGTAGCGAATGGTGATTGATTATGCGGTAGTTCCATATCAAGAATGAATCTACATGGCAATATTGGCGAGATGCAAGAAACGGCTTCGGGTTCGCAAAAGGTTCTTTCATAGCGAGCATATCGGATTGAGTTACTTTTGGGTTAGCAGTCTGTGTGACTCGGTTGAGTTAGAGGGATCAGTTCTGATGACTTGATTATGTGTTAATGAGTTCCAAAGAATTCACCATGGTTATGGCCACAACGTGGAGTTAAGGTATTCTACAGGTATAGAAGATATATTATATATGGTGATGTTCTCCTGGATTGAGTTAAATGAAAGGTTATCTGTTGATGAGGTGTTCAACTTGCTTGTGGTTCAGAGTTAATTATGAGATTTTATACTTTCACGAGTTAGCATGTTAGTAGCGGTGTTTCATGTGGGGTTGAAAGTTGCGACTTCAAGGTTGCGGTTTAGTTTTGAAGGGAAAGATATGAGTTCTTGATGGAACGAATGATTTTAGGTGTTCTTGATGGTAAGTCGAACCCATCTTGTTTTTACCTTTCATCTAGGAAAATTGATTAACCTTTCTCTCCTATTGAATTCAGGTCTCCCCCAGGGCTTAGTTGTCGTCCCCGGGGAGGACATTTTGGCTGATCTTACTAATACGGCGAGGCTGCTGTAAGAGGCTTTCACCTGAACAAGTATCTCCGGGCCTGCTTCTGGTGCAAGTGCTTCTTCTCGGAGTTCCCGTCCAAAAAGCAAGCAACCAAAAAGATGATGTTCCTTCGTGGCCGGAGGAAAAAATAAAAAGGTGAAGGGTGTCGTGCCCGAGCCATCCATGGATGTTGTGGTTATGAGCGTTGCGACCGAGCCAGCCACAGACACCATGGTGATCAACGATGATGGATAAGCCAATGATGAGGGGGATTCTCTACATAGAAGATGACGACCTTCATCAGCTCAACAGAATGCTTAATTTGTTGAGTTAGTTACACCAATTAAGGATGATGTCCCGGCTCTCTAGGGGGAATTTGCTATAGTGGAAGATGCTTACTCTCGCTTTCGAGTCCTGATCATTCTTCCCGGTACCATGAGGCTGGGTACTGGTTCTTTCTTGTATTCGATTGATGAGCAACCAACAACAAGCGTTGTTGTTGTCGCAGCTGCTTTGCACCCTACAATGCCATCAGCTTCATCTCCTTCTTCACCAACTCTTCCCTCGCCACCAGCAATTGCTACATCATCTCTACCGACCACAACTGCCCGAGAGGAAGATGTCCCTCTTCCCCAATCCCTAGTTCATGGGAATTTGGGGCATAATTATTCTGCCCCCTTCAAAGATCCCCAAAGGAGGAGAAACGTCACCCTCTTGGTTTCTACCGGATGACATCTACTGTCCTGCCTGGTGGAACTTTCTGATTATCTAAAGCCTTTTGCTTCTGAAAAAGACAATAATAAGATACAAACTCTCGAGAGATAGTGTTTGTTGAACAATTCCATGCACAACGTTGCGGCGGTATAATCTTTATTTCCTCTGTTATTTCTTCTATCTTTGTTATGGTGGGGTTTTGAGTTTGCATTTTTGTTGTACAGGCTAACTTCCTTGCTTCCGAGGGCCTTCAGAGGTTGATTCTTCATAAGGAGGAACTTACCTCCGAGCGGTCTTAATTGTTAGCCGATGAGTTCAAATTACTGCTCGTCTCCCGGAGCAGGAAGCACGAGCTGTTGAGGCCACTAAATTGGAGGCTCGGTTACAGCAAAGCGAGCAAGAGATAGTGGCCCTTGGCCAAGAGACTACTCAGTTAAGGGTACAATTTGAAGAAGCTAGCGCAAAGTGGGTCGAAGTCCATGATGTCATTCTTGCTGCATCCGATCGCGAGGCTGCCTCTACTAAAAGATTGAATAATTTGGAGGCGACCTTGAACTCCAAAGCTGAAGAAGTCACTCCTACGAAGGAGAAGTATGCCCAGTTGTAACTGAGGTATAAGAGAGTCATAGAGCATAACAAAGTTTTCAATTCCACTATTTGTGACATCAACGTCAGCCTCCGGGTCACTAGATCCGAGCGGAGAAGCCTTTCAATTGAGTTTGACCGTCTTAAAGAAGAACTCCATTGCCGAGCGGCTTCACTCATTGTTGAAAAAATATATTCTATGTATAGCATGAGGAGAACAAAGTTGGAAGAGTCCAAAGCAGTCATCATTGACTTTGATGCCGAAATCGCTAAAGCTCATGAGCTGGAGACAACTACCTGAAGGGTTCTTCCAGTCTAGCCTGATGCTACTGACTCTTGTGGCTTCGGTTTTGAGTTCTCGGGAATTGGAGAATAACCAAAAGGTGAAGATGATGAAGGCCAAGACGTTGAAGGCAAACATATTGAGCCGGAGGCGGATCCACCTACTTCTCCCGGGGGTGCAAATGCTTCTCTTCCTCCGAATTCTGGGGGTGCAGCTTTTGCTCTCTTTTCTTTTCCATACTTTTGTGCTTGTGCTATTTGGCACATTTTTTGTGAATAGAAGTACTTTTCCATTTAATTATTTGCGCAAATTTTACTCTTTGCGTCGAATTGTGCAAGGCTTCGGGTGTATATTTTTCCCCAAGACCATTTGGATTCCGGGCATAAGTTCTTCCGGGATCCACCCTTTACCGTGAGTGTTTCATAAGTGAGGGTCATCTTATGTTTACGGTGCTCTTGAAGATGACGTTTCCTGTTTTTTACGGTACTAGCATTCGAAGTACTTGTTTAACTTTAAAATGATAAAATTAATTCATCGATAGGACAAGAAACAAGATAGAAATAAAAGGGCTTCACTTTATTCCTTCCATTTTTCAAAAGTACTTAAGCATTCGTTGTGCTAAAAAGAAATTGCCATTACTTATGGATAACATGTACAACTTCTTTCTACGGGGCTGGTCATGCAGTCCCCGGCCCCAATGATACAACTTTGCTTCCGCGTTTCGTATTCCGGTCGATGTGGTAGTCATTATTGTTGTATCATAAGCATATCATCCCCCCTAGTGTTCGAATGCGAATTTGAACACTAGAAGTTTTGCATATTTGAAGATTCCACTAATGAATGGTTAGATATTCTTCAGTTTGGTAGAAAACTTCACTTCCCCTTAGGAATTTATGCTATCGAGACAAAGATTATCTAACAATCCCTCAGTGGTTCACTCTGAATGGTCGAGTAATCTTTTCCCGACAGCAAACTTTACTTCCCAGTAGGAACTTTGCTACCGAGCAAAAGACTATCTAACCGCTCTGTAGTGGCTCATTGCTTGCATGCCTTGTCATTTAAAGGTCTTATTTTTGCATACGTGGATTCCTTCAGAGTATGCTTTCCGTTGCTGCGTGGTTAAAAACCTTGCCATAAAAACCAACTGGAACAAAAACTAGACGAAAGGAAAAAAGAGTGCCGCACATACTTTCAGTAGAGGCAAGGCTAATAAGCAATAGTATCTCTTGAGGTGTGCCACATTCCAGTTGCTTGGCAACTTTTCTCCGTCTTGATTTTCCAACTCGTACAGCCCTTTCCGGGTGATAGCCAAAACCCGGTAAGGGCCTTCCCATATTATACCTAGCTTCCCTTCATTGAGCTCCCGGGTGTTCTGAGTTACTTTCCTTAAAACCAAGTCTCCAACTTTGAAATAATGGGCGTTGACTCTTCGATTGTAATATCTTTTTGTTCTCTACTTTTGGGTTGCCATCCTTATATGCGCCAAGTTCCTGCGTTCATCGAGAAGCTCCAATTTGACCAACATTGCTTCATTGTTTATTTCTTCATCCGTTCGGAAATATCTCAAGGTAGGTTCCCCTACTTCCATCGGAATCAAGGTTTTGCTCCGTACACAAAAGTGAAAGGAGTTTCCCCCTTTCTTGATTTGGTCATTGTTTGGCACGCCCATAGTACTCCTGGCAGCTCTTTAGTCCATTTGCTTTGGTTCTTCCAATCTCTTTTTGAGATTTTGTATAATCATGTTATTTGTTGATTATGCCTGACCGTTTGCGCTCGGATGTTAAGGTGATGATGTGATACTTTTGATTTTTAAGTCTGTAAGGAACTTTATGACCTTTCGCCTATAAATTATGGTCCGATGTCGCAGGCTATCTCTTTTGGTATCCCAAATCTGCAAATTAAATTCTCCCACACGAAATCTACCACTTCGCTTTCGCCGATCTTCCGATAAGGACCTACTTCAAACCACTTAGAAAAATCGTCAGTTAAAATCAAAAGAAATCTTACCTTACTAGGGGTCGGTGGCAGCGGGCCGACTATATCCATCCCTCACATCATCAATGGCCATAGTGACAAAGCTGAGTGTAGTAGCTCTGCCGGTTGATGTACCAACGGTGCATGACGTTGACATTTATCATATTTTTGAACATAAGACTTAGCTTCTTGTTCCATCCGCGGCCAGTAGTATCTTGCCCTGATTAATTTTAACACTAAGAAATCTACGCCTGAGTGATTTTTGCAGGCCCCTTCATGGACTTCTCGCATAACATAGTTTGCTTCAGAAGCTCCCAAAAGTCGGGCCAACGGGCCTTGGAAAGATCTTCAGTATAATTGTCCTCCCTTGAAGCTGTATCGAGTTGCTTTAATGCGTAGCGCCCGAGATGCCATATGATCTTTAGGAAATTTTCCGTGCTCGAGATAGTGAGTTATTTCATTTCTCTAATACCAACCAAATTGGTTGTGTTTACCTTGTAATAGTTATGCGCATCCAGTACCGAATGCATAAGATGTACGATCGTGCCAGAATCCAATCCCTTCATTTTCTGGACGATCTAAGATTGGCTAGTGCATCTACTTCAGCATTCTCTTCCCTCGGGATGTGTGTAATCGACCATTCCCTGAACCTAGAGAACGGAGCTTGGACTTTCACTACATATTATTACATGCATTTCTCTTTGGCTTTGAAGATCCTGTAGACCTGATTTACTACCAATTAGGAGTCACATTTGATTTCTATGGCCTCGGAGTCCAGTCTATGGGCCAGCTCGAGTCTTGAAATCAAAGCTTCATACTCTGATTCATTGTTAGTCAGAGGAATAGTTCTTATGGCATGCCTTAGGGTTTCTCCCGAGGGCATAGTTAGCACTATGTCGAGCCCGGACCCCTTCACATTGGAAGTTCCATCCTTGAACAAGATTCAAACTTCCGATGTTGATTCCGACACCATCACTGCTTCTTTGGTAGCCAAAGGTAACAAACCTAGATAGAAATCAGCCACAAAGTCGGCCAAAACTTGAGACTTAATCGCAGTCCTAGGTTTATACTCTATATCAAATTCACTCATTTTAATGGCCCATTTGGCCAGCCTACCTGAATTTCAAGTTTATGAAGAATATTTCGTAGGGGAAAAGGGGTCACCACGCCTATTAGGTGAAATTTGAAATAAGGCCTTAGCGTTTGAGCAACGACTATGAGGGCTAAGGCCAGTTTTTCCAGATGTGGGTAGCGAGTTTCTACTCTCATAAAATTTTACTAACGTAATAAATAGGAGAATGCATACCTTCGTTCTCACAGACTAAAATGACACTTACCGCTACTTCCAAGATTGCTAAGTAGATCAACAGTTGTTCGCCTTCCTCCGATTTTGACAATAATAGATGACTTGAAGAATACCTTTTCAAATTCTTCAAAGTCTGTTGACATTCTGGATTTCATTCGAAGTTGTTCTTCTTTTTGAGTAGTGAAAAGAAATTATGGAATTTTTCCTAAGATCAGAAGATGAATCTGCTCAAAGCAGCCAGTCTCCCTGTCAACCTTTGAACCTCTTTCACGCTTGATAGCTAGTCCAGGATGTCTTTGATGGCTTTAATTTTATCGGGGTTAACCTCGATCCCCCTTTGCGACACCAGGAACCCTAGGAACTTACCAGACCTGACCCCGAATGCACACTTCTCGGGGTTAAGCTTCATCTTATGCTACCTTAAGATGTCAAAGGTTTCTTGCAAGTGTTTAAGATGATCACGTGCATTCAAAGACTTAACAAGCATATCATCTATTTAAACCTCCATAGTTTTCCCTATGTTTCTCAAACATTTTTTTATGAGCCGTTGATAAGTGGTTCCAACATTCTTTAGCCCAAAAGGCATCGCATTATAACATTATTTGTCGAAGTTCGTTATGAACAAAGTTTTTTCCTGATCCTCCTAGTTCATCTTGATTTGGTTATACCCGGAGTCAGCATTGAGGAAAATCATTAACTCGTGTCTGGTCATTGCATCAATCATTTGATCAATATTTGGAAATGGGAACGAGTCTTTCGGGCACAAGTCTACGCATACGAGCAATTTATCAATTAGGATGTAGAACAAGTGTTAATGAATCATAAGACATGTAAGGATAGACTAACACAAGTAGTAATAAAGTGACTATGAGAGTTTAGAACATGATACTACAATTCAATTAAAGCATGGAAAGAATTTAAGCAGCCTAAACCAGTCAAATACTATGTACAACCCGTGTACCTACTCGTCACCTTGCTTATACGGCTTTCACATAGCACAAATGAATCAGTCATACCAATTCTAAGTGGTAGTTCCCTCACACAAAGTTAGGCAAGATACTTATCTTAACTAGGCCAATTCAACACTCGAAAATAGCTTTTCCTTAAATTCTCCTCCATACGGCTCAAATCTAACCAAAATCTACTTATATAGATAAAGCTAAGATCTTTACACTTTTACCAAAAAGTCAACAAAAGTTAATTTGTGTGATGAAGTGGATTCTTATACCTTGGCGACGAGTGTAAACTCGGGAGTACTAGTCGGTTGCCTAGTTGTTGTGACCATGGTGGGGTCATGGGGAGTTATTGATTTGAGCCTAGCTGGTGGGTTATATCTTGCATGAGGATTTGAGGTTGCGTGTTTTATATGAGGTTTCTATTCATTAGAATGCATATATTATTATTTTGGGGAATTTGAAGAAATCCGCTTGACTCTCATAAGGATAAGTATGCGCTCGACAGCGTCTTCAGAGTGTTTTATGACTAGTGTTACATAAACTTATGAAATATTCAGCTAATTAACAATGTGGGGCCGCAAAAACTATGAAGGAATGGTACTTTTGATTACCAACAATGTGTTATATCACTTTGAGCTAAGTGGGGGAGTCTGCTATCGGCGATCGGATTGCATGATCATCCAGTGTATTAGTTCCTAGACCAGGATGTGTTTGCAGATTGGCTATGATTTGAGAAAGGTTTCGTCGAGGATGATTCACAACAAAGAATTGGTGGATGCGTGATGTAATATGCTTTACGGGTATATAGAGGTCTTAGGAAAGATTCAAGTTTAATGCTCATTATGGATATAGTGTGCAAGAAAATAAATCGCTTGGTTGCCTCTTCTGGTTGTTTAGGTATGGGGGATATGCGGATTATTCGGTGTCTATTGGCTATGAAGTGGGGATTCAGAACAAGGTGGATGACTATCGAAAAGATTCTGATGAGTTCAAGATTTATATGTGGCGCTTGAGAGTTTTCAGATCTATGAATGGTTAGAGCACGGGATCGATAGTAGATAGTGTCCGGGTTTGCGGTACTTCTATATCAAGAATGACTCTGCATGGAAGCATTGGAGAGATGCAAGAAACAACTTTGCATTCGCAGAATGTTCCTTCAAAACGAGCATATCGGGTTGAGTTACTTTTGGGTTTGGCATTCTGCATGACTCGATTGAGTTAGAGAAAATCAGTTCTGATGACTTGATTTTGTGTTAACGAGTTCCGAAGAATTTACTATGGTTATGTCCACGATGCGGGGTTGGTGTCTTCTACATGTATAGGATGTATATGGCAGGTGGTGATGTCCTTCTGGATTGAGTTAAATGAAAGGTTCCTGGTTGATGAGATGTTCGACTTGCTTGTGGTTCAGAGTTGATTATGAGATTTTTGTATTTTCACGAGTTAGCATGATTGTGGCGGTGCGCCGTGTGAGATTGAAAGTTGCGACTTTAGGGTTGTGGTTTAGTTTCGAAGGGAAGGGTATGTGTTCTTGATGGCACGGACTATTTTAGAAGTTTAAGAGAATGATGACCCTATTTGATGTTACCTAAGAAGAGTGTGCATATTAGAAGGTGTATTGTATTTTGACTTTCGGATGTTTAGCTAGTGTTGCGGTGATCGCCTGGTTTTGGGTTGCTAAAACTATGAGTGTTAAGGGGTCGGGCGGGGCTAGAGAAAAAAGGGGATCAGCCGGTCTCGATACTGGTCCAGTTACTAGTTACAATTTTACCAGGTTTACCGGTTCCGGGCTTAACCAATGCTAAATGGAACCGCAACAGTTCCAGGACTAGTGGGTCGGATTGGGCCGATCTTAATTAAAATAAAATAAGTATTGTAAGACATAACATTAAACTTTTAAAGGTTAAAGTTTAAACTTTAAAGTGTTAAATTTGAAATTTGAATTTAAACATTTAAAAATTAAAATTAAGTGGCTACATAAAATTATTTAATAAGACCAATATGTAAGGATCAAACTTCTTCAATTGATATTTCATTGCATAATAATACTTCAAATTAACTTGTCTAATAAACTAACACATTAAGCTTAAGCAAGTCTAATAAATTCAAAATACAAATTGTCTCAAATCAATTTAAATACGAATTCCTGGAGGACGTTCAAGACAACCCTTGATATGCCTCCTTAAACCAGCTGTGTCCTCCCACTTTCGACGAATATTAAAGACTCGACCATAGTTCTTGCACTCTACTTTGTGAACTTCTTCATTTTCTCCTACCACCTCAAAGTGTTTCCAAATATGTGAGCGCACTCTACAAGCACGGGGCATGATTTAACTTGAACCTAACAAAAATGGTAACCACAGTTCACTTGATAATTGTAATTTTGTAGTGGCTACTGTAGATAATTGGTAAAACTTGAAATATTAATTAATTGAGAACTTGAGAGCAATAAGCAATTCAATAATCAAGAGGAAATTGAGCAAAAACAAGAGTAGAAGAACAGAGCAAGTTGTGAAAAAATTGAAGAAGATGGGGGCTATTTATAGTTTTTAAAAAGCTAAAAATATAATTTATCAATTAGGGGCGTGGGGCTATTTTAGTAAGGGGTAGGGCTAAATGGCTAAAAGTACAAAAAATGACCGCTGGAACTGAATTCCGCAATAAATTGAACATTTGATGATTTTTGAAGTCTTGAAATTGAATTTCGCAACTCCGACGTTAACTTCAAATAATACCATAAATAAAATTCCAAAAAAAAGAGAGATCCAAATAGTTGGTAGCAATTTAATTGAAGAATGAGAGGATGACAATTGAGAATTTGAGTTTGGGAATTGAGAGAAGAGTGAAGAAAATGTAACGACCCAGTCGGTCATAGTGAATTATAGCCCTATTTCCCCCATTTCTGCTTCTTGATGTGTTTTTCAGTGATATTTTATCGTATCGTGTTGGTTGGTTCGGGTCCGGAGTGGTTTCGGTGTGGAATGAGACACTTAGTCTCCTATTTAGAAGCTTAAGTTGGAAAAGTCAACCTGATGTTGACTTATGAGTAAACGATCTCGGAATTGGATTTTTATAGTTCGGTTAGCTCCGTTAGGTGATTTTGGACTTAGGAGCATGTCGGAATGTAATTTGGAGGTTCGCGGTAAAATTTGGCTTGAATTGGCGAAATTGGATATTTGGGCGATCTTGGTCGGTAGTGGAAAATTTGATACCGGGGTCGGAATGGGATTCCGAAAGTTAGAGTAGGTTCGTAGTGTCATTTGTGACATATGTGCAAAATTTCAAGTTATTCAGAAGTGATTTAGTAGGTTTTGGCATTGTTTGCGGAATTTGGAAGTTTAGAAGTTGTTAGGCTTGAATCTGAGGATAATTTGGTGTTTTGATGTTGTTTTGAGTGTTCCGAAGGTTCGACTAAGTTCGTATGTTAATATTTGACTTGTTGGCATGTTTGGTAGAGGTACCGAGGGCCTCAGGTTGATTTCGGGTAGTTGACAGAACAAGGTTGGAAACTTGAGGAATGTTGAAGATTGAACTCAGCTGTCATAACCGCACATGCAGAGTGGGAACTATAGGTGCGGGCCTGCAGAAGCAGAGAAGGTGCCACAGATGCGGCCAAGGATGAGGTTGACTGGGAGCCGTAGGTGCGATGTTGGGACCGCAGATGCGGTTTCTAAGGGAATAAGTGGGAATCGCACCTGCGATGGATTTTCTGCAGATGTGGCATTGCAGATGCGACTATTGGACTGCAGATGCGGAAGTGCTGCGCAGAAAGTATAAATTGTGGACTTCGCGAATTTTGGGTCATTCTTCACCATTTTTATCCGGTTTTGGAGGTTTTGGGAGCAATTTGAAGAGGGATTCAAGGGGATTTTCATTGAGGTAAGTAATTCGATCCCTAATACTTGTGTTTATGGTAATTTCCCGTAGTTTAATCATATAATTAGTGGAGATTAAGGGTGAAATTGAGGGGTTAGGTCTTGAGATTTTGGAGAGTTTGATTGAGGATTTGAAGGGCCAAATGAAGTCGGATTTTGATAAATCTTGTATGTATGAACTCGTGAGTGAAAGGGCTTTTTAGTTTGTGATTTTTGTCGGATTCCGAGACGTGGGTCTGGGGGGCGGGTTTGAGTGGATTTCGGGATTTGTGCCTAATTTGATAACTTTTCTTATGGAATTCATTTAGCATATATTGATGGTATTGTTCTGGTTGTGAATAAATTTAGAGCGATTGGAGGCCGAGTCGAGGGGCAAGAGCATCACGGAGTAGGGACTTGACCAGTTTGAGGTAAGTAACGAATGTAAATCTAGTCCTGAGGGTATGAAACCCCGGATTTCGTATCGTTTTACTATTTTGAGGTGACATGTATGCTAGGTGACGGGCGTGTGGGTGTGCACCATTGGGGTTTATGACTTGGTCCGTCCCATAGCAACTATAAGTTGCGTATTTGGTTAAAATTATATGATACTTATGTGTTTTGAAAGAGTTTCTGCAATTTGGGCTAAATGCCATATTTGGGCCTCGTGTCAGAGCTGTTTGGACCCTTAGGGGCCTTTTTCTTATTATCCTCTCACTGTTTTTGTTTGAAAATCTATACCAGTCATGTTATACTTATTGATTTCAAAACTCAGTCTTTATCACTCTATTTTGATGCATATAAAATGTTGTTTTATGCTGAGCACCCTGCTTTTACTGATAGCCCAAGTGGCTTGAGAGATTTATGAATGAGTGAGGCCGAGGGGCTGATTTGTGAGGATATTTATGGGATTGGGTTGCATGCCGCAGCATGTTGTTACTGATTCATGATTGAGTGAGGTCGAGGGCCTGACTGATTTATGCCACGAGGTGGCTTGTTATAGCGCTTGGGCTGAAGAAGCCCCTCCGGAGTCTACACACCCCCAGTGAACGCGGGTACCCTAATTGTGAGTGATGGTGAGGTATGCCCGAGGGGCTGTATACGAGTGACTGTGAGGTTTGCCTAAGGGTTGTATATGAGTGATGGTCTGCCCGAGGGTATGAGTGATATGTTGCCCGAGGGGCTGTTACGATTTCATCATGTTGCTCACTGTTGCACTGAGCCTCTATTTGGGAACTGTTGAAAAACATTTTCAAATGATTTTTTTGAAACTGAGTTTAAATGAAATGATTTGATTCAAACTCTACTTTTAAAGGCATGTTATATTCTTATTGAGATTTCCTGATATGAACTTACTATGTTTTATTGGTCATCACTGCTTCTCAGTCTTTATTTACCTTGGTTACTTACTAAGTTGGCGTACTCAAGTTACTCCCTAAACCTTGTGTGCAGATCCAGGAACATCGGGACCTAGTAGCGGCTGTTGACTAGTCCAACTGTAGATTCTTCTCGAAGTTGGCAAGGTAGATGCTGGTGATTGCGGCCCTGTTCTTCTCCCTCCTATTTTCTTATAGTTTATTTTGTAGTTACATTTCCAGACTATGTTAGTCTTAGTATCTTCGGATAGTGTTTAGTAGATACTCATTACTAGTAACACCCCAATGTCGGGCTTTTCTTTCCGCACTTTCGTTATTCAGATTTTCTTTACGAAGTTTTAAATATGAAATAGTGTTAATTTATCTTTGCAAGTGAGATATCGTGTTGTTTGTGGTAAAGAGCCGGCTTACCTAGTTCCACGATAGGTGTCATCACGACATGGCAGTTTGGGTCGTGACAAGTTGGTATCAGAGCCTAGGTTATATAGGTCTCATGGGTCATGAGCGGGTTTAGTAAAGTCTTGTAGATCGGTACGGAGATGTCTATACTTATCTTCAAGTGGCTGCAGAACCTTTAGGAAAACTTCACATTGTTGAATTCTTGTCGTGCGAATTTGTTGATTCTGGTAACTAAACTTCTGTTATTCTATTCTCTCACAGATGGTGAGGACACGTGCTACCAGTCAGGACGGACCGCCACCAGTACCACTAGTTGGGGCCGGGAGAAACCGAGGTCGCGGTTGAGGCCGTGGTAGGGGCAGGGGTATAGCCCGCACAGCAGCTAAGACAGCATCCACAGATCCACCAACCGCCTTAGTTCATGATCAGGTCCCAGTTGTGGATGCTCTAGTGGGACCACCTCAGGCACCGGTAGTGCCTATTATTATCCCAGGTCTTCAAGAGACCTTAGCCCAGATTCTGACCATGTGCACCAGTGTTGCTCAGGCGGTCACTGTTTCTACTACAACAGCTACTTTCTAGGCCAGGGGAGGCACTCATACTCCCGCTGCCCGTACATCCGAGCAGGTTAAATGTTTTTAGTAAATAATAAAAATACTATTTTTTTAAAAACAATCCCCAAATGGCTATTTTGTAATTAAGGTCGTGGGGCAACGGTCAAAATGGGAGCTGATCGTTGCCAATGGTCAAATGTTTTTTTAAAAAACATTAATTCAAAACTAGCCATTAAACCGGACTAGGTCGGTCCAGTTCACCGATTCAAGCTTGACGTGATTTTACTGGTTGGACTAGTCTGGTTAATTGGTATCCAAATCTACACCGGTGTAGGCCGGTTCATTATTTAGCCCAACCCTACCTGTCCCTTTACTATCTGGCCGGTCCGGAACCGGGTCAACCTGGCCTGTTTGACAGGTTTAGCTAAGGCTCGAGTTTTGCTACATGGCGCAGAAGATCTATATGGGTATTTTTCTAAAAGATGACAGAGAATGAGTGACCTATCAACCATTTGAGTAGCGGAGTTAAGAACGGATATGGAGATTATAGTATTCATGAGGTTTAGCGATTGGATGTCCATGTAGGCAGACTATTCCTCGATTGAGGATTGTGAAGAAATGTTGAGAATTGGACAACTAATGGTACGTGTAATAGATAGGTTGCTATGGACTTTTGGAAGGTCCTTTACCTATCTGGGGATGATCGGAATTGGTTTGGGGGCTATTTGTAAGCCTAATGAGAATATGTAATCTATGTCGAATCGGGTTTATTTATCCTTACGCAATTGCTATTGTGGGTATATCATCAGATAATGGATGTTATTCATGCCCTAGTATATGTTATGTATTTCACTCTTATGTTATGACGGGTTGGGAGGTTGCATGATTATTCGTATGCATGTTGTAATCCCGTTTAGGACTTATGGCAATATGGGCGAGATGGAACTCGTAATGTTGATTTGCTAATTGCACCATAGTTGTGCTTGCCTTTCTCCGTATTGTTTTATGTATAATCATCTTTTCATAGTTATGTTTATGCACTCTATCATGCTTGATCTTAACACACATGTGGTTGTGAGCCCGAGCATTATGGCTCAATAGGTATCCCTATGTGGATTGATATATAATTGGGATCGGGTTGCGCGCCGCAGTGGAGTTATGTGAGATACCTTTCCTTGTGTTTATTTCGTATTTTATTTTTTACTTTGTGGGACGAGTTCATGAAATTATGCTTTTGTTGTTATATCAGTTGTACTTGCTGGATAGTCCCCGTATCTTGCTTTCTTTCCATTTTTACATATACCTAAGTTATTTCTTGTTTGGTGTATGGATCGCGTTGTTCGAGGATCTGTGTGATTTTTGTTATGACTTGTTAGCTGGGCTGCTCGTATTGGGTGAAGCGAGGTTCTAGATCTGAGATTTGCACTACCATATTGAGATAAGGAATGTTTGGAAAATGATATCATATTTCCGCTCAGAATTTGGATAAAGTAAGATCTTCAGTTAAATTGTGTTGTCATGCTTACATGGATTGGGATGATGTGAGATCACCCATGGGTATGGGTATGGAGAGGTTATGCGGTGATTTGATGGCTTTGGAACGACTCTTGGCACGTTCGAGGATGAACGTATGTTTAAATGGAGGAGAATGTGACGACCCGACTGATCGTTTGAGCATTTGCATTCTTATTGGTAGTTTGAGGTCATGAGTATCTGCATATGGTGTATTAGTACTTGTGTGTATCTTTAGTTTTTGTATTTGAGTTGTTCAAAATTGATTTGGAAGATTAATTCTTAAATAGGAAGCTATAAGTTGAAATTGTTGCTCAAGTTTGATTTTTGTATATTTGACCTCGGATCGAATTTTTATTATTTCGTTAGACTCGAATGGTGATTTTGGACTTAGATGTATGCTCGGATTTTCATTTGGATATTCCTACAAGGTTTCAGCACTATTTGGCGAAGATTGACAATTTAAAGGTTTAGAAATTTCTAGGTTTGACCATGGTTTGACTTTATGTCTATCAGGTTTAGATTTTAGTTTTGGAACTTGGTATAGGTCCATTTTGTTATTTGGAATTTATCTGTAAAATTTAGTGTATTTCAGAGTTGGTTTGATAGGAATCGAACGCGTGGTTGTGTTTTTAGAAGTTATTGAAGTTTATTGTAATCTTCATGTGTTTTGGTGTTCAATTTGCGGGTTGGATGTAAATATTGGTGTTTTGATCGCAAGAGCGAGTTTGTATGATATTTATGTACTTGTGGGGATGTTTGGTTTGGAGTCCTAGGGGTTCGGGTGAGTTTCGGATACGTTTTGGGCTGTTTTAGTTTAGCTAGTGTGTTGCTGGTGGCTCAGGTCTCGTAAATGCGAGACATTGTTTGCATTTGCGATGCTCGCATTTGCGAGATAAGGGTCGCATTTGCGAGGTTCACTGGGGTCTGTCAGGTTCGCATTTGGGAACACATTGTTTGCTTTTGCAATGAGGTGCCTAGGCTAAGTTGAATAGCATTTGCGATCACATGATCACTTTTGCAAAGGGCCTGACTTTGCAAATGCAAAATCAGGGTCGCATTTGCAACATTCCCTGGGGTCATCAGGAGTTACATTTACGATGGTGCCGCATTTGCGAGGGTGCGAACCCTGTGTCGCATTTGCAACATCTGCACCTGAACAAAAGGGTTGGAAGACGGTATTTTTCATATCTTTGAATCCTGGACTCGGTAGGAGGCAATTTTTAGGAGGAAGTTTCACACACAACTATTGGGTAAGTCATTTTGATTTATTTTCAATTATATTACATGATTATTTATGAGGTTTAACATCAAAATCATGAGATTTGAAAGAAAATTTGGGGGATTTTTGTCTATGTTTTGAAAAATAAAAATTTGAGATTTAAGAGTTGGATTTGAAAACAAAAAATATATATGGACTTGTGAAATTTGGTTAGTCAAGATATATCTTTGGACCCGGATTTTGACCGGGCGGACCCGGAGTTAACTTTTGGGGAATTATGTAAAGATCTTAACTTTAGTTATTGGAATTGGTTTCTCTTGCATTGTTAGATATTATTAAGTCGATTTTGGTTAGGCTTGAGCCGAGCGGAGGTGAATCTTAAAGAAAATACTATTTTTGAGTGTTGATTTGGCCTATTTGAGATAAGTATATTGCCTAGCTTTATTGGGAAAATTTTTCTACTAATTGATATTGTTTTTCACATGCGAGGGTGATGCATATAAAAAGGATTTGATGTGTTGTTTTCTAGAATCGTTTGTATACTTAACTTGATCGTAGTATCGGAAATCTATATCTACATTTTTTATTGTCACATTACTTGAACTTATTTGTTCGTATTAAGAGATGATGATTGGAGCCTTAGGGAAATGTTTGGCATGATAAGTATTTTCGTGCAGTTGTTAAAATGTTGTCACGATGAGTATTTCCGTGCATTGTGAAATGAGATTGTTTCGTTGGATATTACCATGCAGAAAGAAAGGAATATGGATTTCTGTTATGATTACTCGTTCATTAAGCACTTACATGCCCTTTAGTATGGTTTTTATTAGTGTTTGTTGTTTGGCATGATACCTTCTGTTTGGGTTCCTTATGTAGTTATCTCTGTATTTTTCCTTTGGCCCATACTGTTTTAGCTATGCCTCTCTTTCACTTGATTTACTTCTATTACGTGTCCTCTTCGAATTCATGACTTTACTTGTTATTAGCCATACATGCTACATGCTCTAATTGTCATGCGATTTACTTGTTAGATGCCTTAACCTACTACATGCCTCCACTTACTATATGTCTTCACTTACCATATGCTTCTACTTCCCATATGTTTTTACTTGTAAAATGCCTTAACTTGCTACATATTTTCACTCACTACATATTTTTACCTACTATATGTCTCCACTCACTCTATGCTTAACTTACAATATGCCTTCACTGGTTGAATGCCTCTATTTGCTACGTGATTTTATTTGCTACACGATTTCATGTATTGAAAACCTTCCTTTGATCCTTGTTCTTACTTGATAAACATCTTTGCTAGTTTTATATACTACTCTCCTTTGCTTAACCGGAATGGGTGACTTGTATTAGTTGTGTGATATTCCTTGTGTGAGCCTTGTTATTATATATGGTAGATTAGTTTTGATATTGGACTGCTCATTTTACTCTATTGAGTTGTATTACCTAGCTGGGTAATGCATGTTCGTTTCTTAGTGTTACGTTATGAACTTTTCTCGCGTTTGGTTGTTGTTGTGGTTTCATATGATATTGTTGATATTGTGGATCGGGTTGCACGATACAACGATATTAAAATAAATTGATATTGTGGATCGGATTGCATGCCGTAACGATATTGAACTGAATTGATATTTTGGGTCAGGTTACACACTGCAAAGGAACATGATATGATATGATATGATATGAATATATAAGGACGAATATGATATGAACAGATGATGATAGCGTATGACAATGGAAATCAGATCATGGTATTATGTTAATTGTTGGGATCGGATTGCACGACGCGACGAAAATTAATGTGTTGTAGTCGTTTGTAGCTGTAGATTTTATCCTAGGTGTTATGATATGAGATTTTGATATTATGGGGCCCTCTGTCATTTGTACTCTTGTTTTATTCATTATGTGGTTATGTATGTATCTATTTTCGTATCTGCTCTTTCCACTTATCATCTGCACGGGTATAAATACAAGTATGTATCTTTTAACTTAAAACCTTGTCACTACTTCACCGATGTTAGTTAAGATATTTACTGAGTATATGTGGTCAGTTGTACTCATGCTACACTTCTGCACCTTGTGTACAGATCTTGGAGCCGCGTAGATGTGGAGGACACAGCCTTACCCTGAAGTCGTTCTAGCATTCCAGATTCAGGCTACCCCTTCTTCATGGTAGTTTAGGACTTAAACTTTGCTTATGTAAACTTCAAATAGACATTGTACTATTTCTTCAATACAGTTTTGTAAATCTAAATTCTAGTGACTCATGACTTGTACTACCAGTCCTTGGGAGGTTATGTAGGATTCAGTCATTTAATTTCTTGTTATTAATCATTTATCATTTGAGTTACTTTGTTCTCAGTTGGCTTGTCTAGCATTTGGGTTAGGTGCCATCTCAACTAGGCAAATTTTGAGTTGTGACAGGGTTTTAAGGGAAAAAAGTTAAAAAGTGATTTTGGTAAAATGAACCTTCACTTGGATGATCACGATGAAATTTGCTCATATACTTTGCCATTAGGGGGAGAGGTATATACGATCCAAAGGTTAATGTTACATATTTATTCAAAAATTTAGACGTAGGATAAATATGAATAATTCCCAAAGTAATTGGTGAATGTGGCCTTGAACTG
Source organism: Nicotiana sylvestris (assembly GCF_000393655.2). NCBI lineage: Eukaryota > Viridiplantae > Streptophyta > Magnoliopsida > Solanales > Solanaceae > Nicotiana > Nicotiana sylvestris. The sequence goes on from NC_091061.1 coordinate 120,338,313, forward strand.
TAGGTACATTTGGGGTCAATGCAGAATATATAAATTTTGGCCTAATTATTTTTGAGTTAATCAGGTCTAGTTGGGTTGTTTTAAAGTGACACAAATTAGAATAATGGTTTTGGTAAAATAAACTTACACTTGGATGATCACGATGAAATTTGCTCATGTAATTTGCATGGGATCTTTGCTCCATTAGGGGAGGGGTATATGTGATGCAAAGGCTAATGTTAAGGATAAATTCAAAAACTTAAACAAAGGATAAATATGAATAATTTCCCCAAGTACTTGGGTAAATATGGTCTTGAACTGCGCCATAATAAAATTAAATTCATGAAAAGATAATGAAGTACGAGATTTGGTTCACCTAAAAATGAAAATATGTTTTAAGTTACCACTAAAATAGTTGATTTATTTAAATTTGTCTTCCATTTACCTATCTGTCAGTGAAAATTTCTACTGTTACCTTTGTTTCAAATATACCACTTCCTTTAATGGCTGTCCAACTTCACTCTAACATTTGCTGCAATGGAGTTACATAGATAAACAAGCACCCAAATTTAACCCTAAACTATCTTGGTAAAGCCGTTGATTAAAAAGAATTTAAAAAGGACTACAATTCATCCTCTCTTGTACCTTTATATTGAAACTCATATATCTTAATCTTAATACAAATAAATTAGAAGTCTATGAAGCTGCCGATAATGAATGTACAGAAATGATATTCGCCTGAAATAGAAAGTTGTCATTATGCATCGTTGAAGTTTCATACATGACGACTAAATTGGGAAAACATAAGGCAGAGAGAAAAGCTTGAGTGTCTCTATGCATCATCGAGTTTCAATGTTGAATTGTGTTCATGAATGATAATTGAGGAATTAGGAAAATGCGAGAAGTGGGTGTAGCTTTTTATTGTTGGGTTTTAATTTTTTAACAGAGGCACCATTATGTTTAACCCCTATTGTGTTAGTTAGACCAAATATGCTCAATTTTAATAAACTTAAGGGACTAAAGATGCTCATGTATATATTTAGAGGACACAAATAGATCTACACCCATAGATACAGATAATTTTAGCTAAAAACTCACATTTTTTTTTACTTTAAGCTGTTTGGAAAACTGCGGAGTTGTTTTTTGAATTTTTTTTCTCAACTCTTTATTCAATATCTGCTGAAAAAATATAGAACTTGAAAAAAGAGCTTGAGCCAAAATTGAAAAGTAGCTTGAGCCAAAATTGAAAAGTCGAATTTTTTTCATCCTTATTGCAAAAGAAATGTTTCATCTTTTAGCTAGTTATTTAACCAAACACAACTTTGCAAATCGCAATTGAACTTTTTATGGGCAAACAAATGCATATCGGAGTATTGTAAGCAAGAACAGCTCGTTCGGGAAGGTAATGGGTTATGAGTGAATGCTAATGGGTACTCCTCTAGGGAAGATAGAATCTAATTTTGATTTTGAAAATTAAATTGGGACTATATAAGAGTTATGATTATTACCCCACCATTGAGAGACATGAGATATTCCACCCTATGAAATATTCGAATTTATCCCACTATAGTACCAAATAACCTTTGTCACGCCCCAAATCTGGGGAGGCATGACTGGCACCCGGTGCCGTGTTGGCCCGAGCGAATCACTCTGTAACTCATTTTCTTTTTCTAACTATCATGGACAAACATAGCCACAACTTGTAATGTACAACTATAAGTGGCAAATGATGTACCAATGAACCATCGTTCTTAAAACATGAATACATATTGGCCGTCAAGGCCTCTGACATTCTGTACAAAATGAACCTCTATCTATAAAGCTTCTAAGATTATTCGATATCAAATGAGATAGAGTACCGACCTACCTATAGTCTGTAGCAAAACTCTAACACGATGACTCATAGACTCGGCTGCACTCCGAATGAGGTGGAGTCTTGCCGATCTTTCGCTGAATGCCAATCTCGTCTACTATAAGAGCTTGTCAATCTGATTATCTATACTTGCAGGCATGAATGCAATGTCCCCAACAAAAGGACGTTAGTACAAATAATGTATTGAGTATGTAAAGCGGAGCTAAAACGTAACAATAAGTCAATATTAATTAAAGACATATAAGAATAAACCTGAATCTCTGAAGTGCCACTGTATATACATACTTATTATACTTACATATATAATGCTTCTCTTTGAGACTATTTCTATTATCCATATCGTATGATGCATGACTGCCTAACTGATCAGTGGTAATTGCCCGACCGACCATAGCGCGGTGGTAAATACATGACTGTCCGACCGGCCGTAGCTCGGTGGTAAATGTGTAACTGCCCAACCGGCTGTAGTTCGGTGGTAAATGCATGACTGCCCGACCGGCCGTAGCTCGGTGGTAAATGAATATGCATGACTGCCCACCCGGTGGTAAATAATGATACATAACTGCCCAACTGGTGGTAACTGCCCGACCGGCCATAGCACAGTGGTAAATAAATATGGATGACTGCCCAACCGGTGGTAAATAATGATACATAACTGCCCAACTGGTGGTAACTGCCCGATCGGCCCTAGGACGGTAGTAAATGAATGAAGATGCATGTACATGTAACACTATGTTATAAACATTAACATCTTTATCAAAATACTTCAATAAGGAACTAGATACATACTTAGACATGCTTGAATATCACCTTACGGGAATGAATAATATAGACATCCTTAACTGCTAAGAGGAGAATCACTTATGGAATAGCATTACATTTACGTATCGTTACTTGGATCATGCCAAAAGAAGGAAGGATTAGCCTTAACATACCTGAACCGATTCTCTTAGAATTTACAATTCACGCTTTATAGAATCAACAACCAACATTATCTAATTTTGGTATGAAATTATTTTGCTCTTTGAAGAACTCACGACCATCCACTCTCTATAAAAGATTTAATTGGATTTTAAGGCAGCATATGAATTCATATTGAAGAAATATGAAGCAAACTGATTGTAGTAATATGGAATCTCAATAAAAATAGCACGGTATAGTCAATTTTCGGACTGGTCATTCAAAAATAGCTAACGTTTACGAAGTCAATGAAAAATATTCATTATTTTGCTGCAACAGAGACCGGTCCAGCATAATATACTGGAGTTCGGTGCACCTGTGTATGAACTCCAGCATATTATGCTGGACCGATATACTTTGCTGAAGTATAATATACTGGAGACTGGAGCACCAGTGCTCCAAACTCCAGTATATTATACTGGACAATTATACTTGCTGGAACTCCAGTATATTATGCTGAAGTTCTAGTGTACTTATGCTGGAACTCCATCATATTATGCTGGAGTTCCAACATACTTATCTTGGAACTCCAGTATAATATGCTGGAGTTCAAGCATACTTATGCTGGAACTCCAGTATAATATACTGACGTATTTTCCGGGTTTTGAACAGTGTTTTTGCTCAAATTTATCTTTACATAAAAAGTGGCTAAAATTCAATTACTTTTAAAACTGAGCTATTTTTGAACGACGAGTTGTAAATCTGATTATTTTTGAATTTCTCCCGGAATCTCACGGTCAGCCCATTCCTTAAGACATTCAATTCCATTCTTGATATTTTATCCTTTGTTACAAAGGAAAAACATTTCATAGTTGTAGGAAATTTTAAGTGGGTGTGGCCCACTTAGTGGATGACTAAGTCATTTTAAATCCTCCCACATGTGACATTTAAGCAAGACTTTAAGAGTCACTTTACAAGTTCAGGGGTGCTGCCACGTTAAAGCCTTTTAGGCTTATCCAATATACTAATTAATCATTCACTAATTATTAATTAACTAATTATTTTCCCCATTAATAAATAATTGACCAATTACCCATATAATTAAGAATTATCTCAAATTACTTAAAATACTTCTTACTTTTAACACCCTTTATATACCATACTATCATGGTCATATGGTACCATATAAAAACAATACCTACATTATTATTTTGTTAAAACATCCGTATAAAAAAATACATATATTTTCTCAACTGCTAATTTTCTAATCTCATATAAAGAGTAAAAATTCTCGTATGCTTAATTCTTAAAATGGTAAAAAGATAATATTTTTTTCTAGTGAGTAAATAATTTATATCTTTACAATAAAGAAAATCTCATAAACTTTCTTATATTATGCGTATAATTTACCATATCCAAAAATAGTAATAATGGTAACTACCCAAAATTATACTTATAAAACTTTTACTAAAATACTCCACTTAAAAGAAAATGCCACACTAATATAATATCTAACGGTATCAAAGTTATAAACTTACAGGGTCTCAGAATAATAATGTCTTAAACCCTCTATAACCTCTTAATAGACATAATTCCTTCGTACTCATGTGGATTTACTATAACACATCCTAATACTAAGGTACGCGATGTAACTGTAGTTTGGTTGATGGGTGTGATAAACAATATATCTTATTATGAGAAAAGATATCCACTTTCTATATGAAATAACTAATCTCATCATTTTAATATAAAATAGTTCTTAAAATTAATTAATGCCCATAACCAAATACAAAATAAAATAATCTCATATTTTATTCCTAAATTATTATCCTTTGTCCGAGCAACCAAACAATCCCTAACTTCAAAAAGGAAAGTTGAAAGACAAAGCTTTTTTAAAAAAAAATAAAAAAGACCAAAGCTCTCAACCAATAGACAGTGAGGCAGAAACCACGTCTTTAATTTTTCCTGGATGTATGAGATCATCACGTTTACTTTTTTTCCACTTTTTCTATTTTGGACTTTTCGTCACATTGTTGTGGGTCTTTCAGTCATTACACTCTTTTGTCCCCATATTCTTTACTTCTCCGCTCCATCTTCTTCCTCCTCTTCACTTCAACAACTCTCTAACAAAAATCAAACCATAGTTCTAAATGCTCAAAAAATGCAATGTCCCAGCAACTCCTTTCGCTACAACGCCACACAATGCGCGTGCAACCCTGGCTATTTGTTCAATATCACAAGCCGAAGCTGTTACTTGTTCAACGAATGGGGCCCAGTGGAGATGGATTCCGGTGTGGACTATCACTCTGTATCATTCCCCGGAAGTGGAACCATTTTCGATTTTGATTCAATTAGGAAGTTGACTCAATCGCAAGCTGTATTTCTCGAAGCTACACTTTTCATGTTGCTTTCCTGGCTTTTTTTCTGCTTTTTTGCGCGGTGTGCTCCGCTTGGTGATGGCCGTTCGATTTGGTTCAGGATCCGTTGGTGGATTAGTCGCCTTGATGTCTGCTTTGCCTCCCGCCACTGGCTTGTATGATTTCTTCTCTTCATTATTTTAATTTTAATTTGTCGGATAATATTTAATGTAGTTAGGTGTTTAAACTTTGCGTTTTAAATTCTACTACCTTTTTATTTCGTGATTAATGGATTTGTGAGACATTATTTAGGCTACTGGCAAATTAGTTAATTACTCCTTCTGGAAGAATTTTGTTTGTACCAACAGTTAATTGGATTGTTCTACGGAGCTAAGTTGTGAATCGATCAATTCATTTTGAAAGTAAAGTTTTGATATTTGCAAACTGAATTAAGTACTACAAGTTGCAAAAAATATATTGGATGTTTGACTTTTGGAAACTAAATTGGACAGCCAGTTTGGGAAAGAAGTTAAATATCTTTTGGGTATTTAACAAGTTTTTATTATTCTATACCTTGCTTCCTGGACTTATAAAACATGCCACTTAACTCTAACTTGTTAGCATCAATTTAAATCAAACATTTAAAAGACAACTTGGACGTTGATTTCGATTTAAGACTAAGCACTAAACGTAAATGACATTGATATTGCTGGTTGAGTGAACTCACCTTCAAGTTTCGATGTTGCATAGAGCTATAGATGCTAACTTGCATTGCTTTAATAATGATTCTTGGTTGTGACTTGTGACTCATATCCTCCTTTTAGGCAACTTGTAGCCTAAGTAACTTTTTTTCCACTTCCAACCCTTACTGAGAGTTTAACAAGAAAAGGGAAATAAGATCAGATTGCCTTCCTGCCTATAACAAAATCTTGAATACGGAAATGAGAAAAAGAGACTGAATAAACATCAGAAATCCCTTGCTAGCTGCCTCTGCAGTATGCCAGTATGACACAATCATGAGTTGATAAAAGGGAGGCGGAGATGATGGAGAAGGCAAGACGCAAGAATCTATATTTTAAAGAATAATCTTTCTAATGCTGGTTTTCATCAATGAAACATTTCTTACTTATCAAAAAGAATCTATAAAAAACAAAACATTATGTAGAAGGATGAGTATGGAGAGTCTTTCTTCTATTCCTGTGTTTATCCAAATTATTGCCACTCCTCCTTTTTACTTTAATGGGAAATGACCTCTCTACCTCCACAAGGTAGGGGTAAGGTCTGCGTACACAACTGATATGTAGCTGACAACTGCAATTCAGTGCTTTCTCAGGGTAATGAATTGACCTTATCTTGTATATAATTTTCTTGACGTGTTCCTCACTTTTGAGATTAATGATGGAATTGATGTTCTTAGCGCCAAGAACTAAAATAGTAATACCAGTTAATATCCAAGGTTTGCAACCAGAATTGTGGAAATTTCTTTTGGGCCTTTATTTTAGTATTACCTACTTTTTATGTGGTTAAATACCAGTTGCATTCTCCTGTGATACTCTTTTCTAGTATCACCTATCAAGGTTAAGAAAGGGCATTAATAGAGAAAAGGTCACGTTAGTCTGCTGTCCATCTCATTCTATCTTTTCCTTGAAAGCTACGGCTAGTTCTTTCCTAGTATCCAATCTTGTATTGTTATTAGTAAGGAGTTCATACTTCAATTTACTAGGATGCATTCAAGTAGGGTCTATCATCTCTACCATTCCTTTTTAATGTAAAACGGATGTCCAACAACTTTACTTTTCCCACTACTTTTCATATTGAACTCCCTAGCTTCATCAACTCTCTCGATCCATCATATTTACACAGGAAAACTACATTTGGTTTCCTAAATCATCCAGAAAGTTTACACCTAAGTCAAAATTGATGAAGGTCCTTCTGGTCGAAGGTACTTTTGTTTTGCCATTTAAGCATTCTTCAGATTGAGAACCATTTTCTTAATGTTGGATTAAAACAAATTTAAATGGAGTGATATGTATAGTGAGAATTCATATAACCGACCTCATCTATGTGAGAATGCACGCGAGAAAAATCTATTATTGGTTTTAATTGTAATACAATGAATCCTATTTATAAGTACACATAATATATAATCTACTCCTATTACCTATGGGACTAGGACTACAACAACAACAACAACCCAGTATAATCCCACAAGTGGGGTCTGGGGAGGGTAATATGTACGCAGACCTTACCTCTACCCCGAGGGGCAGAGAAACTGTTTCCAGGAGACCCTCGGCTCAAGAAAGCAACAAGAGACGCTATATTAGTACTATCAATAGACTCATAATAAAATAACATAAAATTCATAACATAACATAAAATACCATAAAATAACAAAATAACAGCAATATTAGAAATATAGGAAATACGAGAAAGATGTAAAGTATACTAATAACCAACAGATAAAGCCCATCATCAGTAGCTGATCAGTAGCATCCTAAGACTAACTCCTAACTGGCTAGTCTCACTCTAGTGCGCTGTAGAAATATTCACAATTTCCCCCTAACCTACAACCTTAATACTCGACCTCCACAATTCTCTGTTAAGGGCCATGTCCTCAGTAATTCGCGTCATGTCCTGCCTGATCACTTCTCCCCAATACTTCTTAGGTCTCCCTCTACCTCTCCTCGTACCCACCACAGCCAGTCGCTCACATCTCTTCACCGGTGCATCAGTGTTCCTCATCTGAATGTGCCCGAACCATCTGAGTCTTGCTTCCCGCATCTTGTCCTCTATGGGAGCCACACCCACCTTCTCTCGAATATTTCATTCCTAATCTTATCCCTCCTTGTATGCTCGCGCATCCACCTCAACATCCTCATCTCTGCAACTTTCATCTTCTGGATGTGTGAGTTCTTAACCGGCCAGCACTCGGTCCCATACAACATGGCAGACCTAACCACTGCTCTATAAAATTTACCTTTCAGTAACGGTGGCACTTTCTTGTCACATAGAACTCCCGTCGCTAACCTCCACTTCATCCACCCCACCCCTATACGGTGTGTGACATCCTCGTCGATCTCCCCGGTCCCCTGAATAACTGACCCAAGGTACTTGAAACTACCACTCTTAGGGATGACTTGAGAATCAAGCCTCACTTCCACTCCCGCTTCCATCGGCTCGGCCCCAAATTTGCACTATTCCGTCTTTGTCCTGCTCAACCTGAAACCTTTTGACTCAAGGGCATGTCTCCAAACCTCTAGCCTCTCGCTGACGCCGCGTCGTGTCTCGTCAATTAGGACTATGTCATCAGCAAATAGCATGCACCATGACACCTCCCCTTGAATATGATACGTTATGGCATCCATCACCAGGGCAAATAGGAAAGGGCTGAACGCAGACCCTTGGTGCAACCCCGTAACAACCGGAAAATGCTCGGAGTCGCCTCATGCTGTCCTAACCTGAGTCTTAGCTCCATCATACATGTCCTTAATCACCTTAATGTAGGCAACCGAGACCCCTTTAGCCTCTAAGCATCTCCATAAGACCTCCCTAGGAACCCTGTTGTACGCTTTCTCTAGATCGATAAACACCATGTGGAGATCCTTCTTCTTATCCCTGTATTGCTCCACCATCCTCCTAATAAGGTGGATAGCTTCTGTGGTAGATCGCCCCGGCATGAACCCTAACTGGTTGTCTGAAATAGACATCATCCTTCGCACTCTCATTTCTACCACTCTCTCCCAGACTTTCATGGTATGACTTAGTAATTTGATACCCCTATAGTTGTTACAGCTCTGGATATCGCCTTTGTTCTTATACAACGGAACCATTGTACTCCACCTCCACTCTTCAGGCATCCTATTAGTCTTGAATATAACATTAAACAACCTAGTAAGCCATTCCAAGCCTGCTCTACCCACACACCTCCAAAGTTCAACCGGAATTTCATCTAGCCCAGTAGCTCTGCCCCTTCCCATCTTACGCATTGCCTCCATGACCTCATCGACCTCAGTGTCCCTACAATCACTTAATTCATGTGGGCTGTCGGTATTCCTCAATTCACCTAGTACAATATCCTGATCCCCTTCCTCATTTAGAAGTTTATGAAAGTAGGTCTGCCATCTCCTCTTAATCTGGTCATCCCCCATCAAAACTTTGCCGTTATCATCTTTTATGCACCTCACTTGGTCTAGATCCCGAGCCGTCCTCTCTCTCACCTTAGCGAGTCGGAGTAACTTCTTCTCTCCGCCTTTGTTCCCTAATTCCTCATACAAACGAGCAAAAGCTGTCGTCTTAGCCTCCGTCACTGCCATCTTCGCCTCCTTCCTAGCTACCTTATATCTCGCAATGTTCGCTCTCTTCTCCTCCTCGCCAGTGCTCCCTACTAACCGCAGGTAAGCCACCTTCTTCGCTTCCACTTTACCTTGGACAACTGCATTCCACCACCAGTCTCCTTTGTGGCCACCGGTGCGGCCCGAAGATATCCCTAACACCTCTCTCGCCGCCTTCCTTATATAGTCCGCCGTCGTCGACCACATAGTGTTTGCGTCCCCACTACTTCTCCAAGCTCCCATTGCCGACAACCTTCCTTCCAACTCCTGGGCTTTATCCTTAGTCAAGGCGCCCCACCTAATCCTCGGGCGGCCTCGTACTGACCTCTGCTTCCTCCTTATCATAATACTAATGTCCATCACCAAAAGCCTATGTTGCGTTGCAAGGGTCTCACCTGGGATAACTTTGCAATCCTCGTACAACCTTCTGTCGCATCTCCTGAGGAGGAGATAGTCAATCTGAGTCCTCGCCACCGAACTTTGGTAAGTAACCAAATGCTCCTCCCGCTTCGGAAAACTTGAGTTCGCAATCACTAGATCGAATGCCTTGGCAAAATCCAGCAGCGAAGTGCCCCTCCGTTCCGTTCCCCGAAACCAAAGTCGCCATGCACCTCAGTATAACCACCTGCAGACGACCCAATATGACCATTGAAATCCCCTCCTATGAATAACCTCTCGGAAGGCGGAATACTACGAACGATGTCATCCAACCCTTCCCAAAAGCGCCTTTTAATCTCCTCATCCAAGCCTACTTGCGGCGCGTACGCGCTAAGGACATTTAAAGTACACTCACCCACCACCAATTTAATAGTCATTAGTCTATCATTCACACGCCTGACCTCTACCACCGACTCTCTAAGATGACTATCTACCAGGATACCCACTCCATTCTTACCGCTCACGACTCCAGAGTAGCACAACTTATACCCATCCGCGTTTTTCGCCCTCGATCTGACCCACCTAGTCTCCTGAACACACGCTATATTAATCTTCCTGTTCTGAAGGATCTTCGCCAACTCTATAGACTTACTCGTTAGTGAACCTATGTTCCATGACCCGATTATCAACCTATAGGCTCCCTTGCCCCCTCTACCTCTCCTGCCTCCCGACCCACACCCTGACCTCGGCCCCACCCTTTGCCCCACACTCTGCCCCACCCGAGGACATGCCTTTAATCTATCATCCCAGACTGCAACCACTACACCTATGACAAATCTAAAGAACACTCGCTAGAGCACAACAGACAACGAATCAAACTAGAAGGAAACAAGTGACTACTAGTACACTAGTTGAATGATTTAACTATTGTGAACTAAAGTAACATCAATTTAGCTAACACCAAAAGGGAAACAGTAGAACGGGAGGTACCAATTCCCGAGAACCAAACATGTGTTGATTTGCAGTACTCGATGTACTTGCAAGCTCACGCACCGCTTCCCACCGCCCTTTGCTGACGCTCGTCCAGGTTGCTCTCCTTTGCTAGTGCTTGTGTGCCCAACTTGTCTCCAACAACTTCGAGAATTTCCCTGAAAACACAGAAAAATACCACGACCCAAAAACCAAAAAGGGCCGTCACCGCTACCACTAGTGTAGCCCCGAAAGTAACTAATAGAGAATGGGTTAGTATTCTTCGGACCAATAATGGTCAGATCTGGCTTTTACCGCGCAGACCAAGCATGAGAAGGAAACGATGGACCTAGATCAGCGAGCTCCACAGGTCACTTGAAAATGAGATCTAATTGAGCAAAGCTTTTCAGCAAATTTAAACCCAGAAGATGAAAAACCAAGGGCGTAGCTCAATTGAGTGGTGTCTGGAAAATAGATCAACAGTAGCAAGAGCCAAGAATAATAGTTTTATGTGGAAAATGCCAAAATAGATTAGCTAAGTGGAAGTACAACAAGTTACCGAGACTTAAGCTTAAATATTTTGAAACCCAACAAAAGCATAGGATAAACGACAAAGAATTTACGAAACTCTTGTGGCCAGAATCACGAAGATTTTGCTTATTATTCTCCGGCGAGGTTTTCGGCAATATCCGGTAATGACGACTAAACTCTTGAAAACGCTAAATCAAAGAATGATTAATTATAGATTTCTTAAAACAATTAGAGTAAGTGTTAGGTTAATTCACGAAGCAGTATGAAGGAGAAAATAAGAAATGGAAGAAAAGGAAAAAGACTAAAAATAAATAGGAAAGATTAGGAGAAGAAGCAAACCGATTTCTGACGGAAGCTCGTCGGCGGCGAGGTTTTAGAAGTCGGCGAATATGACCGTTGGCAGTAGCAGAAAGGTTTCAAGTTGAACAAACATGCTATTCTTCTCATATATGGGACTAGGACTAATTACATATATATTCACATAGCTATTCTAACACTCCCCCTCAAGCTGGTGCCTACAAATCATATGTACCGAGCTTGTTACATATATAACTAATACAAGGACCAGTAAGGGACTCAGTGAAAATATCTGCAATTTGATCATTCGACTTCACAAACTTTGTAGTATATCTTGCAGGATCACTAAGCGGCTCCCCCTTCCCTGGCATAAGTTTAGAATTCGGATCCACAAGAGTGTCAACAGGTCTACAGCCTGTCATTCCTGTCTCCTCAATAATGTCTAAGGCATACTTCTGTTGTGAGATCACAATACCTGAGCTAGACTTTGCGACCTCAATACCCAGAAAATACTTTAATTTGCCCAGATCCTTAGTCTGAAAGTGCTGAAAGAGATGTTGCTTCACCTTAGTAATACCATCCTGATCATTGTCGGTGATAACAATATCATCAACATAAACCACCAGATAAATGCAGAGATTTGAAGCAGAATGCCGATAAAACACAAAGTGATTAGCTTCACCATGAGTCATGCCAAACTCTTGAATAACTGTGCCGAACTTACCAAATTAGGCTCGAGGAGACTGCTTTAGACCATAGAGGGACCGGCTCAACCGACATACAAGGCCACTAGACTCCCCTTGAGCAACAAAACCAGGTGGTTGCTCCATATAAACCTCATCCTCAAGGTCATCGTGAAGAAAAACATTCTGAATGTCCAACTGATAGAGGCCAATGGCGAACAACAACCATGGATAGAAAAGGTGGACTGATGCTATTTTAGCCACGGGAGAAAAAGTATCACTGTAATCGAGCCCAAATATCTGAGTATACCCTTTGGCAACAAGACGAGCCTTAAGTCAATCAACCTGACCATCTGGACCAACTTTTACCACATAGACCCAACGACAACCATCAGTCGATTTACCCGAAGGAAGAGGAACAAGCTCCCAAGTACCACTCGTATGTAAAGCAGACATCTCGTCAATCATAGCTTGTCGCCATCCTCGATGAGACTGTGCTTCACCTGTAGACTTAGGTATGGAAACAGAGGACAAAGATGATATAAACGCACAATGGGGTGATGACAGACGATGGTAACTTAGGCCGACATAATGGGGATTAGGATTAAGTGTGGATCATATACCTTTCCGTAGTGCAATTGGTTGACTAAGAGGAGACAAGTCCGCAATATTAGCTGGGTCAGGTGCATGACGTGAATTAGGTGGGCCTGATGCTGGGCACGGACGACGATGATAAGTCAGAAGTGGTGGAGCTGCACAAGGTTGAACTGGACTAAGTGGTGGAACTGAAGCTATAGGTGGTGGAGCTGGAGTTGTTGGTGTTGTGCAAAAACCAACTCCACCACGAGGTAAATCACCCTCTGGCGACCAACCTCGAAAGAAATCTCCGCCAGAATACCTTTCACGCGCCCTCACGCGCTGCTGACAGTGAATTTTCCGGCGACACCTCCGATCCACGCACTGACACGTGCAGGTTGTTCTAGCCATTTTTTGGCCCAGGTTCTTTAAGACAGCCTGTCCATATAATTTTCTTTCTAATCCGACAACTTTAGATTTTTTTCGGCGAGCTACAGTGTTTTCCGGCGTGAATAGTGTTTTCCTCCTGTCGTGAACAGTGTTTTCCCAGCTATTTCATCAGTTTTCCCATAGGAGTTATTGATTTCTACTATTTCAAGTGAAGACCTTGATTTTCAGCTCCATCTGACTAAGAAAAAAAATAAGTGTTCTGATTTGGTATTCCAACGTTAACCATACAACTTTTTTAGTCAAGAATTTGAGAAATTGGTTGTAGCAAACTGGGATCCAATACTATGAATAGTTGGATGATCTATATATCGGATTATATTGAGTTCCTTCAGTACAAAGCGTATAAACATACATCTTCAGAGATGGTTTCCGTTGTTCAAACAGGTAATAGCGTGACTTGTGTCTTCCAATCTTCATCCTCCGAGTCTTGGGTCATTGCTTCAGGTGCATTTGATCACATCTCTGGTTACAAATCTCTTTTCACTACTATTTTATATTCTCAATCTCTTCCAACAGTTACAATGGCCAACGGGTCTCAAACCATGACAACTGGAATAGGTCAAGCAAGTTCACTTCCTTCTTTACCTTTAGATTCGGTTCTCTATGTTCTCGGTAGTCCTTTTCTCATAGCCGTTAGTCGCTTAGCCAAATCACTTATATGCTCTTATATCATGTGAGAATGCACGGAAGAAAAATCTATTATTTATTTTAATTGTCATACAATAAACCCTATTTATAAGTACACATAATATATAACCTATTCCTATTACCTATGGGACTAGGACTAATTACATATATATTCACATAGCTATTCTAACAATGACTTGGATTGAGGCATAGTTGGTTTTTTGTTATTTAAGCAGTCCTTTAAAGATGAACTCTTTAGCATAGTCTTCCACTATGTATTCTTTGAAATGCATGTATCCTCATAACTAGGTGTTGGAGACGTTGTATAGAGAAAACATATAGATAAGTGGATATTGTTGCAATGCTACAGAGCCCTTGAGTTTTATTATTCATAAAATGAAATGTTTTACAACTTTGCGAAGGATAGGGTGCAAACTGAAATAAGATGCAAATATTAGGGGGATAATCATAATAAATAAAGGAGTGCACAAATTAAAAAATGGTGCACAGAATAAGGCAAAATAAAACAAGGATAGGGTGCAAATTTTTCAATGGTGCATACATTAGGGGTACAAAATCAAAAGAACTCAAGAAGTGCCTCTAATACGCTAATTAGGTTATGAGGATAGCTAGAAACAGAGCTTAGGGACTGGAGGCCACTTTGACACCATCACCAGATAGCATTTTTCTCAACTGATTACGAGAAGTATTTTGTTTATTAGGAATAGACTAAATAGGGGCATTTTTCTGATTCTCTAGGGTGATGGCGATAGAGTTCTTGGGGATGGTTAAGGTCAATTAACCATTTTAGTTGCTTTACTTATGGTTCAAAAAGATACTATGCAAACTGGTGTATCTGTTTGGTGAAATGCAGTCTGCTGTAGTAATGGTGTAGATCTAGTAGACCATCAGTTTTTTTTTCTTAAAGATAAGGTAAAGGGACCATCATTTCCTTTTCTCTGTGGGGTAATACATGTTAAATTCGACGCTTAGAGCAGTCAATAGTGGAAGAACCATTTCATGGTTCCAGTGAACTGATTTAGATTCCCCCTCATTTATGTATACTAGTCTTATGGTACGCGCTTCAGGCGTGTACTTAAGTCAATGAATATACGACCTTTTAGAAAATTGTCGAAGTACTATTAAATATAATATGTTTGTACTATAAAATAAAAATTATTTTATGCTCCTTAAAATATGTATAATTTTAGTTGAAAAGGATTAAACATTCTATGTTAATTTTTCTATTTTTTGATTTTTTTCACCGCCTGTACTATTCTTATGCAAACACATTTAGGCATCCTAAGAATTTTTTCAAATTGAAACATAATTTTAATTATACAGTTAATTTGAAAAATAATTGAATTGAATTTTAGACTTAATTATTTGCCCTTGATATTAAAAGAACTAATTTATTTTTTATTGATTCAAATTCTTAATATTAGCTCATCTCAAGTTTTAAATATTTAATTGTAACATGGAGGGATTACAATTATGTTATATCGTTCAAATAAGAAAATAATTATATAAGATAATTAAAGTTTAATTTATTTAAAGTACTATGAATGCTAAAACTATCTACATAGTTCAAATAAAATTTACTTAAAAAATATAAAAATATAATATTAGAACTTGTAATTTAGTTATAAAATAAAATAACAAAAAAGTATAATTAAGTTCCTTAAATGATAATTGTTGATCCTATTTAGCTATTCAATAAAGAAAGAAACTCTATTCGATAAGTGTTCAATATATAACTTAAAATTGATTTCAGTTATAATGTAATTACTTCAATTCACAAGTTAACTTTTTTTTTAAAATTTAAGCAAGAACACATAATCCTGAAGCATTAAGATTTTTTTTTTAAAAAAAACAATATATTCTTAAGTTCATTCTAAAAGAAATTGTTAGCTAGATATAATTATATTGACCCGTAGATAACTTAATATGTTAATTTAATCATATATTATATTGATGGAAGAAAAATATTGAATCGTAGTTGAAGAGATCTAGTTTAAACTGTTTAGTAATTTAATTTTTAAAAATTGTGAAATTATACTTGAAGGCGATTGTCAGAAGTGGAAAATGGTAAATTCTATTACCATGTCAAGGTCGGAAAAAAGAATATTACAATGTCAAGGTGGCCAATGTGCTTTAAACCTTATTATTTGGATATTAATTTATGAAAATTCTTGTGGTTCATTATAATTCTTTTGCATTAAATACACAAATTTGTGGGTTTTTCTATTTTTTAACAATTTATATAAGGTAAGAATATTAGTTCCTAAATATTATGAATTCTTACATAATTAAAACATGGAAAGATTTAGTAACCAAAATTTGAGGATCTTAGGATCCTAAATATTAGAAAAATAATAAAATTACTATTTTGTCTATTGTGAAACTTTATTTTTAAAGGGTAAAAAAGGCGGATGACATTTCGCTAAGGGCCTTCGTACTTTTAATAGAGTATAGATATAAGGACATCTTGTTCTCCAGCCTCCTAAACTTTTCCAATCAAAATAATCATCTTGTCTGGCTAAATAAGAAGAGTTTTCTGTCCCGTCTTTAGTGTCATTGATTCTCACAAAAGGAGCTCATACTTCTTGGTACTTACTGATATAAAATTTACTTTACTGATTTGAAAAGTAAAAAGGAAGGAAAAACAAAGAGGGTGTTTGGATTGACTTATTTTAAGTGTTTATTGGCTTTTAAGCACTTTTCTAGTTTTTGTGGTGTTTGGCAATGATAAAAAATGCTTAAAAGCACTTACTTTTAGGTATGAAAAGTACAAAAATAAGCCAAAAGCTAAAAGTTGGGTATTACCAACTTATGGCTTTTGGCTTTTAGTTTATAAGCTACTTTTTAAAAGCCAATCCAAACACACCTCAAACAAAGAGAGGAGTCTCTTGGGTCCAATTCGACCCCTAAATATTCTTTGTTCAAATTTTTGTATTTCATTAATTATTAAAACAACCCCGTGCTATCTTATAAAATCTCATTCTGACACCAAAATTATCAAATTTTTCCTGAATGTATCCACTTGTAGGGTACTCAAATCCTAGATTTAGAGGTATGAGCAATTATAGGAAAATTTGGTATACTTACCATATCACATGTTAGTACCAATAGGCAGCTCAAAATTTAACATGCGCTTCATAGCTCATTCGTCTTAGTTACTTGATGGAAGAATAGCCTTTATTTTGCTTATTATCTCGTATGATAAATCACTTCTCACTGAGCTTACTTGTGATGTGGTCATTGCGTCATACCACCCGTTGACTTGTTTGGTTTTAGCAGTTTTCTGTGTTTGTGTGATACTTGAAAAGTATATATTTGTTTGTAAACACTTGAATACACATCTTGACAATCTTTAGATTTTTTCAAAAACATTTATGTGCACCATTTTCATGTAGGATGATCAGCAGGTCGTCATGAAGCGCAAAACAGAGCTTGGTGGAACTTTTTCAATAGCTAGTTGGATACTTTTTATTGGTCTGTTTGCTGCGTGAGTACATGATGTTTGTTTCTCTTTAATTTCCAGTGTCTCGCTATTCCTATCAAGTATTTGGCCCCTTTTTATCTAAAAATAAAAATAAAATCCATCCTGTTTTTTCTTTATCTGAATAATATTCTTCCCCAGTTCTTTTTCTTCTTTACCTTCTATTCCATCCATAATAGACCCTTTTATATGCTGCCACAGTTTGCTCTACCAAATCATATCGAAGAGAGCTATTGAGATGCACAATGTGAGAGCAACAAATGCACCTGATTTAGCTGCTTTTATAAACGATTTGGAGTTTAACATCACTACCATCTCAAGTATGAGTTGCTTACACTTGCGTGGTCTCGGAACCGTGGTAACTGGGAACCCAGGCTTCGTTGACTATCGATTTGCTCCTCTGTCAACATTTGCCAACTATTCCTGTATAAACACAACTAAAGGACCAACTATCGTGCTTAAGTGCAGCAACTGTCCAATTAGTCGAGATAGTGCCTATATTTCATGGCAATTTGTTGATCTCCCAAATAGTCCTGCAACAGCTATTGGTTTTCAGTTCAACCTAACAGCAAAAGATCCTAAAAATAAGAAACATCTGAGCTTGGTCAGTGGAACACTGAGGAATGGAAGCAATTTTGATAACAAACCGGTTACATTTAGAGGGCTGACACCAAATATATTGAAGTTCAATTTTTTCCCTAGAATGTACCATAATTTGCATGACCTGAGGCTTATCCAACCACTACTTCATGAGTTTCTGCCAGGTTCATCTTTTAATGAGATAAGTCAACTCCAAGCCTCAGTTCAAAGGCCTAATGATGGACTAATCAACACGACATTATATGTCAACTTCCTATCTTCGTATATAGTTGAGATCAAGAATCAAAATGTTTTGGGGCCTGGTGAGTAACATCTTCAATCTCTCGGCACATTTGTGTATTCTTTGCTTTCAATGTCTTATCTGGCTAGTGTTTAAACCTTATGATTTTTGAATTTTCATTGTCATATACTTAAGAACTACAATAATGCATGTATTGTATAAACATCCTTTAGCTCTGAAGTCTGCTAATATCTTTCGGGTCATACTTTTGTGAGATGTGCTCGCGTTTCATCTTTTGACAAATAAAAATTCAGTAAGAAATTATCACTGTGACCATGAAGTATGAACTATGTTAATGATGTCTTGTGATTCTGAGGAGAACTAGTACACGTTCTCAAAATTCATTTATAATGAATCTGATAGCTCTTCTCTTGTAACTCTTCTTATTTTTGCGTGTTGATTGATCATCTTCTTATAATTATTTTTAAAGTTTGTCAGTTGTCTCGAAACCTGATATAGGCGAGAGTCTTCAGCAGTTTTGTGCTTTACATAATGATGATCTGTGTTTTCCTGAATTTCCTCACCCCCCTCTTTGTCTTCTCTTTATCCTCCTCGTGTTCTCATCTTTTGGAAGAAAACAAAAGGGCGGGAGTTCTGGATTGGGTGGTTGTTAACATCTAATTATCTTCTATATGTACATCTTATGGTGAAACTACGTATTTGGTGTTCTGCAGCACCCACAGAGATATTTATTCTGGTATACATGCTTTAGTTTTTTCCCTTAGTCTGAAATGAAGTTCTTTCATTTCTTCTACTGATATTAAATATGGAGCATCGATTAGGAGGCCATGCCAAATGGTTATGGGCTTATGGTTAAGAGTCTTTTCTGCAGAACTGAAAGTTTAGCTTACTGCTTAAGATCCTAAGCCAGTTTTTTCAATGCCAAAGTTGTCCACTAGCATTTTTTCCGATGTAATTCATGAGAAGCTTTCTTCTCTGGCTAATACAGAGTGCATAATTAACATTGCACAACCTGTTAAATGTATTCAATACCAATCTTGCATATGCCATTGCTGCATAGCAGCTTAGGGCCTTGAGTGGAATGTTTTTTTCCTTTTGCCTATCTGTCACCAGTCATGAGCAACTACAACTCGTCTAGGAATAAGAAAAGACAACATAGTCTGAAACAAATGTTAATACAAAGCTGAATAAGATAGGAAGGAGAAACACTGGGCTGCGAACGCCAAGCAGCTACCTAGTCAACTCCAGAGACCTGCTGGAAGACTGATCAGCACTCGCTATCGCGACCCTAGACTCCTGGATCTGCACACAGGGTGCAGGGAGTAATGTGAGTACGCCAACTTAGTAAGTAATAAAAGTAAAGGCAGCTGAGCAGTAAGAAAACACGTAAACCACGTCATAATGCTACATCAAAACAGTATAAGTCCAGAACAATGCAGTAAAGCAATAAAACTCGTAAAAACAACTTAGTTCAGTAAAACCCTTTTAAAACATTTTTCAATAATTTCAAACGAGTGATGAAAACAGTGAGTAAAAGGAAAGAAACGTAATCAGCCCCTCGGGCAAAACATGTACCACAACCGCCCCTCGGGCAAAATATCAACAGAACCAGCCTCTCGGGCTATCTCACAATCACTCATAATCAGCCCCTCGGGCAATAACATGAAACAACAATAGCCCCTCGGGCAATATCACATCTCACACTGGGTACCCGCACTCACTGGGG
Source organism: Nicotiana sylvestris (assembly GCF_000393655.2). NCBI lineage: Eukaryota > Viridiplantae > Streptophyta > Magnoliopsida > Solanales > Solanaceae > Nicotiana > Nicotiana sylvestris. The sequence continues at coordinate 120,358,333 of NC_091061.1, forward strand.
TGTTCAGACTCCGGAGGGGCTCCTACAGCCCAATCGCTATCACAAGCCATCTCGTGGCATAACAAATCAGGCCCTCGGCCGCTCATATATCACAAATCAATACACATGCTGCGGCGCGCAGCCCAATCCCATAATAATCCTCACAACACAGGCCCTCGGCCTCACTCAGTCAGAAACCTCTCAAGCCACTCGGGCAACAGTAAAACATGATGCTCAGCCCAAAATATCATTTAAAATATCAAAATGGAGTAAATACGGCTGAATTATGAAAACAGTAGAGTACAACATGACTGAGTACAAACATGAAGTCAAAACAGTGAGGAATAGTAATAAAAATCCCCTAAGGGTCCAAAACAGTTGGCACGAGGCCCAAATATGGCATTCATCCCAAAACATGGTAATACTTTCCAAAACACAATGATATCAAACAGTTTTCAATCAAATACGCGACTTAACAATCATACGGGATGGACTAAGTCACAATCCCCAACGATGCACGACCCCACGCTCGTCATCTAGCGTGTGCGTCACCTCAAAGTAGCACAACGATGTGAAATCTGGGGTTTCATACCCTCAGGACAACATTTACAATCATTACTTACCTCAATCCGGTCCAAACTCTAGCCCGTGATGCCTTTGCCTCTCGACTCGGCCTCCGGATGCTCCAAATATAACCAAAACAGTACCATACCATCAAAATATGCTAAGGGAACAAAACCCACTCAAAAATAACCAATTTACATCAAAAATCCTGAAATTGGCAAAACCCGACCCACGGGCCCACGTCTCGGATTCCGATAAAAATCACAAAACTAGAATCCTTACACTCTCACGAGTTCATACATATCAAATACATCAAAATCCGACCACAAACGACCCCTCAAATCCTCAAATCAAAGTCTCCAATTTCAAGCCCTAATTTCCCAATTTAGGCTTTAAATCCCATAAATTTCATAACTAATTAGGTAGAAATCACCATAGAATCGAGTATTGAGTTCAAAAATCTTACCTCCAAGTGTTTCCCTTCGATTCCCTCTTCAATCCTTCTCAAAAAGCTCCAAAATCGCTCGACAGTGGTGGAAGATAGACAAAAAATCGCGAAAATGGCTATTTAAACATTCTGCCCAGGTGAAACTTCCTTCTTCGCGAACGCGAGGAGCACTAAAATCCATTGACCACTTATTCCTCCTTCGCGAACACGACATACTCCACGCTAACACGATGCTTCCACCCTCCAAGCCTTCGCGAACGCGACTGAACCTAAGCTAACGCAAAGCACAAAATCCTGGGGACCCAGCCGCTCCAACTACTCTACGCGAACGCGGGACCAACATCGCAAACGCGAAGGGCAATTCTCCTGCCTCGCTTCACATCCCTTCGCGAACGCGAGAGCCCTCTCGCGAACGCAAAGGCCAAATATCTGCAACACTGAACTGAAGAAATCTGCAACTTTCAAAACAAGAATTTGATCCGTTTAACCACCCGAAACTCACCCAAGGCCCTCGGGACCTCAACCAAACATGCCAACACATCCCATAACATCATTCAAACTTGTTCCAACCTTTGGAACGCTCAAAACAACATCAAAACATCAAATGATCATCGGATTCAAGCCTAAGAAATTCCAAAACTTTCAAATTACGCTTTCGATCAAAAAGTCTATCAAACCTCGTCCGAATGACCTGAAATTTTGCACACACGTCCCAAATGACACAACGGACCTACTTCAACTTCTGGAATTCCATTCCGACCCCTATATCAAAATCTCCACCACCAACCGAAAACCGCCAAAATTTCAATTTCGCCAATTCAATCCTAAATCTACCCCAGACCTCCAAAACTCATTCCGATCACGCTCCTAAGTCCCAAATCACCTCCCAAAGCTATCCGAATCATAAAACCCAAATTCCGAGATCGTTTACCCACAAGTCAACTTCCGGTTGACTTTTCCAACTAAAATGCCAACTTAAGAGACTAAGTGTCTCATTTCTCTACAAAACCACTCCGAACCCAAACTAACCAACACGATGTGATGAAATACAGCTGAACAACATATAAAGAAGCAGAAATGGGGGAAACGAAGCGGTAACTCATGAAACGACCGGCCGGGTCGTTACACGTAATCAGATTATACTTATCACACTGCTGATTTTCAGGCTAAACTTACTAAAAAGAATATTGAACTTGCTACTTTAATGCGCCCTTTCATATTTTAACTGCTATGTAGGATATAATACAGCTTCATACTGATATGATAAGAAAAAGAAGACTGACTTTTAGGTTTGCTTCAGAAATCTAGTGTGTATATCAAGTGCTTTAAATGGTTCATTTCATTTGGGAAGCCTTTTTTGTGGTGATGTTTTGATTATATATTCCTCTCCCAAGAGTGCAGTAAGCTTCCTTGCGGATCTTGGTGGCCTTTATTGCATCAGTATTGGCCTCTTCTTCTACATTTTGGTGCAGGTGAATTTTCTTTTCATTCTTTTTGTTACTAGTCCTGTATATTTTGGACTTCATTGTAAGATATTGCATGTACTTGTTTACGTGTACGCATCCAGTACAAGTATACGTGTAACATGCGTCTTTTGTCAACTTTCAATGCATTGTGAATAATATGCACAAAGTACCCATACTCGTGTCTCATCCGTTCGACACAATAGTCAAGGCAAATGAAGTATCGGTGTAACCCAAGTGCGGTTGAGTACAATGTGTTATCTAACAAAAAGGAAAAAGGCACTTTGTTAGCGATTTTGCTGTGAAAATTTGCTGTATTCTTGAAGTTTAGGTGCTGATGATATTGCATGGGGCTCTTAGAGTTAGTTATGTCTGCTGATTAAATCTTGGATATGAATATTATGCTTCAAATTAGAAAAGGAAAAACAAAGGTTAGGCAAAGTGTTTTGTCTGACACCGATTTCGTTGTATCACTTCAACTACTAACAATCGAAATGTTCAAGATTAAGACATTTTCTTTCTAATTTGAATAGAAGTTATTTACTTCTAGAATGGAATGTGGGTTGAAATTAAGATTGATCTGCCGGCCTGAACTTAGTGATGGAAGAAAGGAACCCTGAAGGTACTTGGAAGTTGTAAAATTCATAAAGTAACTTTAGAGTGTTTTACTTATTTTCATGGAAAATTAACCTATTTGGAGGGTGTGATTGATCCCTATGTCCATACTTTCCTACTTATGTCAATACTCCTATTTTACAGTGTGAATATAGGATCAAGAAATTACGCAATGAGGATTGTGTAATGCGGAAGGTTAGAAGTCGCCGAAAAGCTCAAGACCGCTGGGATAAAGTGAGTTTTAATATAAACAAAAGAATTCACTTGATTTCTTCCTGAAGACAATCTTTTTTTATTTTGCCAATTCAGCTGCCCTGTCTAATTTCCTTATCCTTTGCTTTGAATTTTCCACTTCCTTTTCTGATAGCTGAGGAAATATGTGATGTACACATACGCTCCTAACCAATTGGAAGAGGTGTACGACATGAGAAATGATGGTTGTTGCACAGGTGTCAAAATGGAATCACTCAACAGAAAGAGCTCTTCAGTTAGAGGAAGAGGGTCTAGCAGATTAGATACCATCAGTTTTAGCCGAAAAATTAGCTTACCTAGTGAAAAGGTGCAGCTTTGCTGCCTCAACTTCTTTATATCAGTATGATTATATCTGCTGCTTCTTGACAAATGTCATCGGAGATCATAAACTTTTGAAGTCCTATTTTCCTTTCCCAGAGAGCCATTTCAGAGCAGATTGATACTCAAGGTGCCACACGTTTTTTGCCTGAATCTGCAGCAGATTGCCGAAAGAGTACACGTCTGAAGGAAGAAAGAGTCAGTTGCTATTTCTCTCTGATATTTTTTTTTCTTGAGGTTTCTAAATGACATTTGTATTTTGGCTACTGTCTCGACCTGATCCCACGGACCTTTTCATGTATTGGTGCTATCATTCCCTCTGTTACGCTATGATTTGGGCTTAAGACAACTTGGCAAAAGAAATATCTAAATGGTGTACATTAAATGTTTAAGTTCTTCTGTTTTAACCATACCAGGGGTGTTACAGGCTTACAGCTACTTCCTTCGATTTTGCAATTTTTGCTGTTATATGAGGTACTAAAAATGAATTGCTTTACTTTATAGAACCTTCAAGAAATATTTTGATTTGATTGCCGAATACCTGTGAGTGTCTAATTTTGCGACTTTGGGGTAGCATTTCTTTCCCTCTTCAGAAAGTGGTCTTGGACTTGTAGAAGCCGACACAAGTAGAATATGGACAAGAGACCTTTTAATGATGTTATATTTTTATGAAATTACCGATTTAACATTTAGGTGCTTCATTTCTCAAATGTTGTATCATGGTTTTAGATATTTTTTATAAGGCACGTACATATATGCTATGATCTTTTCCTGCTTTTGCTGTTAGTTCTTCCTCTACTTGACAGTACACAGTTCTTTCTTCATTTTCTGTTCTTATGCTCAATTTAGTTTGTTTCTTCTTCCCTTTTGCACACTAAGTGTTAATTCAACTTGGTTTTCATGGCTGCTTTCTTTATCTTCCCAAAGAACTGGCAATTTCACTTTTGCTTTATCTGTAGGAAGCTGTTAGACTTATCTTTTATCCTTGATACTTCAGTTTCAAGAAAATGCTGTACCTCCAAGCACGAAAGATAGTAAACCTGAAGATTTAGATATTGTTATCCAGTCTCCAGCTTTTTCTGCAGCTGACAACTTAACTGTTCCACCTCCGCCTCCATTAGGTGAGTTTGAAATCATGAGATCAGTGTTATTTATGTTCTCTTTCCTCATGCCGCCTAACATGTCAGCTGTTTGGATTTCATGATGTCGGATTTTAAGCTGCTCATACATATCATGCTTCAACCTATTTAAGCTTTTATTCAAGTTGCACATGCTATTATCAAGTGCACTATAGATTTGGTCAACATTTCTGGGTTAATGTCATGTGACAAGTATAAGATATTAAGGGTCAAGGTTATGAGAGTCCACTGTCGATGATCTTGTTCTCTTTGATTTTAATAATGTATTTGAAGATTATAAACCTCAACTATGTATGGTGACTCGTAACTTCCCGGCTGTTAAATATTTGAACAATTATTTCCTCGGATATCTGTTTTCTATCTCTGTTTCTGTGAGTTTGGTTTCAAAATGTGGTTGCATGTATAAAATTTCTGCAAGGATATGCCATGTTCCTTCTCCTTTTGTAGTGAAGCCTTCATAAATCTAAGCAACTCTAGGCTCTAGCAGATAGAACTGCAATATAAACTATATCCAAGCTTTTAGCTATTGCTGATTGTGACTGGACTGGTAGGTGATCAGTAAAATAGTGAACCTAGGAGCTTGATAGTAGTTACTTTGGGTGTTTGCTAAGCTAGTTGGAAAATCATAACTTAGGGTATCAACAAACTGTACGTCGGCAAGCTATTCTTTCTAGCATTCTGTTGCTTTTGCCTGAGAAATTGATGTCAAAGGGAAGATGTCATGTTGTGGTACCAGTTTTCTGGTTTTATAATTTTCTAGTTGAGCAACCAACTCTGCTGATGTGGGTAGGCTTTTTCCCTTTACCAATGCCAAAAGCGCTGTAGTAAATGCAACAGGAGACAATTTCCTATTTTAGTGCTAGTTGTGGAGACGGTATGTTGTCTACTCCACTATATGAACTAGTGAAGAAGTTATAAGACATCGACACTTTTTCCTTATAAAAAAAATAAGACATCCGTACTTTTATTGTCTCTTAGAAGCATCTCTCTTTAAATGTTATCCCTTAGTCTTTTTGAGGAGGGGTCGAGGTAGGCCTAAGAAGTACTGGGGAGAAGTGATTAGGTAGGACATGGCGCTGCTTCAGCTCATTGAGGACATGACACTTGATAGGAGGGTGTGGAGGTCGAGGATTAAGGTAGAAGGTTAGTAGGTAGTTTATAGTGTTCACCGATAGGCTTAGTAGCATGCATTTCCCTTCATAGTCTTTGATTTTTATTACGGTATGTGGTTTTGTTCGCCTCAGGTATTGTATTCCGTGTTGCTATTATTGGATACTGTTTTCCTTCCTTGCTTCCCTCTTCTTCTTCTTGCCCTTCCTGAGCCGAGGGTCTATTGGAAACAGCCTCTCTACCTGCATTAGGTAGGGGTAAGGTCTACGTATAGACTACCCTCCCCAGACCCCACATGTTGGGATCAAACTGGGTTTGTTGTTGTTGTTGTTGTTGTAGTCTTTTTGAGATAGAGTTCTGGGGTCTGACAAGTATCAGCGATTTTTGATTTGTAGTGTTTGTCTAAAGTAATGATGCTGCTTTTGTTCCGCAGAATCACAGGCTGCTGATCATATAAGTATGACCAATCTCCAGAAAGATCTCCAAAACCTCTACGAATACAATATGTTACTCAGGGAAAAGTTGATTGCTGCCCAGTCAATGCTTCATGCATTAACCAACAAGGAGTCGACTTTAGCAGCTAATAATGGTGATATTATTACTAGAGAATGATTGTGCTCAATTGAAGTGGCAAGAAGACAGCTGCAACTTGTCCAAACACTTCCATTCTCTTGAATATTCTGAGAGATTCTGGGAATTTGTATTATGGAGGAAACAGGCTCAAAAACTGATTATTGAAGGATGCGGTAAGCAAATTTGTGTACATGTTGCTGACTTGGTTATCTGTAGAGTTGTGGTTGATAATGCCCTGTTAGTAGAACAAACACTGAATGCAATGCTCAAAGGTGATGAAGTACTTCTCTCTGTGCTGTACATTACAAATTCGGAGGCATTGTGTCCTGAGAATCATTGCCAATGGTACTATCGATGACAGTCTTCTGTTTGTTGTATGATTTTATTACATTTAGCAGGGAGTTCATTCTTTTGGAGCAGGATTATGTTCCTTTATGAGTTAAATATCTGAGCTGGTGTAATGTACAATATGTAGGACAATGATTTAAGGAAATTTGATTACACGATATTGGTGCACTAGCGTGAATTAGCTATAATAGTTACTGGGCTATGTAAATCTACCCGAGACAGTTCTGTATTGGTACTCCTTGTTCTTGTTTCTCTTCAACTGCTTACAGTTTTCCCAGTTTCGTTTCGTCAAAAGTGAGAAAATGTAAAAGACTAGATTTTTGCAACATATTTTCGTGTTCACCAGGTCTAAGGTTTATATCCTATTGCAGTTTCTTCCACATTCATGAACGGAGTTGTTCTTTAGGCCTACTCCCATATTAGTGTTTGGAAATTTTCAATTCCTCTATCTTTGGGTACCCGATTTGAACCGTTCAGGTTATAACTAGTACGATTTACGATGGAGGGATTTGCATCTATACTCGCTTTTTGGGTCACGTTTTAACTTGTGCTCACTTTACAAAAAAAATTGCAAGTGTACCTACTTTTTCGCGTAACTTCAGCATACGGGGCTGAAGTAGCAAAGGCAATCACGCAAAACTTCAGCATTCTAGTAGACGAGCCTGAAATAGCAAGTGTGCTGAACCAAGTGTGCTGAAGTTTTTGTTTGTAATTGCTGAACTTAAGCATAGTAGCTGAAGTTTTGTTCTCTATTTGCTGAAGTTTTTGTTTGTAATTGCACTAAATAAATTGAAGTTTTTTTGTCCTGGATTCACTAGTTTTGTCATTAAGCTTTTTTAAAAACTTCACCTGAAGATGCTGAAGGTATTTAGTTCATTTATAAAAACTTCAGCACTAAATAAGCTGAAGCTTTTTTTGTCCTGGATAAGCTTTTTCAAAAACTTCAGCAGAAGATGTTGAAGTTATTTAGTTCATTTGTAAAAACTTCAGCACTGGATTCATTAGTTTTGTCATAAAGCTTTTTCAAAAACTTTAGTAGAAGATGCTGAAGTTATTTAGTTCATTTGTAAAAACTTCAGCACTATATAAGTTGAAGTTTTTGAAAAAGCTTTTTAACATACTAGATAAATAATCATATTACCAACAATATCTAAATCATAAATTTTGGAAACAATAAATGTGAAAAGAACTGAATTATCATTGTCTACTAACTTACGTACGTGGAAATATTCACAAATTATTGTCTACTAACTTACATAATTATTTATAATTTATTTTTAAATAATCTGATAAACATATTTATGACAATCATCCCATGAACTGAAGTTTCATAGCAGCACTAATAGTAGCAGAAGAAAGAAGAAAAAGAAGAAGAAAACGAAGAAGGAGAAGGAAGGGGGCTGAAGTTGTTTAAAAAGTGGGTACAAGTTAAAAAAATTTAAATAAATGGATATAGGTTAAATGGAGGCGACCAAATAACGTGCCCGTGCAATTTTTACTTTACGATGAGGATGGCAAATCCATTAGCATTGCACTAGTTTTGAAAGTTGACTGGCCGGCCGGAACGTGATATTCCTCAGAACGCTAGAATGGACCTATAATGGGTTATTCTAAATTTTAGTAATCTTGACGTGGATGGTGCATTTGACTATACAATTTTATGATGTATAATAATGTAGAGCCGGATCTAATACGGATTTGGCTGGTGGGTATGGATAGTTTCAGTTAATCTTGAATCCTCTGAGGGTTAGCTTCATATCCTCTAATATATGTATCTTCGGTATTGCATGATATAATAACTACGCCTCTTTCTCATGAAGTACCTACAGAATACAAACTGTTTTGAAGACTACAACATGCATATTGTTGTTGTATTCAATTCGGCAAACTTAAAGGGTTTGGAGTTTGGAGAATGTTTCCTAGACTGATTCTACAAACAACTCAAAAAATCAATCACACTTCCACTTGTTGCAGTAACATGAATGTCTTAGCACTAATTGGCTCATCGAAAACGTTTCAACGGGAATTCAGGATTTTTTATTATATAATTCTACAATTACTAGCAACTTGGATTTTACGCATTTTGAGTTCAATGAACCCAACAAGTTGGACAAACTTGGTGGTTGGAACTGGTCTTCAGAACTTCAAATTGCAACCAAAATAAGATTGTAAATCTCACCGTCCATGTCCAGGAACTAGCATTAAAGATGTTTTTCGTGGTGCCAAACATTAGACTATACTGAATCTACCGTTTCAAGCAAGAATCAACCCTTACACAACTCTGGTCCTAAAATAATTTGAATCAACCGTGTTAATTTACACTAAAATGTTAGAATATGTTGATTTATCAGAAGGTCACGCAACTAATAAAAAAAGAGTTTAACTTATATGCACTTAAAGTATAAAAAAAATATTTACACTATCAGGTACTCCAAAAGCTAGCTACAAGTAATCTTAACCTACCTAATAGTGCAAATATTATTTACACAGAACGGTGGATATTAAATTAAACTCCAAAAATGATAGCTACATTAACTAAAGCCATTAGAAATATCACTGAATCCATAGAGTTGACTTTGTAGGTGAAATCAGCGTTATAAAAGGTGTTATGAGGGCGAGCCCTGGGCTAAGGAGCACGAAAAATGCCCCAAGACGATCGTGGGGACTAAAGTCTCAAGAGGCGTACACCCAGCAATTCGGGCGTACACCGGGGGTTGATGAAGCACGTTTTTAGTGAGGCGTAAGCCCAAAAGACTTTTTCAAATTAAATCAAAATTTGCTAAATAAGCCCCTTAATATAATACCCAAATTCTCAAATGTCAAGAAACATGTAATTACTCAAATTCAAATTATATCAGCTTGTAATTACTCAAGTTTTTAAAAAAGAAACTTAAACATCAAATTTTTATGTCAAGACCTTTTTTTTATTGCTAGAAATCCTAATTTATGGTCTTTTCCAATTCTTTTATCTTATTTGCTAGTCTGCTACTATCTCTCAAAAGCAACAAACAATCATTTTTTTTTTTTGCAAATACAAAGAAAACTCATTCCTCTCCATACCAAGTTCAAAAGTTCGAATTGCAGGTTAGCCATCTTTTTTGTTCCTTCACGTAAAAAACTTATTCTTTTCAATTCAAGTTACTTGTGCTTCAAAGTAGCGTATAATAAATTGTTTTGACTAGTTTTTTTTAGGGCATGGAGCATATCTATATATATTTTCACTTATTTATAGCTTTCTTTATTTTTTATGCAATTTTACCTATTTAAAGATATTTATTGTAATTATATTATTTTATAAAATATTAAAAATTAAATAGCCATGGGGCTTATGCCCTGTGTCTCGGGACTTACGCCTCGCTGAGGCATATGTAAAACGCCTAACCTTACCTCACACCTTTTAAAACACTTGGTAAAATGAAAAAAATGGAGTGACATTTTAGTTTGACTTTATAAGTGAAAATGACAAAAATAGTAATGACTTTTCCGTTATAGAACAAAAAAAAAAAAAAGACTTAATTATACAATTTTCATTAGCTGGATGACCTTATGAGAAACCGGAATGCAGTCAACATCTACTTGTTAAATAAGGTGATATATCTCTGTAAATTATGTGTTTGAATATATGTAATACTTGTGCTGTCATCCTAGGCCCTTTAATGGCAGGGCATTACGATAATATTGTTCAAATCTATTTATTTTGTTTTGCTTCGATTATCCGAATATATTTGGGAAACTTACACAAATGTCCCAAATAAATCTCAACTTACCAATCTCTAGCCATTAATTATAAACTTATCAAAACTGCCAACAAAAATTGAAAAATCAAATAATAGGATTCTTTCTCTCAAAGAATCACATGCAAAAATCACCTTCCATATTTGTAAGCGTGATTAGCAACACTAGATACAAGACGGAAAAGAAATTTTATGGATGAGGTAGCAAATAAGGTAATGAAATACAAAAATATACAGTATTCCAAAAATCTAAACAAAAAAGGAACTTTTTCAATGGGTATAGTTGAAATTCATTGAAAATATATAGATAAGTCAATATACAAAATTTGAGGAAGATTGGAGGTGATTTGGACTGGTTTTGTATCAAAATTCGTAATTAAATCGAGTTCAAAAAAGTCTTCTGCGACACATGTATCAAACATGTATCACGCATGTATCTTACACACAGATATACATGGATATACATGTGATACACAATAGATAAAATATGATACATATGTGATACACAAATGATACATAGTGTGATACACATATCATTGTTTTCATGTTCAGTTTTTACCGAATTTTCAATTCAAACCACCTCAAAACTTCACCAAATCATTTCAAAACTAGATTCAAGCTCCTTAAATTGTGCCCAATCTATTCTAATAACACCCACTCAAAATAAAGCAAAAATTTGATATTTTTGCTACAAATAGCTAATTGGCTAATTTGACTAATATTAGTAATATTTTATCAATTGACCAACTTTTGTAATGAGCTACCTATAAATGAACCTAACTGGTAATTTCCCAATATATTTAGGTTTTGGCTTGGTTCATTCTGTAGCCCTATAATACAGAACTTGTCTTATTGAGATTATGACTTAATAATTGAATATATAGATGCTTAATGTCTGTATGTTTTTAGATTATTGATGAATTAACAAAGAGAATTCAATACAATCAAAGGTAAAGTTAACGCCGGCTAATTGATCTGCATTATATAATTTTGAAAGAACTAGGTTTTCAGTTCTTTTCTAGACACAATATTTTTTAGGCTCAACATTGTAGGTAATCAACTAGATTCAATTTAATTAGTAGCTTGAGAAACCATGTGGAGAGGTATTCCGCTTTTATATTTTTTTTTTTAAAAAAAACCTTTGTGCAATTACCTCACAAATAATGTCCTAAAATATATACATGTGCTCATATTTTCCAGACAACCACTGAAATGAGTAATTTTTCTTGCAAAATTAAATAACATTTCCAAGTCCAAGGTTTCAGTTTCTCATAGACAAGTTCTGTTTGCTATCTTAAGTATATCATAGCAAGGTTAATTAGGTGCTAATAACCTAATAATATAATGACATTTGATACTAATTTGCTACTGTTACAAAATCAATTCATAAAAAAGCTCTTTGAAACAAAGGGGTTAGTTTTTGTTAAGTACAGAGATTTGGAGAAGAAATGACAAAACTAAAGTAAAAGTTCATGAGTTGAGAGAAGTTTCGAGAGAAGCAGATATCTTGTATTGAACAAAATGAAAATCTGTATGTTTACAATAGGGAAAGTCACTTATAAATAGTGGGCCTTGACCCGGTGATCCAATTACAAGCAAATATAACATGGGCCAATTCTATTTACAATAATGGCCCAAATACAAAATCAGCCTTTATCTAGTACTCTAACAGTTCCCCTCAAGTTGGAAGGTGAAAGAACCCCCAACTTGCGAAGATAAAAGTGATGAGCAGGCCTAGAAAAGGTCTTGGTAAGAATATCAACAACTTGAGCATCACTGGACACATGACCCAAACTAAGCAACCCATCACCAATCTTGCCTCTAACGAAATGATAGTCCAGCTCTATATGTTTAGTCCTCTCATGAAAGACCGGATTGCGGGCAATGTGCGAAGCAACCTGATTGTCACAATACAAAGGAATTGGAGAAGAAAAAGGAAGACCAAAATCAGATAGCAATCTTGAAAGCCAAGTAACCTCAGCAACGACTTTACTTATGGCCCTGTATTCAGCTTCAACAGAAGAAAGAGAGACCACAGGCTGCTTCTTGGATTTCCAGCTCACCAAACAATCACCAAGAAATACAAAAAACCAGTAATAAACCTTATACTATCAGCACAAGAAGTCCAATCATTATCACAATATACCCTTAAAGAAAGATCAGGAGAGTCACTGAAGAACAAACCAAAATCAGAAGTCCCTTTCAAATACCTCAAAAGATGCAAAACAACTTGCATATGAGGGACACAACGAGTTTGCAAGAATTGGCTAAGATGTTGAACTGCAAAACTGATATCAGGCCTTGTGTGTGTTAAGAAATTCAACTTTCCCACTGATAGTAGCCTATATTATACGATGTAGATGCTATTTATTCTTTAAGTTAATCATACTTTATTGATGTTTTAAGTGCTAAATGATAACAAAATGCTCTAATTGAGGTTTTTATGCTTTGCAGGAGCTACTCCGAGTTAGGAGGAGGATATAAAGTGTTTTGGGGGTGAAATATGTATATACAAGGCCGATCGAGAAGAGCCGGGATGAAAACGAGCAAGAAAAGGCGAAGAAAAAATGGTCAACAGTCTACCGCGACCACGGTAGGGCCGCGGCTGGAACGCGGTGGAAAAAGGCGCAAAACAGAACTGTTTAAAACGACCGCGGTCGGACCGCGGACGATCTGGAGAATGCCAAGAAAGTCCAGGGGCCAAAGTGTAAAGCGTGGGAAACTAATTCTAACCCTATATAAACTCAACAAACTCACCCTAGTCAAGGTGAACCTTACTTTTAGACTCAATTGGAGGCAAAAACAAGTGTGAGAAGATCAAGACACCATTAGAGTTTTTCATTCTTCTTCCTGTTATCATTATTTTATGGCTTTATCTTGTTTTATCATAAGTAGCTAAACATTTAATCTAGGGTTGATGGAACCAATTGTTGGATGAAGTCTTGATTATGTTTTGATATAATTAAGTCATTTCTTACTCTATAATTGTTCAACTTTGTGTTTTCCTGTGATTAATTGAAAGGGCCCTTGATTAATCGTGTCTAGTTACCTTGTATTGTTTGAGAAAGAACACTGGGTTAGATTGTTGTTGAACAACACCACTTTCGGGTAAGTTAAGAGATTAATTACTTGAATTTAAAAGCAGGGTTAGAGATAACGAAGCTTTGGTGGAATAATTCTGAGTTGCATAAATTGTTAACTAGAGTTGTTAAAGAGAATGCTTCTAGTAAATTATCCTAATTGATCGAGAGATAATTAAGGTAACCTAGAACTCATATTTCGTATAGAGTATTACGGCGAGATTATAGCTAACGTGTCAGGAATTAATCTGACAATTGGGAAATCAATAACCCTAGACCATTTTACCATTGAGTTCAACTCTATTCTTGATTATTGCTTGTTTTATTATTGTTTTTCATTAGTTAACTAAATTCTACTCATTATCCATTAAAAATCTTGCATCCGGGGATTGTTTGAGTTATTTATTAGCAGTGTTAAAAGTTGTAGTAAATAGGTTATCTCCCTGTGGGAGTCGATTCCGGACTGAACCGGATTATATATTTGCAGCGACCGCTTAGTCCTTTTTATAAGGCATAGTTGGACATGATTAAATTTTGGCGCCGTTGCCGAGGAACTAACGATGTTATTTATTGTAACTTTGAAGAATTGCTAGGATTATTAGTTTAGATCAAATTTCTGTGGTGTTAAAAATATTTTCATTGAAATTCTCACGGATGAACTTTTCTGTAACTCAGGTGCATGCCTAGAAGCTCTTCGAGAACTGGTGAACTCTTTGAAGGACTCTCAGATCCCGAGAAAGCATTCCGGACATTGAACTGGGCTAAAAGGAAGAGCAAACAGCTGAAACAAAACGAACAAATTGAAATTGAAATGGGTGACGTAGATAACGTCAATGGGAACAACAGGAATGATCGAGATGACCCAAACATCAAAGTGGTAGCACCTCTTGTGCTAGAAACTGCTCTATGATTGGATGCAACCAACTGCTGATAACCGAGCCACAGAAATTGCAGTTCCTCCCATACAAGCGGAGACATCCAAATTACCAACAACATGTTGCACCTGTTGCAGAATAAAGGGTTGTTCTCCGGGTCATACATCGAAGACCCACAACAACATCTGAAGAACTTCCTATCAATTTGTGTCACTCAAAGACAGCCGAATGTGATTCCTGAGGCAATCAAATTATTATTGTTTCCATTCTCAGTAATAGGGGAGGCTCAAACTTGGCTGAATTTGCTCCCAATAAAATCCATTGCTACTTGGGAGGAACTAGTCAAGCAGTTCTTAAACAAGTTTTATCCACCCAACAAAACTGCGAGGCAGATTGATGAGATATTGCAATACAAGCAGAAACCGACTGAGACTTTTTAAGAGAACTAGGAGAGGTTTAAGGGCATGTTGGTGAAGTTCCCTCACCATGGCATTCTGGATCAGATACTGGGAAAGAGATTCTATATGGGTTTGGATGACAGTCTGAAGGCCAATGTAGATGCTTCTGCCGGGGTGCATTCCTGAGAAGAACTTTCACAAAGTACAAGATTCTTCTTGACAAAATGTCTCAAAATTCAGGCTGGATGACGAGAGACACAACACTCACTCCAATAGTGCATTCTGTCGCTCTTGACCCCAACAACACACATGCAGAAAACATAACCACTCTTATGACCCAGATGAGCTTGCTGACAAAGAAAATCGATGAGATGGGTATGAAATAGGTGCACATTGTGGATACCACAAAATGAGGCTTGTGCACTCCTTGAATAAACCGGCCATATGTGTGCTCTTGGAGTGGAGAGAATGACAACCAGGGATTCAAAGAAGACATGAATTATGTCAATAATTTTGGAGGTCAAAGGCAAGGTGGGAAGCAATGGGGACTAACAACAAACCAGCAGTATAGACCGAACCAGCCACAACACAACCCCAATCCAGGAGGAGCACGACCACAAGGACAAATCATACCTTATCAAAGGCAACATGGCTATAATTAGCAACACCAACAACAGTTGACCTACCAACCACCTCATCAATAGCAGGATAGTAACATGATCAAAATCAGGAGTATGCTGCAACAACTCATTGGGACAAATGGAAAGATGTAAGAGAAGTTAGCTGCACATGATTCAACCATCAAAGACATTGAAACTCAATTGGGACATCTATCTATGGCCTTGAACAATCGCCCACAAGGAACATTGCCTGCAGATACAAATGTTAATCCAAAGGAGCAGAACCTGAATCAGCTCATGGTAGTGAGTCTCAGTAATGGAAGAGATTTAGACAGGGAGCAAGAAGTTGCTTAATTCAGGAGAGAGATAACGCCAACTACTCCAGCTGCCCCAGTTATATTATAGACCGATGAGTCGGCAGAGCTCACCGAGGTTGTAATCGGAGCACAGATTGACAAGGGGAAGGAGAAGGAAGGTGAACAACTCCCAGAACAGGTAGTAGAAAAATATTCCACCAAAGAAAAGATACAAAGTAGTGGGCAAAGGTTGATTCCTGCATCATTCCCTCAGAGGTTGTCAAAGAAAAAGAAAGATGATCAATACAGGAAATTCATGGAAATGCTCAGACAAATTCAATTGAATATTTCACTGATGGATGCTTTGAGGGAAATGCCAGGGTATGCAAAAATGATAAAAGACCTGATGTCGCGAAAATTTGACTTCCAGGACTTGTCCACTATAACAAGACCTATGGTTCAAAAGGTGTTTGATCCAGGTAGTTTCACTATCCCATGAACCATTGGGAGTTATGCTTTTGCTAAAGCATTGTGTGATTTGGGAGCCAACATAAACTTGATGCCTTTGGCAATCTATACAAAACTGGGCATTGGCAGAGCTAGACCGACCTCAATGTTGCTGCAACTGGCTGATCGCACAGTGAAAAGACCGACCGAAATTCTTGATGATGTAGTTGTTCAAGTGGGGAAATTTATATTCCCTGCAGACTTCGTCATTCTTGATTGTCCAGTGGATTAAGAGATACCATCATTCTGGGCAGGCCATTTCTAGCCATTGGGAGAGCATTAATTGATTGTGAGACTGGGGAATTGAAAATGAGGTTGAACAATGAAGAAATCATATTCAATGTTCAACAATCTATGAGGAGCCCCAGTGAATTTGCAAATTGCTCACTAATGGAGGCCGTAGATGTGATACTACAAGAGGATGATGAGACTATTAATGTTAGGGATCCGCTAGAAGCTTGCTTGATGAATCTGGAAAATGTGGATGGTGAGGAGTTGGCAGAGTGGGTCATGGCTCTCGAAGATCAAGGGTTCTGGGCAAGGGAACCCTAGTTCGAGCCCCTACACTTAGAAGAAAGAACAACACCACCTGCGAAACCATCGATAGAGGAGCCACCACAGTTGGACCTGAAATCGCTTCCAGCTCACCTCAGGTATGCTTTCTTAGGGCCTAATTCTACTTTACCTATTATTATATCATTTGGTTTGCTAGCTGTGCAGGTAGAACAACTCCTACAGATGTTACAGGAATGTAAGACTGCCATTGGTTGGACCATGGCATATATAAAGGGTATTAGCCCAGCTTTTTGTATGCACAAAATTCTCCTGGAAGAAGGGAACAAACCTTCCAGAGAACATCAATGAAGGCTAAACCCGAATATGAAAGAAGTGGTGAAGAGGGAAGTGATCAAATGGTTAGATGCGGGTATCATCTTCCCCATCTCTAATAGCAATTGGGTTAGTCCTGTCCACTGTGTACCGAAAAAGGGAGGAATGATAGTAATACAAAATGAGAAAAATGATCTTATCTCAACTCGTACAATCACGAGGTGGCGGATTTGCATGGACTATCAGAAACTGAACACAGCCACCCGGAAGGACCATTTTCCCTTACCTTTCATTAACCAGATGTTGGACATATTAGCTGGGCGGTTCCACTTTTGTTTCTTGGACGAATACTCGGGGCATAACCAGATCTAAATAGCCCCGGAAGATAGAGAGAAAACGTCTTTCACTTGTCCGTATGGCATCTTTGCCTTTCAGAGAATGCCCTTTGGACTTTGCAATGAACCGGCTACATTCTAGCGGTGCATGATAGCTATTTTCATTGACATGGTTGAGGATATTATGGAGGTGTTTATGTATGTCCGTGGTGGGGGATTCATTCGAAGATTGTCTTCACAACCTAATAAAAGTGCTCAAAAGATGTATAGAGACAAATCTAGTGCTGAATTGGGAGAAGTGCCATTTTATGGTATAAGAAGGAATAGTGTGGGGGCATCGAGTGTCCAAAAAAGGAATTGAAGTTGACCAAGCCAAGGTTGATGTGATTGAGAAGTTGCCGCCACCCACTTCGGTAAAGGCAGTGAGAAGTTTCCTGGGGCACACAGGGTTCTATGGCGGTTCATTAAGGATTTTTCCAAGATTGCTAACCCCTTATGTAAGCTGCTTAAAAAAACCCAGCCCTTTGTGTTTTTTGATGATTGCAGGTTGGCCTTTAAGGAGCTGAAAAAGAGATTGGTGCCTGCACCTATCATTGTTGCACCCAACTGGGAGCAACCATTCGAGCTCATGTGTGACGCCACTGATTATGCTATAGGAGTAGTCTTAGGGCAACGCAAATACAAGATGATGTACCCAATTTACTATGCAAGCAGGACACTCAGTGGTGAACAACTTAATTACACTGTCATGGAAAAGGAAATGCTCGTTGTAGTGTTTGCCTTCGACAAATTTAGGTCATAATTAATTAGCTCAAAAGTTATTATTTATACTGACCATGCAACAATTAGGTACTTGATAGCAAAGAAGGAGTCAAAGCCACGCTTGATTCGCTGGGTTGTTTTGCTACAAGAATTTGATCTAGAAATCCATGACAGAAAGGGAGTGCAATCAAGTGGCAAACCACCTCTTGAGGTTGGAAGGAGCAGAAAGGAGAATGGAGGTTGAAGATATCACAGAGACATTCCCGGATGAACAGTTACTTGTTGTGACAATGGAGAAGGCGCCATGGTATGATGATATCGCTAATTACTTAGCAAGCGGTATTGTACCTTATGATCTCTACTTAATTCAAAAGAAAATGTTCTTCCGTGATTGTCGATCTTATTATTGGGATGCACCTCTACTTTTTAAGATATGTGTTGATAACATGATCTGGAGGTGTATCCCCGAGAAAGATCAACATTCTATTTTGCAGGCTTGCCATGCTTCACCATATGGTGGACAATTTGGAGGAATTCGGATAGCATCTAAGGTATTGGAATCGGGTTTGTATTGGCCAACTCTGTTCAAGGATGCCCATGCTTGGGTCAAAAGTTGCGATGAATGCCAAAGGACATGCAACATTTCTCACCGTCACAAGATGCCAATGACCACAATTAAAGATGTCGAGATTTTTGACATGTGGGGATCGACTTTATGGGGCCGTTCATCAGCTCGTATGGTAACAAATATATATTGGTAGCAGTTGACATGTCTCTAAGTGGGTCAAAGCAGTGGCCCTACCAACCAATGATGCAAAAGGGGTAACATGCTTTCTAAAGAAAAACATCTTCACACGTTTTGGCACCCCGAGAGCTATAATCAGTGATGAAGGAACCCATTTTTGCAATATAGCATACACACGACTGTTGGAAAAGTATGGAGTTCGTCATAAGGTGACCACCCCTTATCACCCACAGTTGAGCGGGCAAGTTGAAGTGTCAAATAGAGAAATTAAAAGTGTCTTACAAAAATAATGAATGCAACAAAGACCAATTGGGCGAAGAAGCTGGATGATGCATTGTGGGCGTACCACACAGTATTCAAAACTCCAATTGGTATGTCACCGCACAAGTTGGTGTTTGGAAAGGCATACCACCTTCCGGTAGAGCTCGAACATAAAGCACTTTGGGCATTGCGGCAGTTGAATTTTGATATGGAGATAGCAGGCACCAGCAGAATCACTGGGTTATATGAGCTCGAGGAATTCAGGTTCCAGGCATTTGAGAGTGCTAGACTATACAAAGAAAGGATGAAACTAATGCATGATAAGCATATCTTGGATCGAAACTTCAAGCTGAAGATCTAGTGTTGTTATACAACTCGAGATTGAGATTATTTCTGGGTAAGTTGAAGTCTCGATGGTTAGGACCCTTCATAGTGGTGCAAATGTTCTTAAGTGGAGCTGTGTTGATTGAATCAGAAGATGGTACAAATAAGTTCACGGTGAATGGGCAAAAGCTGAAACATTAACTTGGCATGGCCGAAGAAAAAGGGGATAGAGTGGTAATAACTTTGGAAGAGCCCCAGTATGCAAATGAGGAGTAATGATCAAAGCCTGCATCGTGCCGCGATGTTAAATCAGGCGTTGCGTGGGAGGCAGCCCATGTTTTCTTTTGTTTCTCTTTTTTTGTTTTGATGTTGTACTTGATGTGTATGATACTAACCCTTTTATTAGTGTACAGGGCAAGATTGGTGCATATTGGGAGAAGTTGGGGTCAAGAACTAACTCCGGAAAGGTAAAAAAAATGAGGAAAACAAAAATAAATAAATTTGAAGCCCATGACCGCGATCGCGGCCCGGGCACGACAGATAAGGCAAATTCTATTTTGGCCACCGTCACCGCGGTCGTGACGCGGACCGAGCGCGGTAGTTTACGAGGCCACTGTTCTCTTTTTCTTTTTCATCGCGATCGCGGTCGGGACGCAGACCAGGCGCGGTGAATCACGACCATTCTGCCCCGACCAGGTAAGTTGTAATTAATTTTATTTATTTATTTTTTTTCTTTTTTTTTCGTTTTCTCTTCTAAACCCATTAAAACTAAACCTACCCCCTACCCGCCCCCACTTTCCCCCACTCCCCTTCTTACTCTAACTCTCTAACCCCCACGCTTCTTCTTCTTCTTCTTCTTCTTCTTCTTCTTCTTCTTCCTATCTCTCACAAACCCCTTTCTCTCTCACACACACACACATACTCTTCTGACTCCCCTTGTCCCCAATATCCATTACACTCCAACTCTACAAGTCTTAGTTATGTTATGATTTCGTTCTCTCTTCTTCTCCCCTTCTCTTTTGCAATTTTAATGTTAGATTTGTTGTAGTATCTATAGCAAATTTTGGTTTTCTTTTCTTATTTTTAGTGGGTAATGTGTAGAATATAGCAGAGAAGAGCATCGTGTTGTTGTGTGAAGTTGATTGTGGTGGAGTGGAGTTTGTATAGTGATTGTGGTTGATTTGGGGGGGGGGAGGAGAGGTGTACTTCCATAGGATAAGTGTGTTAAATCATAGTTCCATGCACACTAGGTGCTTGTGAAATTTCCCCATTGAGCTGTAATGGCTAATGTGACTATGGTGGTAGTGAAGTCAGAGTAACCACCTAAGGTTCACACAACTCAAACCCTCACTAATAGTAGCCCTTGTTTTGTCAGGTCTAATGTATAAATCAAGGAAAAGACGTGCCATAGGTTCCTCCGCTAGTGGGCTAGGAGGTTCATCCAAAGCTCAAGCTTAGGGTAGTTCAAGCCAGTTTAACAACACCCGGTTTATCTCCAAAGAGTCTCAAGATAGGGTTAATGCAAAGTCATCCAAGAAGCCGGTGCCTGAAGTACAAATTGACAGGCATGCCTTACGAGTTGAATGCCCAGGTATCTACGAAGAATTGAGGAGGCGTCAGCTGGACATATTTTTTAATGAGCCGGAAGAGGGCAATGTAATGATGGTAAGGGAATTCTATGCGAAATGCCTGGACCATATTGATAGGGTTGTCACTATATGAATTAACCTGGTGAATACGTCTCTTGAGGCCATCCGCCGAGTGTACAGGTTGTTGGTCTTCACTGGAGAGACAGATTATTACCAAGATTATCAGAGCCCACATGTCATGTGGTACCTAATTGTTCAAACAATCTGTGTGGCTGGCCGGGATCCAATATGGATAAAGCCGAGAATGAACCTGAACTCCCAATCTCTCACTTGGAAAGCTAAGTGTTGGCTAACAATCATCAACAGCCGTTTGTTGCCATCCAATAACACCACAGATGTTAATGCACCAAGAGTAACAGTGATTTGGTGTTTCGTAAACCACCACGAATTTGACGTGGCCCGGATCATTCAGGATGAAATGTGCATTCGTTCCACAAAGACAAGCAAAGGGTTCTACTTCCCTTCCCTGGTCACCAAGCTGTGTCGTGCTTCACGAGTTCCCGAAAATCCCATAGTAGATGGGAAGTTGCCATTAAAAGCCCCATTCAAGGCTAGCAAAATCACAGTTGGGAGAGAGCAGGATGTGGCGGATGATGAGAATGATGATGATGCCGATGATGATGATGAGAGAGCTATGCATGCTGCCGCCCCACCAATGCAGATTACTGATGAGGCGGGCCCATCACAGGCCTGCCGGAGTACCCGGATGACAGCCTTAGAGCAGGATATGGCTGGCCTACGCACTTCGGTCAATGACCTGAGTGCTAGAGTTGATACTTTGTCTACTCAAAATGCTAGGTCAGAGAAAAAGATCATGGGCTGGCTCCGGCCACTAGGATGAGCGTGTCACCTCGATCCTGTCACCATCTCCGATCAGGACTGAGCACAAAGGAAGTCCCCTTACCTTACTCTACTTTAATTTTTTTGACATGGGGACATGCCAAATCTTTAAGTGTGGGGTGGGGTATGGTTGTTGTTGTTTTACAATTGTATAGATTTGTTTGGTATTTTTGGTTGCTGTTAATTAACTTCGACTTGGACTGAAGACAGACACCTCTCGACGGGTCTCTTGAGGGACTTAAGTCAAACAAAAAATAAAAAATAAAAGATTTTCTTCTGTTATGTAATGTATTAACTCCCCCCTTGGTTTTTCTTTAAACCACGGTTCTTTTCCAATGGTTTCCAATTGAACGGGGTGTAGTTAGTTTTTGTTTAGTTTAGAAATTTTTGGGCGAGGAAAGAATAGAAATAGGATCCTTTAACTCCATGGTACCTTGAATAGAGATTGCTTTAGTGTGACACTTAGGCTCATTAGTTGACTCTAGCAATAAAGCCTTAAATTGTGTGTTCTTGAGTTGCCTTAAGCACCTTGAGCAGTCTGATGGTCC
The DNA here is from genome assembly GCF_000393655.2 of Nicotiana sylvestris. Classification (NCBI taxonomy): domain Eukaryota; kingdom Viridiplantae; phylum Streptophyta; class Magnoliopsida; order Solanales; family Solanaceae; genus Nicotiana; species Nicotiana sylvestris. The sequence goes on from NC_091061.1 coordinate 120,380,944, forward strand.
TAACTAAATTGAGTCATATGCCATGTGTGAGTGAGACTTTGTGTATTCTATGCTAACACTCAATACCTAGAGCTTTCCCTATGTGTGTACGAAGCGAAATAGTAGTTTTAATTGGTCTGGAAGGTGATATTGGCGTTTCCTTGTTGAACCTATCTATATATATTTTTCAACCACCTGATTGTATATATCCTAGTTAACCCCTTTGAGCCTGTTTAGAAGCACTTAAATTGTAATGAATATGGAAAAGTTAAAGTTTGGGTGGTTGGTTGGATTTTTGAGTGGAACTAAGAAGACATGAAAAAAGGTGCACTGTGTGATAAGCAATATTAGAAGCCACCGGAATCTAAAAGTGAGATTGAGCTGAATAATTTTTAAAAGAATAAGTCTCAAAATGGTGGTGGCTTTTAAAAAAGAAAGTGTGCTTAAAGAAGTAGGGGGTTTAACTCAATGATGTAAAGGTGTGATGAAAGTTTGACAAAGGTATGTGCTTAAAAGTGAAAAATGTATTGAAGTGCTTAGGGAGGTGTAGTCACTATACCCATATGTATCCTACCTGTCCCACAACCAACATTACAACCAAATAAAGTCCTACATGATTCTAAACCGAGTGAGCTCATTATTCGAGTATTACACTACGGGCAAGCCTATGGTGCGTTGTTTGTGGCATAAGAATTTATTTCTGAGGGTGAGTGAAATCTTACGTATTTGAATTCCTCAGTCTGTGAATTACATGACCATAACACAAGTCTCTTTTGTGGTGAGTAGGCATGTGATTCATGAAGGAAGGTAAGTCTGGACCTCTGACTGAGAGTATGGAAGTCGGTTAGGGACATTACGTGGCTAGAGAGAGAGAGTCCACTCTTGAGGTTAGGATGTTACGCTAAGGTAGTCTACCTATGTGAATTATTCTTGATATAAGGAGAAGGGAAGTGACCCAGTAATGATTAGGCCTATAGAGTGTGGTTTTGTTGCTAGAGGACTAGCAATAGTTTAAGTGTGTGGTGTTGATAGTAGCCTATATTATGCGATGTAGATGCTATTTATGCTCTAAGTAAACCATACTTTATTGATGTTTTAAGTGCTAAATGATAACAAATTGCTCTAATTGAGGTTTTATGCTTTGCAGGAGCTACTCCGAGTTAGGAGGAGGATATAGAGTATTTTGGGGTTAAATATGTAGACACAAGGCCAATCGAGAAGCCCCGGATGAAAACAAGCAAGAAAAGGCGAAGAAAAAATAGGCAATAGTCCACCGCGACCGCGGTAGGGCCCCGGCTGGAACGCGGTGGAAAAAGGCGCAAAACAGAATTGTCTAAAACGACCGTAGTCAGCCCGTGACCGCGGTCGATCTGGACAATGCCAAGAAAGTCTAGGGAACAAAGTGTAAAGTGTGGAAAACTTATTCTAACCCTATATAAACTCAACAAACTCACCCAAGTCAAGGTGAAGCTTGCTTTTAGACTCAATTGGTGGCAAGAACAAGTGTGAGAAGATCAAGACACCATTAGAGTTTTTCATTCTTCTTCCTGTTATCATTATTTTGTGAATTATGATTTATTTTATGGCTTTATCTTATTTTACCATGAGTAGCTAAACATTTAATCTAGGGTTGATGGAACCAATTGTTGGATGAAGTTGATTACGTTTTGATATAATTAAGCCGTTTCTTACTCTATAATTGTTCAACTACGTGTTTTCCTGTGATTAATTGAATGGACCCTTGATTAATCGTGTCTAGTTACCTTGTGTTTTTTGAGAAAGAGCACTGGGTTAGATTGTTGAACAACACCACTTTCGGGTAAGTTAAGAGATTAATTACTTGAATTTAAAAGCAGGGTTAGAGATAAAGAAGCTTTGGTGGAATAATTTTGAGTTGCATAAATTGTTAACTAGAGTTGTTAAAGAGAATGCTTCTAGTAAATTATCCTAATTGATCGAGAGATAATTGCGTTAACCTAGAACTCATATTTTGTATAGAGTATTACGTCGAGATTATAGCTAACGTATTAGGAATTAATCCGATAATTGGGGAAATCAATAACCCTAGACCATTTTACCATTGAATTCAACTCTATTCTTGATTATTGCTAGTTTTATTATTGTTTTTCATTAGTTAACTAAATTTTATTCATTATTTATTAAAAATCTTGCATCCGGGGATTGTTTTGAGTTATTTATTAGCAGTGTTAAAAGTTGTAGTAAATAGGTTAGCTCCCTGTGGGATTCGACTCCGAACTGAACCGTATTATATATTTGCAGCGCCCGTTTAGTCCTTTTTATAAGGCATAGTTGGGCGTGATCATCCACCAAGAATCTATACTCGTCAGGCTGGGGCAAGGGATCACCAACAGAAGCCTTTAATTTCTCATTAATAGCAAGGGGACAAACAACAACATAAGAAGAAGAAATAGCAAATGACTCTAATAAGTCATAAATAAACTTCTTCTGATGAAGAAGTACCCCAGAATCACAATAGAGAACCTCAATTCCCAAAAAATAATTAAGAGAACCAAGGTTTTGAATCCTGAATTGTTCATGCAGAAAACCCTTTAAGGAAGAAATCTCTAACAAGTGAGTCCCAGTAAGAATGATATCATCCACATACACAACTAAAATGACCAAGGAATAGCTAGAATCCCTAGTAAATAGGGAGTAGTCATTTAAAGAATGAGAATATCCTCTAGAACAAAGGGTCTGAGATAATTTAGCATACCATTGTCTGGAAGCCTGTCTCAAACCATAGAGGGACTTGAGTAGCTTGCAAACCAAAGGAGGAGAAGAAGAAGAGGAGGAGGAAGGAACATATAAACAAAGAGGCACCTTCATGAAAACCTCCTCATCAAGATCCCCATGTAAAAATGCATTATTAACATCAAGTTGAAATAAAGGCCAGTGTTGTTTGACAACCACATGAATCAAAGACTTCACAGTAGACATTTTAACAATAGAAGAAAAAGTTTCATGAAAATCAGCCCCTTCAACCTGAGTATCACCCCTAACTACTAACCTGGCTTTATACCTCTCCAAACTCCCATAAGCTCTATATTTTATTTTGTACACCTATTTGCAGCCTATAGGCTTCTTACCAGGGGTAACTTAACCATATCCCAAGTTCTATTAGCCTCCAAAGACTCAAACTCCTTTCTCATAGCATCCTACCACTCAGGGACAACAACAACCTGAGAGTAAGTGTAAGGCTCAGGAATGTAGAGCTGTGAAGTGGTGGCATTGAAAGAAACAGACTCAGAACTAGAAGAAACATGTACAGAAACAGAAGGAGGAAGGGTAGGACATACAAAATCCTGAAGATAAGCAGGAACAGTATGAGGCCTACTGGATCTCCTTAGTGGATGAGGAGAAGAGGGAAGAACAGAAGGGGAAGAGGATATAGGAGAAGGTGAGGAAATGAGATTAGGGGAACTTGGGAAAGAAGAATGGGAAGTACATGATTGAAAGAAGAAACAGGAATAGAATGAGATAAAGGAGAAGTTGAATCATCAGAGAAATGGTCAGGAATGAGAGGAGAGAGTAAGATAGGGGATGAGCGAGTAAAGGATTTGGAAAAAGGGAAAATGTGTTCCTGGAAAGTCACATCTCTGGAGATAAAACAAGATTTAGTGGACAAATTGTAAAGTTTATAACCCTTTTTGGCAAAAAGTTATCCAAGGAAAACACATGGGAGAGACCTAGGATGAAATTTATCTCTGTGTGGTTTGGGCACAGTTGAGTAGGAAAGACACCCAAAAGATCTAAGGTGAGTGTATACAAGAGCCTTACCAAAAAGTAACTCATAGGGAATCTTGTGTTTAAGGAGAGGAGAAGGGAATTTATTTATCAGATAAGTGGCAGTAAGGAGACAATCACCCTAGAATTTGATAGGAAGATGAGATTGAAACAAAAAAGCCCTGGCAGTCTCTAACAAATGCCTATGTTTTCTTTCAAGTACACTATTTTATTGTGGAGTGTGAGGACAAGAGGTTTGATGAATGATCCTTTTTTCAGAAAAGAAAAGAGAACTAGAGGAAGAGGATCCTAGTTCTAAAGCATTATCACTTCTTACAGTCTGAACTCTAGTTTGAAACTGTGTTTCAACAATAGAAATAAATGCATTTAACAAATCAAAAGCATTGCTCTTTGCCCCCATCAGATGTATCCAGGTAGCCCTAGTATAGTCTTCTACTATTGTAAGAAAGTACTTGGAACCAAAATGTGGAGTAAGGACCCCAAGTATCTATGTGAATAAGTTGAAAAGAATGAGTAGATTGAATAGAACTATCAGGAAAATGAGCCTAGTCTGTCTTGCTAAGGGGCAAATGGGACATGTGAAGGACTAATTGGAAGACAATCCATTATCAAGACCAGAAATAAGTTTCATTTTGGAAAAAGGAATGTGTCCAAGTCTATAATGCCAAACAACATCAGAATTATTCACTTTATTTGAATCAACCATGGTATTTACATATGAATTTTCAACAACAACATTATTAGACACTACAGGTAAAGAAGAAACAACAGAAGAACAAGAATTGACATTAACAGACTCAACAGGAGAAGTCATATGCTGAAACAACTTGTAAAGTCCATTGTCCAGTCTACCAAGCACCACTGGCTTCCTCACTGAAGGGCCCTGGAAAGTTCAAGTAGACTTGGTAAACTATACAACATCATCACAATGAGACAAAAGCTTCTGGACAAATATGAGATTATGTTTGACCTTATAAGATGGTATCTCATCTCAAAGTTGTTTGATTTTGTTGAAATAAGAAGCTATGTCTAAAGACCCTTGAGATACATGTGCTAACTCTTTCTTTAGCTCAATGACTCTGGCCCCATCAGCCTTACCATATGTCGCGCCCCCATTTTCTCGCGAAATCAGATTTATAACATTGACAACTCTTTTAACGGTTATTAAAAGAGAAGAGTCACCACCTAATGATTAAAGTGCATTAGGACACTAAGAAGAGTTTGATTTAGAAAATCAGAGATTGCGTAAGGGCTTGAAATTATCTCGAAGGGAAGGTGTTAGGCACCCCTCAGGATCCACTAGTGTGGTTCCTGGCCATACTATAATTGTGACTTTAAGTAAGCAAGTAAGAGTTTCAAATATGAGGGGGTTTTCACATAATGGTTGCAAATAGATAAAATTAAAGAAGTGAAAGGCAAGCAGAAATTTGAGAAAAACGGTTTGAAATTCTGAAAGGTAAACAACGTAATAAACAAGTAAAGGGAAAGGGGGGGGGGTCCTAGGTTTATAAATAATATGGATCACCCCACACAATATCCGGTAATCTCTTCTCGACAAGGGGTTACACGTGACATTATTGTGTGGTCATCATATCTATATCTACCCTTTCCCACCCCATTAAGGTATTAAAACGCGGAATGGTTTCATTACTTATTGCATGCTATTACCTGCCCCAATACTATCAGTCCCGGAGGTACTTGAGACTACTAATCCTAAAAGGGAAAGGGTATGAGGTTTCATAGTTTTAAAAGGACAAAATTCTAAGGCGGCAATCAAAACATATATGTAGCAAGTATTGGGAAAACACATAAACATATAAACCTCCTTAAATCAAAGAAAAAGTATATAGTTTAGCATGTCTTGCATGTACTGAATAATGTCTAATCAAACTTAATAAGTTAAAGCAGGCTGATTTATCACATTTTTTCAGATAAAAAGTCCGAATTTGGCTTGCCCACTGGTTGTAATTAACAAAACCTGGTGCAGTTATAGCTTTTATCCTAAGGCTTGCATAAGTGTTAGACGAAACCTATAGGCATGACATCTACTGGTTTCAGAAATAAAGAAGTAAACTGATTACAGAAAGGTTTCCAGTTTTTAACATTAATACAAGTTTTGCAGTTGATAATGCGTTACTACCGATATATTAAACTTAAAACGAGTGAGGCAGTTCAGATTTGGTTGATAGTTCCTATAGGCATGCTTTCTAGGCATTTTTGATTTTAAACATTTTTACAGACGTAGCAAGAGTGCAAAAATCCTATGGGCATGGTATTCGCTGTTAGTTATTTAAATCCTATAGACAGGTTTGTCTAGTGACGGATGCATATGAAGGATTTGAATTTCTAGTTAACTACGAGCATGGTATCTATATGAGAGATGCAGAACTTTCTTATAGACATGGTATCTATATAATGCAGAAGTGCAGAAAACCTTAAAGACATGGTATCTATATGAATGCATAAACCTATAGACATGGTGTCTATATGATGCAGGAATTCTTATAGCCATGGTATCAATATGCAAGTGCAAAATTTTGTAAGTAAACCTATAAGCAGGATATCTATGCGGATGCAGAAATAGGCATGGTATCTGCAGAAATTAATAAGCCTATCGGCATGATATCTACCTCTTTTTGCATATAGTCATTCCCATCCCTTTTCACTAGCCACTCCCAATAGTTATTACAAATTATTACAGCCTAGAATGAATAAGAAAAGCAAAATTACATCAGAAATTAACAGTACAACAAGAGGAGCCTAATTCAAACTCCATGTCTGAAATATGTGATGAACCAACTCCAAAGATCAGTATCCAAAGCCTTTCTCTCATTTGGATGTGTCAAAGTTCCCTAAGAGCCCCAAATGAACTCCGGGCAGTGCTCACACCCAAATGTGCAGGATTAAGTCGTAGTGCAGTATGGAAGGGCCAGCCCTCAGGTGTCCAAGTTCAGAGGGAACTCAAGGTCCCAAGGCAAGGCTCACAGGAGGGGGGCAGAACTTAGAAGCTAAGAGTGAGTGTAAGTGTAGAGTTTGAAAAAGGGGAAAGGGGAAGTGGTAAAGAAGCAAGGACAGGCTAGTGGGCATACCTAGCAATGAGAAGTGCTGGCACACCTTACAAGCCTGTTAAAATACATTGTTTTGGGAGTCAAGATCCCCCAAGGGATCAAGTCCAAACATGAACAATAACTTGCATATTGCCATGTCCTGAACTACAACTCAAAGCATATAGAAGGAAACAGGGGTGCAAGGATTCACAGCAGAAACAGGTAAAAAGAAATTTATATGCCAGTTAAACATTTAACTCCTCATAGATAGTAAAGTAGGCATGGATGTAAAGGCTATAAGTAAACACATTGGGATGATGCTGAATCTAAAACTAGAACATACCAGTCTTAAAGAAACAAGTAAGAAGAAAGTAGTAGTCTTGTAAAGCCAAAGTGCAAACAGACAGTCAAAATACGATGAGTTTAGAAGAGAATTGAGATTGTGGGTGGGAAGTCTGAAGTATAAAAGTGTTGAGTTGAAAGTGTCTTTGGTGAGAAGGGGGTCGTGCCCTTTTATTGTATAGAAGGCAAGCAGAAATAAGGTAAGAGAATCGATTGTCAATCAATTACACAAGTTTTCCCTTTAATTAAGGGATTCAAATTACAAACGGGTATAAACCCATTAAGGAAAGAAATTAATCAAACACTTTGTGCAAAGTAGTATAATAGGGTAAATACATAGAGGTCTATTTAAGGACAAGGTCTTGATAGTACACGATTTGTGCAAATAAGGCAAGGGAATCAGTTAACAGCCAAGAAATCAGAAGCCCAAAGATTTGTAGGAATGAACCCAGTCAGAAAAGGTGAAGAAAGGTTTTACTTAAATAAAATCAGCAACAATCAATTAGACCTATTAAAAGGAATTATGAATCAATCACAAGTTGGAAAACCCTTTTGACGAAAGATTCATCACATATAAAAGCAAACAGACACATTAAACATGAGAGAAACTTATCATGCCAATTAGTAGAAGGGTCTAATGTAGAAGAATTAAAAAAAAAGCTCAGCATTGTGTGCAAACAAAGAAGTTCAAACTTAGTTCATAGACTCAGAGATTAGTCTGAAAGAGTCAAGGTTTCTCAAACAGAACCCTAGTTCAATCACATGACCAAACCTCGACAGAACCCCCAAATTCTAGGGTTTCCACCTCGAGTCAAGTACAAAGATGAGGAAGAAAGTAGTCAAAACAGGCTTAGAGATTTCTTTCAGAAACTTATGAAAAAACAAGCAACTTCAGTAGAAAGTTCAAAGCAAACAGAGTGTAGAAATTCGAAGGATAATGAGAGTAGAAGAAATAGTAGAGGAAAACATGCTTATACGGGTCTTTTAGAAGAAAATAAAAACAAGGTTCAGTAGAAAGCAAACAAAGAGACTTAAGAACTTAGTAGAGAAATACAATAAAAGAACACAAGAACACCCGAAAAGTATAGCAAAAGAACATGTAGGAAAACACAATGAGATAAACATGTGAGAGCATGGTATAGAGACACAGTAGGAAAACGAAAGATAGAAAGCACAGAAGAACATGTGTGGTAGAAGGAAAGCATAAAGACACAGTAGCGTCAAATACACACAAAAGGAAAGGAGAAGAAGATCAGATAGGCATTTAAGCATTTTCAAAAAACCCTAGATTCGTAAAAGAAGAACTTTGAAAACTAATTTTGAAAGAAAAGTTAGGGAAATCGTTTTGAAAACTCAAGTAGAGCATAAATACGTAACAAATATAAAAAGATCGGAGAAAACCTCGAAGATTTAGGGTTTCAGAAGAGCCCTAGAAATGAGAAAGGCTTGGAAAAGGTCCGATCTAAGTTGGAGAAGTCAGAACCAGGCTCAAAACACTATTGTACGCCGGAGCAAGGCTGGAGATGGCCGTAGAACCTTAGATCGGCGAAGATCTGAGCGGAAACCTTCGAGGTCAGACCTCGAACCTCCAAGTACTAGGCGTATAAGAGCAAGGAGCGGTGAGTGTAGGGCTTCCATGGCCTGAGAAGCCATGGATTCCGGGAGTTTTGAGGTTGTAGACGGTAGGAGGCGATTAGGGTTTTGAGAACATTCGAGAGAGTTTGAGGGAGTGGAGCATTTAGAGGCGGCTAATAGAAGAGAAATGAGGGGATTAGGGTAGTCGTTTGGATTAAAAAAAGCAAGAATGGGTAGGGGCAGTTGATCTCGGAGATCAACAGCCAGGATAAGAGGGGGTCTGGGTCGGGTAGATTTTAGTTGGGTCAGGGGAGGGTTAAATTGAATTGGGCTGGTCCGTTTAAAAAATGAAATTGGGGTTTAATTGGGGGCTTATTTTAGGTCAAAATTGAAATAGTTAGGGCTAGATTTTAAATAGCCACTTTTTCCCTTTTTATTTTATAAAAATAGGTAAAATAATTTTTGAAACAAATTAAAAGTACTAAATTAATTAATAATACCCAAATATTAAACTAAAAAACACTGGAGTCAATTTCATAATTATAAAATGCTATTAAATCTTAAAATAGGCTAAAATTGTAATTATATGCAATTTAGCTTTAAAAATACTAAATAAATTTGTAAAAATGCGTAAAAATTACTTTAGCTATATTTTGGTATAAATATGAGAATAAAATAAGTTAATCACCAAAATGATAATTTGAGGAACAATTATTGATTTTTGTATTGTTAAGATAGGGCAATAAATTGATTTAAAAATCTTTTACAAATTAAAAAAAAATACTAAAATATTTGGACATACTTATATATGCACATATATGCTATTTTGAAAGTATTTTGCATATAAAAATAAATAGGAAAAAATTGGGTATCAACAACTGCCCCTCTTTACCCGGGAAGGATGAAAGAGTTGTCGGGTAAAGATATGATGGCCAATTGACCGAACAAAATGGTTTGAAGAATTTGACCGTGCTCTGGTTCTTGAGCTGCCTGCATATCCCTGGTCTTACAGGAATCATGCCATATGTAGTTCAGGATCCGTCGGCGGAATATGCCGATGGAGGTTTTCCCAAGGACGGACGCGATACTCAGGTTGGGATGGATGGTTAAAGTCTAATAGGGCTGCGGGAACTGGAGCGGGATTGCTCCTGCTGAGATGACTGTGGTTTGCCGGTTTACCTGCAAATAAGCAATACAAGTGTATATTGTGCGTAAATTTAAACATGATGCAAGTTCCCATTGGACCATGAATGTTATCTTTTGACGGTTAGGATGATGTCCTCAGACCATGTTGTCCTGGGCCATGAAGCGTATAATAAGGATTCGCAGGCCTTGAAATGATGCTCTCGGGCTATGAGAGTGATGCCTCCGAATTATGATGTCTTTGAATAATGATATGCAAAAGATAAAAGGTGTCCTCAGGCCATGGCATGGCGTTCTCGGGCTATGAAGATGGTGCCTCCGAACAATGACGCCTTTGGATAGATTGGCAATCTTTCAGCCCATGAGATGATGTAAATGAAGTGGCGATCTTTCAGCCGATGCAAGGTATAAATGAAGTGGCGATCTTTCAGCCATGCAAGGTATAAATGAAGTGGCGATCTTTCAGCCATGCGGGATATAAATGAAGTGGCGATCTTTCAGCCATGCAAGGTATAAATGAAGTGGCGATCTTTCAGCTATGCAAGATGTAAATGAAGTGGCGATCTTTCATCCATGCAAGATGTAAATGAGGTGGCAATCTTTCAGCCATGCAAAAAGTAAATGAAGGTGGCGATCTTTCAGCCATGGAAGAAGTAAATGAAGGTGGCGATCTTTCAGCCATGCAAGAAGTAAATGAAGGCGGCGATCTTTCAGCCATGCAAGATGGAGGTAGAGCTTAACCTCGGAAGGCAGAATGGTAGCCTTATGCAATGCAGAGAATGCAGATGGAGACATAGCTTAGTCTCGAAAGGCAGAATGGTAGCCTTATGCAATGCAGGAAATGTAGATGGAGGTAGAGCTTAACCTCGGAAGGCAGAATGGTAGCCTTATGCAATGCAGAGAATGCAGATGGAGACAGAGCTTAGTCTTGGAAGGCAGAATGGTAGCCTTATGCAATGTAGAGAATGCAGATAGACACAGAGCTTAGTCTCAGAAGGCAGAATGGTAGCCTTATGCAATGCGGAAAATAGAAGGCGAATAGTAATAAAATTTCTTAGCTGATAGCTAATAGATGATTGCGATATTGTGGCTATTGGGATGTGGTGTGCGGTTAATAGGCATGAAGGTTCTGAGAGTCGTATTTCTGAGCAATGTGAGTGTATAATATATTTGTTGATTTTGCGACCTGGGTGCCTGCATCCAAAGAAAAATCATGAGTTTTGCAAAGGGGAAAGGTTAGTTCGTATCCTTGCTGGCTCTGCTTGACCTGCTCAACTCCGTTTTGGTGATACTGTGTATCCTTGAGGTAGCGTTGCTGAACAAAGAAATTTTGGTAATAGACATGCATGATTTAGTAAAAGCATAATATAAATGCATAATTAAGAATAGTTTTCCTTAGATGAACCAACGACTGCGACGTGGTTCAAGTCATTGCAACTTCTCTTGCTTCGGAATTTTGAGGGTTCTCCTCAAAATTCTGCCCCAGTTTACTGGGCTGCTGCTTCTGACGGCTGTTGATGATAAATGGCTGAAATCAACTTCGGAATTTTGAGGGTCCTCCTCAAAATTCTGCCCCAATTTCCAATAGCGGGGGGAAATGAAAATTTTATTGAATTATGACCGAACCCATAGGGCTGCCTACGTATCCCCCCTTAAACGGGAATCAGGTCAGGCGTAGTTCAAATTACATCATATAAGGAAAGCATAAAGATTACACATAGTATCGCTTGACTACTTCTAAATTGATCGACTTTGGCCAGACTTCTCCGTCCATTTCTGTGAGTATGAGGGCTCCTACTGTTAGAACCCGGTGAATTATGTACGGACCCTGCCAGTTGGGAGAGAATTTTCCTTTGACTTCATATTGATGTGGAAAGATTTTCTTTAACACCAGCTGCCCCGGTGTGAACTGTCTCGGCTTGACTCTTTTGTTGAAGGCTCTGGAGATTCCGTTCTGATAGAGCTGACCGTGGAAAACTGCATTCATTCTCTTTCCGTCTATAAGAGCTAGTTTCTCGTAACGACTCTTCACCCACTCTGCGTCGTCGAGCTCTGCTTCCTGTATGATCCTTAAGGAAAGAATTTCTACCTCAGCGGGAATGACTGCCTCTGTACTGTAAACCAGCATATAGGGGGTCGCTCCTGCCGATATGTGGACTGTGGTGCGGTATCCCAATGAAGCAAATGAGAGCTGCTCGTGCCATTGCTTATGCTTCTCTATCATTTTCCTTAGTATCTTCTTGATATTCTTGTTGGCGGCCTCTACGGCTCCGTTCATCTAAGGTCTATAAGCTGTAGAATTCTTGTGTTTGATCTTGAAGGTTTCACACATGGATTTCATCAAATCACTGTTGAGGTTGGAGCTATTATCAGTAATGATTGACTCTGGAATTCCGAACCGACACATGATACGGTCGCAAACGAAATCTGCCACAACTTTCTTAGTCATTGCCCTGTAAGATGCTGCTTCAACCCATTTGGTGAAATAATCAATTGCTACTAGGATAAACCTGTGTCCGTTTGATACGGTGGGTTCGATTGGTCCGATAATATCCATTCCCTAGGAGGCGAACGACCATGGCAAGCTTGTTGCATTAAGCTCATTTGGAGGCACCTTTATCATGTTTGCATGTATCTGGCAGCGGTGGCACTTTCGGATGTATTGGATGCAATCTATTTTCATAGTCATCCAGAAGTATCCAGCCCGGAGTATCTTTTTCACTAAAACAAAGCCATTCATATGTGGACCGCAGGTCCCAACATGGATTTCTTCTAGCTATTTAGATGCTTCTTTTGCGTTGACACATCTTAGCAATCCTAAATCAGGAGTCCTCCTGTACATGATTCCTCCGCTGTGAAAGAAATTGTTGGATAACCTCCAAAGTGTACGTTTCTGAGTAGGATTTGCAAGTTCTGGGTATTCTCCTTTCGTCAAATATTCCTTGATATCATAAAAACAAGGCTTTCTATTTGCTTCTTCCTCAACATGAGCATAATAAGCTGGCTAATCATGGATCTTTACCGGAATGGGATCAACAAAGTTCTTATTTGGATGTTGTATCATGGATGATAGTGTAGCCAATGCATCGGCAACCTCATTCTGGACTTTGGGAACATGCTGGAACTCTATCTTTGTGAACCTCTTTCTCAACTCCTGTACGTGATGCAGATAAGGGAGTATCTTGGAGTTCTTGGTCTCCCATTCTTCTCGGACCTGATGTATAAGCAGGTTTGAATCCCTAATTACTAGCAACTCTTGGATGTTCATGTCAATGGTCATCTTGAGCCCTAAGATGCAGGCTCCGTACTCAGCCATGTTGTTGGTGCACGGGAACCTGAGCTTGGCAGATACCGGATAGTGCTGGCCGGTTTCTGATACTAGGACTACTCCTATGCCAACTCCTTTGAAATTTGCTGCTCCATCGAAAAACATTCTCCAACCATCGTAGGATTCTACAATGTCTTCTTCTATGAATGATACCTCTTTATCAGAAAAATATGTTTTCGGGGGTTCGTATTCTCCGTCCACGGGATTTTCAGCAAGGTGATCTACTAGTTCCTGTCCTTTGATTGCTCTCTGAGTCACGTAGACAATGTCAAATTCACTCAACAGGATTTGCCACTTGGCCAGCTTGCCAGTGGGCATGCGCTTCTGAAAGATGTACTTCAATGGATCCATCCTTGATATGAGATACGTGGTATAGGCGCAGAAGTAGTGCCTCAGCTTCTAAGATACCCACGTCAAAGCACAACAAGTTCATTCTAATAGTGAATACCGGGCCTCGTACGGGGTAAACTTCTTGTTGAGATAGTAGATACCCTGTTCTTTCCTCCCCGTTTCATCATGTTTCCCCAGAACACAACCGAACGCTCCATCCAATAGTGCGAGCTGGAGTAATAAAGGCCTACCTGGCTCGGGCAGAACTAGGACTGGTGGTGTTGATAGGTATTCCTTGATTCTGTTGAAAGCTTTTTGGAAATCATCAGTCCATTTGGTAGCGATGTTCTTCTTCAACATCTTAAAGATCGGCTCATAGATAACTGTAGATTGTGCTATGAATCGGCTGATGTAGTTAAGTCTCCCCAAGAAACTTATCACGTCCTTCTTGTTCTTTGGCAGTGGCAGTTCTTGAATAGCTTTGACCTTTTATGGATCCAGTTCTATGCCTCAATGACTCACAATAAACCCAAGTAGCTTTCTAGCAGGAACCCCGAATGCACATTTTGCGGGACTCAGTTTTAGATTGTACCTTCGCAGTCTATTGAAGAATTTCCTCAAATCTCCCATTTGATCAGCGGCTCTCTTGGACTTGATAATAACATCATATATGTACACCTGTATCTCCTTATGTATCATATCATGGAAGATAGTAGTCATGGCCCTCATGTAGGTGGCCCCTACATTCTTCAATCCGAATGGCATCATCTTGTAGCAGTACATTCCCCATGGCGTAAAGAAAGCCGTTTTCTCAGGATCTTCTTCATCCATCCATATCTGATGGTACCCAGCGAAGCAATCTACAAATGACTGCAGCTCATGCTTGGCGCAATTGTCAATCAGGATGTGTATGTTCGGTAAGGGGAAGTCGTCCTTTGGACTGGCCCGATTGAGATCCTGGTAGTCGACACATACTCTAACATTCCCATCCTTCTTTGGTACTGACACAATGTTGGCTAACCATGTCGGATATTCTACTACCCTAAGAACCTTAGCTTTGACCTGCTTAGTGACTTCTTCCTTGATTTTCAAGCTCATGTCAGGCTTGAACTTTCTGAGCTTTTGCTTTACCGGCGGACATGTCGGATCGGTTGGTAGCTTGTGGGAAACAATAGATGTACTTAAACCAGTCATGTCGTCGTACGACCAGGCGAATATGTCCTCATATTCCTTTAGAAAATCTGTATACTCTTCCTTTTCTGACGGTGACAAATGAACACTGATGCGTGTTTCTTTGACATTTTCTGCATCTCCCAGGTTAAAAACCTCAGTCTCGTCCAGGTTGGACTTAGGTCTATTCTCAAAATTCTCAACTTCTTTAACAATCTCTTCCGGTATATCTTCTTCCTCTGAATCTATGTCCATTTGTTGCGTTGTCTCGTTGCATGTCACAATCATTGGTTCATCAAGATAAGTAATAGTAATGTTGTATAAATGAAGTAATGAGAGAAAATAATAAGAGTAAGATTTTAAAGAAACTAAAATGCTTTGATAAATTCCATAACTGTTTTGAATGTTTGAAGGTCTTATTTGCGAAAAATTTAAAATGCGAAAGGAAAGTCAACTAGTAAAAGTAAAAGATAATGCATTATGCTTTGTTTAGCCTTGCTACCCCGAAGCTTTCTGGCTCTGGTAGTTCTGATGGTCCAATTATTGAGGCATGCTCCTCGGCTTACGGGCTGTATGGAAGGGCCTTCCGCCCCCTCCTCCTCGAAAATGACATAACAATCTATGTTGTCATCTGCTAGGAACAAATTCCTCACTACTGCCAGTGCTTCTTCTTCTTCTTCCGACCCATAAATAACATCAACTGGCTGGAAAGTTTGCTCCAAATGTGGTATCGGCTACTCCAGTGGGTAGTAAGGACCGCGCCATGGTGGCGACCAGTTGTTGAATTCCTCCCAAGTGTATTCATATCCTAGACCAAAAGTGGTGCCATGTTTCTTCAGTTTGATAGGCTTAGCGATTCCTTGGAGATTCTTGCCGAGTCCCTTGCCAGGTTTATATACGCTCCAGTTCAGTATGCTTTCAATTTTGTTATCCCACCACTTGTCTTTATCAACGGTGTTGACTCGCTCAATGTGGTGATAGGTTTCCCCACCTATCTTTCTTCTACCTACGATTGTTGGGATGGTCTGGCGACTGTATATGGGATTGCTACCGTCGCCGTGAATGATCATCTCTTGGTGATTCCACTCAAACTTCACTGCCTGATGTAATGTTGATACTACAGCCCTAACGGCATGAATCCACGACCATCCTAACAACAAGTTGTAAGACGCCGACACATCTATTACTTGGAAATCGACATCGAAACAAGTAGGCCCCATTTGCAAGCACAAACTGATTTCCCCAGTGGTGGATCTTTGGGAACCGTCGAAAGCTTTGACATTGATGGCCCCATCCTTGATCTCATGCAAACCCTTTCCCAATGTTCAGAGTGTTACCAATGGACAAATATTTAGGATGGACCCTCTATCAATCAGGATCCTAGTGATAAAATAATCTTCGCATTGTACGATGACGTGCAACGCTTTGTTGTGACTCAACCCTTCTGGTGGCAGCTCATCTTCATGAAAAGTGATCTTGTGACTTTCCAATACCTGCCCTACCATGTCTTCCATTTCTTCTCCGGTGATGTTGCTTGGTACATATGCCTCGCTCAGCACCTTCAACAAGGCATTCTTATGTACGTCGGAACTTTGCAGCAAAGCTAAATCTGTGCAGGTGTTTTGTTCAGCTGATCAATGACTGAGTATTCCTGGCTTGTATCTTTCTCCAGAGATCGTCGGGCCCGGTTTCAGTGATGGTCGGCCGACCAGGAGCCTGCTTACTCAACTCAGCTAAATGCTCCGGAGTATAAACCCTGTCGGTTCTTGTCATACCCTGTGCCGCAACGGCTTCCCCGAACTTGACCTTCCCTTTTATTTTTGCTTCGACTGTGTAGTCCCAAGTTACGACATTTGTATGGAATGGCGTTATAGCTGACATTGCTACTGGAATGGGCACCTTTACTTCGAACGGAGCCTGTATTTTGGAAGGTAAGACCGCAACTTCAAATGGTACAAGTACATTTGCTGGGGACCCAAATTCGACCTCGATCGGTGCTGGCGTCTTTTCAGAGGATGGTGTTTCAAACTCAAGTGGTATGGACTTTTTCACCTCAGCGTCCCCAGAAGGTTGAATCTGGACTACAATCGGATTAAGGGTGACTGTTGGTTTCTTTGGATCGTCGCCTTCTATGATCAAACCTATCGACCCCTTGGGGTCCAGTCATCCTCTATTTTAATCATGTGAACGCCTCCACCCTTGTGGTCTGGTAGAGGGTTATTGCGGACATTTGGAGTGGGCTCCTTTGCCACAATAATCTTATTATCAATCAGTGCTTGGATTTTATCTTTCAGAGAGCGGCATTTATCAATGGTATACCCTTTCATGCCGGAATGGTATACATAGGATTTATTTGGATTGACCCATTGGGAAGGGTTTTCAGGGGTTATGGCAGGGATAGGGGTGAAATAACCAGCAGCTTTGAGCCTTTCATACAACTGGTCAATTGGTTCAGCAATGACGATATACTGTTTGGGAGGTCTGCGGTCGAAATTTGGTCGAGGTCTAGGAAAGTTTTGGCGAGGGGGAGGTGACTGGTAGCGGGATGGTTGGGTATTGTAGGCTTGGTAGACATGTGCGGATTGGAAATATCTGGGTAAAGTAGGTTGATATGTGGGAGGTGGGGGTGATTGGTAAGTAGGTGGTGGAGTTTGGTAAGAGGGTCAGGGTGCTTGGTAATTCGGGGTAGGCTGATATGTGAGTGGAGGTATCAGATAGGCTTGGTATTTGATAGGGGATTTGGCTCTTTGTGCAACCATTACGGCACCTACGTCCATTTTCTTGGACGTACCACCAGATTGTAAAGCTTTATTGGTAGCTTGCAAGGCTTCCAAGTTCGTAACCATACCACTTTTGATACCTTCCTCGATCCTTTCTCCCAGCTTGATGATGTCGGAAAATTTATGATTCTCGATCATCATCAGTCTTTCATAGTATTGCGGGTCCTGAGCACGGACGAAAAATTTGTTCATTTGTTCTTCCACTAGAGCAGGCCTGACTTTGCCGGCTTCTGACCTCCAACGAGTGGCATACTCGCAGAATGTTTCTGTGGGCTTCTTCTTTAAGTTCTGAATGTAGAACACATCCGGTGCATTTTCGGTGTTGAACCTGAATATGTCCATGAAGTCAGATGCCATACTCACCCAATTCAACCATTTCTTCGGGTCTTGGCTAATGTACCAAAACAGAGCATCTCCTTTCAGACTTCTCATGAAAAGTTTCATTCGAATCCTTTCGTCCTTCCCTACTCTGACTAGCTTGTCACAGTATGTTCTCAGGTGAACTCTCGTATCCCCTGTGCCATCAAACATCTCGAACTTAGGACATTTGTACCCCTCGGGCAGTTCGACATCTGGTTGTATGCAAAGGTCTTCGTAGTTCAACCCTTCAATCCCCTTACTTCCTTCGACACCCTAAATTCGACTAGTCAACTTCTTGAGTTCTGCAGCTAGGTTCCTGATGAGTGAGTATTTGTCATCAGACTCGGGTGTACTTGAAATGGGTTGAGTGGAGTGTGGTATAGTCTCCACATAGATGGGGGTGTTATGAGTGTGGAGATGGTCATTTGTGGAGTTCAAAGGTTCTGGGATGAGCAGTGGAGTATAGTTGGAAGTATGGCAGGTGTTGTAGTGATGGTGAGGAGCGGAATGGTTTTGTGGTTTCGGGATACTTTGTGGAGGTGTGGGGTTTTGAGTGTTAGGAAAATTGATATCTGGAGTGGTGAGGGAAAATGATAAGCTCGCCAAGTTCCGGACCTGATCGAGTTCCTTCTGAAATTTTAACAGTTTTTGCTCGAGTTGGGACGCACTTTCTTTGAAGACCTGAGTACCCCGAGTGATTTCTACCCGTTCAGTTGAGTTTTCCTTTCTGGTGTTGTTCAAATCTTCCATCTTTCCTTTGTTCCTGCTTCTGACGGGACTAGGAGGAAGAGGAGTGGGTGGAGGGCCCTTGGATCTTGTGGAGTAGGATGATGATGCCAGAGTGCACGAACTAACCTTTGGGGAGGGGAATAAAAATGAAAAATAAAACAAAAGGTAACAAATTAGTGAGGATTATAAGGAAAATATGTTGCGATATTTAAACGCATAGTGCAAGAATGTAAATCGTGTCCTAATTTAGGAGCCTCGTTGTGCCCAAGGTAGGCCTAACGACAAATTGATTTGGAGAACTTAGAATGCTAAATGCTTCATTTTATTGATAAAAGTAGACGAATCCCAAAATAACACTAAATAACAAGGAATAAAATGTCACTAGTGGCCATTGGCCTTATTACATTTCTTAAAGCAAAAAGAAAAGATTCCTATCTATTTGGTCCCCGCAGGACCTTCCTCAGGTTGAATGCTCTCGTTAATCAAATCCTCCAGCTCGCGTAGGTTCACCAGTAGAAATGCCTTTGCCATGTGTTCTCCTTCGTTTCCTTCAGCTCTCTAGCAGTCGGTGACTCTCTTCCTCACTTTCCCTTCCTCACTTTGATGGAAGACTCCTCCACCAGTCCAGCAAGAGTGTGGGTGTGCTAACCATACCGAAGCTGGGGACTCGTGCCTCATGTTTCTGCAAGACAAAAGGGTTAAGCCCTTACCCACACCAAACTAGACTATTTAATACCAACAATTAGCATAAAGCATTTAGTTCTCCAAATAAATGCACAAAATGTGGCAGTGTCCGTTTGGGTTTTGGGAAAACACATTGGACTTTGGACAAGGCTATCTTAAAGAGTCATTATGCGGACAACACAACTGACTCGGCTAGGTTTGACCATGATACATGCACAGTTAAACAGAGTAAGATTTCTATAGGGTTTTAGACTGGTACCCCTAAGCGGACAACTCAAGAGGGAAAGGCACGGAACCGTCGACTACACCGTTGATCGACTGGCTTTACCACAAATATGCCTTTGCCGGATTTAAAGGGTGATGATATCGGAAGAGCACAACCACTCATTATAAGCGTTGCTATGGTATTTGTTTAGTACGAGTGGAATATAATGTTGAAAACATGCTTATGCAATAATTAAAATAAGTTGTCACGTATTTGCACGTTATGAAGTAATTACAACAATTCTTCATAATTTAAAGTAGTAATAAAGGAAAGAAGTAAAGGAAAGCAGTAAAAGAAATAATGGAAAGAAACAAAAGACAAGTCAGTTTTGTAATAGGAGAGGGAATTAAATACTTAAAGGCATTAATCAAATAAAGACATATAGAGAAGCGTAAAGTCACAATAATAGCCTGAAATGGTAAAAGCCTAAAAGAAATCCCCAGCAGAGTCGCCATGCTGTCGCGCCCCCTTTTTCTCGCGAATTCAGGTTTATGACATTGACAACTCTTTTAACGATTATTAAAAGAGAAGAGTCGCCACCTAATGATTAAAGTGCATTAGGACACTAAGAAGAGTTTGATTTAGAAAACCAGAGATTGGCTAAGGGCTTGAAATTATCCCGAAGGGAAGGTGTTAGGCACCCATCAGGATCCACTATTGTGGTTCCCGGCCATACTATAATTGTGACTTTAAGTAAGCAAGTAAGAGTTTCAAATATGAGGGGGTTTTCACATAATAGTTGCAAATAGATAAAATTAAAGAAGTGAAAGGCAAGCTGAAATTTGAGAAAAACGGTTTGAAACACTGAAAGGTAAACAACGTAATGAACAAGTAAAGGGAAGGGGGGGGTCCTAGGTTTATAAATAATATGGATCACTCCACACAATGTCCGGTAATCGCTCCTCGACGAGGGGTTACACGTGACATTATCGCGTGGTCATCATATCTATATCTACCCTTTCCCACCCCGTTAAGATATTAAAGCGCAGAATGGTTTTATTACTTATTGCATGCTATTACCCGCCCCAATCCTATCAGTCCCGGAGGTACTTGAGACTACTAATCCTAAAAGAGAAGGGGTATGAGGTTTCATAGTTTAGAAGGACAAAATTCTAAGGTGGCAATCAAAACATATATGTAACAAGTATTGGGAAAGCACATAAACAGATAGAAAGGCTCAAATAGACCTCCTTAAATCAAAGAAAAGCATATAGTTTAGCATGTCTTGCATGTACTGATTAAGGTCTAATCAAACTTAATAAGTTAAAGCAGGCTGATTTATTGTCACACCTCCTTTTTTACTACTTACACCCCCGGAAAGGGTGCGTAAGGAGTTTTTCCAATTAAAGGACAATCGGAACGAGATTTAATTATTAATTATTCAGAGTCGCCACTTGGGAGATTAATGGTGTCCCAAGTCACCGGTTTAATCCCGAACCAAGGAAAAATATGACTCTGTTACAGTCCGCGAACCAGAAATCCGGGTAAGGAATTCTGTTAACCCAGGAGAAGGTGTTAGGCATTCCCGGATTCCGTGGTTCTAGCACGGTCGCTTAACTGTTGTATTTAATTTTATCTGATTTTAATACATGCTAGCTTATGTGCCTTTTGTTTTATTCTGAACCGCTTTTTATCATTATTTTTAAAGAATTGCGACGTCATGAAAACGCGTTTCGAACCACGTCGCAATCAATGCACCCGTAGTTATCAACACATTTTGACTTAGTCGAGATTTGGATTTGAGTCGCATCAATGCGCACCCGAATTTTAAGAAGGTTATTTAATTAAATCATACCTAAAGATACTAAAGTAGTGTTACTTTGGGGAAAAGCCATGAAGTTCGCTAAACAGCCATCCCAAATTCTAATTATTTCAAATATTATTTATGGAGGGCCCCACATTTATTTATTTTTGTGTGGTGAGGCTCGTCTCAATTTGTGAACCTCTTTTCTATCATTATTTATTTTATAAGAATTACAATGTCGCGAAAACGTGTTTCGAACCATGTCGCAATGAATGCACCCGCGGTTATCGACACATTTCGGCTTCATCGGGATTCGGATTCGGGTCGCATCAATGCGCACCCAAATCTTAAAATTGTGTATCACAACTACGTCACGGGAACTGTACCCGTAGCTGTGACACTTTATTTAATACTCCGAAAAGTTTGTCTACCCACACGAGGCTGGCTAATATCATAATACTAGCTAATAATATAACCAAACAACATGAAAGTTCTAAGCTCAATAGTGTGAAATTCTCACCAGCACTCCAAGCATGCTTTTGAACCCAAGCATTATGCTGAAATAGGTACAACAATTGACATCATTAAATCAAGTAACTATTGACCCTTCTTTTCATCAGAAGCTCACAAAATAAGTATGGCTTAAATGCAAATTTTAGTCAATTAAAACAAGGCTGCCAATTAGTTTAACTTAATTTCTTAAAGATCCAAATCACCAACAAATAGGAGTGAATAATGAACGACTGAAGTGCGAAAATTGCCAATGTAAAAGCGTGAAAAGTTAAAAAAAAAACTAAACGAATGATATTTAGAGATGAATTAACTACTTCAGAATATCAACTAAAATCAAACGAGAACAAAAACCCATTAAAACGAAACAAAGAAGCTCAGAAATGGACCTTTATTTCTGCATATTTTCGACGTATACAACGAAGAAAACTTCAGACGCAGCGGACAACACCGAGCTGACGACCTGATCCTTGAACCGATATCGGAACCTCGGCGACCTCGGAACTCATCGGAGAACTTGAGCTAGGTATGCTACTGGGTTCGAACTCGGTTCGCCGGATTCCATGGCAAGCTGTTTACGACATGAAGCTTTGCCGGAGATGGCAGTTTCGCGGTGAGGGTCCAGCGATGGTGGTGAGCGGGGTGAAGTTGCTTGGTTTTGTTTCTCGCGTCTAGAACTCGTTGATCCAATGAGCAGGTGGAGCTCGTTTCCTCGGCGAGTTTCGGGCTGAAACGAGGTGGTTAGTGTTTC
Organism: Nicotiana sylvestris; assembly: GCF_000393655.2. NCBI lineage: Eukaryota > Viridiplantae > Streptophyta > Magnoliopsida > Solanales > Solanaceae > Nicotiana > Nicotiana sylvestris. The sequence continues at coordinate 120,403,446 of NC_091061.1, forward strand.
CTCTGGCGTGCATGGGCCGTGTATGGCTGGTGTAACAACGGATCTGTTTTCTGTCGCTAGGGTCCTAAGGGTCTAGGGATTCAAGGGTTTTGGTGGTGTTAGTCTCGTAGGTGTAATGGCTAGAAGCAGCGATGACAGAGGAGGAGGTGGATGGCTAAGGTGGCGTGTGTTTAGGGTGAGCTTGGTCGGCCTTTGGAGTTGGGGTGCGACGGGGAAGATGATGTGCGGGGGGTGGGGTTGTTTGTTTTTACGCAGATTTTTTGCGTTTAGCTTCTTCCTCCTTTCGTTTGTTCATGCGCAGCCTTCTGCGTTCTTTCCCAACTCTTTCTTTCCCAGCCCTTTTTTCTTTTGCTGCGTTTTAGGCTTCAATAAATCGAGGCTGCATTTTTTTCCCAGCCCCCCTTTCCCCAGCTCGTTCCTCTCTACTTTGTTTTAATCTTTAGTCTTGTTTTATAGTGTAGAGTCTAGGGTTTTTTGGGTATGGTTTTTAGGTTAAGGGGTGTGGGCCTAAGAGTTATGGGCTTGGCAATTGTGGGCTAGGTCCAAAATTAGGCCTAAAGCTGGGTTTGCTCGAGCCCAAGCTCTATTCTTTTGCCGCGAATGAGATTAAAAATATGCGCCCATTTATTAATTAGCCCTACTATTAAAATAGTTTATTAAAAACAAAACTAACCCTTAAAACAAATCTATTTTTTTTCCGAACATTATATTAAAAACAAAATACAATACTATATTTTTTATATATTTTTTAGATTAAAAATGACTACAAATATTAATGAACTTATTATTATTATTATTATATTATATATATTTTTTTGTTGTAATTTTTGTTTTCTTGTACTAAAATAAAGTAAAAGAGTCAAATTACTTAAAATATCTATATTATGCCTAAATTAAATATTTTGCGCTAATATATGAAAGATCTTGGGGAGGGTCAAAAATCACATGTCTACATTTATCACATATTTTCAGATAAGAAGTCCGAATTTAGCCTGCCCGCTGGTTGTAATTAACAAAACCTGGTGCAGTTATAGCTTTTATCCTAAGGCTTGCCTAGGTGTTAGACGAAACCTATAGGCATGACATCTACTGGTTTCAGAAATAAAGAATTAAACTGATTACAGAAAGGTTGCCAATTTTTAACAAAATAATACAAGTTCTGCAGTTGATCATGCGTTACTACTAACAGATTAAACTTAAAACGAGTGAGGCAGTTCAGATTTGGTTGATAGTTCCTATAGGCATGCTTTCTAGGCGTTTTTGATTTTTAACATTTTTACAGACGTAGCAAGAGTGTAAAAATCCTATGGGCATGGTATCTAAATGCTATTAGTTATTTAAATCCTATAGACAGGTTTGTCTAGTGACAGATGCATATGCAAAATTTGAATTTCTAGTTAACTACGAGCATGGTATCTATATGAGAGATGCAAAACTTTCTTATAGACATGGTATCTATATAATGCAGAAGTGCAGAAAACCTTAAAGACATGGTATTTATATGAATGCATAAACCTATATACATGGTGTCTATATGATGCAGGAATTCTTATAGCCATGGTGTCTATATGCAAGTGCAGAATTCTGTAAGTAAACCTATAAGCAGGATATCTATGTGGATGCAAAAAATAATAAACCTATAGGCATGTTATCTAAAGATGAGAATGCAGAAATAAGCATGGTATCTGCAGAAATTAATAAGCCTATCGGCATGATATCTACCCCTTTTTGCATACAGTCATTCCCATCCCTTTTCACTAGCCACTCCCAATAGTTATTACAAATTATTACAGCCTAGAATGAATAAGAAAAGCAAAATTACATTAGAAATTAACAGTACAACCAAGGGGAGCCTAATTCAGACTCCATGTCTGAATTATGTGATGATCCAACTCCAAAGATCAGGATCCAAAGCCTTTCTCTCATTTGGATGTGTCAAAGTTCCCTAAGAGCCCCAAATGGACTTCGGGCAGTGCTCACACCCAAATGTGCAGGATTAAGTCGTAGTGCAGTGTGGAAGGGTCAGCCCTTAGGTGTCCAAGTTCAGAGGGAACTCAAGGTCCCAAGGCAAGGCTCACATGAGGGGGGCAGAACTTAGAAGCTAAGAGTGAGTGTAAGTGTAGAGTTTGAAAAAGGGGAAAGGGGAAGTGGTAAACAAGCAAAGACAGGCTAGGGGGCATACCTAGCAATGAGAAGTGATGGCACACCATACAAGCCTGTTAAAACACATTGTTTTGGGAGTTAGGATCCCCCAAGGGATCAAGTCCAAACATGAACAATAACATGCATATTGCCATGTCCTGAACTACAACTCAAAGCACATAGAAGGAAACAGGGGTGCAGGGATTCACAACAGAAACAGGTAAAAAGAAATTAACATGCCAGTTAAATATTTAACTCCACATAGATAGTAAAGTAGACATGGATGTAAAGGCTATAAGTAAACACATTGGGATGATGCTGAAGCTAAAACTAGAACATACCAGTCTTAAAGAAACAAGTAAGAAGAAAGCAGTAGTCTTGTAAAGCCAAAGTGCAACCAGTCAGTCAGAATACGATGAGTTTAGAAGAGAATTGAGATTGTGGGTGGGAAGTCTGAAGTATAAAGGTATTGAGTTGAAAGTGTCTTTGCTGAGAAATGGGTCGTACCCTTTTATAGTATAGAAGGAAAGCATAAATAAGGTAAGAGAATCGATTGTCAATCAATTACACAAGTTTTCCCTTTAATTAAGGGATTCAGATTACAAACGGGTATAAACCCATTAAGGAAAGAAATTAATCAAACACTTTGTGCAAAATAGAATAATAGGGGTAAATACATAAAGGTCTATTTAAGGACAAGGTCTTGATAGTACACGGTTTATGCAAATAAAGCAAGGGAATTAGTTAACATCCAAGAAATCAGAAGTCTAAAGATTTGTAGGAATGAACCCAGTCAGAAAAGGTGAAGAAAGGTTTTACTTAAATAAAATCAGCAACAATCAATTAGACCTATTAAAAGGAATTCTGAATCAATCACAAGTTGGAAAACCCTTTTGACGAAAGATTCATCACATATAAAAGCAAACAGACACATTAAACATGAGAGAAACTTATCATGCCAATCAGTAGAAGGGTCTAGTGTAGAAGAATTTTAAGAAAACGCTCAGCATTGTGTGCAAAGAAAGAAGTTCAAACTTAGTTCATAGACTCAGAGATTAGTCTGAAAGAGTCAAGGGTTCTCAAACAGAACCCTAGTTCAATCATATGACCAAACCTCGGCAGAACCCCCAAATTTCTAGGGTTTCCACCTCGAGTCAAGTACAGAGATGAGGAAGCAAGTAGTCAAAACAGGCTCAGAGATTTCTTTTAGAAACTCATGAGAAAACAAGCAACTTCAGTAGAAGGTCAAAGCAAACAGAGTGAAGAAATTCAAAGCATAATGAGAGTAGAAGAAACAGTAGAGGAAAACATGCTTAAACGAGTCTTTTAGAAGAAACTTAAAACAAGGTTCAGTAGAAGGCAAACAAAGAGACTTAAGAACTTAGTAGAGAAATATAGTAGAAGAACACAAGAACACCCGAAAAGTATAGCAAAAGAACATATAGGAAAATACAGTGAGATAAACATGTGAGAGCATGGTATAGAGACACAGTAGGAAAACGAAAGATAGAAAGCACATAAGAACATGTGTAGTAGAAGGAAAGCATAAAGACACAGTAGCGTCAAATACACACAAAAGGAAAGGAGAAGAAGATCAGATTGGCATTTAAGCATTTTCAAAAAAACCCTAGATCGTAAAAGAAGAACTTTGAAAGAAAAGTTAGGGAAATCGTTTTGAAAACTCAAGTAGAGCATAGATACATAACAAATCTAAAAAGATCGGAGAAAACCTCGAAGAGTTAGGGTTTCAGAAGATCCCTAGAAATGAGAAAGGCTTGGAAAAGGTCCAATCTCAGTCGGAGAAGTCAGAACCAGACTCAAAACACCATTGTACGCCAGAGCAAGACCGAGATGGCCGTAGAATCTTGGATCGACGAAGATCTGAGCGGAAACCTTCGAGGTCACACCTCGAATCTCCAAGTACCAGGCGCATAAGAGCAATGAGGGGTGAGTGTAGGGTTTCCATGGCCTGAGAAGCCATGGATTCCGGGGGTTTTGAGGTTGAAGACGGTAGGAGGCGATTAGGGTTTTGAGAACATTCGAGAGAGTTTGAGAGAGTGGAGCGTTTAGAGGCGGCTGATAGAAGAGAAATGAGGGGATTAGGGTAGTCGTTTGGATTAAAAAAACCAATAATGGGTAGGGGCCGTTGATCTCAGATATCAACGGCCAAAATAAGAGGGGGTCTGGGTCAGGTAGATTTTAGTTGGGTCAGGGGCGGGTTAAATTGAATTGGGCTGGTCCGTTTAAAAAATTAAATTGGGGTTTAATTGGGGGCTGATTTTAGGCCAAAATTGAAATAGTTAGGGCTAGATTTTAAATTGCCACTTTTTCCCTTTTTATTTTATAAAAATAGGTAAAATAATTTTTGAAACAAATTAAAAATACTAAATTAATTAGTAATACCCAAATATTAAATTAAAAAACACTTGAGTCAATTTCACAATTATAAAATGCTATTAAATCTTAAAATATGCTAAAATTGCAATTATATGTAATTTAGCTTTAAAAATACTAAATAAATTTGTAAAAATGCGTAAAAATTACTTTAGCTATATTTTGGTATAAATGTGAGAATAAAATAAGTTAATCACCAAAATTATAATTTGAAGAACAATTATTGGTTTTTGTATTGTTAAAATAGGGCAATAAATTGATTTAAAAATCTTTTAGAAATTAGGAAAAATACTAAAATATTTGGACATACTTATATATGCATGTATATGCTATTTTGAAAGTATTTTGCATATAAAAATACATATAAAAAAATTGGGTATCAACATCATATCTCTCTAATTCACACCAAATATCCTTAGCATACTCAGAATACTCTATGCTACGAGATATTTCTTTTGACATAGAATTAACCAACCATGACACTACAAGATCATTACATCTTTTCCACTGGCATGTTAGAGGAGAGCCATGAGGTGGCTTTGTGGAGGTACCATTGATAAAATCAAGTTTATTGCGAATGGAGAGAGCAACTAAGATGTTCCTCCTTCAGCTGCCATAGCAGGTTCCATCAAACGGACTGGAAACCAAAGAGGTTCCCAGTACATCTGATGGGTGCACATACAGTGGATGACACAGATGTGAAAAGTCATCCTCATGAAACACAGTACGAGGTGCAGTAGAGAAAGAAGAAGGTGTAACAGTAGGGTTATCGTTGGTCATTGATAGGAAAATATCACAACAAACAAAAAAAACAATCAACAAACTTATGAGATATGAAGAAGAAACTGATTTACCCCCTCTTTTGCAACCGAAAAGAGAACATCCTTTGTGAACAGAATTTTCGGCGGCGCAGCAAGATATCGACGAGGAAACCCTAGCTTGAGAATCGAAAAAGGCGAATAGATCACCCAGGTCCGGTCAAAACATCCATAGTGACTTGAAATCCAACAGAAACAAGCAATAATACGATGAAATTATCCGACGAAACTCCAACCAAAACCCTAATCCAGTGTAAAAGCAATCAGAACCAAAACTCGATGAAAATTAAAAAGGCTAACATCGATCGGAAGCGAGTGAGACGATCTACCAAAATCTACGCTCTGATACCATGTTAAGTACGGAGAATTGGAAAAGAAATGACAAAATTAAAGTAAAAGTTCATGAGCTGAGAGAAGCGGATATCTTGTATTGAGTAAATGAAAATCTGTATCTTTATAATAGGGAAAGTCATTTATAAATAGTGGGTCTTGACCCGGTGACCCAATTACAAACAAATACAACATGAGCCAATTCTAATTACAATAATGACCCAAATACAAAATCAGCCTTTTCTCTAGTACTCTAACAGTTTTGAATAATCTAACACTAAAAATCTAAAATAAAGGCAAAAATAAATATACCTGATGTGGTTGGTTTTTTTGTGCTATAACTTGTTGGAATTGATATCTGGGGACATCATATAAATGGATATTGTCTTTTACATCCTTAGATACAGTTACAATTTGGGAATTAGTAGAAAATGCAAATATCAACTTTTACATCTAAATAATTGGAAAAAAAAAAGAAGAGGAAAAGAGTTCTGTACGGCAATTAAAGACATGTTTTATGAGTTCATTTGAGCCCATTGCTTTTAATTTGGCTCGAACTGCGTATATATAAAAGAATATAAAATATATAGATATGATAAATCCTCTCATTCTGAACTCATTAATGGTTGATTCACTATTCTTTCTGTTTCCATTCTAAGCCAATCATCTTGCAAGGTGAATACCTAATCTTATATTCAGAAATAGTCTCTAACTTAGGAGACCATATTTGCCCTTTTGGCCCTACCAATTGCTCATATTGCTTCTTCAACTCCGGTGTGCTACATAAAATATAATTACCATCACAATTCTCATCTCCATTATCCTCATTTCCACGTTGAAGTAATTTGATCATAAACTCAGGTGCAACTTTTATCAAAACCCTACCATTGGACCCCTTAACATATTCAAAAGCAGGATTCTTGAAATTAACTGGAGCTCTTTTATTAGTGTTATTAGAACCTAAGGAAGCAAGAGAAGAAGCCGAAAGCACTTTGTTTGAGAAGTAATCGAGTGGGAGAACAAAGTATGCATCGCCATTCCTTAGCTTATCATCAATGGCTGAGACAGGAATTGGTTGTCCAATGAAGAATGAATGTGCATGACAAACCATGCAATCGGGAAACTCGAACATTATCTCTCCGGCTAGTCTTTTTCCGGCGACGATCCTGGTTTTTCCATCGCGAAATATCAGCTTAATTGTTAATGATTTTGAAGGACAAAGAGAGTAGCAGCCGTTGCCCATTTTTTGACAAAAAAGTGAGAGAAATTTAGGAATATTATTGGCTTTTTTTGTTTTCAAGTTCGGAATGAAGTACTTTGTTTTTATATACGTACAGAGATCGAAGAGAGGTTGACTTTGAGAAAGTCATGAGAAATTAAAGGAGTTTTGTGTTTTTTATTGCTTATTGGAATCTCTATGATTTTTAAGGAGTCGGTGGTCAGTAATGCCGGCTTTGAATGTCTCTCCGGTATTCTACATCAACTTAATTGTGTGTGATTATGATCTGTATAATTGCTGTGATTAAACTTGTATTTTCCGTGTATGAGAAGAGAAGCAAGTGTGCCTTGAATGGGGGGGGGGGGGACCAAATTGGAAATTATACATAGTCATAGTGCAAATTTTTTCCTTATATTTACTAATATAACTAATTATATGCAAAAGCTTGAATTTGCGCAAATCTATTAAGAGCTATAAGTGATTGTGAAAAAAAAAATATGCAGTACTTAATAAGCTGACATGTGAAAGATTTTAGATTTAAAAAAATCTATTAAGGGCAAACATGTAGGATCGTAGTAATTGATGATTTTATGGTTTTCATTTTTATTTACCACGCAAAGTGCATTTTTTTTTACCGGGCTGCGACTATCTTTGTAATACTGCCGTTAAAGTAGTTAAAATTATTACGTGGAGTTATTCATTAAGGGACATAGGGAAGAATCTAAGACTATGACAGCTTCGTACTAGTATAAAGGATAGTTACTGAACATGCACCTCCTCATAAAAGTTTTTGAAATTAAGAAAACAGAAAAGCCCTCAATAGACATTAAAAAAAAGGTACTAATATATATTCACGCCAATTTATCTGTTATACTTCTCATCTTGCAACGATATCCAGGACACTGGACATAATCCATAAACATTAGTCATTCGGTTGATTTTTTAGTTTTTCTTTGGTCCAATATTTGATTTTTTTAAAATATATAAAAAAGGAATTAATTTTTTTCCCAAAGTTGTTCTTGGAGTAAAGAGCCTAGGAGTATTTGTTGTATTTTTAATGAGCAAATTAAGATTAATATAGTCAATTTCATTATTAATTAGTGCTAAAAGTTGGATTCCTATGTGAAATACAATTAAAAATCAGTTAAAGTGAACTGGAGGGAGTATCATTAAACAAAATTTTTCCAGATTTGAAGAATTTTAAATTTATTTACTTTATCAAATTTGAAATTCTATATCATACTATTAATGTTCAATATATAATTACTTCTGTTTTAATTTATGTGACGTAATTTGACTTCGTGAGGTTTAATGAAAAAAAAAGAATACTTTTGAAACTTTTAGTTTCAAAAGCAGAAAGAGTAAAGGCTTTGTTGGACCATGACATTTGTATAACTATAAAAGCTTCTCAATAAGTGTAACATAAAAATTTAAAGTTAAATTATATCTAAATATAAAAAATATGTCATTCTTCTTAAAACAGACTAATAAAAAAGTGTGTCACATAAATTGAAACGAGAAAGTAATAAAAGATTTTATTATTCTTTCCGATACAGCTCATATAAAACTAGAACCAAACTAAAGTCATAAATTCATTACAGTAATGGTGTCACATCAAATAAATCGGAGATACTATTTCAATAAGTTAATTTAATTTGCATAAACTTTTTCCTTTAGTATCCCCTATATATGGTGCATAAATTTTGTCAATAAAAAATAGAATAAATAGTCCAAGTTTTCAAGATGGCTTTTCTTTTTCTCCCTGCGTTTAAAAGGCATGCCACTAATTAAAAATACGTATTTTTTCTTTAAATTTTAATTATTAAGGTAATATTATGATTTAGTATATGATACTAAATATCTATATTACGATAGTACCCTTCATTTTTCCTTTTCATGGATTATAATGAACCATAAGTTTCATGCATGTTAGGTAGCTAGTGTGGCAAACTAGTTAAAGGGTTAGAAGATTAACAAAATTTAGTACAATAACGTACATCATGAGCTATAATAAAACTTTTTTATATTGTCTTTTTCTTTTCCTTTGATCAGTTCACAATTAAGGCACGTGGCAATGTGGAAAAAATCTATTTTTCTTTCGTGGTGGTGGTGGTTGGGGGGGGGGGGGGGTTGTCAGGGCGGTGCGTTGATGAGAAAAATGAAATGGAAACACATGCGTTCTTCCAGCCTATGACCAATATATGCGACATTTATTAGAAAATTGTTATGAATAGTTTGTACATTGGATACTATTTTGGATACTACATTGACTGCTACATTGGATGCCCATGTTGTGAATAACTTAAAGATTAAATTTCCTACTTTATGTCCTTCATCTTTACTTTTTATGCTTATAAAAGGCCATATAATTGCAATGGAAAAATACACCAAAGTGAAAGAAGAAAACACTTCTCCCTTCTTTCTATCTCTTCTTATTTACATTTTATTGCATTACTTTTATTTTATAACAAGTTATCAGCACGAAGCTCTAATTTTATTCTTAACTCCCGCTAAGTTGAGCCATATTTTACTAAGGTATATATCATTATAATCATCTTATTTATGGCAGTACATCTCATATGCTCACTGTTTGCAGATTGTTTGTGCGCTTGGGCATCTTAAATAATTTAAGTACATTGCAGTGATTAAATAACTATTTCCTTCCGTGCTCAACTCTTAGAGGACCTCAAAGTCATCAAACTAGCTATGCACTAATGTCATGAACTCCCTGGATCAAAACATATCTTTAAGGCATTTTGAAGAACTGTGAGAAATGAATTGACAAGCAATAATTTTTTAATTACTTTATATTTATTGGAACATATAAATCACGTTCAATTCTATTAACACATATATATCAATAATATAAAGTGAAATGAAACAAGTATGTAATTTCTACTTTATGGCAAGAATAAAATGAAATAGTAGATTGTTAACATGATATAGCTCTATTTTCATTTCTTTTACCTTAATCGTTTTGTTTTCATTAATTGTTTATTATTATAATTATTTCTCTAACTTATTCATCTTTTATGATAGTTTTCACTATGTCAAATTTATCAAAACTTGAATTTGTGGCACTTGACATCACCGGAAGGAACTATTTATCATGGGTTCTTGATGCTGAAATTCACCTTGACGCTAAAGGTCTTGGAAATACTATTATACAAGGAAATGAAGCATCAAATCAGGATAAAGCGAAGGCCATGATTTTCCTTCGTCATCATCTACATGAAGGGTTAAAAACTGAATATTTAACCGTAAAAGATCCACTTGAATTATGGATTAATTTGAAGGATCGATATGACCACCTAAAACTTACGGTATTACCGAAAGGTCGGTATGAGTGGATGCATTTAAGGTTGCAAGACTTTAAAACCGTAAGTGAGTATAATTCTGCTATCTTTAAAGTAAGTTCTCTATTAAAATTATGTGGAGACACTATCACAGATGAGAACTTATTGGAAAAAATATTTTCTACTTTTCACGCTTCAAATGTGGTGCTACAACAACAATACCGTGAAAAAGATTTTAAGAAATATTCTGAGTTAATCACATGCCTACTTGTGGCTGAGCAGAATAATACTCTATTAATGAAAAATCATGAAGCTCGTCCCACCGGGTCAGCTCCATTTCTGAAAGTGAATGTTGTAGCAACATATGACAAGTTTGAAAGAAAACAAAATAATTACCGTAATCGTGGACATGGTCGTAAACGTGGACGTGGCAGGGGGCGAAACAATTATCGTCATTATGATGGAAATAAATTGAAGAACAATAAGGGTTCTCAAAAGGTAAAGCTAGTATGTGTTACCGATGTGGTATGAGAGGTCATTGGGCATGCATTTGTCGTATGCCAGAACATTTTATCAAATTTTATCAAGCTTCCCTCAAGAAAAAAGAAAATAATGTGGAGGCACACTTGACCTTTCAAAATAATGATGATGAAGCAGGTCCCTCAAATAAATATGGTTCTAAGGCACATCTTGCATATAAAGATGATAATTTTGAAGGCCTAACAAATATTACTCATTTAGAAGTTGGAGACTTCTTTGAGGATATTGACTAAAGAACTAATCATCTTACTGGGGAATGAAGCTATAAAAGTTGTTATTTTTATGTTTGCAACTAGTTTATTTTTCTTGAGTGTATTTTCCTAATGCATCATGTGTTGCTAGTTTCTACATTCCTAATGTATTTCTTAATATTTTTTTTCCGCTTGTCTTTCATATTTCTTATGATGTATTATTTGTTTTTTTATGAAGAATATGAAAATTCCCCAGTTTTCAGTTGGACTCAAGATTAATAAAGATGATATATGTCTTCTGGATAGTGCTACAACACACACTATTTTAAAAGATAAGAGATATTTCTCTTATTTGGTAATGAAAGAAGCGAATGTTAATACAATATCCGGTAGTACAAGATTAATTGAAGGTTCTGGAAGAGCCAATTTATTACTACCAGGAGGAACAAATTTGGCTATTGATGAAGCACTATATTGTAGTAAATCTCAAAGAAACTTATTAAGTTTCAAAGATATTCGCCAAAATGGCTATCATATTGAGACTACAAATGATGAAAAGATTGAATATCTTTATATTACTACAATAATGTCCGGTAAGAAATATGTGCTTGAAATGTTACCTGCTCTTTCCTCCGGCTTATACTACACAAGTATTAGCAGGATTGAAACACATGCCATAGTAAACGAGAAGTTTACTAATCAAGATAATTTTATTATTTGGCATGACCGGTTGGGCCATCCTGGTTCTAATATGATGCGTAAAATAATTGAGAATTCACATGGACATGCAATGAAGAATCAGAAGATTCTTCAATTTAAGGAATTCTCTTGTGCTGCATGTTCTCAAGGAAAATTAATTATTAGACCATCAACTATTAAAGTTAGGATGGAATCCCCTGCATTTCTGGAACGTATACAGGGTGATATATGTGGGCCCATTCACCCTCCATGTGGACCATTCAAATATTATATGGTTTTGGTAGATGCATCTACAAGATGGTCACATGTGTGCTTACTATCAACTCGCAATATGGCATTTGCGAGATTGTTGGCTCAAATAATAAAGCTAAGAGCACAATTTCCAGATTATGCAATTAAGACAATTCGTCTTGATAATGCTGGTGAGTTTACATCCCAAGCCTTTAATGATTATTGTATTTCAACTGGGATAACAATTGAGCATCCGGTTGCTCATGTTCATACACAAAATGGTCTAGCAGAATCATTGATCAAACGCCTCCAATTAATTGCTAGACCAATGCTTATGAGAACAAAACTTCCCATTTCAGTATGGGGTCATGCTATTTTGCACGCAGCAGCACTTGTGCGGATAAGGCCCACAAGTTATCATAAAGTCTCCCCATTGCAATTGGCTTTTGGTCAGGAGCCAAATATTTCCCATCTTAGGATCTTTGGTTGTGCGATATATGTTCCAATTGCTCCACCACAACGTACAAAGATGGGTCCTCAAAGAAGGTTGGGGATATATGTTGGATATGAATCTCCTTCTATTATAAAATATCTAGAGCCGATGACTAGAGATTTATTTACGGCAAGATTTTCTGATTGTCATTTTGATGAATCAGTATATCCAACATTAGGGGGAGAAAATAAGCAACTGAAAAAGAAGATAGATTGGAATGCATTATCACTGTCTCATTTAGATCCTCAAACAAATCAATGTGAACAAGAGGTTCAAAAGATTATTCATTTACAAAATATTTCAAATCAATTGCCAGATGCATTCACTGACCTACCAAGGGTGACTAAGTCACATATTCCAGCTGCTAATGCTCCAATTCGAGTTGATATCCCGGCAGGACAATTAATTAAAGAAAATGAGTCTAAGACATGCTTGAAACGTGGTAGACCAATCGGTTCTAAAGATAAAAATCCTCGAAGAAGAAAAGGAGCAAGTGATCAAAGTGAACATAACACAGAGGTAGTGGCTCAAGAAGAGCCCCAAGACGTAACAAATGATAAGACCTTAGGAGAGGTCCAGGTACCTGAAAATAATGAAAATGAAGAGATATCAATAAGTTATGTCTCAACCGGGAAAAGATGGAACCGAAATAATATTGTTATCGATAACATTTTTGCTTATAATGTTGCTGTTGAAATAATGCAACAAGATGAGGATCTTGAACCAAAATCTGTCAATGAATGTAGACAGAGAAATGATTGGCCAAAATGGAAAGACGCTATCCAGGCAGAGTTAACTTCACTTGGAAAACGTGAAGTCTTCGGACCCATAGTTCGAACACCTGAAGGCATAAAGCCAGTAGGGTATAAATGGGTTTTTGTGCGAAAACGAAATGATAAAAATGAAGTCGTTAGATATAAAGCACGACTTGTGGCACAAGGGTTTTCCCAAAGGCCTGGAATTGATTATATGGAGACATATTCTCCTGTAGTGGATGCTATCACCTTCAGGTATCTCATAAATATGGCAGTGCAAGAAAAACTTGATATGCATCTAATGGATGTTGTTACAGCCTATTTGTATGGATCATTAGACAACGAAATTTTTATGAAAGTACCTGAGGGATTTAAAGTGCCAGAAGCATATAAAAGTTTTCGAGAAACTTGTTCAATAAAGCTTCAGAAATCTTTATACGGATTGAAACAATCAGGTCGTATGTGGTACAATCGCCTGAGTGAATACCTGTTGAAAGAAGGGTACAAGAATGATCCAATTTGTCCTTGTGTCTTTATAAAAAGGTCTGGATCTGAATTTGTTATAATCGCTGTGTATGTTGATGATTTAAATATCATTGGAACTCCTGAGGAGCTTCCAAAAACAGTAGACTGTTTGAAGAAAGAATTTGAAATGAAAGATCTTGGAAAGACAAAATTTTGTCTTGGTCTACAAATTGAGTATATGAAAGATGGAATATTTGTCCATCAATCAACATACACCGAAAAGATTTTAAAGCGATTCTATATGGATAAAGCACATCCATTGAGTACCCCGATGGTTGTGAGATCACTTGATATAAAGAAAGATCCATTCCGACCTCATGAAAATGATGAAGAGCTTCTTGGTGCCGAAGTACCATATCTTAGTGCAATTGGGGCATTAATGTATCTTGCCAATAATTCCCGACCAGATATAGCTTTCTCAGTAAGCTTATTGGCAAGATTTAGTACTTCGCCAACACAAAGACACTGGAATGGTATTAAACATATATTCAGATACCTCCAAGGGACCATTGATATGGGTTTATTTTATTCAAATGAATCCAAGCCATCATTGATTGGTTATGCAGATGCAGGATATTTGTCTGATCCACACAAAGGTCGATCTCAGACAGGCTATTTATTTACAAGTGGAGGTACAGCCATATCATGGCGTTCGACAAAACAAACTATGGTTGCTACTTCTTCAAATCATGCAGAGATAATAGCCATTCACGAAGCAAGTCGAGAATGCGTTTGGTTAAGATCTATAACTCAACACATTCAGCAAACATGTGGTCTTTCTTCGAAAGAGAATATTCCAACAATATTGTATGAAGACAATGCTGCATGCATAGCTCAATTGAAAGGAGGATATATCAAAGAAGATAGAACAAAACACATTTCACCGAAATTCTTTTTCACTCATGATCTTCAGAAAAATGGTGAAATAGATGTACAACAAGTTCGTTCAAGTGATAATTTGGCTGATCTGTTCACTAAGGCGTAACCAACCTCAATATTTGAAAAGCTGATATATAAGATTGGTATGCGTCGTCTTCGAGACATTAAGTTATTTTTCATCAGGGGGAGTAACTACACGCTGCACTCTTTTCCTTAACCAAGGTTTTGTCCCACTAGGTTTTTCTGGTAAGGTTTTTAATGAGGCAACAAGCAATGCATATTATAAATAACTATGTACATCCCAATATTTTTTTTGTAAGTTTTTAACGAGGCATATTATCTTACATGGACATCCAAGGGGGAGTATTATGAATAGTTTGTACATTGGATACTACTTTGGATACTACATTGGATGCTACATTGGATGCCCATGTTGTGAATAACTTAAAGATTAAATTTCCTACTTTATGTCCATCATCTTTACTTTTTATGCCTATAAAAGGCTATGTAATTGCAACGGAAAAATACACCAAAGTGAAAGAAGAAAACACTTCTCCCTTCTTTCTATCTCTTCTTATTTACATTTTACTGCGTTACTTTTATTTTATAACAAAAGGTAATTTGTTTGTTTAATTCTTTTGTTTTCATCATATAGACTAATTAATTAATGTTGTGCCACGTCCACATAAGACAAAAGATAGGCTGCTATTGACTATTGTTTAACAAACTTCCCTCGTTTTTCATCCTCCATAAGGGTACAATAATTTTAACCAAGACATTTTTTATATAATTGTAGGTCGTAAATACTATGTTACTTCGTTCCAAGGATGAAGAAATGAAAGAAATAGTCGTGTATTGAGACTTGCGTGGGTGGGTTTGGTTTATTAGAAATCTTCTTCTTTTTTATAGTGAGTTGTTGGGTTAGTTTGTGTGTCCTTAATTAATTTTACGGGATATGTGTATATATAATATTGTTAGATTATATATTCATCTCATAGCTGATGTACTCATTCTATGTATTCCTCCAACTATAAGTAACAGTGCCTAGGCAATACTGGGTTTAAGGATCATAATTGCCTCATTCATCAAAATATTCTCATGGTTGTATTATTGTATATATTTAGTACTGATATTACAATGGGATTAAGAGCTCCATATTTCCGCATCTTCTCGATCGCCTTTTTTCCCCTTTTTGGGTAAATAAAAACCGTAAAATCTCTTGCACTGTAAGGAGTAATCATTGATCAACAAGTCTACAATCATGTAAAACCTCACTTAAGAGAAACTGGGGGAATTAAAAGGCCCCTGGAGACTTTTAAAATTAAATTAAAGTAATATATTGTTGGAGAACTGATATAAATATAAAATCTCTGACTGAAACGGTTTTGCTTATTGGGAAAAAAATTAATTGCTCAAGTAAAGCAGAATTTCCTTTTATAGTAGCTTTTAAGACTATCCGAACTATTATGAGTTGCAAGAATGCTTTCAATTACCACCAAAGAATGTGGTATAACTGATGGGACCGCTCATTTCTTAATAAGAGGTCTCGATATGAAAAAATTCTTGGCAGAGAGCGTTTTTCTCCGAATGGGGCCCTATCTGGTGCGAATCACAATATAATCGAAGTCCAATACGGATATCGGACACCGAATGAAAAACCAAAACACGAATACTTTCAATTGACTGAGTACACACGACATATTCATCCTTACATCACTTACATGAATTAGTTTGGCATATTAAGTATATATAAGCATTAGAAAATGTTCAAATTTTCCGTTGTACTGATCGCATTATTCAATTTAATTTCATCTTATGTTACATTTTTGATTCATTCATAGTCTTACGGTTAGTAAACCGTTTCATATTTTCCCTCATTATTAACGGAGCTCTAGCATTATATGAGTGGATTTCTATGTGTCCAAATATTTGGAGATATTAGACTGTTAGGGGTTAGGTTAAAAGTGGTATCTATTTCCTAACGATTGAAAAATATTAGACTAAAAGGTAGGGGTTATGGCAAAATTGTTCAATTTCTACCGGTGCATGAAACAATTGACCCTTTTCCCTATATATTGAGATAAATTTAAAATAAACTTTTTAGATGGTCAGTCGCACGTGATTTATTATGTAGCTTGTAGAGGAGCTTGCCCCTTTTCTATGACCAAGTTTTTTAAAAAAGCCATTATTTAGCAGTATATATGTGCATATTGCCAAAATCCAATTCTTATTTCCACAGATGGATCCAAAGCAGTAATTGCAGATAATGATGCTTATCTGCCAAAAACCATTTTGCTAAGTCCACATGACATTGCCCTCTTCAGTCCACGCCTTTTATGACGAAAAAGACGTTAGCAAATATTAAAATATTTAGTTTGGTCTATGGTGAGGTTGGCTTTCAAATGAAAATAAGTCTTCATTGTGGTCCATTTATCTTTTTAGGGAAGTTAATATCATTTTTAGGATAAAGAAAACCTAGACATTTAACCAAATAAAGATAACGAATATATATATAAAATTAATTTCTGCCGAACGGCTAATTTTGTATTTGTTTACCTGTAAAAAGGTACAGTTGAATTTATACGTGGTTTATAGACAAGTGAGTCGATTTTGATGCAAAAATAATAGATGAGTTAGACAAAAATATAAGACTAAGCCTTGAAATTGAAATAAACGACAAATATCTTAATCCAGGGTGCAGAGCTACCGGGGCAGTAAGAACAATATAAATAAGCAAAAAATAAAGTTTTATTGAGTTTTTGATAGAATATAGTATATGTTGGCCAGAAAATTCGTGTCCTTACAATGGTAGAGTTCACTATTTATAGTCACACCTAGGGAACAAGGTCCTAGGATCAAGCCCCTCTTAAATGATAATTATGAGGGTCATTAAAGAATGTGTAACGGTGGGCAGTGAATATCATATTCTCTATAACGGATCATGCACTTAATGCTATAAAATATTCTTCATTGAATGCTACCGGATGACCGGCATTTTTTTTGCCTTTATGAACATTGTTCTCTCCGATGACAAGTGAGATCATTGCCTTCGGGTTCGATTTTCTTCTGTCTTCGTCTCCACGTGTCGCTTTTTCATGCGATTATTAAATATGAACATATTTTACCCCATACAGATAGTCCCCCTACTTTCCGGTGGCATAATATTATGTCACCGGAAAGTTGGTAGAGATACCTTTCTTGGTGGGAAATTCTCTGACACCCTCTGAAAAGTTTCTGATGGTTGATTAGACGCACGTCTCTTCGCATTTAATGCTCCGAACACGCGTCATCCAATGATTTAACATCATTTTTCCGGTTATCGAGGTAATTACGACCACAATTTTAGCTGCCTATTTCTTTACTTATATGCATCAAACTCTTCATTTACACTTCATAATTCTTCAAACTTTCTCGAACTCTCTTTACTCAACTTGTATTTCGCCTTCAACTTTTCTTTAACCTTCTTCTTGAGAGAAAACTTTCCTTCTTTTCTGATGAAAAATTGCCTCTTCTTCTAGAAACCCTAGTTCCTCAAAGAACAAAGGTAAAGTTGATGACGCTCCTCCTCCTACGGTGAGCACTATCATCCCAAAGAGTCTTGTCACAATTAAAGACTTCGAAGAGAAATATCCTTTCGCTCACCCTCATACGTGGATTGTTAGCGTATACCATTTATCCACCCGTCCTTCCAGTAGTCCTGATGTGAAGGAATACTGCCATTGCCAAGATTTAGACATTATCACTCATGATCTGGCGGAGGGGGTAACCTTACCCAAGAAGGATTTTACGTATTTTTATATGTATCCCTTCACTTTGGGGATGTTTTCTTTGAGTGGAGATCTTGACTCTATCATCATAGAGTTATGCATCCGCTACCAGGTATGCCTGGCAAGTGAGTCCTTCTGTGTGGAGGAAAATCGCTTGTCTTGGGCACGCTAGGAGACGGGAGAGGAGCTAACTATATCTCGATTAATGAATCTTTATTCCTCCAAGATTTTCTAAAGGGGGGAGGGGAGGATAAATTTCAGCAAGCGTGGCCACCATGCTCTGCTTTCTAGCATGGATGATGATAATGACCGTGGATAGATGGAATGGTTCGTTGCAGTCACCACCAGTAACATCATTTCGGTCACGGCTTCATCCTTTTTGGAATTATGGAACCGCACTCGTAAGTTCACCATTTATCTTTTCTTCCATTAAAGATAGTCTTATATTGTTATTGACCTTTCTTTATTCTCTCGTTTCAGCACCTCGGTGGGTACCACCTCGGGTTGAAGGCTTGGACCCGTAGGTCCAGAAAATATTGGACGTTACTACGCCCGAAACCCGCACGTGGAAAGAACTGGCTCTTAAATATGGGTGGAAGGCCAAAAATCATGGTAAATCGAATTCATTTTGTTTTTACTCTTTGTATAAGGAAGTTTGGTTAACCTTTCTCTTTGGTTGAATTCAGGTCTACCCCAGGGTAGAGTTGTCGTCCTCGAGGAGGACATTTTGGCTAATCCTGTTGACAAGGCAAGGTTGTTGCAAGAGGCGTTTACCCAAACAGGTATCTCCGGACCTGCTTCTAGTATAAGTGCTTCTTCCCGGAGTCCCCGGTCGGAGAACGAGCAACAAAAAAAAGAGACGTTCATCCGCGGCCGAGGGTACAAATGGAAAGGCAAAGAGCCTCGCGCCCTAGCCATCCTCAGATGTTATGGAGGTGAGAGTCGCGCCCAGGCCATTCCCAGAAACCGTGATAATCGATGATGATAGAGAAGCCATTGATGATGTGGCTTCTCTACATAGAAGAAGATGACCTTCATCAGCTCAATGTAATGCTCAATATTTTAAGTTAGCTACACCAACTGAGGACGATGCCTCGGCACTCTAGGGGAGTTTGATATGGTGGAAGATGCCAATTCATGTTTCTGAGTCCCAAATGCCGCACTCGGTACTGTAAGGCTAAGTACCGGGCCTCTTCCGACTTTGGTTGACGTGCCGCAACTACTTCTCACCCTATAACGCCATCTGCTTCATCTCCTTATTCTCCAACTTTGACTTAGCCACTAACAACTACTACATCATCTCCATCGACCGCAGCTGCTATGTCCCTCTTCCCTAGTCCCTAGTTCATGGGAACCTGGGGAAAAATTATACTACCCCCAAAGAAGATCCCAAAAGAAGGAGGAGCATCATCCTCTCGGTTTCCACCGGATGCAATTTGTTGCCCCAGCTGGTGGAGCTTGCTAACTATCTGAAGCCCTTGACTTTAGAGAAAGATTTGGAAAATATACAAACTTTCTCGGGAGAGTGTTTGTTGAACAATGCCATGCACAACCCAACAACGGTATAGTCTTTGTTTTCTCTGTTGTTTCTTCTATTTTTGTTATGGCACAGTTTTGAATTTACATTCTTATTTTTCAGGCCAACTTCATTGCTTCCGAGGGCCTTCAGAGGCTGATTTGTGATAAGGAGGAACTTACCTCCGCGCGGGATCAACTTTTGGCCGAGTGAGTTCAAACTGCTGCTAGTCTCTCTCAGAACTGGAAACTAGAACTGCTGAGGTCGTTGAGTTGGAGGCTCGGTTGTAGCAAAGTGAGCAAGAAATAGTGACCCTTAGCTAAGAGGTCGCCCCGTTGAGGGCTCAATTTGAAGAAGCTAGGGCCAAAAGGGTTGAAGTCCATAATGACGTTCTTGCTGCATTCGTTCTCGAGGCTGCCTCCGCTGAAAGATTGAATAATTTGGAGGTGGCCTTAAACTTCAAATTTTAAGAGCTTGCTATTACCAAAGAAAAGTATGTCCGGTTTGAGGAGAAACATAAGAAGATCATAGAGAATAAAAAAATTTACAATGCTACTGTCCATGATTTTGATGTCAGCCTCTAGTCCATGAGCTCCGTGGGGGAAACCCTTCTACTGATATTGGCCAGCTTAAAAAAGAACTTCAGCACTGAGCGACTTCCATCATTGTTGAAAAAACATATGCTATGTACAACATGAGGAGAAAGACCTTGGAAGAGATCAAAGCGGGTGTCATTGACTTTGATGTCAAAATCGCTAAGACACGTGAGCTGGAGTTAGCTGCAAAAAGGGGTCTTCCCGCCCGTCCTGATGCTACCGATTCTTCTAGTTCTGATTCTGAGTTCTCAGGAACTCAAGAAGAACCGAAAGGTGATGATGCTGAAGGCCAAAATGACGAAGGCCAAAATATCAAATCGGCGGCGGATCCACCCACTTCTCCTGGGGGCATAAATGCTTCTCTTCCTCCAGGTTTCGGAGATGCGGTAGCTTAGTTTTTGGTTTCTTTTTCAAATTTTTGTACTTGTGCAATTAGGCACATTTATTGTAAATAGAGACACGTTTTCGTTTAAATATACGTTTTTCTCTTTGCGTCCTTTTGTTTAAATATTTGCGCAGGTTTTCTCTTTGCGTCTAATTGTTCAAGGCTTCGGGTGTATTTTTCCCTGAAG
Source organism: Nicotiana sylvestris (assembly GCF_000393655.2). NCBI lineage: Eukaryota > Viridiplantae > Streptophyta > Magnoliopsida > Solanales > Solanaceae > Nicotiana > Nicotiana sylvestris. The sequence continues at coordinate 120,424,409 of NC_091061.1, forward strand.
GCATTTAGATTTCAAGCATAAGTTCTTCCAAAATCAACCCTTTAACGTGAGGGTTTTCATAAGACAGTGCCCTCTTATATTTATGGTGCTCTTAAAAAGGACATCTTTTGTTCATTACGACACTAGTATTTGAAGTACTTGTTTAACTTTCAAATGATAAAATTAATTCATTGTTCATACAAGAAACAAGATAAAAACAAATGAACTTTACGTTTTTCCTTCCATTTCCAAAAGTACATAAGCATTCGTTGTGCTAAAAAGAAATTGTCATTTCTTGTGGCTAACTTGTACAATTTGTTTCTATGGGATTGGCCGCGTAGTCCCTGGTCCCAATGATATAATTATTTTTTGGGTTTCATATTCCAATCGAAGTGGCAGTCATTATTGTTGTATACTCATATCATCACCCCCCGGTGTTTGAATGCGAATTTGAAAACTGGAAATTTTATACCTTCAAGGATTCCACTAATGAATTGCTAGATAATCATCAGTTCGATAAAAAACTTCACTTCCCCTTAGAAATTTATGCTATCGAGACAAATATTATCTAACAATCTCCTAATGTCTTGCATTTGTCAATGGTCGGGTAATCTCTGTTCCAGAGCAAACTTAACTTCCCAGTAGGAACTTTGCTATCGAGCAAAAGACTATCTAATCGCTTTGTAGCGGTTCTTTGCTTGTGTGCCTTGTCATTTAAAGGTCTTATTGCTGAAACCTCCTTTGTAGTATGCTTTTCGTTGTTGCCTCGTTAAATACCTTTCCAGAAAAAATCCAATTAGGACAAAAAGTGGACAAAGGGAAAAAGACTGTAGTACATACTTTCAGTACAAGTGATGTTTATTAGCAATCGTACCTCTTGAGGTATGCCACGTTCCAGTTGCTTGGAAACATTTCTCAAACTTGATTCTTTGCCTCGTATGACCCTTTCCCGGTGACAGCTAAAACCCGGTAGGGGCCTTCCCATGTTAGACCTAGCTTTCATTCATTGAGTTCTCGGGTGTTCTGAGTTTCTTTCCTTAAAACCAAGTCTCCTACTTTGAAAAAAAGGAGTTGGCTCTTCGATTGTAATATCTCTCTATTCTTTGTTTTTGGGCTGACATCCTTATATGCGCCAAGTCCTTGCACTCATCGGGCAGCTCCAACTTGACTAACATTGCTTCATTGTTCGCTTCTTCGTTTGCCCAGAAATACCTTGGGGTAGATTTACCTACTTCCACCGGGATCAGGGCTTTTGCCTCGTACACAAGAGAGAAAAGAGTCTCCATCGTGCTTGATTTGGTCGTTGTTCAATACGCCCATAGTACACCTGGCAACTTTTCGGGCCATTTACCTTTAGCTGCTTCCAATCTCTTTTTGAGATTTCGTATTATCACATTGTTCATTGATTCTCCTTGGCCATTCGCACTCGAATGATAGGGTGATGATGTGATCCTCTTGATTTTCAAGTCTTCGAGGAACTTTGTGACATTTGCGCCTATAAATTGCAGCTCATTGTCGCAGGCTATCTCTTTTGGTATCCCAAATCTGCAAATTATGTTCTCCCACAATAAATCTACCACTTCACGTTCGTCGATCTTCTGATAAGGACCTTCTTCAACCCACTTAGAAAAATAGTCAGTTAAAATAAAAAGAAATCTTGCCTTATCCGGGGCCGGTGGCAGTGGTCCAACGATATCCATTCCCTACTTCATGAATGGCCGTGGTGACAAAACTAAATGCAATGGTTCTGCCAGTAGATGTACCAATGGTGCGTAGCATTGACATTTATCACATTTTTTGGACATAAGCTTTGGAGTCTTGTTCTATCTGGGGCCAATAGTATCCTACCCAAATCAATTTTAATACTAAGGAATCTGCGCCTGAGTGATTTCCGCAGATCCCTTCGTGGACTTCTCGCATAACATAATTAGCTTTGTAGGCTCCCAAATATCGGGCCAATGGGCCTTGGAAGGATCTTCTATACAATTGACCCCCCTTGAAGCTGTATTGATCTTCTTTAGTGCATAGTGCACGAGATGCCTTAGGATCTTCAGGCAACTTCCCGTGCTCGAGATAGTCAATATAATTGTTTCTCTAGCCCTAGAACAAATTAGTTATGTTTACCTCGTAATAGCTATCTTATTCCAGTGCCAAGTGCATAAGTTGTACGATTGTATCAGAGTCCGATCCTTTCATCTACATGGATGATCCGAGGTTAGCTAGTGTATCTAATTCTACATTTTCTTCCCTCGGGATATGCGTAATTGACCACTTCTAGAACTGAGCGAGCATAGTCTGGACCTTCATTATGTATTGTTACATGCTTTCCTCTTTGGCTTTGAAGATCCCGTGGACCTGATTTACCACCAACTGAGAGTCGCATTTGATTTCTATGACCTCGGAGTCCAGTCCCTAGGCCAATTCGAGCTCGGCAATTAAAGCTTCATACTCCGCTTCATTGTTAGTCAGAGGAACAGTTCTTATGGCCTGCCTTAGGGTTTCTCCCGAAGGCGTGGTTAATACTATACCAAGCCCGGACCTTTTCATATTGTAAGCTTCATCCATGAATATGATCAAAAATCCTGATGTCAACTCTGACACCATTACTGCTTGTTTTGTAGCCAAAGGTAACAGTCCCCGACTGAAGTCAGCCACAAAGTCAGCCAAGAATTGAGACTTAATCGCTGTCCTAGGCTTATATTCTATGTCAAATTCACTTATTTCGATGGCCCACTTAGCCAGCCTACCCAAAAGTTCAGGTTTATGAAGTATATTCTGCAGGGGGAAGTGGTCAGCACAACTATCGAGTAACATTGGAAATAGGACCTAAGCTTTCGAGCGGCGATTACGAGAGTAGGGCCAATTTTTCCAGAAGTTAATTTTATCTAGATTAACTTCGATCCCTCTTTGTGACACCAGGAATACTTCTCAGGGTTAAGCTTCATATTATACTTCCTTAAAATGTCAAAAGTTTTTTGTAAGTGTTTAAGATGGTCACCAGGATTCAAAGACTTAACAAGCATATCATCTATGTAAACTTCCATGGTTTTCCCTATTTGTTTTTCGAATATTTTGTTCACAAGCCGTTAATAAGTTGCTTCGGCGTTTTTTAGCCCGAAAGGCATCACGATGTAACAATATGTGCCAAAGTTTGTTATCGACGAAGTTTTTTTCCTGATCCTTATGGTTTCATCTTGATTTGGTTGTATCTGGAGTAGAAATCGAGGAAACTCATTAACTCATGCCCAGTCGTCGCATCAATCATTTTATCAATATTTGGCAATGTGAACGAGTCTTTAGTGTACGCACATGCAAAATTTATTAATCTTCTTTGAAACTACTACTACGTTAGCTAGCCAGTCAGGAAACTTTACCTGTCGAATTTAACCGATATCAAGTAAGTGAGTTACCTCTTCTTTGACAAATTTGTTTTCGACCTTGGCAATAGGACATTTTTTGTGTCTTACCGGAGCAATGCTGGGGTCCAAGCTTAGCTTGTGCACAGCCACTTCTAGCGGGATACCTGTCATATCTGCATGTGACCATGTGAAACAATAGACGTTAAATTTAATAAATTCAATAAATCCAGACCTGAGCTCGATATGCAGTCTTATCCCTAAGTGGAACTTCCTCTCCAATTCTTTTTCGAACAATAGGACTTGTTCAAGCTCTTCTACTAGTAGGATTCTGACAAATCCTCACCCTGGTTGACTTCGCTCGGCTCGGGAGCAAGCGCCAGTTCCTGTAATTTCTATGTCGCATGCTTCTTCTCTTTGCTATTGGAAACTGATAGTGCATTCATCTCCCTTGCTGCCGATTGATCACCTCTTATTTGTTTAACTCCTTCAAGAGTTGGAAATTTGAGCAACTGATGATATGTTGATGGCACAACCTTCATCTCCTACAACCATATTGCACCTCGAAAATGGTCATCTTCATCACCCCCTCGGCATTTGTGAGCAACATGATCTCTCCTGGGGTTGTCACGCTTGCTAGGTTGAACCCGTCGAGGAGTATCATGGCCAGAATAATACTTTTGGTGAGCTTGGCTTGCTCCAACACCCTCCATAATATGATGTTGGCCGAACTTCCTGGGTACACCATAATACATTTAATTTTAAAATCTAAGACATTTAAAGAAATTACCAACGTATCGTTATGCGGTAGCAGCAATCTATTGTCATCTTCCTCTGTGAAAGTAATATCGTCTGCAACGACTTCCCGAAGTCTCTTGATGTGGGTCACTAACACCTTCGTCTTAGTTGCTGCCGAGAATGTAACCCCGTTAATCTCGTTCCCCCCAAAAATCATGTTGATCACCAAGCGCGGGGATCTTCTCTTGCTTTTGAAGGTTCTGCATTATCACGATTGCGACCGTAGTTATTTTTATCTCGGTCACTTAAAAATTCCCTGAGATGGCTATTTTTCAGCAATGCCGCCACCTCTTCGCACAGATGCTAGCAGTCCCAGTCCGATGACCGTTTGTCTCATGGTATTCACACCACAAATTGGGACCCCTTTGGTTGGGATCGGATCTCATTGGCTTTGGGAATTGTGCTTCTTTAATGTTTCTCATAGCCGATACCAGCTCCACTACGCTGACTTTGAAATTTTATTCAGAAAACCCGGGGTAGGAAGAATCTTGAGAGTCTGACGTTTCCTTGTTCTGCAATGACATGTTATTTCGGTCGTGATCAGCTCCCTTTTGGGATTTAATTAATTCTTCACATTTTCTCTTTATTTTTTCCTTTTTTTTTTGCATAACCGGATTCATACTTTCTAGTTGACATATTTAAATTAAATAAATTCTAATAATAACTAAAACAAAAATATATACTTATGAAGTAAGAATAACAATAATGATAAATTTTTAATAATAATATAATATAAAGTTAGAACAATAAAGCGTAGCTCAAGAATTTGATAAGTTGATATAACGATATCAAAATAGTGTTGCGCTACTTCAAAATAACAATTTCTTTTGCCTAATATCCTTATTGCATGCTTGGAATTTTAAAGAAGATATCAAAAAGCAAACTTTGATCTTTTGTGAGCTCATAACTCTAAGTTTTCTAGAATGGAATAGTCCATAAGAAGAGAGTAAGAATAAGTGAAAGAGAAAATGAAAAAGATAAATATAGGAATAGTCATGTGGACCTATGTTAATTGTTACTAGGATATAATTGAGGCAAGAAATTAGGTACCCACATATGGAAGGAAACTAGAATTACCTAAAGATTTATTCCATTTCCCAATCAATACAACGATCCCTACATAAAAGTAAAAACTTATTGAACTTTCTTCCAAAAATTTCACTTCCAATACTATATGTAGATTGTTTTAAAAAAAATATATAGCATACATCTTTAGAAAAAAGTAGCTTTTTGGGGCCCCAAGCCATTGCTTTAGTTGCCTTATAGTTTAGCCACCCCTCGAAGCTACTTTTTTCTGCTTCTCCAAAACTGCTTTTGCTTCTTCTCAAAAGAACTTTTTTTTTCTTCCAAAAACTTGGCCAAACACTTCAACTTTGAAAAATAAATACTTCTTTTAAAAAAAAGTACTTCTAGGATTGGAGAAACTTGGCCAAACAGGATATAAATTTAAGTAAGTGAGAAGATAGTAGTTTGAGTTATAAGATTCTTACCTTCTAGCACGCTAAGCCGTTTTTACTGCAAAAACCATTCTCTCGTGGCAAAAAAAGGTTTTCCAAACTCATGAACGTGCCTTATGTGATATTGGTTCCGTTTTTCCGTTCCAACAAAGAGCCGTAAATTTATTTAAATATGGCTTAACACACCTTGCCTTCTATTAAATAGGAGCAAAACCCACAGAACAAGAGGCTTTTGACAAAAAGAGAGAAGGACCTTTTGAATTAATTTTACAAATACATTACTAAAGTTAATAGATACCAAGCTTTAATACCATGTCAAGGCTCCCTTCGTAAGGGTCTCCCGGATTTCTTCAGTAAGACTGACTCCATCTCATGTGGACCTAAATTGTTTCCCTTCACCGCCATAGTATAGGTGGTGATGTGCTCCTGAGGATCTAAAGTCCCATCATACTTTGGCACGTCTGGCATTTTAAATCGCTTGTGGATCAACTCTGGTGCTGAGATTGGTTCGAACGACAGCTGGGTATACTTCTTTGAATCTAGTCTCTTCAATGTTGGTGGTGCGCCCGGAATTTGATCCATTCGGGCGTTTATTTGCCGCATAAAACTCATGAGTTTGATTTTAAAAGGATCATTTTCATTGTTGTTGCCGAAACCGCCACCGTCCCCCCAGTCCCATAGAAATCGACCTCGCCCCTCGGGGTGTTGTTGTTGATACTGTGCGTTGTTTGATTTACGAGAGCACCGGGAGGAACTGGACCTAATCCATTCGCATTGTTGGAAGAACCTGACAACGCCTGCTTTAGCTCCGTCATGACCTTATCCTACCGTGAGATATGGCCTCTTGTTTCTCCTTCAAGATCCTTATTATTTCGACGACATGCTCGTCTTCAGCATCATCAGGAGTTGCCTCTCAAGCATGTCATGGATATTGCCCGTCATGAACCGGCGTGGCCTCGTTCCCCTCGTTACGGGTATCAGTGATGGGTTTTTCGTACTTAGTTTGATTTTCTTGAGCCTCAACGATGTGTGTGTTGTTGACACCATTATTTGCCAGTTTTAATGATTTTTGTTATGAACAAAGAATCAAAAAAGTTAGTAATAGAAGCAGAGATCAATTCAATTACAGGACTGTCTATGCCCCACGGTGGGTGCCGAACTGTTTGCCCATAAAAAAGTACAGTTGAATTTATACGTGATTTATAGACAAGTGAATCGATTTAATCCAAAACTAATAGATGAGTTTGACAAAAATGTAAGACTTAGCCTTGAAATTTAAATAAATGGCAGATATCTTAGTCCCGGGCACAGAGCTACCCGAGGCAGTAAGAACAATATAAATAAGCAAAAAAAGTAAAGTGTTAATGAGTTTTTGATAGAATATAGTATATGCTTGCCAGAAAATTTGTGTCCTTACAATGATTGTAAAGCTCACTATTTATAGTCACACCTAGGGAACAAGGTCCTAGGATCAAGTCCCTCTTAAATGCTAATTATGAGGGTTATTGAAAAATGTGTAATGGTGGGCAGTGAATGCAATATTCTCTGTAATGGATCATGCGCTTAATGCTATAGAATATACTTCATTGAATTATACCAGATGACAGAAATTTATTTTACCTTTATGAACATTATTATCTCCGATGACAAGCATGATCATTGCCTTCAGGTTCGACTGTCTTCCGTCTTCGGCTCCACGTGTCGCTTTCTCATGCAATCATTAAATATGAACATATTTTACCTCATACAGTATTAGCCCATAAAGAAAATCACCATCAACTTACACGAAACCGTGTGATGTGATTCCATAACATTAAGTTTATTTCAGATAAATATTTACCAAGTGAAAATACCCATGCTCCATCAATAGGTAATAATTCGCTACTTTAATTTAATCTTCTTTTATATACTTTATAGTTACTCGTATTTAACAAGTTTATTGTAACGATCCGACCGGTCATTTTGAGCAATTGTACTTTGCTCGGTTGTTTGAGGGCATGAATAGCCCCGTGTGATGTATTATGACTATGTAAATCGTCGGTTTTGATTTTCAGGATATCGGAATAGATTTGGAAGAACAATTCTCAGTTTGAAGCTTTAAGTTTGAAAGGTTTGACCAAGTTTTGACATTTTAGTATTCGATCTCGGATTTAGATTTCTATGATTTGGTTAGCTTCGTTAGGTGATTTTGGACTTGAGAGCGCGTCCGGAATGTATTTTGGAGGTCTGTGGTAGATTTAAGCTCGAATTGGCGAAATTGGAAGTTTGGCATTTTCCGGTCGGCAGTGGAAATTTTGATATCGGGGTTAGAATAGAATTCAGAAAATTGGAGTAGGCCCGTTGTGTCATTTGTGACGTGTATGCAAAATTTCAGGTCATTCGGACGAGGTTTGATAGACTTTTTGATCGAATTCAAAAGTATTGGAATTCTTAGGCTTGAATCCGAGGGTGATTCGATGTTTTGATGTTTTTTTAGCGTTCCGAAGTTGGAACAAGTTTGAATGATGTTATGGGGTGTGTTGGCATGTTTGGTCGGGGTCTTACGAGGCTCGGATATTTTTTGGAAGAGTTTTTGGAAGATTTTGGCGTTTTGAGCATAAACATGTAATGATCCAAAGGTCCTTTTTTTAGTTCTAGAGATTGAAATTTGATTTCGAGACTTCCAAAATTTTGATAATGAATATAGGAGTAATCTGAAAAGTATGGTCTAATTTCATCAAGTCGCGATTGGGTTTTTGATTGGAATCATGAGTAAATTATTTAGCGAGCGAAATGGGTATCATATTGAGAAAATGAGCTCCGAATTGAGTTTTGACTGAAGGACTATGTTCGTATTATTATTTGTGACTCATAGAAACAAGAATCATCGAATTCCGAGTTCGTATGATGGAGTTAGAGCCTTTTTAGTGAAATTAAAGACTGCTGGTGCATCAGATCTGGTATGCAGCTTTAGCGACCAGATTGGACCACTATTAGCGACCGGAAATGGCTTTTAGCGACCATAATCGGGTTTATTAATGATATTCTAGTTTATTAGCTCATTTTGACGTTTTTTTGGTGAAAGAACACGGCTTGGGGCGATTGTTGAGCAAGAAATCGTGGGAAATCTTGAGGTAAGTCACTTGTGATCATTTCTACTACACTATATTGAATTATCATCGAATAATCCGACTAGATTACATGTTTTTGAGGTGTAAATTGGGGATTTGGACCTAGGGATTTGAAAATAAGATTTGAAGATTTGGAGGCCGAATTCTTATCAGAATTTAGTAATTTTGGTATGGTTAGACTCGTGGTTGAATGGGTTGTTGAATTTTGTGAGTTTCGTCGGATTTCGAAGCGTGGGTTGGGTTTGAGCCAAATTCGGGATTTTTGGTCTAATTTGATAATTTTCATAGGGAATTCATTCCTTTAGCGTATATTGATGATAATATACTGATTTTGGTTAGATTCTGAGCAGTTGGAGGCCGAGTCGAGCGGCGAGGGCATTGCAGAGTAGAATTTCATCCGGATTGAGGTAAGTAATGATTGTAAATGTTGTTATGATGGTATGAAACCCCAGATTTCACATTGTTGTGCTACTTTGAGGTGACACACATGCTAGATGACGAGCATGAGGTCGTGCACCGTTAGGGATTGTGACTTAGTCCGTCCCGTGTGACTATTAAATCGCGTATTTGATTGAAAACTGTTTGATATCATTGTGTTTTGGAAAGTATTATCGTGTTTTGGGTTGAATGCCATATTTGGGCCTCGTGCCAACTATTTTGGATCCTTAAGGGATTTTTACTGATATTCCTTACTGTTTTGACTTCATATTTGTACTCAGTCATGTTGTATTCTACCGTTTTCATAAATCAGCCATATTTACTCCGTTTTGATATTTTAAGTGATATTTTGAGCGGAGCATCATGTTTTATTGTTGCCCGAGTGGCTTGTGAGATTTTGACTGAGTAAGGCCGAGGGCCTGTGTTGTGAGGATACTGTAAGGCCCCGTGGAAATTTCTACTCAAAAATCCGAATCTCGTGATGCCAAGATAGGATCTTGTGTTAGAAATTATCGGTGCATTAAAAAGTTAAGAATTATGTTTGCTAGAAAAGTGCGTTTCTGCTGTCCATTATGCGGTTGCATAATAGGTATGTGGATCTCATAGTCGCCGCAGAGCCAGTCAGTATGTTGGTTAATTTGAGGCCAACTATGCAGCCAATTATGCGATCGCATAATCAATATGCGGGCCGTATAGTCATCGCATAATTTCGTTGGAATTTTTGTGAAGGGCAGTTCTGCGGTGTATTATGCGACCGCAGAACAGGTATGCGAACCGCATTTCTGTTGCACACCCAAACCATTTGTCTAGATTTTGGGACCATTTTTGCGGTCCATTTTGCGGGCTGCATGTCCATTATGCTATCGCAAATCGTGTCGGGGATCCTATTTTCTAACTTTTATAACCCGACCCCATCCCATTAAAAACACCCCATTAGACCATTTTCCTATTATTTCACAGCATATAGAGTGAGAGAGGAAGTTCTAGAAAGAGAGGGAGTGATCTTCATGAAGTCCCCACTCCATCCTTGCCCCAAATCCTTGAAGATTGTCAAGTGAAATTGCTAGGTCTTCACCCAAAGAGGTAAGAGCTTGTACCCTCATCTATACTTTCGAAATTTCCATTAAAATAAGTGATTAGCAAGGGGGTTCATGGGTATAAGGACTGATAATCTTGCATGCATAAAAGATAATGGGGTATGGGGTGGTTGTGAACCAAAAAAGATAACAATTATGGTATAGGATGATGAAAATCTCTCACAAAAGTGTCCTAAAATCACCGTGCACACTTAGTGCTTGATAATTTACTTAAATGAGTTAAAATCTCATTCATGCCTCTAATTCTTGATTCAACTTGTAATTTTCATAAAATAGATTGAAGTTGCTAGGAAATTTCGAAATTTATTGTAAGGATTTAAGGAAAGCTCTACTGAGGTATGTATGACTAAAACCCCGTCTTTTAGAAATTGAGCTCCGTTGGTGTTTGTGTAAATGCGGTAAGATTAAGGTTGGATTGTTATATTGATTGTTGTTTCACATGAATTGGAGTTGCAACCTTATAGGCGTGAAATATGTGTCTCAATGTGATCGAAGTTCTATTCTTGATAACTTGGAAAGGGTGCAATGAGTATGAATCATGTGTTGAAATGACTAGACCTTAAATTAAGATTGAAGCTGCATATGTTGTGCCATCTATGTGAAGTCTCATCTATGCTTACAATTTTATTTGCTCTTGTGTGCACATATTATCCTAAATTACAAATTTAATATTGAAATTGGGAATGATGTGAGATGTGGCCTAGTGCTAAATATATGACGTGATAGCTGTGGCCCCAAGTGACTATGAAATGATATATGTGAAACAAAGATTGAAATGAGATGATTGATGGAAAAGGAAAACGCCTTGGTAAGACGGCCTAGCTGATCGACCGAGATCGGACGTCATGTCGCACACATGGTGGTATTGTATTTGTGATTGAAGTATATGTCTCAAATGAGACAACCTAGCTGTTGGGTCGAGATCGGACTCTGCTCAAGATAGTGGTGGTATTATGGACAATGCTGAACAGTATGAAATGCCACCAAAACTAAAAGCTATGGGAAAATGATGTGAAAATTGTATGATCCTTTTATTTGATAATGTTGTGATCATTTAAAGTATTTGAGTTATACTTGTGATTTCCTTATTCTTGTATGAAAGTTATTTCTATCTAGATGGTGTTTAGTTATACATACTAGTACTATTCCATGGTACTAACGTCCTTTTTGCCGGGGGAGCTACATTTTTAAATTAATGTAGGTGGCTTCATAGCGAATAGTGCCGATCGCGCGTAGTGGATTATCCTCTTCTTAAAGTCTTGGTGAGCCCCTTTTTCCTTCAAGGGGTTATGTTGTACATCTTTTATTATAGATATCCACTTTTGAGGTACAGTCGGGGCCTTGTTGTCGGCATTGTCATACTTGTCTTTTGTATCCTTAGAGGCTCCGTAGACGTTTGTGTGGGTTATGTACGGGTGTTGGATGGGTCTATGAACTATGTTGTAATTCTAACTCTTGTTTCTGTAAAGTGAAATTGTATGGAATCTTGGGAACTTAACTACGGTTTAAGGTTGTGATGTAAAATGAACTAACAGTATTGAATGTGCAATCTTTCCTATTGCTTAAATAAACGAAAGCATGGTTTCCTTAATCATATTGAGTCGGGTAGAAAGTGTTCGATAAGGCTTGCTGAGTTGGGTTCACTCGATTGAGCGTCGGTCGCACCTCCCGAGGTTGGGGCATGATAGATACTATGGGATCGGGCTGTGCGCCGCAGTAGTATTATACTGATTCATGATTATGAGGCTGAGGGCCTGATTTGTTATGCTACGAGGTGGCTTGATATGAGGCCGAGAGCTTGTTTGACTATGCCACGAGATGGCTTGTTATTGCGCTTGGGCTGTAAGGAGCCCCTCCCGGAGTCTGTACATCCCAGTGAGCGCGGGTACCCAGTGTGTGATGTGATATTGCCCGAGGGGCTATTGTTCATGTTATTGCCTGAGGAGCTGATACGAGTGATTGTGAGATAGCCCGAGGGGCTGGTTCTGTTGGTATTTATTCATGTTTCTATCCTTTTCTCCTTGTTTTCATCACTCATTTGAACTGCTAAAAGATGTTTTAAAGAGGTTTTCATTGAAATAAGGTGTTTTATGAGCTTTTACTATTTTATCTCATTGTACTGGTTTTATACTATTTTGTTGTAGCATTTTGCCGTGTTTTTCATGTTTTCTTATCGCTCAGCTGCATTTACTTTTATTACTTACTGAGTTGGCATACTCACATTACTCTCTGCACCTTGTGTGCAGATTCAAGTATTTTTGAACCTGATAGCGGGTGTTGATTGCTCAGTGACAGAGTTATCGAAGTTAGCAAGGTAGCTGCCTGATGTTTGCAGCCCTGTTCTTTTCCCTCTTATCTTTCTTAGATTGTTTTTAGTATATTTTCAGACTCATCATTGTATTTAGACCTGAGTAGATGCTCGTGACTTGTGACACCCCGATGTCAGGCTTGTGTATTTATTCCGCACTGTTCATTTAGACTTATATTATGAGATATTTTATTAATTGAAGGCTTAGAAATGACATTTATTAAATAATGGTTAAATTAGGAAATTGTGTCGGCTGGCCTAGTTTCATGATATGCGCTACCATGATCGGGTCGGTTTTAGGGTCATGACAAGTTAGTATCAGAGCCTATGTTACATAGGTCTCACGAGTCATGAGCAAGTTTAGTAGAGTCTCGCGGATCGGTACGAAGACGTTTGTGCTTATCCTTGGGAGGCTGCAGAACCTTTAGGAAAAACTTCACATTCTTGAATTCTTATCGTGCGTCCTTGATTCAACTTGAAATATAACTCTTTGAATTTTTCCGGCATTCGTATTCACACATGAGCGCTCGGTATTAGTTGTGCATCGACGGCTTATGATTTTCTGGTTGAGGAGCGAGATGTGATATTGGCATGTTGATGATGGGCTAGTCTAGAGGACTTAAGGCCAGATTTTTCCTGTAGTTTGAGCACTGAGGCGTTGATTGAGTGAGTACGTGCTTTTGGATTTATATGTTCGGTAGTGTCCCTATTAGTAGAAATGATGGCTGGATGGATACGTGATGAGCATGATGTGACCGCGAGATGTGTTCATATGATTTGGATGTGACGTGAAGGGTCTGCTTGAGGGTATAAATAAATATTTGGTGCTTGAATTCCATCTTGAATTGATGTGTATCCCCGAGTTATGGGTGTGTTGAAGGATATTTCCATGTTTTCTAGTTGGGGAATAAAGTAGATTTCATGTCGTGATATGAGTTCAGACTCGGGAGTTCAGACTCGGGAAGATTAAGTGAATGCGTAATGTTTATGACGGTGGAAGGGTATAAAGAGATGTTAGTTTTAGGTGAAGCAGGTGGGTCATCTCCTGCGGAGTGTTCTAAAGTTTGTGTGATCCTTATGTTGTTTGTTGGAAGATCTCTTTTACCAGTGAAATATATGCGTTGCAATTTGAATTTGGGTCGCTTAAGAGAGTGGACTCGACTGTTATGAGGGTGAATTCGAGATTTGCAGATGATTTAAAGTACTAGATGGTTTGTGCTGCACGAGCTTATGAAGGATTTAGTTCAATATCACTATGGTATTATGGTAGTAATAGAGTATGGGCATTGTGAGTTTTTGTGTGTTTTGATCTATGGCTTTGAGCCAAGTGGGGGAGTCTGCTATTGTTAAGTTGATTGTACGGCTAAGTAGAGTGTTAGTTTCAGTTTGATCAGCTATGACTTGCAGAGGTTGAGATCAAGGATGACTTGAGTAAAGGGAATTTCTGGATACGAGTTGTATTAGGTTTTATAAGTATATGAGAATCATGTAATGATTTGAGTTGTTATTGATGAAGGATGTAATGTGTGTGGAGCAGAAATTTATCTGATTGCATTAAGGTGGGGTTACATCCTTAGGTGTTGGAGTGCTAATAGGGCTCAGGTCGATCGGCCCATTTGATCAGTCTAATTGAGATTTGAGGAGAGTGGATCACTCTCGAGAGCGGTTGTAATGAATTCAAGATTTATATGTGGCAATTGAGAATTTTTGCGGGTTTGTATGTGGCTAGAAGATGAGAGTTACATTGGATGGTGTCGAGGCTCGCAGTATTTCTACATCGTTATGGATTCTACATTTCAGTATCAAGAAAATAAGATAAACAACTTGAAATTCATAGAAGGTCTCTTCGGAGTAGGTATCTCGATTGTGGTACTTTTGGGGTGCTTAAGAGAACATTCAACAACTTATGAGCCTTAGGGCAATGTGGTTTATGTTAGGGTCTCGTGTGGTGAGTCTGGGTTGAGGATTAAGGTATTATGGCGAGGAGAAGTATCAAGGTGAATGCAATTCAGAAGGAATTCAGATAGATAGGACAACTTGGTAGTAGGTTGGATCGGCATGGTAATGGGTATGGTTAGTTCTTTGGGTGTTTATGAGGTAATTAGTTTCTACAGGTGTTTCGTAGCAATGCTCTTGAGTTTTGGTGACCTACGTAGCTTGGTTAGGTTAGAAGGATTCAGTCCCGATGGTTGGGTTTTGAGCAAATGGGATTCAGAGAGTTCTTGATGGTTTCTACCATAGTTAGAGATGTATATTTTCTACTAGCGTGAGAAGCATGTGATGTGTAGTGATTTTCTTTTAGATGGTATCAAATGGAAAAGTTCTTGGCTGGTTGAGTACGTAGTTGCTTGTAGCTCGGAGTGGACTATGAAGTTCTCATGTTTATCATAGGATGTCATGGTATATGCGGTATGTTGTGTAGAGTTGAGATTTGCGTGTGTAAGGTCGCGATTCAGTTTTGAAAGGAAGGTCATAAATTCTTAGGCAGCATGGACGGTTCCAGATGACTAGATAAATGAGATCACTGATTTGTGTGGTTTGATAAGGGTACACATTTCAGAAAGGGCGATGTGTTTGAGTTATGGATACTTCATTGGTATTGTGGCACTATCTTGTCTGATCGACTGCTGATATTCGAAGTTTTCTTGGTGGCACAAGAGAATTTTTGGAGTACCCTCGTGGAATGATCGAGTATTAGAGGTGTGTTAGATATTTGGGCGGTGGAGTTGGGATCAGATATGGTGATTTATGTGCTTTATAGACTTGGAGACTGGTAGTTCTCACAAATAGGTTATTTTGTGGTTGTGGACTGTAAATATGCGGGTAAAGACAGTCAGATGTTGTACGTGCCATGATTCAATCATTTTGAACTTTCGGAAAGTTATTCATCTATTGTGGGTGACCACAATTGATTTGGGGTTCATTGGTAGGTCCAATATGGATGGGTGTTCTGCATCGAGTCGGGTATGTTGACTCCGAACTGATATTATTAAGGGATGTGCCATTCGATTGTCATTGAGGTTATTCGTGTTCGGGGAGATTTATGAGTTACCTTTCCGTGTTGCGAGGCATTAGGATTTGTTGGTTATAGGCACATGTGGTGCGATTTTATTAGGGTCTCTCAGTGGAATTCGAGCGGGAAGAGTATTGGGTATTGCTCGGTGGATGGCGTATCGGTTGTGTCCTTTCGAGTTTGTGTGATGTTATGTCATTTTCTCGATGTGGTTATGATGATTTGCTTTTGGTACTAGACATCAAATTTTGCGTGGTTGTTGATTTTGAGCATAGCGACTTGAGGTATTTCATGTGGACCAGTGTCTATATAGGGTCGCGCATTGCAACAAAGTTATGTGGAGGTATGATCCTTCGGGTTAGATTCGTGTGTTCTGGTTCTATGACGTGTGATGGATTTTCAGTATTTCGTTGTGGCAATACATGTTAAGCTTGAGAGACAGTCCTCTCATTTGAGTTATTTTTATTTATGATTTGAGTACATTTGGGATGTTGCTATTGGGTGCATGAGTTGAACAGGTTATGGCTTTGGATTGTATCAATGTGTCATGTTATCATAGTGGTCGTGTTGGATGAGATGAGGTTATTTGCCTAGAATGAATACTATTAGAATAGGTTACAACATGGTTGGAAGGATAATATCGGAAGTCGACTTAGAAATCTGCTATAGTTCCTGTCGGAGAAGAGGGAGCTCCATGACTTGTTGATCTGACGAATGGTTATGAGTTTCTGCGTGTTTCTTTCATTATTGGCAGTATATGAAAGTGTTAGAACGAGGCTTTGTTTGTTAAGAGGTGTATTACCGGTATTGGGTTGTTTTGAGCAGTTGCTGTGATTAGGAGTTATCGCCATGAGTGTTTGAGTTATGTGGTATATCATGTGATTACATCTTGGGTTACGGATATGGTTTGATACAGCTTGTTCGGACTTATACAGTGTGTAGATGCGAGGTTCTGATCTTATAGAAAATTTCAGATGTTGAAAATTGGGCCCTAAGACTTATGGACTAGGTTGGATTAAGAAACTACAGTCATGTTGTGTTATCAGACCTATATGGGATAGGGTGATGTGGGATCACCCCAGGGTATGTGCATAGTGAGATTATACAGCGAGTTAATGGCTTTTAGAATAACTCTGGGTACGTTCGAGGATGAACGTATGTTTAAGTGGGAGAGGATGTAACGACCCGACCGGTCATTTTGAGCAATTGCACTTCGCTCGGTTTTTTGAGGGAATGAATAGCCCTGTGTGAAGTATTATGACTATGTAAATCGTCGATTTTGGTTTTCAGGATATCAGAATAGATTTGGAAGAACAATTCTTACTTTGAAGCTTTAAGTTTGAAAGGTTTGACCAAGTTTTGACTTTTTAGTATTCGATCTCGGATTTAGATTTCTATGATTTGGTTAGCTTCGTTAGCTGATTTTGGACTTGGGAGCGCATCAGGAATGTATTTTGGAGGTCTGTGGTAGATTTAGGCTCGAATTGGGGAAATTGGAAATTTGGCGTTTTCCGGTCGGCAGTGAAAATTTTGATATCAGAGTCGGAATGGAATTTCAAAAATCGGAGTAGATCCGTTGTGTCATTTGTGACGTGTGTGCAAAATTTCAGGTCATTTGGACGAGGTTTGATAGACTTTATGATCAAATTAGGAACTTGAAAGTTTTGAAATTCTTAGGCTTGAATCCGAGGATGATTTGATGTTTTGAGTGTTCCGAAGGTTGGAACAAGTTTTAATGATGTTATCGGGTGTGTTGGCATGTTTGGTCGGGGTCCCATGAGGCTCAGATAAGTTTTGGAAGAGTTTTTGGAAGATTTTGGCGTTTTGAGCATAAACATGTAATGATCTAAAGGTCCATTTTTAGTTCTAGAGATTGAAATTTGATTTCGAGTCTTACGGAATTTTGATAATGAATTATAGGAGTGATCTGGAAAGTTTGGTCTAATTTCATCAAGTCACGATTGGGTTTTTGAAGCGAATCATGAGTTAATTGTTTAACGAGCGAAATGGGTATCACACATAGCAAATGAGCTCCGAATTGAATTTCGATTAAAGGACTATGTTTGTATTATTATTTGTGACTCATAGGAACAAGAATCATCGAATTTCGAGTTCGTATGATGGAGATAGAGCCTTTTTAGTGAAATTAAAGACTGCTGGTGCATCAGATCTGGTGTGCAGCTTTAGCGACCAGATTGAACTACTGTTAGTGACCAGAAATGGCTTTTAGCGACCAGAATCGGGTTTATTAATGTTGTTCTGGTTTTTATCTCATTTTGATTTTTTTTTGGTGAAAGAACACGACTTGGGGTGATTTTTGAGCAAAACATCATGGGAAATCTTTAGGTAAGTCACTTGTGATCATTTCTACTCCATAATATTGAATTAACATCGAATAATCCGACTAGATTACATGTTTTTGAGGTGTAAATTGGGAATTTGGACCTAGGGATTTAAAAATAAGATTTGATGATTTGGATGCCGAATTGTTATCGGAATTTAGTAATTTTGGTATGGTTGGACTCGTGGTTGAATGGGTTGTTGGATTTTGTGAGTTTCGTCGGATTCCGAAGCGTGGGTCAGGTTTGAGCCAAATTCGGGATTTTTGGTCTAATTTGATAATTGTCATAGGGAATTCATTCCTTTAGCGTATATTGATGATAATATACTGATTTTGGTTAGATTCGGAGCATTTGGAGGCCGAGTCGAGCGGCGAGGGTAGAGTAGAATTTCACCCGATTGAGGTAAGTAATGATTGTAAATATTGTCCTGACGGTAAGAAACCCCCAATTTCACATTGTTGTGCTACTTTGAGGTGACACACACGCTAGATGACGAGTGTGAGATTGTGCACCGTCGGGGTTGTGACTTAGTCCGTCCCGTATGACTGTTAAATCGCATATTTGATTGAAAACTGCTTGATATCATTGTGTTTTGGAAAGTATTATCATTTTTTGGGCTGAATGCCATATTTGGGCCTCGTGCCAACTGTTTTGGACCCTTAGGGGATTTTTACTACTATTCCTTACTGTTTTGACTTCATATTTGTACTTAGTCATGCTGTATTCTACTGTTTTTATAACTCAACCATATTTACTCCGTTTTGATATTTTAAGTGATATTTTTAGTTGAGCATCATGTTTTACTGTAGCCCGAGTGGCTTGTGAGATTCTGACTAAGTAAGGACGAGGGCCTGTGTTGTGAGGTTAATATAGGATCGGGTTGCGCGCCGCAACAGTATTATACTGATTCATGATTATGAGGCCAAGAGCCTGATTTGTTATGCCACACGGTGGCTTGATATGAGGCCGAGAGCCTGTTTGATTATGCCACCAGATGGCTTGTTATTGAGCTTGGGCTATAAGGAGCCCCTCTCGGAGTCTGTACACACCCAGTGAGCGTGGGTACCCAGTGTATGATGTGATATTGCCCGAGGGGCTGTTGTTGTTCATGTTATTGCCCGAGGGGCTGATACGAGTGATTATGAGATAGCCTGAGGGGCTGGTACTGTTGGTATTTATTCATGTTTCTATCCTTTTCTCCCTGTTTCCATCACTCGTTTGAACTGCTAAAAGATGTTTTAAAGAGGTTTTCACTGAACTAAGGTGTTTTACGAGCTTTTACTGTTTTATTGCATTGTATTGGTTTTATACTATTTTGTTGTAGCATTTTGCTGTGTTTTACGTGTTTTCTTATCGCTCAGCTGCATTTACTTTTATTACTTACTAAGTTGGCGTACTCGCATTACTCTCTGCACCTTGTGTGCAGATTCAGGTATTTCTGAACTCGGTAGCGGGTATTGATTGCTCAGTGGCAGGGTCATCGAAGTTAGCAAGGTAGCTGCCCGACGTTCACAACCCTGCTCTTCTCCCTCTTATCCTCCTTAGATTGTTTTTAGTATATTTTCAGACTCATCATTGTATTCAGACTTGAGTAGATGCTCGTGACTTGTGACACCCCGATATCAGGCTTGTGTATTTATTCCGCACTGTTCATTTAGACTTACATTATGAGATATTTGATTAATTCAAGGCTTAGAAATGACTTTTATTGAATAATGGTTAAATTCGGGAATTGTGTCGCCTGACCTAGTTTCACGATAGGCGCCATCACAACCGGGTCGATTTTAGGGTCGTGACATTTGTCAATGATGATGAGACCCAAAAAAAAAAAAAGGAACCAATACCAATCTATTGAAGTAGAGAGATATATTTAATCCAAGCTAAAAATATAAATTAAGTTGCCTTTTTGTCACATTTAACACCTGATGAAACAAAAACCATATATTGTAGTCACCTCTAACCTGTACCTGCAGATGCACATATAGCAGCCACAGTGTTTGATAATTCAATAAAAATAAGGTAGTTGAATACCTCTCAACATATCGTGTTTCAAAGCTCATTTATTGCAAATAGATTATCAAGACTCGTATCTTCAAGACCATTGGTATTAAATTTTTCGTTTTAATGTCATTTTTATAATTTGAGAAAACCTCTAAGGACCATTGAAATTAAATACTCATTATATCACTACGAATTTTGAAAAGATAATATATATAGATATATGTGTGTGTGGGTGTGTCTTTCTCAAATTGTCAGGATGATAGCAAAGACAGTGGATCTTTTTATCTTTTTTAAAATCAACTATAAGAACTATTGAACTTAAAATGGAATTTGACTTCATATATATCTTAAAACCTTTAACAATTAAACATATTAACAACCTTAATACTATTAAGTGACTCCAAAAGTACCGTTGCTTAATCAAAAACAAAAGCAATCAGTTATTTGCTTAACTCATGCTTTAGGAATACAACCACATAAGTTTACAAACACAACATAGATAACAGATAAAATATATAATAATTGGCTAAGTATATAAACGTGACACTGAAAATATAATCTGCTGTAAGTTACACGAAGCAAACTCTAGAAGGTAGGTATAATTCAATTATATCGAAATAGGGGCAAACCATAAAAAGTTACACATCCACGAGACAAATGAGAAGCTACATAATCAACTCTCTGACTTTAACAAAACTTCAAATCGTGGCACTATCTATTCAATAACCTTATTATTGCAGCGAATGATTATTTGGAATATTCTTAGAATTAAGACTACAGTCAGCTCCCCCATAGAGCAAATGCTGATCGATTTAGAAAAAAAAATACAAAAACAATTTGACAAAAAAAAAATTGAATCGCTAAGCAATTCAAAAGGTCAAAGAGAGGTCCTTCTTTTATATTTCACTAGCTATCTTTCGTCGATATTTCAGATGAGCAAAAATGGGTAGGGAAATTAATTTCTAAATCAAACGAGAAAACTCGAAAATCACCTAAAACATTTGAATCTTTCATACAAATCTACTTCATTTAAATTTAATTAAGTCTAATAAAGAATGTACGTGGCTGGCCATTACAATGTCGGCAGAGGTGCTTCACTATAATCTATATATATCTATAATTGAGGGCCCTAAGTCCGATGACGTGACTCTTAAATAACTGCAATTGAATTTCCTCCGCTTTAGTTTTTTTTGCAACTTAAACCTCAAATTGAAGAAGAACCAAAACGCTTCACGTACCCAACTGCTTATACACGCACCACTTCGAAAAAAACATTCTATAAATTTTCAACCCCGTTTTCCCTGTTCAACTTCCCACAGACTTCTAACTTTGTTATTTTATTTCTATAAACTCAACTTATTTGCCTTCTTTGTCTATTTCTTCTTTCTCTATGCTTACACAAATTCCGTTTCCTTTGACGCCAATGAAGACATCCGAAGAACACCATCACCCGACCACTGTTTCAGGTATTCACTCCATAATTGTCGGACTGTAATTCGTTCAAGGACAATGTCTTTAAATGCAGATTATATTTGTACTGCTTAACTCTTTTGTGTTTCGATAGATTAGTATCATTAAATATAGTATTGCAATATTACCACTATTATACTTTTCCTGCTCTACCTTCTTATGTTATGCTTGAAGATCAATACATGCATTTAACACATGAGTTGTAGAAAAGGAAATAGGTGAAAGAAAGGAAATGTAAGAAGTAAAATCATTCTCTGGGTAACTACATCCCTATGAGACTATTTTAAGGAGTCTGCTCCTTAATCAATTCATTTATCAGACTGTGAATTAAGTATATTTGTCTTTTGTCATTTTAATTGAGGAATTAAATACGTGCATTCGACACTGCATATGACCTTTCACTGTTTTGGGGAAGTAGCTTGAAACTGGTTTGAGGCGAACTAATATATATACACATCACCACTGTATACTTCAAATCATTGCAAAGCCTGTTTGAGCTGCCTGATGACTTCTTCTATTGCAGGCGTTTATATTGGTTTTTTCCGACCTTGCACTCCAGTCGTTAGAGCCAATATGTCCGAGAATGTTGATTTCGGTGAAATTTTTTCCTGCTGTTTTTCTTCTTCGGATTTTACATTGTTTATCCTGAGATTGAAATTTATGTATTAACAAAAAAGTGTGAAAAAAGAAGCAAAAATGAAAATAACATCTGAAATTGGTGTTTGCAACATATATAAGTTTTATAATTATATTGAAGTATGCTTAGTATGTTAAAAGTGACATAATTTTTTTTGTTTCCATTGTGTTTATACTTGCCTGTAACCTGAGGTATATGGAGATTCTTGGTCAAACTCCATGTTGAAATTGTACTTATATGGTCGTCGCACAAAGGAACAAGCAAAGTGAAAGAAAAGAGAGGACGAACACTCTTCCCACTTTCCTTCTCCGAGGGAAAAAATATATTGTGCCCAACTCTAATTGATATTGTTCTTTATTCATGAAACTTATATAATTATTTGAATCTAAGAGATATATTTCTACGTCTCGTATTCTTGATTTTTCTTCATCTTTAGGTTGATATGTAGCAATAAAGTTTGTATCTTTTGGTCATTTTATTGTCCATTTTGTAAGATTTACTTAATCTTGAATGTGTTCACTTAATAAAACTTTCATCTAACATTTATGCATGGATAAAATGTCCAGTCAATTTTTCATGGACACATAACGAGATAACGATGTTGCTTTTTTCATTTGGATATGTAATGAGGTAAAATGTTACCTTTCTCACACGGATACATAGTGAAGCAAAGATGGTGCCTTTCTCATTTCAGATTGAGATGGGAACTCTTGAAATGGATTGGAGTAATATTTGAACATTTTGAATATTCATTTTCAGTAAAAGAGCAGACACTTGGACGTTTATCTTTGTTAGCACTTTTTTTTCTCGGAATTTGTTTTGTTGGATTTTGGATTATGCTAGTAGACTTTATTTTGTAGATACCATGAGAACGGCGGGCTATTCTGATATCATTGTTTTAATAGACGTCGAAAGGTGGTGGTGCTAGCAGCAAGTATTCCAGTTGTTTATACAAGAGATGATCCTGGATAACGTCGTGGTTATATGTTGTGACAAATTAAAACTTAATTAATCATCTCATCATTTTTTCATCATTCGCTTACAACTTAGATATCATGAGTTTTTATCGAAGTAGCATCACAAATGTTATTTATTATATATTTTTTGTCCTTTTTTTGCCTTTTTCACTCTATATTTTGCCCCTTTAAAGATTTTTGGTTCTTTTGTTTTCCTTTTAACCTTCTTAAAGTCTTCCACATAGTGATTGTCAAAACTTTAAACTGAAAGAGGCAATTAAGTATTTTGGTCTTTTGCTCAACTATATTTTATTTTTAATTCTTTTCAGTTTTTGGTGTGTGTCCGATGCCTCTTCATTTTTATTAGCCTATTTTCTGTCCATCCTACATCCTTTTGTTTTCTTCTTTGTTTTCTTCTCAGTGTGTATTTTGATGGAATCATAAGATATTGAATTTTGTGAGATAAACTTTGAGATGTATTTACATTGGGAGCATATTATTTATCTATGCGAATGGTAATTCTTATATGTTCTTGAATATGGTATGATCAGTAAGTGCTCCGCTTCAGTTGGAATTAGTGTAAGTATGATGTAGTCCTTTTAGTTTTTGTTGTTCAATTAGTTTTGATTGTTATTTAACTATTTCATGAGCATTAGAACTACTATCGATTTTTTTTTTTCAAAACGACTATTTCCTATTGTTGTTTTAGATTTATTGGAGAAACTTTGCTGTTGTTATTTATAGAAATACAGAAGGACCAAGTTTTAAGTATGGCGAGCATTTGGCATCAAACACGTAAGTTATGCATCTAAACCTTTTTATATGTGCTTATGTGACATAAGTTTCCTTCTTCTTTTTTTCCCTGAAATATTTGAACACTTCTATAAAATGGAAATATTCATGCATCATTATGGATCTGTTTTAGAATTTCTGCTCTTCCACTATCTTGATTCGTTGAGTTTAGTTTCTGCATATGTATTATGCTTATAGGTTTATGACTTTGCTCTTCCTAATTCTCATTATAGTGTTGTTACTATCTGTAGCACCATTATGAAAACATATTTTCTTACTAGCTTCTAAGAATTTTTAGTGGTGACAGACTTCATTTTCTCAGTGGTCTCTACAATTGTCTCTCTTCCTGTGCTCGGTAAATTACTACTATTATGTTAAGGCTAAGATGTCAAGGTTCTTCCTTCCCAATTTCTACTTTAGATGTGTAGAGAATATTAAATTTTATCTTGGCTTAGGAATTTTTTACAGTGAGTATATATACACGTTTTATTTAAACCATTTCT
This sequence comes from Nicotiana sylvestris, assembly GCF_000393655.2. Taxonomy (NCBI): domain Eukaryota; kingdom Viridiplantae; phylum Streptophyta; class Magnoliopsida; order Solanales; family Solanaceae; genus Nicotiana; species Nicotiana sylvestris. The sequence continues at coordinate 120,448,666 of NC_091061.1, forward strand.
CCCATATTTAATCTATTGATTGTGTGAATTCTAGCGAAATGTCATGGCATTTTGTCTTGATAATATATTACTATATACCAACCATGCCATTTTGGTCATTCAAATTTAGGTGCTATTGGAATTTCGGACTCAAATCTGTTTGTGAGGAGGGTTTATAGAAGCATCAAATGCAACTATCTTTTGATGGAGAAGATAAAAGCATGACTCTGCTGGTCCATTTGGGTGATATTGGAGGTGAGGCCAAGAAAAATCTCATGAACCAATTATCATTGTGGGTGTCCAATGGGTTTAATTATGGTAGCCACTTCTGCTCGAATTTTGGGAAGCCCTGAATTTCTTTTTTGTCTGTGAAGAAGATCATTTATTTCCTTTATACTTATATTAGAATGAAAGAGAATTTAAATGATTTAATGCTAGCTTAATAAGAGTTTCAAATGTAATGTGGTTACCCTCCAATACTAGAGAATGAGGTGCCTTGAGATGAAGTTGCTGGTGCCACATGCTTGATTTGTGTTGTGTAAATCTTTATTGTTATAAATGTTATGACTATAAATTTTATTATTAATAAAGTTCTGAGACATGCTCATTTCTGCTTATGGTTCTTGCTTAATATGGTTTCGTAGCTTTTGAAATAGTCCAAGTCATCTTCATTAAAAATGGCATTTACTAAATGGTATGATAACCAAAGCGTTGGTATATATTATGCTAAACATGAAATTGGTTATTCCATATCATACTGATATAACCTCTTTTCAGTTTTTTTTAAAAGAAAAGTATATTGCGGATGAATCTAATTTGACGGCTAAATCTTTGACTGATAATAACATTTATTGGTGGCCAAAATGCTTTACATGACTTTGTTTTTGCGCAATTAAAATGGATACAAGGATACAAAGCCTGAGGTTGAGGCTAAGAATAGTGTCAGTGAAGCCATATTAACCAAAGCGAAAGAAGCACCACCAATAGCAGCACAGACACCAAAGACTTGATAGTATGATAGTAAATAACAAATAAATCAGTTTAGCTAGGGACTATTCTACTCTCTATACGTTAAAGCTTTTTAATAATCATCTCCTATACTATTTTAGTAAGACCAAAACTGGATTCATTACTCATCATTTTTTAAGTTGTTATTTAAAGCATTATTTTTGTGTCTTAGATAGTGGAGCACTATAGTACTATGGGATTCACTTTCATATAGACGAAGGACGGAATATTTTATCTGAAAGTAGAACTCAGTGAGTAAAGACTAAAAAATTTAATTTTTAATTGTGTAAAAAACTTTTCACTATTAATATAATTTTACCAATTCTCATATGTCATTATCCATTGTAATAGTTCATAGTAAAATCATGAAAGAAATTTTTATAAGTACAGATTGATTTTCTTTTATATGTCATTACTTATTCAGCCATGTTTTAGCTTTTTCTAATCGCGTGCAGCGCGAGCAAATTAACTAGTGGTTAATCTAATTTGTAGTCTGTCTTAAATATGCTCCAAAGTCAATAGCTTAGTCAAATTATATATATATATATTTTAATTAGTTTGATAATTTCTCATATTATTAGTAGTTAGGTCGAAGCTTGTGCAAGATACCAATTAGCTACAGTAAGTTGCTATAATGAACTCAAAAGGACTAAAATATTAATTTATTAACGTTAATTACGCTTGTGAGTTGTGACTATTAGAATTACCACGATCTTGCAAATACATTTTAATTACTAATTGGACAGTCAAACTTGTTTTTATTTTAACTCTAGTTTCTGGAAAAGTAGTTGCTCGTTGTATTACGTCGTAGTTATTATAAAATTTGTTTACAAAAGTATTTGTTAATGGATTCGATAGACATGAGATACCATCAAACAACATGCCACTCTTAAAATGCTATTCCACAATCTTCTTCATGTTATAAATATATTATATTATGGATGTTCATTTAATACTCCGTTGTAAATAAACTTTCTGGAGAAGCTTATCCATATGAGAGTCCACCGTAAATATGTTTATCTATTTAAGTACTCTATTGGAAATAAGCTTTCTGAAGAAGCTTATCACTTCGATACCCGATTATGAATAAACATTAACCCCGGTAAAAGATTATCCATACCAGATATAATAAGCTTATCACTTCGGTACCCGGTTATGGATAAACATTACCCCCAGTAGAAGTTTATCCATACCGGGTATAATAAGCTTATCTTTTCAGTACCCGGTTATGGATAAACATTACCCCCGGTAGAAGATTATCCATACCGGATATAATAAGTTTATCCATTCAGTACTCCGTTATGGATAAATATTGCTCTCAGTAGAAGATTATCCATATCTGATACAGCAGCAGCTTACACAGCAGCTTGTAGTAGCAGCTTACACAACAGCTTATAGTAGCTTACACTGCAGCTTGTAGTAACAGCTTACACAGCAGTTTGTAGTAGCAGCTTACAGAGCAGCTTCCTTTCTTCTATAAATAAAAGAGATTTCAGTTCATTATGTACATCAGTTTGAGTTCGAATAATATATCAGTTTCTCTCTATACTTGTCTTTACTTTACAGTCTTTGTTTTATAACACTTCAGTCTTTATAGTGATACATTATTTTTTTAATATATTCTGGATAGAAACTATACACACCTATCAACAAATTAAGAAACTTTACATATATCTTTTTCCTGTTTTTAAGTACTCTTTGACCAAAAGAGAACCAAGTGGGTAATCTAAATCCTAACAAAAAGGTTACAACATCGGTATGCCGTTTAGATCATTTCAGTGAACTCTCAAGGAGCACTATATATACACTTGATTACATTAGTACTGTATTTATTATGCCGATGATTATCTACAAGTGAAAGTGCACGCAGTATACTTCATTCATCACAAAAAGAATAGAACGGAATGAAAGAAAAGCATACCAATGACATAGTTTAAATTTATCTTTTCGGCTTCGACTCTTTTCGTACGTAAGATTATGTTCAGCATAACAACAAAAGAAAAATCAGGCTTCTAGCTAACACCTTGAACGTATGTCTCTAATCACCTCTATCTCCACCCCGGCTCTTATATGCTTTAAATTCCTTTCCCACTTATGCTTCTCCGGAATGGATATAAATATATTTGGGTACACATTATATTTTACTTATCGAGCTCGTCCTGCAGTTTTTTCTAATTAGTTCCAAAAGAATGAGTTACTTTAGTTCACCTTGCTTAAAATTAATTAAATTGATACCTTTAAAAAATATGATAAATAAATTATAACGAACATAGAAACAATACTCATGACTGCATGTGACTCAAATTAAAAACAAAAAGTAATAAACATAGTCATGTAAGTATTAATCCTAACCAATCAAATCTGTCTAAACTAATTAAAGGAAATAATAGATCAGAAGCCTAACTGAAGTAAAAAAGAATAGTTTTTGCCTAAAGCATGAACCACAATTGTTCTGTCTGTACTCAAGTTCGCCACTATAGATATTTTGTTGTGCAACTTTATAGTGTGTGATAAAGAAAGGCTGGAATATAAAAATATTATAACCATCAAAAATGAAAGAAACTAACAATCAAATAGTCAGGTGTACAAAGTATTTCGCATTTAAACTGAGTCTGGAAAGTGATGTAAAGAAAATAACAATCAAAAGTTGAATAATTAAAATAAGTTTAATTTACAAGCTGACTGACTACAAAGTCAGTATAATAAAAATGAAACAAGTGAATAATAACGATGCCACATCAAAGAAGAAAGAAAAGGATAGTATTTTACTACTATAACATCTTATCTTTCCAAAAAGGATGTTGCTGTGACGAATGCATAAACACATCCACAATTATCATTTGCATAAGAAGTCATTCTATATTTTGGCAAATGAAACAAAAATAAGGGAGAAAATGCCAAAAGAAACATGTCTGTCCAGCAAATACCGTAATAAACTTCAAAAGAAGATCTTCACAACAAAACACACTCAGTCTCTTCATTGTTAAGAATAGAGGAGGCGTAATTAAGATGATACATTGAAAGACGATGAATAGGAAAGGATTATGCGGCTTTTAAGTTTAGCCAAAGCACATAATAATTATTCAATTAGTAAAAACTAAGAGGAATATGCAAGATGGAGGTGTTTTAAGAGGACTAATGAAGGGGTGTGGCTCTTCGTAGTGCAATATTATAACCGTAGAAGATGAACAAACAATTAATCAATGAATAATTAAGACAATTAAACTCACAAAATATCTGTCAACGAAACTGATTGAATAATTCTCCATATTCACCCAGTTAAAAGTAACAAAAGTATTTATTTAGTGGAAGGTCAATTTTTGGCTCAAGAATAAAATGGTCATAGTTTTTAAAAGGATATATTAGTAATTTAATTTTGAAGACAGGGTGTTCCCACTTTTAGTATAGTATAGTATAGTGTATATATATATACATATATATATATATATGACATTATGATTTTAATCGTACACATGGTAATAATTTACCCGTATTTAATATTTACATCAACTCAATAAATATATGACACATATTTTCACATGTCAACGTGTATAGTTTCAAATATTTGATTTTACCTTGAAAATTGAATAGACGCATTTGTTTACCCGTAAAATGGTACAGTTGAATTTATTCGTAATTTTTAGATAAGTGAACTAATTTGATCCTAAAATTAAGAAATAACTGAAGAAAAATATAATACTTAGCCTTAAAATGTAGATGAAATAGCAGAGTTGACGAATCCGGGAACAAGGTTTCCGGGCACAATAATGATGAGATCAAAAAGCGATAAAGTAAAATTGTATGTAAGTTCTGTATAGAATGTAATGTAAGTTAGCCAGAAAATTCATGTCCTTTACAATGATAACTGAGCTATCTATTTATAGCTGTGTCTAGGGAAGGAGGTTTTAGGATCGTGCCCTCCTTTAATGATAAGTGCCCTCCATTAGGGTTTAGAATGTAATGTAAGTTAGCCAGAAAATTCATGTCCTTTACAATGATAACTGAGCTCTCTATTTATAGCTGTGTCTAGGGAAGGAGGTCTTAGGATCGTGCCCTTCTTTAATGTCAACATGAGGTATGCCAAATTCCCTATAACAGGTCGTCGCCCTTAATCCTACAGAATATTCCTTATTAAATGCTATCGTGCGCAGAGCATTTAATACACCTTTATGATCGTTATTCCTTCCGGTGATAAGCGAAATAGTTGCGTTCGGCGGCTATCTCCATATTGGGTTCCACGTTTCCTTTCTTTAGTTGACCACGTGTCATATCGTATTTTACCCTATACAAATAGTCCCCCTACTTGTTATGTCACTAGGAAGTTGGTAGAAACACTCTTTTTGGCGGGAATTACTATAACTCTCTTTGCAGGCTTCTGACGGTTGATTAGACGCACGTCTCTCCGAATTTAATGCCTCGAACACGTGTCATCCCACGATTCAGCACCAACTTTGCCGATTATTGAGGTAATCATGGCCATGAATTTAGCCACCAAAATTTTACTTATACGGTTCATCCTTTTTTTCCTTTGTATTCCATAATTTCTCGAACTTCTAACTTACATCTTTGTTTTTCATCTTTTCTCTAATTCTTTTCAAACCAAAAGATTTTCCTTCCTCTTATTCAATGGCTTCTTCTTTCAAACGTGTTGGTTCTTCAAAGAACAAGAACAATACCGAGGACTCTACTCCTCCAACGGTGGGTTCCATCATCCCTAGAAGTCTTAATAACACAAATGACTTTGAGAAATTCCCTACTGCTAACCCTCGTTCATGGGCTGTCAGTATGCATCCTTCTTCAATTCGCCCTTCCAGTATTCCTACTGTGAAGGAAGAGTGTCGTTGTCATAAGTTTGATATTATTGCTCGTGATCTATCGGAGTGAGTGACCCTTCCCGAGGAGGGTTTTACATATTTTTACACATACCTCTTTACTTTGGGTGCTTTTCTTTAAGTGGAGAGCTGGATTCCGTGATTGCAAAATTTTGCCTTCGCTACCAAGTATGTTTGACACAAGTAAGTCCTTCTGTGTGGAGGACGGTCGCCAGTCTTCAACGCTTGTGCCAGGAGACTGGAGAAGAGCTAATATTAGCTCGCATGATAAACTTTTACTCCCCAAGATTTTCTAGAGGGGTATGATAAACCTATGCAAACGTGGTCACCACACCCTGTTGACTAGCATGGATGATGATAACTACTGTTGGTAGACGGAACAGTTCGTTACAGTTGCCACATATTATTCCGTCAACGGCTTCATCCTTTCTGGCCGCTTGGAACCGTACTCGTAAGACCTCTATTTAGTATATTTTCTTTCACTAAATATTCTTCCATGGCCATATTGATTCTTCATCCTTCGCATATTTCAGCAACTCAATGGACCCCATCGGTGGTGGAAGGCCTTGACCGGTGGGTTTAGAAGATCTTGGACCTTACAACACCTCAAACTCGTTTGTGGAAAGAAACGAGTGGAAGGCCAAAAATCATGGTAATTTTAACTTAACTTGCCTCTATTTTTATGTGGAGAACTTGGTTGAACCTTCTGACTTGTTCATAAAATTAGGTCTACTCGCGGGCTCTGTTGTTGTCCATGAGGAGGATGTCTTGGCTGATCCCGCTGATGTAACAAGGCTGCTTCAAGAGGCACTTACTTGAATAGGTATCTTCGGGCCTACTTCGAGCGCAAATGTTTCACCACGGGGTCTCCGGTCGGAGAATAAGTGTGACGACCCAAAGGGGTCATGACCTGTTGCTAATCGAATCCCGTGTCTCCGAGGCCTTGAAAACCTCATTTAGGGTTGCCCCGATTTGTGTGCGCAGTACAGGCGCATAGCTGAAAAGCTTAAATATGAAATTCTGTGAAAAGTGCTAAGTTTTGATATTAAAATGAATAAATTTGACTTCGATCAACATTTTGGGTAAACGAACCCGGACCCGTGATTTGACGGTCTCAGAGGGTCCGTAGGAAAATATGGGACTTGGGCGTATGCCCGGAATCGAATTCCGAGATCCCAAGCCCGAGAAATAAATTTTTGAGTGAATGGTTTTCTTGAAATAATTAAGGAAATTGGAAATGCAATTTGATTAGAAGACTATGGTATCGGGCCCCTATTTTGGTTCTGGCGCCTAGTACAAGTCTTATATATATTTTGAATCACTCCTGTAAAGTTTGGTTAAAAACGGACATCGTTTGGCGTGATCCGGACCCTAATTGGGAAATTGATGCTTAAAAGGAAATCTGAGAAAAAATTCATTGATCTTGAGGCTTAATTCGATGTTCATGATGTTATATTGATGATTTGATCACACGAATATGTTCGTAGAGTGTTTTTGAGGTAGTTTGCATACTTGAGTTAGAGCTTCGAGGGCTCGGGGTGAGTTTCGAGTAGGTTCCGGGATGTTGTAGGCTTAAAAGATCAGATGTTGCAGGTTCAGGAAAATATTGCAGGCCTCTGAACCCTTTAGCACGGCCCGCGAGGAATCGCGTGCGGCCGCGGTCGCCTTTGCGCGGTCTGCGGTGGGTGCTGTGCGGCCGCGGTCCATGCGGGGCAAAGATCCGTAGGTCTTCAGGAGGGGCCAGCGCGGCCGCGGTCGGCTTAGCACAGTCCGCAGTGGGGGCTTCAGAGGGGTATAAATTCACGTGAATTTCAGTTATTTTTACACTTTTCAAAACCCCAAAACGTAAGAGGCGATTTACTAAACAACTTTTCTTCTCCAAAATGATTGGTAAGTGATTTCTACCTCATTTTCTTCACTCCTTAAAATCTTTTAACATGATTTCAACTTAAAATCAAAGATTTTCATGGGGGAACATGGGTGTTTTGGGTAGAACCTAGGTTTTTTCTAAAATTGGGGATTTGGACCTCAATTTGGGATCCGATTTCAAAATAAATTATACATTTGGATTCGTGGGGGAATGGGTAAACGGGTTTTGGTCCGAACCTCGGATTTCGACTATGTGAGTCCGGGGGTGATTTTGACATTTTTTGAGTAAAACTTTGGAAAAACTCATTTTCATGCATTGGGGTTGATTCATGTAGCACTTATTGATGTAATTAAGTAAATTGTGACTAGATTCGAGCGGATTGGTGGTGGAATCAAGAGGTAAAGGTAATTGAGGCTTGAATTCTGTTCGTTGCATCGAGGTAAGTGTTTGGTCTAACCTTAGCTTAAGGGATAAGGAGTTGAGTCTTATTTGTTACGTGCTAATTGTCGAGTACGACGTATAAGCATGGTGACGAGTATCTATATGTTGGTGTCTAGCATGACCGTGAGTTTTTATATTGCGGATATTCTGATTTGTTGTATCTTCCATGCCTTAATGATGATTTCTATATATTGTAACAAGCATGTGAAAGAAATTATGATCCTTAAACTTCGAGGAGCATTGGCTCGAGTTATAATACGAATTATGAAAGGATATGAGATGATTGAACCCCTATGGTACGTTAGCTTAAGTGGTAAAGTGAGATAAGAAGTGAAAGTGAAAGAAAGATAAAGAATTATTAAATTTCTCCCTTGCCGGGATGTTTGTTGCTTTGTTGATTATCTCCCTTGCCGGGATGCTAAGAATATTGATATTGTTCCCTTGCCGGGATTTAGATGTTTAATTGTATTCCCTTGCCGGGATTTCTACCATTATTTGTCTACTCCCTTGCCCCTTTGTTTGTGATTGTTGTTTGGGTGAGGAAGAGTGTTAAAGCACGAAGGGTGATGCCGTGCATTGTTTGCTATTGTGAGGAAAGAGTGTAAAACACGAAGGGTGATGTCGTGCCGTACGATGTACATTTTGTAACGATATTCATTGATTATATGGTGAGGAAAGAGAGTAAAAGCACGAAGGGTGATGCCGTGCACATTTTTATTATATGATTGCTTTTGTGAGGACGAGAGTAAAAACACGAAGGGTGATGCCGTGCATTTGTTGGTTTCTGATTCCTTATTGAAATTCGAGTCATATTGTTTCTTTCATTACTTGTTGTTATTTGATTTACTTCGAGTTTATAGATTCCCTTACCCTATTTGCCTTGTGATTGTTGTTTGGGTGAGGAAGAGCATAAAGCACGAAGGGTGATGTCGTGTATTGTTTTTGGTGAGGACGAGAGTAAAAGCACGAAGGGTGATGCCATGCAAATTGTTGACTTGTGATTCTTGTTGATATTCTAGCTTTGTCGCTTCTTTCTTTATTGAGGATTCTATTTGAAACTGTTATCTCCCCACAACATGTTTCCCCTTCCTACATTTATTGGTTATTTTTGTATCTCTTTTCTGCTGTATATATATGAACTGCACAGGTTTATTTGGAGTCTGGTCCTAGCCTCGTCACTACTTCGTCGAGGTTAGGCTGGACACTTACCAGCACATGGGGTCGGTTGTGCTGATACTACACTTTGTGCTCTTTTGCACAGATCCAAGTTTTGGACAGCAACAATAGCGCGGGAGCCAGTCTTCAGTCCAACGAGACACCGAGGTAGCCTTGCAGGCGTCCGCGGGCCCGGCGTCTTCTCTATCTTTTATTCCAGTCTGTTATCTTCTGTATTTCAAGACAAACAACTTATATTTTTCTTTCACACGGTTGTATTCAGTACTCTTAGAAGTTCGTGAGTAATGTGACACCAGTTCTTGGGTAGAGGCATATGTTGATTTCTGCATTATTGTTCAGTCTCTTAAATTTACGTCTTCCGCATACTTATTTAATTCCGTTGCTTTCATGTTATCATTGATAATTATTAAGAGAAGTAATTGTTAATGAAGTAAGTAGTTAAGGATTGGCTTGCCTAGCTCACATTAGTAGGCGCCATCATGACTCCCGAGGGTGGGAAATTCGGGTCAGGACAAGTTGGTATCAGAGCTCTAGGTTACATAGGTCTCACAACTCACGGACAAGCTCAGTAGAATCTAAGGGATCGGTACGGAGACGTCTGTATTTATTCCCCAGGGGCTACAGAGTTAGGAAAATCTCACATTTATTCTTTCTTGTCGTGCGGATTTGTTCCTCAAATGATAATTGAACTTCTACTCTGTTTTTCGCAGATGGCGAGAACACGCGCTTCCTCATCTACTGCTCACCAGCCCGATCCCCCTACAGCAGCTCCCACTAGGGGCAGAGAGCGAGGTCGAGGCTGTGCTAGAGGCCGAGGTAGGGGCAAAGCTCAGCCCCGAGTAGAAACACCAGTGGAGGAGCCTCAGGTTGATTTTGAGGAGGAGGTTCTGGCCCCAGCAGTTCCAGTTGGCCCAGCTCATGTCCCAGAGGGGTTCATTGCCACCCCAGTTCTTCAGGACGCTCTGGTCCGATTGGTGGGCCTCATAGAGAGTGTCACCCGAGCGGGTTTGCTTCCAGTAGCACCAGCCACTTCTCAGGTTGGACGAGGGGCTCAGACTCCTGCTATGTGCACTCTGGAGCAGGTATCTCCCTAGGTTCAGGTTCCAACGGTTCAACCAGCTGTGGCAGTTCAGCCGGGTGTAGTGGTTCAGACCGATGATGGAGCGACTATGTTCGCCGATGCTTTGTGGAGGCTGGATAAGTTCACCAAGCTCTTCACTTCTATATTCAGCGGTGCATCTACTAAGGATCCCCAGGATTTTCTGGATAGTTGTCATGAGGTTCTTCGGAACATGGGGATCGTTGAGACCAATGGAGTTGATTTTGCTACCTTTCGTCTGTCTGGATCCGCCAAGACTTGGTGGAGGGATTATTGCTTAGCTAGACAAGCCGGTTCACCATCTTTAACTTGGGAACAGTTCACGGAGTTGTTTTTAGTGAAGTTTCTCCCCGTGACTTAGAGAGAGGCCTTTCAGAGGCAGTTTCAGCACCTCCAGCAGGGTTCCACGACGTTCACCCAGTATGAGACCAGGTTCATCGATCTAGCTCGCCATGTTCTTGTCATACTTCCCACCGAGAGAGAGAGGGTGAGGAGGTTTATTGATGGTCTTATTCAGCCGATTCGTCTTCGGATGGCCAAGGAGACTGGAAGTGAGATCACTTTCCAGGAGGCGGCCAATGTGGCCCACAGAGTTGAGATGGTTCTATCATAGTGAGGTGGTCATGGGTCGGATAAGAGGCCCCGTCATTCAGGCAGATTCAGTGGTACCTCGTCTGGAGGTAGAGATTCATATGGTAGAGGCCATCCTCCTAGGCCCTTTCAGTCAGCTCTCTAGGTCTCATATGATACTTCAGGTGGTCGTGGTTCTCAGACGCATTATTCTGATCAGCATCCTTACAGTGCGCCACCAGCTCCCATCAGTGCACCGCCGCTTCAGAGTTTCCGAGGTGGTCATTCAGGTCGACAGGGCCAACAGTTTTAGCAGCCGAGGGCTTGTTACACTTGTGGTGATCTGGGTCACATTGCCAATTTTGCCCTTGAGCACCGGGTAGCTCTCAACATCAAGGTTCTCGTGTGATGGTATAGGCACCAGGTGTTCCACAGCCCGCCCAGCCAGTTAAAGGTGGGGGTAGAGGTGCTAGAGATGGAGGTAGAGGTCCTAGAGGTGGAGCTCAGGCCGCTAGAGGTGGAGGCCAGCCAGCAGCAGGCCGTCCTAGAGAGGTAGTTCAGGGTGGTGGGGCCCAGCCCCGATGCTACGCCCTTCCAGCTAGGCCCGAGGCTGAGGCTTTAGATGCAGTTATTACAGGTACTATTCTGGTTTGTGATAGGGATGCTTCAGTGTTATTTGATCCGGGGTCTACGTATTCGTATGTGTCGTCTTATTTTGCACCGTACCTAGTCATGCCTAGCGATTCACTGAGTATTCCTATTTATGTGTCTACACCGATGGGTGATTCTATCGTGGTCGATCGAGTTCATCATTCTTGTATTGTGGTGATTGGAGGTCTTGAGACTCGTGTTGATTTGTTGCTTTTAGATATGGTCGATTTCGATGTTATATTGGGGATGGACTGGTTATCCCCGTACCATGCTATCTTGGATTTCCATGCCAAGACTATGACCCTAGCATTACCGAATTTGCCCTGCTTAGAGTGGAGAGGGACTCCTGGTCATTTTACCCGCAGTGTCATTTCGTATGTGAAGGCTCGGCGTATGGTCGAGAAGGGGCGTTTGGCTTATTTGGCTTATGTTCGTGATTCCAGTGCTGAGGTCCCCTCTATTGATTCTATGCTTGTGGTTCACGAGTTTCCTGAGGTCTTCCCTTCAGACCTGCTGGGTATGTCACCCGACCGGGATATTTATTTTTTTATTAATTTAGCTTCGGGTACCCAACCCATTTCTATTCCGCCATACCGTATGGCCTCGTTTGAGTTGAAAGAATTGAAGGAGCAGTTACAGGACTTGCTTGAGAAGGGTTTCATTAGACCCAGCGTTTTGCCTTGGGGTGCATCGGTGTTGTTTGTTAAGAAAAAAGATGGTTCGATGAGGATGTGCATTGATTACCGCAGTTGAACAAGGTCACAATCAAGAATAAGTATCCACTACCGAGGATTGATGATTTGTTCGATCAGCTTCAGGGTGCCAAGGTATTTTCAAAGATTGACTTGAGATCTGGCTACCATCAAATGAGTATTAGGGCATCCAATGTCCCTAAGACGAAATTCCGTACTCGGTATGGGCATTATGAGTTCTTGGTTATGTCATTCGGGTTAACAAATGCCCCAGCAGCTTTTATGGATTTGATGAACCGAATGTTCAGGCCTTATTTGGATTCGTTCGTGGTCGTCTTCATTGATGATATTTTGATATATTCCAGCAGCCGGGAGGAGTACGAGCAGCAGCTCAGAGTGGTTCTTCAAACTCTGAAGGATAGTCAATTATATGCTAAGTTTTCGAAGTGTGAGTTCTAGTTCAGTTCAGTTGCATTTTTGGGTCATATTGTGTCCGCAAAGGGTATTGAGGTTGATCCGAAGAAGATTGAGGCAGTCAAGAACTGGCCTAGACCAACCTCAGCTACAGAGATTCGGAGTTTCTTGGGATTAGCAGGCTACTATCGTCGGTTAGTTGAGGGGTTTTCATCTATTGTAGCCCCGATGACCAGGTTGACTCAGAAGGGTGCCCAGTTCAGATGGTCAGACGAGTGTGAGGTGAGCTTTCAGGGTCTTAAGACAACTCTAACTACGACACCGGTGTTAGTTCTGCCCACAGGTTCAGGGCCTTACACCGTTTATTGTGATGCATCTCGTATTGGGCTTACTAAAGTGTTGATGCAGGAGGGCAAGGTCAATGCCTATGCTTTGAGGCAGTTGAAGATCCATGAGAAGAACTATCCAGTGCGTGATTTAGAGTTGGCAGTCATTTTTCATGCATTGAAGATTTGGAGGCATTATCTTTATGGCGTGGCATGTGAGGTATTCACTGATCACAAGAGTCTTCAGTATTTGTTCAAGTAAAAGGAATTGAATTTGAGGCAGAGGAGGTGGTTGGAGTTGTTGAAGGATTATGATATCACTATCTTATATCACCCGGGAAAGGCCAACGTGGTGGCCGATGCTTTGAGTAGAAAGTCAGCCAGTATGGGCAGTCTTGCTTATATTCCAGTCGGTGAGAGGCCGCTTGCTTTGGATGTTCAGGCTTTGGCCAATCGATTTGAGAGATTGGATATTTTTGAGCCTAGTCGAGTATTAGCTTGCACGGTCGCTCGTTCTTCGTTATTGGAGCATATCCGTGATTGACAATTTGATGATCCCCATTTGTATGTCCTTAGAGACACGGTGCAGCGTGGAGGTGCCAAGCAGGTTACCTTTGGTGATGATGGAGTTCTGAGATTGTAGGGTCGAGTTTATGTGCCTAATGTGGATGGGCTTCGAGAGTTGATTTTAGAGGAGGTCCATAGTTCCCGGTACTCTATCCATCCGGGCGCCGCGAAGATGTATCAGGATTTGCGGCAGCATTATTGGTGGCGTAGAATGAAGAAAGATATTGTGGCATATGTGGCACGGTGTTTGAATTGTCAGTAGGTTAAGTACGAGCATCATAGTCCTGGTGGTTTATTTCAGAGGATTGAGCTTCCCGAGTGGAAATGGGAGCGGATCACTATGGATCTCGTTGTTGGGCTTCCGCCGACCCGGAGGAAGTTCAATGCAGTTTGGGTCATTGTTGATAGGCTGACCAAGTCAGCGCATTTCATTCCTGTGGCAGTCTCCTATTCGTCCGAGAGGTTAGCTGAGATCTATATCCGGGATATTGTTCGCCTTCATGGTGTGCCGGTATCTATCATTTCGGACCGAGGTACGCAGTTCACCTCGCGTTTCTGGAGAACAGTTCAGCAAGAGTTAGACACTCAAGTTGAGTTGAGTACAACATTTCATCCTCAGACGAATGGAAAGTCCAAGCGGACTATTCAGATATTGGAGGATATGCTCCGGGCTTGTGCTATTGACTTCGGAGGTTTGTGGGATCAGTTCTTTCCTTTAGCAGAGTTTGCCTACAACAACATCTACCAGTCGAGTATCCAGATGGCTCCTTACGAGGCTTTATATGGTAGGCGGTGTCGATCTCCGATTGGATGGTTTGAGCCGGGAAAAGCTCTGTTGTTGGGTACAGATCTGGTTCAGGAGGCCTTGGACAAGGTCAGGATCATTTAGGATAGGCTTCGTACAGCTCAGTCCAGGAAAAAAGAGCTATGCAGATCGTAAGGTTCGATGGTTGGTGAGCGGGTATTGCTCCGAGTGTCGCCTATGAAAGGCGTGATGAGATTTGGGAAGAAGGGAAAGCTTAGCCCAAGGTTTATTGGTCCGTTTGAGATTCTTGACCGAGTGGGAGAGGTGGCTTATAGACTCGCATTGCCGCCTAGCTTATCAGCCGTGCATCCAGTTTTTCAGGTGTCTATGCTCCGGAAATATCATGGCAATCCATCCCACATGTTAGATTTCAGTACTTTCCAGTTGGACAAGGACTTATCCTATGAGGAGGAGCCAATAGCTATTCTAGACCGGCAGGTTCGTCAGTTGAGATCCAAGAATTTCCCCTCTGTTCGTGTTCAGTGGAAAGGTCAGCCCCTTGAGGCTTCGACCCGGGAGTCCGAGTCCGACATGCGGAGCCGTTATCCTCAACTATTTCCCGACTCAGGTACTTCCTTTTTTTGTCCATTCGAGGACGAACGGTTGTTTTAGAGGTGGAGAATGTGACGACCCAGAAGGGTCATCACCTGTTGCTAATCGAATCCTGTGTCTCTAAGGCCTTGAAAACATCATTTAGGGTTGCCTCGATTTGCGTGCGCAGTCTGGGTGCGTAGCCGGAAAGCTTAAATATAAAATTCTGTGAAAAATGCTAAGTTTTGATATTAAAATGAATAAATTTGACTTTGGTCAACATTTTGGGTAAACGGACTCGGACCCGTGATTTGACGGTCTCGGAGGGTCCGTAGGAAAATATGGGACTTGGGCGTATGCCCGGAATCGGATTCCGAGGTCCCAAGCCCGAGAAATAAATTTTTGAGTGAAATGGTTTTCTTGAAATAATTAAGGAAATTTTAAATGAAATTTGATTAGAAGACTATGGTATCGGGCCCGTATTTTGGTTCCGGTGCCCGGTACAAGTCTTATATATGTTTTGAATCACTCCTGTAAAGTTAATATTCATTGATCATGAGGCTTAATTTGATGTCCATGATGTTATATTGATGAATTGATCACACGAATATGTTCGTAGAGTTTTTTTGAGGTAGTGTGCATACTTGGGTTAGAGCTTCGAGGGCTCGGGTGAGTTCCGAGTAGATTCCGGGATGCTGTAGGCTTAAAAGATCAGATGTTGCAGGTTCAGGAAAATATTGCAGGCCTTTGAACCCTTTAGTGCGGCTCGCGAGGAATCGCGTGCGGCTGCAGAGGGGCCAGCGCGGTTGCGGTCGCCTTTGCGCGGTCCGTCGTGGGTGCTATGCGGCCGCAGTCAGCTTTGCTCGGTCCGCGCGGGGTAAAGATCCGCAGGTCTTCAGGAGGGGCCGGCACGGCCGTGGTCGGCTTAGCGCAGTCCGTGGTGGGGGCTTCAAAGGGGTATAAATTCACGTGAATTTCAGTTATTTTAACACTTTTCAAAACCCCAAAACATAAGAGGCGATTTCCTAAACAACCTTTCTTCTCCAAAACGATTGGTAAGTGATTTCTAACTCATTTCCTTCACTCCTTAACATCTTTTAAGATGATTTCAACTTAAAATCAAAGATTTTCATGAGGGAACATGGGTGTTTTGGGTAGAACCTAGGTTTTTTCTAAAATTGGGGATTTGGACCTCAATTTGGGGTCCTATTTCAAAACAAATTTTACATTTGGATTCGTGGGGGTATGAGTAAACGGGTTTTGGTTCGAACCTCGGGTTTCGACCACGTGGGTCCGGGGGTGATTTTGAATTTTTTTGAGTAAAACTTGGGGAAAACTCATTTTCATGCATTGGGGTTGATTCATTTAGCACTTATTGACATAATTAAGTAACTTGTGACTAGATTCGAGCGGATTGGTGGTGAAATCAAGAGGTAAAGCGGTAATTGAGGCTTGAATTATGTTTGTTGCATCGAGGTAAGTGTTTGGTCTAACCTTAGCTTGAGGGATTAGGAGTTGAGTCTTATTTGCTACGTGCTAATTGTCGAGTACGACGTATAGGCATGGTGACGAGTATCTATACGTTGGTGTCTAGCATGACCGTGAGTCTTTATATTGCGGATATTTTGATTTTGTTGTATCTTCCATGCCTTAATGATGATTTCTATACATTGTAACAAGCATGTGAAAGAAATTATGATCCTTAAACTTCGAGGAGCATTGGCTCGAGTTATAATACGAATTGTGAAAGGATACGAGATGATTGAACCCCTATGGAGCGTTGGCTTAAGTGGTAAAGTGATATAAGAAGTGAAAGTGAAAGAAAGAGAAAGAATTATTAAATTGCTCCCTTGTCGGGATGTTTGTTGCTTTGATTATTATCTTCCTTGCTGGGATGTTGAGAATATTGATATTGTTCACTTGCCAGGATTTAGCTGTTTAATTGTATTCCCTTGCCGGGATTTCTACCATTATTTGTCTACTCCCTTGCCCCTTTGTTTGTGATTGGTGTTTGGGTGAGGAAGAGTGTTAAAGCACGAAGGGTGATGCCATACATTATTTGCTATTGTGAGGAAAGAGTGTAAAGCACGAAGGGTGATGCCGTGCCGTAAGATGCACCATTCCGTACTGATATTCATTGATTATATGGTGAGGAAAGAGAGTAAAAGCACGAAGGGTGATGCCGTGCAAATTTTTATTATATGATTGTTTTGGTGAGGACGAGAGTAAAAGCACGAAGGGTGATGCCGTGCATTTGTTGGTTTCTGATTCCTTATTGAAATCCGAGTCATATTGTTTCTTTCATTACTTGTTGTTATTTGATTTACTTCGAGTTTATAGATTCCCTTACCCTATTTGCCTTGTGATTGTTGTTTGGGTGAGGACGAGCGTAAAGTACGAAGGGTGATGTCGTGTATTGTTTTTGGTGAGGACGAGAGTAAAAGCACGAAGGGTGATGCCGTGCAAATTGTTGACTTGTGATTTTTGTTGATATTCTGGCTTTGTCGCTTCTTTCTTTATTGAGGATTTCAACATGTTTCCCCTTCCTACATTTATTGGTTATTTCTGTATCTTTTTTTCGCTGTATATATATATATGTATATATATATATATATATATATATATATATATATGAACTATACAGGTTTATTTGGAGTCTGGTCCTAGCCTCATCACTACTTCACCGAGGTTAGGCTGGACACTTACCAGCACATGGGGTCGGTTGTGCTGATACTACACTCTGGGCTCTTTTGCACAGATCCAGGTCTTGGACAGTAGCAGTAGCACGGGAGCCAGCCTTCAGTTCAGCTAGACACCGAGGTAGCCTTGCAGGCGTCCGCAAGCCTGGTGTCTCCTCTATCTTTTATTCCAGTCTGTTATCTCCTGTATTTCGAGACAAACAACTTATATTTTTCTTTCAAATGGTTGTATTCAGTACTCTTAGAAGTTCGTGAGTAATGTGACACCAGTTCTTGGGTAGAGGCATTTGTTGATTTTCGTATTATTATTCTGTCTCTTAAATTTACGTCTTCCGCATACTTATTTAATTCCGTTGCTTTCATGTTATCACTAATAATTGTTAATAGAAGCAATTGTTAATGAAG
The DNA here is from genome assembly GCF_000393655.2 of Nicotiana sylvestris. NCBI lineage: Eukaryota > Viridiplantae > Streptophyta > Magnoliopsida > Solanales > Solanaceae > Nicotiana > Nicotiana sylvestris. The sequence continues at coordinate 120,466,731 of NC_091061.1, forward strand.
TAAGCAGTTAAGGATTTGCCTTGCCTAGCTCACATTAGTAGGCGCTATCACGACTCCCGAGAGTGGGAAATCTTGGTCGTGACAATAAGCAACCAAGAGGGCGAAGAGGACAAAAATCATAAGAGGGCGAAGACTATTGCCCATGAGTCATCTCTGAAAGTCGTAATCACTAGCCCTCCTCCCGGGCCGGTTATAGAAACTGTGGTAATCGACAATGATAGAGAAGCTACTGATGATGGGGCTTCTCTACACAGAAGGTGACGGTCATCATCAACTCAACGGAATGCTCCATCTGCTGAGTTAACTACTCCAACCGAGGACGACATCTCGGTGCTCTAGGGGAGTTTGATTTGGTAGAAAATGCTAACTACTGCTATCGAGTTCCAACTATTGTGCCTGATACTGCGGGGCCGAGTACCAACTCCCTGCCGTCTTTGGTTGGCGAGCACCCAACCACCAGCACTACACTTAATGCAAGTTCTTCACAACCTTCAACTTTATCAGCTTCATCCCCGTCTTTGCCGGTACCAGCAACTTCTACATCACATTCATCTTCATCTACTCTTCCACCAGCAGCTGCTACATCATCTCCACCAGCCACATCTGATCACGAAGGAAATGTTCCTCCTCCCCAGTCCCTAGTTCATGGGAATTTAGGGAAAAATGATGTTGCCCCTTCTAAAGATTCGCAGAGGAGGAGGAATGTTACCCTCTCGGTCTCTACAGGGTGAAACTTGCTTTCCCTTCCAGTAAAGCTTGCTAACTATCTGAAGCCTTTGGCTTCAGAAAAAGATTGGGAAAAGATCCAAGCACTCTTGAGGAGTGTTTCTTGAACAATGCCATGCACAATGCCACAATTGTGCGTTCTTTTCTTCCTTCTTAATTCCTTTTTGCATGAGTTTTACTTCTCTTGCTTTGTAGGCCAATTTTATTGCTTTCGAGTTCCTTCAGAAGTTGATTCGCGAGAAAGAGGAACTTACTTCTAAACAAAATCCACTTTTGGCAGAATGGGATCAGAATGTTCTCCGCCTCTTGAAACTGGAAACCAAAGCCACTAAGGACGCTATTTTGGAGGCTCATTTGCAGCAAAGCGAGAAAGAGGTGGTAACCCTTAGATAAGATATTTGCCTGCTGAGGGTTAGATTAGATGAAGCCAAGGCCAAATGGGCTGAAGTCCACGACACCATTCTTGCTGCAACCAAGCGCGAGGCTGCTATTGCCGAAAGGTGATTGAATTAGAAGCAGCCTTGGACTCCAAAATCGAAGAGCTTGCTTCTATGGAGGCGAAGTGTGCCCAGTTGGAAGAGAAGTACAGACATTTCGCTATGGAGGCGAAGTGTTCCCAGTTGGAAGAGAAGTACAGAAAAACTATCGAGCATAATAGCTCTTTAGTTCAACTGTCCGTGACCTTGATGTTAGCCTCCAATCTGTTAGGTCCGCCCGGAAAAGCCTCTTTGATGGGGTAACCCAACTCAAAGAAAAACTCAAGCGAGCAACTTCCCTCATTGTTAAAAAAACTTATGCCATGTACAACATGAGAAGAAAAACCTCGGAAGAGTCTAAAGCAGGCATCCTTGACTTTGATGCCGAAATTGCTAGGGCCCGAGAGCTTGAGGTGGCATCTAAAAATGGACTCCCGACGCAGTATAATGCTTATGGTTCTTCTAGTTCAGGTTTCGAGTTTTTGGGAACCAAAGAGGAATCGAAGGACAATGATGCTGAAGACCAAACTGGGGAAAATGTCGAGCCATCGGCGGGCCCACCTACTTCTCCCGGGCATGCGGACACTTTTCTTCCTCCTGGTTCCGGAAACACTGCAGGTTAGCTTTTCTTTTCTTTTTTCCATTCTTGTACTTTTGTCGTTTTGACAGGTTTTTGTAAATATAGACATATTTTTGCTCAAGTATTGTTTGAGTCTTACTTTTATTTGAGTATCCATGCAAGTCTTTAATTTTTGCACTTGCCTAAGAATTTTGCGCACGTTTTCATTTCGTTCTTTGCTATGTGTAGTGTCGGATGCACTCTCTTTGAAGTACTTTGGTTTCAAGCATTATCCCTTTTACATGAGGGTTTCTATAACTATTTGTCCAAGTTTACTTTCTTGTGTCCTTTCGTGTACGTCTTCAGGTGCATTTTTTCCCGAAGGAATTTTGATTCCGGGCATAAATTCTTCTGAAACCAACCCTTTAACGTGAGGGTTTTCATAAGAGCGGGCCATCTTATGTTTACGGTTCTCTTGAAGAGGACGTCTCCTGTTTATTATGGCACTAGCATTTGAAGTACTTGTTTAACTTTCAAATGACAAAGTTAGTTCATCGTTTAGACAAGCAACAAGATAAAAATAAAAGGATTTCATTTCATTTAATTCCTTCTATTTTCAAAAGTACAAAAGCATTTGTTATTGCTAAAGCGAAATTGCCATTACTTGTGGATATCTAGTACAACTTGTTTTTACGGGGCTGGCTGCGCAGTCCCCGGTCCTGAAGATGCATTTTGTTTCCAAATTTTTGTTCCCAGTCGATGTGACAGTCAGTGTTGCCGTATCCTCATATCATTCTCCCCCCACCCAATGTTCGAATGCGAATTGAAACACTAAAAGTCTTGGGCCTTCAAAGATTCTACCAATGAATTGATAGGTACTCCATAACTCGGCAACACACCTTACTTCCCCTTAGGAATCCATGCTATCGAGCAAAAGATTATTTAACAATCCCCTAGTCATTTGTGCTCGTGAACGGTCAGGTAACCTCTATCTGATAGCAAACTTAACTTCTCAGTGGGAATTTGCTATCGAGCCAAAGATTATCTAACTGTCCCCAAGTGGAAACTTGTTTGTTTGCCTTGCTATCGAAGGTCTTATTGATGTTGTTTTCGTAGTATGCTTTATATCGCTGCCTCATTAAAAACCTTGCCAGAAAAATCCAATTGGGACAAAAAGTGAACGAAGGAAAAAATAGTGCAACACATATTTTCCACTCGGATAATGTTCATCATCAATAATATCTTTTGAGGTGTGCCACATTCTAGTTGCTAGGCAACTTATCTCCATTCTAGTTCTCCAACTCATACGATCCTTTCTTAGTGATAGCTGAATCTGGTAGGGACCTTCCCACGTTGGACCTAGCTTCTACGCGTTGAGCTCCCAGTATTTTGAGTTACCTTCCTCAGAACCAAATCTCCTACTTTGAAATAACGGAAATTGGCTCTCTGATTATAATATCACTCCATTCTATACTCTTGAGCTACCATTCTTACACGCGCCAAGTCCCAGGGTTCCTGGAGCAGCTCCAAGTTGATTAACATTACATCGTTGTTCGATTCTTCATATGCATGGAAATATCTCAAGGTGGGTTCCCCTACTTCCACCGAGATTAGAGCTTTTGCGCCGTACACAAAGGAAAAAAGGAGTCACTCCTGTACTCGACTTGGCCATTATTCGGTAGGCCCATAGAACTCCAGGTAATTCTTCGGGCTAATTGCCTTTTGCCGCTTCCAACCTTTCTTGAGGTTTTAAATAATCACTTTGTTTGTTGACTCCGCTTGAATGTTTACGCTCGGATGATAAGGTGAAGAGGTGATCCTCTTTATCTTCAAATCTTCAAGGAACTTTGTAATTTTTGTGCCGATAAATTGCAGTCCATTGTCGCATACTATCTCTTTTGGTATTCCGAACCTGTAAATTATATTTTCCCACAGGATGTCGACCACTTCGCGTTCTCCGATCTTCTAATAAGGACCTTATTCCACCCATTTAGAAAATTAGTCAATCAAAATTAAAAGAAACCTTACCTTTCCAAGAGCTAGTGGCAGTGGTCTGACGATGTCCAATCCCCATTTCATGAACGGCCATGGGGACAGAACCGAATGTAAGGGTTCTACCGATTAATGTACTAATGGTGTGTAGCGTTATCACTTATCACATTTTCGTACGAAGTCTTTGGCATCTTGTTCCATGTGAGGCTAGTAATATCCTGCCCGAACTAATTTCAACAGCAAAGAATCTGCGCCCGAGATGTTGTCGCATATCCCTTCATGGACCTCTCTCATGACATAATTAGCTTCTGACGCTCCTAAGAATTGGGTCAATGGGCCCTGGAAGTATTTTCTATAAAATTGGCCTTTCTTGAAGCTATAACGTGCAACTTTGGCGCGCAACACATGTGATGCTCTGGGGTCTTGGGGCAACTTCCTGTGCTCGAGATAGTCGATTATTTCATTTTTCCAGTCCTAGAACAAACTTGTCTGATGGGTTTTCAATGTCTTTGCCTTATGGTTCTTATATTTTGATGATCTAACAAACTTATTATCAAGAACCAGATAGAGAACCTGACCAACCTGATATACATTTCAAATGAACAATGTCCAGTCTGATCTCTAGCAAATGAGTGAACAACCATAAGGAGGAACATAACAGGGACCTGGTCCCTTAGGGTTCTCTCACAGAAGTACATGTCAACTATACAGCTGGAACGTAATAGCAGAAAGTGACTGTCCGCAACTATACATGCGACAGTGCAACAATCACTTCTCATTGGGAAGAAGCGTGTACCAAGTACAGGTCAACTATAAAGAGGAACACAATAAGGACCTAGTCCCTTAGGGTTCTCTGACAGAAGTATAGGTCAACTATACAGCTGGAACGCAACTGCAGAAAGTGACTGTCCGCAATTGTACACGCGATAGTGTATCACACAGTACAGTAGTCACTTCTCATTAGGAAGAAGCGTGTACCAAGAATTGATACCACCATTGTGATGTCATGTCTTTTGTAGTATAACAACCTGGTGCAAGGAACAATACATTCACTTGTGCATTTAGTTATATTTTCTCAAGCATTAAAGTGTTCATCCTGCATTGAAGTCACTGGTGTGTCAAGAACAAGAAGACAACTCCACTAAAGGATCAGTTTCACAATGAGTCTATGTGTATCCATAGTTGAGTTGTAATGTTGTTATTTGCTTTTCATTGTAACTCCTATCTTGTTTTCTTAGAAGCTATGTTTTAGGAAACCCAAAATCCGTAAACTTTCTAAGTTTACATTGTGACTAGGTTTAGTGATAAGTTTAAAGTCTTTGTAACTAGAGAGACACAAAGTGGCTTGTGGTAAGAGTATCACAAGTTAGTTAAGTTGAAGTCTTTGTCATAATGTTATTACAAAGTGGCTTGTAATAGTGAGACTACAAGTTAGTGAAGTTGAAAGCCTACAAGTGTAGGTCATGGTTTTTGTCCCCTTGTGTGAGATTTTTCCACGTAAAAATCTCTTGTCTCTTTTACTTACTGATTCATAAGTATTCTTTGTAGAAACTCATAAAGGATCAGGTGTTCTATAGTTTGGTGTACTCATATAAGCTATCAATTGGTATTAGAGCAGGTTCTTTCTAAAAGGTTAACACCTGGAAAGGATCTCAATAGCTGCTCCACCCAACTTTGAGGAAGGACAATCAACCTACAGACCTCCTAGATTCTATGGTCAGTACTACGGCTGGTGGAAGACTCACATGCATGATTTTATAATGGCGGAAGATTCAGAACTGTGGGATATCATCTGTGATGGTCCACATGTTCCTATGAAGAAGCTTGAAGAAACTGGACCAATGGTGCCGAAAGACATAAAGGAGTACAGTGATATTGACAGAAAAGCCGTAGAAAAGAACTATCGCGCCAAAAAATCTTGGTATGTGGTATAGGACCCGATGAGTACAACAAAGTCTTAGCTTGTGATACTGCCAAAGAAATATGGGAAGCATTACAAACCGCACACGAAGGAACTACTCAGGTTAAACAGTTTAAGATTGACATGCTCACCACAGAGTATGAGCTCTTCAGAATGAAGGATGATGAGTCTATACAGGATATGCACACCAGATTCATATCCATCATAAATGAGCTTCATTCACTTGGAGATGTTATTCCCATAAACAAACTTGTTAGGAAAATCCTCAGTGTTCTACCTGGTTCTTGGGAAAGTAAGGTAAAAGCCATCACTGAAGCTAAAGATCTACAAACTCTAACCATGGATGAGCTGAATGGTAATCTGAAGACATACGAGATAAAAAGAAAGAAAGATAGTGAAAAGAGAGAGCCAAAGAAGGAAAAGAACCTGATACTCAAAGCTGAAAGCAGTGACTCAAGTGAAGAAAATAGTGATATGGCCTATTGTCACGACCCAAAACCACGTAACCGGCAACCGGCACACTACCCAACCCGAGCGAACCAACCCATGTGATGTACCCAAATCATATGCATGAAAACCAATTTAACTGTGGAAGCTCATTGAAAATCATATACTTTTTCAAATTTAAACATAAAATATTTTCCAATTCAAAATCACGCATGACGCCCTTTCATAATAATAATAACAATGAGACTAAGTAAGATAAATACACTTTCATAAATGTCGTGTACAACTCCGTTACTACAACCTTTCATAACTATCTATGGAGCCTCTATACCGAAGAATAGAACCAACAGTTGGAGTAATTCCAACAAAATAAAATAAGGAAGAACATGACAACTACCACGAAATAAAAGTGGTTCTTCATAATACCTCGGAAAGAGAGTCATTCTGGCCTGACCGCATGCCACGTATCATACTTCATCCTAAAATATGTAAAGTAAGCAGGGCCCTGGAGGGGGCCTCTAAGGGCTGAGTACACCACATCAGTACTCAATAAGTGTCATAGACTCTCTCCAACTTAAGTTCTTGGGACAAACTTTATAAAAATAATGCACCGATATTTGATATAAAACGATAAGAATTTTTATCAATTCATGACCTTTGTTATTTAACAACCAAGTAAAATATAACCCACAATATAAACTTTTAAACATTTACATCAATCCAAGATTTTGGATAAGCCGTAAAAAATCATTTCATATGCTTTAAGTCATCGAAATCACTTTCGGCTCCTTAAGCCTAAACATAAGAAAATCATCCTTACGTTTCACTGGGAGTACCATACCATCACCGACATAAGAGGGTCAACTATGTTATGTACCTAGCGGCAAGTATCATATACCCTACTTGCTCAGGTCGTCTCATCGTAATGCCATACGAATCGACTCAGCCATGCTAATAATAGCACAAAAGAGTACTCTCTCAAGGGAGAGCACTCTGCCGTAGTCTATACCACAAAGTGGCCATCTACGCCTACACCAGAACGTATAGTTTCATGAGGACGAACACAATATATCCGAAGTCAATCTCGATGAACACAAGTAACTCCCAAAACATTTGATACTTCAAAAATAGAATCATAGCATAGTAGCTTCAAAGGATCTATTTTTTTTATCAAATCATAGTATTCATATAAAATCTAAATCATTTGAACAACAATTAAATAAACAGCCTTTTACATGCTAAAGCCTTTAGCAATTGAACATCAATCTTTAAAAGATACCACAAGGGCTATTCTGCACCTCAATTTCCAAAAGAAATACTTTCCATGAAAACTTTTCTTTAGCACTCAAGTATGTATACTCTTGTCAATACATAAGTTTTGATAAAAACTTATAACATTTACCTTGAGTGTCATTTAGCCAACAAGATTTAAAATAAAATTCTACAAAACGGCATGACACTACATATGCAACATAATATTTTAGTACATGGAGACATCCGTACTTGTTGGTCCCCACAAGTACGAAAGCACACTTGCAAACAACTTAAGTATTAACTTGAAACATGATTTTAGAGAAAGTCCCTCAAGAAGAGTAAGTTTTAATCAACTTACCTCATTTTTGCTTTATTAACATTCACAAGCTTTCAATCCTCTTCCATCATTCCAATGTTGATAAAAAAAGCTCAACATCACCAACAAGTCGATATCTATAATTAGATATCCTAATTACATCAAAATATGACCTAAGATATTAATAAATATCCATATATGGCTCATAAATTAGCTACAAGCCTCCAACAACTCCAATCGCCAAATAGATTTACAAGATAGACCATTCAACTCCATTCTTATATTTTAATACCCATTTAAAGTCATTAATGATACTACATCAATTGTCCAATGCCACCAAGTCACTATTCATCATCTTCCATAATCAAAACTTGCATAATATACAATTTAGATGATTACTTAGTTGATCATTTTCATCTTTTGCTAACAAATAATTCCATAGGTTCATTGTATTCAATCAATTTCATCGCCAAGATTCACCATTCATCTTCTCTCTTATTTTCTCAAAAGTACTATTCATGTATGAACTAGAGTTTTATAATCCAATCTTCCAACCAATAAAACTTGTAACAAATACTTCAAATACTTCTAACTACTCATAGTAAACGAGTTTGAAGCATTGAAATTACCTCTAGTAGATCAATCTTAAAAAATCACAGCTTTGGTAATTGTTGTGTTCTTGAGTATTTGATGATGAAATCTAGAATTTGGATGTTAAAATGATGTTAGAACTTATGTATATTGAGTAAGATCAACCCAAAACATCATTAACAACTTACCTCGGTTGATTGGACTTGATTTGAGCTCAAAATCGTCCCTCACCTCAAGAACCCTAACCCCCAAATACTCAAAATACTCTCCTTCCCCGACCTTGTATTTATAGGCCCAGATTTCTGGATTTTGGACGCGGACTCGGATGCTTCGCATCCGCAGCTCACTCCTCTTCGAAGCTCGGATGCTGACTTGGATGCTATGGCATCACTTTATTGCTAGCCCCTCTTTTCGGACGCGGCCTCGGATGCTTTGCATCCGCACACTCCTCCGCCAGCGTTTGGTAATTTGGTCATAACCTCTTGTAGAAAAGTCCAAATGACAAACGGTTTGATGATTTTGAAACTATATTCAAATACCTTTCATTTTATAGGTTTTACATTACATAACTTCTTATACATATGTCGATATGCTTGTCCTAAGTTAGGTCTTGTGCGTACTCATTTGGAACTTTAGTCTACCATATAATTTCCATCTTAATTTGGCCCAAGGACTCTCCTTATGTCCTATATCACTTCAAATACACATTGTACACTTATTATCATATTCAATTAATATCCATCATATTAATAGTCCTCGTCTGCACACAAAATAGTATAATTAGCACACGTCAACTTTCTTAATAGCGCTTAAGTACATCAAAATTTTTCGGGGTGCTACACCTATGTTACTAAAAAAATTCAAAAGATGGTTCGAAGGAATGGTGGTATACCAAAGAGGGGCAGTTCAAGTAAGGCAAGGCACAATGATCTCTGTCACCTGTGTGGAAATTCAGGGCATTTCATCAAAGACTGTCCACTTGTTAAACAGGAGCAATACAAACAAAACCCTGACAAAGCAGCAAAAAGGAACCTGGTTCCAGACAAACGATTCAGTCAAAAAGGTGCAGCTGACAATATTGTGAAGCAAGCTCTTGCTGCTTGGGGAGACTCCTCCAGTGAATCAGAAAGGGAACCAGATGCAGAAAACAGCTCCATGATGGCAGTGGAAACTGAAGCAACGAAGTATGACTCACTGTTCGCGCTGATGGCCCAGTCTGATGATGATGAAGAAGATGAAGATAATGAGGTAAATTTCAGGGATGTTCAGAGAAATCTGAAATCCTACTCTTCTAAGAAGTTAAGGTCATTAGCAAATGTTTTAATTGATGCTTATTATAGCCTTGATAATAATAAGGAGATCCTAACCATAGAATTAGGAGAAGCTGAACAATCTAGAGATTATCTGGTGGTCTGTGCAGTAGACCTAAATGAGACCATAGCTAATCTTGAAAAAGAAAAAAAAGTTCTGAATGAAACAATAGTTAGTGTAGAAAATGAGAGAGATGACCTGATGGTAGTGGTTGTTGACTTGAAGGAAACAATAGAAGGTCTTAGCAATGAGAAACACACTCTAGAAAAAAATATTGCAACTACTGAGCAAGAGAGGGATGATTTTTTAGTGATAATCACTGACCTAGAGGAAACAATTGAGGGAATCAATAGAGAACATAGGACTGTGAGTCTTGGGAAAGGGAAAGAAGTAGCTAGTGAGACACATATCAAGCTTGAAAAGGAATTAACTGATGTGAAGACTAGTCTATGTGGTGAACTTGAGAAAAATCGGCAACTTCAAGCTGAATTGGAGAAAGTAAAAATTGATCTTAAGAAATCTCTGAAGTGGACCTGGTCCTCAGATGTTGTCATTGCCATGTATTTCAACAATAGTGGAAATAGGCAGGGAATCGTGTTCCAAAGGGAGAAAATCCTTACAACCCTCACAGTAAGTACATCACTATTCCTGATAACTGGCTGTGTACCCACTATGGGAACAATGGGAACTTTAAAGAAAATTGCTAGGCTAGGGTTCAATCTGTTAAGAAAAACAAAGTGTTTACTGACAAAGTGACTACTAACAAGGGACCAGGTACCTCTCGCAAGAAACGAATGTTGCCTGCATGGACTAGAAAAGCCCTTATCCATCCCTTTTATCATAACAAGGGACCCAAACTAGTTTGGGTTCCTAAATCTAACCCATAATTTGCATGTGCAGAGAATAATGAGAGGAAGCGGACTGCAATGGACCATGGATAGTAGATTCTCAAATCACATGACTAGAAGCACCACAGATTTCTTCTCACTGAAAGCCCTGCAGGAAGGGAATGTATCCTTTGAAAAAAAGGACAGGGTACATTCTCGGTGTTTGAAAAGTTGGAAAGTTTCTTTGACACTTAAATTGAGAACGTGTACTATGTGGATGGCCTGAAGTACAATCTCCTGAGTGTTTCTCAAATCTGTGATAAAGGGAACAAAGTAGAGTTCTTATCAAAAGTGTGCACAATTACCAATCTAGCAACTGGGAAAGTGGTCTTAGTGGCCAAAAGAAACAAGAACATCTGTGTTGCTGACTTTGAATCTCTACAAGCTGGTGATATGAGATGCTTGAAGTCAGTTGATGATGATGCAGAACTTTGGCATAGAAGATTGGGGCATGCAAGCTTCTCACTTCTAAACGAATTGATTCAGAAAGACCTGGTTCGTGGTCTACCAAATTCAAGATTCACCTGGACACTGGTTCTTAGAACAAAGGATGAGACTTTTGAAGTATTTATGGCCTTTGTCAAGAAGTTCCAAGTAAAGATAAAATTGAAGGTAGTATGCATCAGATCTGACCACGGGACATAATTTGACAACGCCAAATTTGATGAGCTTGTAACAAAAATGGAATCACACATAACTTCTCAACACCAAGGACTTCACAACAAAATGGTGTTGTTTAAAGAAAGAACAGAACTCTGGAAGACATGGCATGTACAATGCTCATCGACAGTGGAATTGCCAAATATTTCTGGGCAAAAGGAAATAAACACTGATTGCTACTTTGTGAACATATGTATGATTAGGTCCCTCCTGAATAAAACCTACTATGAGCTGCCAAATGGAAGAAAACTCATCTGAGAACCTTTTGAATGAAAATGCAATGTTCTCAACAACGGGAAATACCAACTTGGGAAACTTGATGCAAAAGGCGATGAGTGAATCCTTCTGGGATACTCCCTACAAAGCAAAGACCACAAAGTCTACAACAAAAGGGCACACTAGGTGGAAGGAAATGTTCATGTGCTATTCACACTTCGTCTTTCGCCAGGGCTTATACTTCATCAATGTCCTTATTGCGTTTCATGCTTTTCAAGACCTCGATCCAAGCCCTCAGTCTCAAAAACTTCAGCATGGATGGATAGAATAGTTTTCGGTGTGAAATGAAATTTATAGGATATATGTGAGTGCACAAGTAATCTCTGTTTGATGACACCCCTCCTCTAACAAAGAAGGAAATAGTGATGATCAACATAATAAACCATCTCTGGTCCCTGGGAAATATCTGAGGTTTCAAATGGGAAGGCTGATATGATGAGTAAGATAAAGGAGACAGGTGAAAGACAATGCAACATTCTCTTCTACTTATCACAAGGAACCCGGTACTTCAATTATACCATTGAAGCTGAAGAAAGAGTGGAGATGCAGTGCAAGGCACTCCACAAGTAACAGAACAAGGAGTGCAGGAAAATTCAATTAACCTACCAAGTTCCTCTACCAATCAAACCTTAGTCCTAAACTGGAAACACAAAAGCTCACATCTACCTGATAATATAATCACTCCCCTTCACTCTGGATTTAGACAAGAATCAAAAAATTCAAAAATTCCCTAGTCCCTTCTGTATTTCCACTCCAGAATAGAATCCAAAACATCCTACTTGAAGGCTGCCAAAAGAAGTTTGAGATACCTTAAGGGAACGTAGGACTGGTCCTATATTACCCCTCAGGTGACAATTTTAACCTTATTGGGTATGTTGATGTTAACTATGTAGGTTATCTTGTGGATAGGAAAAGCACTTCTGGAATGATTCACTTGCCATGATCATGTCTCATCTCTTGGGGCACAAGGAAGCAAAACTCAATGGATTCATCAACAACTGAAGCAGAATATATAGCGGCAGCATCCTGTCGTGCTCAAACCCTATAAATTAGGAAGCAACTGGAAGATTTTGTGGTATTTTCTGATGGTATACCTTCTCTATCCAGTTCAAAACAAGAGAACCAAGCACATTGAGGTGAAGCATTATTTTTTGAGGTTCAATATGGAGAAAGGGTTGATCTGTGGAAAGTCCTACAGCACAGAAGACCAAATTCTAGATATCTTCACCAAAGCTTTGAGTAGGGAACATTTTGAAAGAAACAAGGTGAAGCTGGGGTTATTAAAATCTAATGGAGAACTTGATTCTCCATCAGTTGGCTATGTAAAATACCTTAAGGTAAAATTAGCTAAAGTGTTTTCTGGTCAAGCCTAACTCACATCGATACCACTATAGGTAAACACGCATGACGATCATAGAAGCTAAAGGAACGGTTATTAACTGTGAAAGAAGAGCTGCTAACATCTTTTCAAAAAATTGTTCAGGCATCAGGTTCCTGTACCACAAGTTAGTAGTAATGTGCTTGTTCTGCATGCCTTTTCAAAAATATTAACAAAATTAAGTCAACTGCCACATCATCCAACTTTTCAAAGTCTTTATGTCATGCCTTGTCTTTCAAATCGCTTCATCCCCTCTGCACGATAACGTTTTCCCACAAACCTACCGTCGTTTTCAGAACTATTCAGAACTCGTTTCTCTCTCTTCTCATCATTATCCCTTCTTCTAATAAAACTTTCTTTCTCCCTCACAGCAAGTCATGAACCTTCATGTCCTCTGTATATCTGTGATCATCTCTTCATCTCTCTCACTCTACTTACCTACCAAACACTCCTATAATAGCAATTGAACGATCGCTTCCTTCTCCCACCATTAACACCACTCCCACTTCCCTATTATCCTTAAAATCATCCCAGAAATTCACTATTCCACTCCTTCCAATATTGCTGTATCCACACCTAGTTCCTCCTCTTTTCCTATAGTTTTTCCTTTTCTGACAAACCCTGTTTCCCTTCCATGTATTGAAAACCCTATGTCTCGTCATTCCTCTTATCTCATCAAAAAACATTCAAGAGGTTTTAACTTTCAAGTGTCAGAAGTCTCTGAGGATGATCCTGATCAGTATCTGAACTCCTCTATTTTGGACTTAGTGACATTCACAAAGCACCAGAAAAGGAAGCAGTGCATAACATCATGGCTATCGCTACTGAGAGTCTAATGAATGAAGGAGCATATCTCTTGTTTGAGTATCAGGGGGAAGAAACTCTATTCCTAGGCGATGTAAGAACCATAGTACTCCTCGAGTCTTTGGCTCATGAGACGTTCCCAGAACAACCTGCTGAAGAAGCTGATTCTCTTCCAGGTAAACCCACTCCTGCACCTCCTGATCATCCTAAGCTCTTAGAATCCTCCTCCAAGTCACCCACTATCAGGTCGCAGCAGAAAGAGGGCTTCAAGTCTATATTGCAGAAAAGTAGGAGGAGTGTCAAGACAAGGAAAAAGAGGTTGATGAATCAAAGGGAATTTGTTACTGACAAGAGCGTTCCTGTAGGTGGTGTTAACAAAAATGCTCTAAAGGAACCTGGTTCCTTAGTGAAGCAATCTTTAAAAGCTCAAAAGCCTGTGGATGAAGCTTCCGATGAAGCTATTGAGAAACAAAATGGTGCATCCGTGAAGGGCAGCAGCAAGTCTAAGTAGAGTCCAGTTGAGCAATCCATGTCTGAAGATGATACTGTAGGGCTAGTAAGTTGGAAAGGAAAGTCTGTTGAAGGATCTAGAAAATGAAAATGGGAAACTGTAAGGGAACGTGATTCTCTAAGGACCATGCCCAGTGATAGTGGTTTTTGGCAGGAGAGATTAAGAACTCAGAAAGTCTTATGGGGTCGTACATTTGACCCAGCAATTTTAGAGATGGCTGGTATGAGACAAATTCTAGAAATAGTGGAATTTCAGCAATGGGAGCACTTGTTTCATGGAAGCATGCCTCTGGTGTACGAAAATGCGGTACAAAATTTCTATGCATCTCTCTTCACTGTTGAGGGGCATTACATTTGTGTGCTAGTAAATGGAGTAGACATTGTACCCGACGCTTCAACATTGGGAAAGGTTCTCAAAATTCCATGTGAAGGAATTTCCTCAATCAAAGATGTATGTGGTGTCAACTTTAGGAGAGCTATCATGAAAGAGGAAGATATTCAGCAGGGGGAACAGGTGCATAAGAAGGTATTACTTCTTGAGTATCAACTTCTTTTTGAACTAGTCAATAAGGTGCTCTTACCTCGTTCTGAGAGGTAGTCTATTGCTACAAAATAGGATATGGTTTCAATGGAGACGCTTGATGAGTTTGTCCTAATCAATCTGCCAGCAATCACGATAGATCATATGCAAAAGGTGGCAAACTTTAAAGGTGGGAATCATAGGCTACCATATGGCTTTCTTCTCACTCCAGTGTTCAGATTTTATAAGGTCCCCTTGAGTAATCCCAGAGTGGGCACACATAAGCAAACCTTCTCTAAAACCACTTTGGAAGAATGTGAGTGCATAGAAAGAGTTGGTGGAAACATCTCGACCATTTCTCAGTTGATCAATGCTCAAAATGCAGCTTCTAAAGAGATCAGAAGGTTGAGGGCTCAAAATGCCATACTGGAAACTCAGCTCAGTCAAGCAGTTAAAGGACCCGATTTCGGTAATGAAGAAGTTGCCCGCCTGACAAAGGAAAATAATAAGCTTCACACAAAACTGCTTGAAGAACAACTGTCTGCAAATGCCCAACTGGACCTGGTTCTCAAAACTATTACCCCCTCTTCTTCCAAGCCTCCCTCTCCTAGTGCCCCCTAGGCTCCTCTCAGTGGCCAGCTATCTTTTGCTCTAATGTTTTATGGCTGTTGTTTTTTTTTGTTTGTCTTTTTGTGATGGCATGCTGGATCTCACCATTACTTCTCCTATTTTGCTCAGTCCAATATTAATAATAATGTAACAGCTCATCCTTTTTGCCTGTACAATGTTGTTTTACTCTGGCTTCTTTTTTCTTTCATGTTGTGTGCACATATGTGGCATGAGTTGGATGTGTTAGACTTCTTTATGCTGATTGCCTGCTTTTGCCTCTTTTTAATGATGCCAAAAAGGGGAAAAGAGTCAGGGGGAACTTGTGTAGAAACTTGATGCAAATATAGGGGATCTGATTAAGGGGGAATCGAACTTGTGTAGTTTCTGGTACCTCATCTGGTTATTTCTGCTCTATCAATGCCTAAGTTTGTCATCATCAAAAAGGGGGAAATTGATGGGTTTTCAATGTCTTTGCCTTATGCTTCTTATGTTTTGATGATCTATCAAACTTATTGTCAAGAACCAGATAGAGAACCTGACCCACCTGGTATACATTTCAAATAAACAATGTCCAGTCTGATCTCCAGCAAATAAGTGAACAACCACAAGGAGGAACACAACAGGGACCTGGTCCCTTAGGGTTCTCCAACAGAAGTACAAGTCAAATGTACAACTGGAACATAACAGTAGAAAGTGACTGTCCGTAGCTGTACACGCGACAGTGCAGCAGACAATGCAATAGTCACTTCTCATTAGGAAGAAGCGTGTACCAAGTACAACTCAACTATTAAGAGGAATACAATAGGGACCTGGGCCCTTAGGGTTCTCTGACAGAAGTACAGGTCAACTATATAGCTGGAACGCAACTGCAGAAAGTGACTGTCCGCAACTATACACAGGATAGTGCAGCAGACAGTGCAATAGTCACTTCTCATTGGGAAGAAGCATGTACCAAGAATTGACATCATCATTGTGATGTCTTTTGTAGTATAACAACCTAGTGCAAGGAATAATACATTTACTTATGCATTTTGTGATATTCTCTCAAGCATTAAAGTGTTCATCCGGCATTGAAGTCACTGGTGTGTCAAGAACAGGAAGACAACTCCACTAAAGGATCAGTTTCACAATGAGTCTATGTGTATCCGTAGTTGAGTTGTAATCTTGTTATTTTCTCTTCATTGTAACTCCTATCTTGCTTTCTTAGAAGCTATGTTCTAGTAAACCCAAAATCCGTAAACTTTCTGAGTTTATGTTGTGACTAGGTTTAGTCATAAGTTTAAAGTCTTTGTAACTAGAGAGTCACAAAGTGGCTTGTGGTAAGAGTATCACAAATTAGTTAAGTTGAAGTCTTTGTAATAGAGTTATTACAAAGTGTCTTGTAATAGTGAGATTACAAGTTAGTGAAGTTGAAAGCCTACAAGTGTAGGTCGTAGTTTTTGTCCCCTTGTGTGGGATTTTTCCACTTAAAAATCCCTTGTCTCTTTTACTTACTGATTCATAAGTATTCTCTGTAGAAACTCATAAAGGATCAGGTGCTCTATAGTTTGGTGGACTCATATAAGCTATCATAGTCGAATTCACCTCATAGTAACCATTCGTATCGAGGACTGAATTCATCAATTATACTAACGTCCTTGATTCTGATGCTTTGATTCTTGTCAATATTCCCAAGTTTGCCAATGCATCTACTTCTGTGCTATCCTCCCTCGGGATATGAGTAATTGAACACTCCTGAAATCATGCCAACAGATCCTGGACCTTTACCACGTATTTTTGCATATATTCCTCTTTGGTGTCAAAGATCTCGTAGATCTGATATACCACCAATTGCAAATCACATTTGATTTCGGAGTAAAGTTCTCGAGCCAATTCAAGCCATTCAATCAAAGCTTCGTACTCTCTTCATTGTTAGTTAAAGGGATCGTTCTGATGGCCTGCTTTAAGGTTTCCCCGGAAGGCGTGATTAAGACTATTCCGAGCCCAGACCCTTTTACATTGGAAGCTCCATCCGTAAATAAGGTCTGACCCCCGATGTCGATTCCAACACCATTCATCCCTCCTTTGTTGCCAGTGGCAATATTCCCGAATTGAAATCAGCTATGAAGTCAGCCAAGACTTGCGACTTCATTGCAGCCCTCAGTTTATATTCTATTTCGAACTCGCTCATTTCAACAGCCCATTTGGCCAAACTACCTGAGAGCTCGGGTTTATGGAGGATGTTTTGCAAAGGAAAAGTAGTGACCACAACTATCAGGTGGCATTGGAAGTAGGGCCTCAGCTTTCGAGCGGCAACTACGAGAGCTAAGGCAGTTTTTCCAAATGTGGGTAGCGAGTTTCTACTCCCATTAATTTTGCTAACGTAATAAATGGGAGATTGCATACCTTCGTCTTCTCGGACTAAAACTGCACTTACTGCAACTTCTGAAACCGCGAGGTAGACTAGCAATGTTTCACCTTCTTTTGGTTTCGAGAGCAATGGAGGGCTTGACAAGTATTTCTTCAAGTCCTTTAAGTCTTGATGAGACTCCGGTGTCCATTAGAAATTATCTTTCTTTTTTAGCAGTGCGAAGATGCGATGATATTTTTCTAACAATCGAGAAATGAACCTACTCAAAGCTGCTAATATCCCTGTGAGCCTCTAGACTTCTTTTACATTTGACAATTGATCCATTATATCCTCTATGGCCTTGATTTTGTCGGGGTTTACCTCAATTCCCCTTTGTGAGACCAGGAATCACATAAACTTACCAGAACTAACCCCGAACGCACACTTCTTGGGGTTAAGTTTCATGTTATGCTTCCATAGGATGTCGAATGTTTCTTGCAAATTCTTAGGGGGGTCACCTGCATTCAAAGACTTGACGAGCGTATCTTCTATATATACTTCCATAGTCTTTCCTATTTTCATTTCGAACATCTTATTCACGAGCCGTTGATAAGTGGCTCCAGCATTTTTCAACTCGAAGGGCATCACATTGTAACAATATGTATCGAAATTCGTTATAAATGAAGTCTTTTCTTGGTCTTTTGGGTTCATCTTGATTAGATTGTACCCAGAATAAGCATCGAGAAAACTCAGTAACTCGTGCCCGTACGTGGCATCAATCATTTGATCGATATTTGGGAATGGAACGAGTCTTTCGGGCACGCCTTATTAAGATCCTTATAGTCTACGCACATGCAAAATTTATTGTTTTTCTTAAGAACTACTACTACATTAGCTAGCCAGTCTGGATATCTTACCTCTCGGATTGAACCGATATTGAGTACGCGGATTACCTCTTCTTTGACGAATTTATTCCTGGTTTTAGCAATAGGGTGCTTTTTTTTGTCTTACTAGAGGTATGTTGGCATCCAAGCTTAACTTGTGCACAGCTACCTCCATCGGGATACCTGTCATATCCTCGTGCGACCATGCAAAACAATCAACATTAATTTTAAGAAATTCAATAAAATCATGCCTAAGCTCTGGGTGCAGTCTTGTTCCCAAATGGAATTTCCTTTCAAGGTATTCTTCGAACAACGCAACTTGCTCTTGTTCTTCCACCGTGGAATTCATTGTGTCTGTCTCTTGTGAAACTTGGAAATACCTTGGCAACTGATATTGTTCCGATTTCTCTGTCCCCGGGCTAACTTCCTCTAGTTCGGGGGTAGGTTCCGGTTCCTGTAATTACTATGCCGCACGCTCCTTTCCTTTGCTACTGGAGACTAAAATTTCATTCATCTCCCTTGGTTGATCACCTCTTATCTGCTTGATGCCCTCGGGTGTCGGAAATTTCAACAATTGGTGATACGTTGAAGGCACAACTTTCATGTCGTGTAATCATGGCCTTCCCAAGATGATATTGTATTCCATGTCTCTATCTACAACTTCGAAGAGGCTTGTTTTCATTACTCCTTCAGCATTCGTGAGCAGCAAAATCTCTCCCTGGGTTGTCACGCTCGCGAGGTTAAATTCAGCGAGGAGCTTTGTAGCTGGAATAATGCTTCCGGTGAGTTTAGCTTGCTCCAGTACTCTCTATTGTATGATATTAGCTGAATTTCCTGGATTAATTAGAACATGTTTAATCTTAAAATCTAATACATTTAAAGAGATTACCAGTGCATCATTGTATGGTAGCAGCAATCCATCTGCATCTTCCTCTATAAAAGTGATATCGTCTTCCCGGAGCCTTTTACTATGAGTTATTGATACTTTCATCTTCTTTGCTATCAAAAAAGTGACCCCATTAATCTCATTCCCTTCGAAGAGCATATTGATCATTTGGCGTGTGGGTTCTTCTCCTGCTTTCGAGGGTTACACGTTGTTTATTTTCCGACCATAATTGTTCTTAGCTTGGTCACTCAAGAATTCTCTGAGGTGACCATTCTTCAACAGTGTTTCCACTTTTTCCCAGAGGTGTCGGCAGTCCCATGTTCGATGGTCGTTGATCCTATGGTATTCACACCATAAGTTGGGATCCCTCTAGCTGGAATAAGATCTCATAGGTCTCGGGTCTTTGATGTTTCTCATGGTTGATATCAACTCCACTATACTGATGTTGAATTATACTCTGATATCATTCTGTCAACGGAAAACTTGTCTATTGTCTGGAAGCCTCTGCCACGACCATCAGTTCATTTGTACGGCAAAAACCGGCCCCTCGAAGTCTGTCTGTCCGCGTGGTAGTCATTTTTCAGTTTTTCTTTGTTCTTCTCTCGTCCTTTGGCTGATGATGGAAAGCCAACTTGATCATCCTTGATTCTTATCTTTGACTCGTACTGGTTGTGGACATCTACCCAAGTCGTTGCTTGAAACTCGAGCAAACTTTCCTTCAGCTTTCGGGAAGCATAAGAACTTCTCGAATCCAATTCTTTGGTGAACGCTTCAGCCGCCCATTCATCCGGGACATCCGGTAGTAACATTCTTTCCTTCTGGAATAGGGTAATGAACTCTCGTAATAATTCTGATTCTCCCTACGTGATCCTGAATATATCAGCCTTTCGGGTTTGTACCTTTCTAGAACCGGCAAGAGCCGTGATGAAAGAATACGCGAGCATCTCAAATGAGTCTATGGAATGCTCGGGTAATAATGAATACCATGTTAGGGCACCCCTCGTGAGAGCCTCTCCAAATTTCTTTAGCAACACATATTCAATTTTGTGAGGCGCTAGATCATTTACTTTTACCACTGTTGTGTAGGTGGTAATATGCTCCTGTGGGTCTGACGTCCTGTCATACTTTGGCCCTTCAGGCATTTTGAACTGCTTCGGGATTAGTTCCGGTGTTATGCTCGACTTATACAACAATTGAGTATACTTCTTCGAGTTCGGGCCTTTCAATACTGGTGGCGCGCCTGGGATTCGGTCTAAGTGGACGTTTACTTCCCTTATAACCCATAAAAGTTCATTCTTGAACGGGTCGTTTTCGTTATTGAGACCACGTCATAGCCGACTTTACCCCTGGGAGTGTTGTTGTCGACTCTCTGTGTTGTTTGGTTTGCGGGGACACCGGATGAATTGGATCTCGCATGTTTGCATTATTCGAAGCCCCCGATAGTGCCTGCTTCAGCTTCGTCATAACCTCATCCTGCGGCATGAGATGTCCTAGAATGATCGTTTGTTGTTCTTGCAAGACCCTTACCGCATCGACGACATGCTCCTCATTAGCATCATCGGGATTTGTCTCTCGAACATGTTGAGGATATTGCCTGTCATGCACCGGAGTGGCATCATTCCCTCGTTGTGGGTGTTACTGACTGAACCTTTGAAATGAGGTTGATCCCCTTGAATTTCAGGATTGTACGTGTTGTTTAACAGTGTTATCTGCCATTTTTTGTGATCTTCTCTAAGACAAAACAATCAAAGTATGTTAGTAAAAAAGGTAAGGATCAATTTAATTGCACAGCTGTCTAGGCCTCACAGTGGGCGCCAAACTATTTACCCGCAAAACGGTACAGTTAAACTTGTTCGTGGTTTCTAGACAAGTGAACTAATTTGATTATGAAATAAAGAAATAACTGAAAAAATTATAATACTTAGCCTTAAAATGTAGATAAAATAGAAGAGTTGAAGAATCCGGGAACAAAGTTTTCGGGCACAATAATAATGAGATCAAAAAACGAGAAAGTAAAATTGTATTTAAGTTCTGTATAGAATGTAATGTAAGTTAGCCAGAAAATTCGTGTCCTTTACAATGATAACTGAGCTCTCTATTTATAACCGTGTCTAGGGAAGGAGGTCCTAAAATCGTGCCCTCTTTTAATTTCAATTATGAGGGTCATTGATGAAGGTATAACGATGGACATAAATTCAAAATTCTATGTAACGGGCCATCGCCCTTAAATACTGCAGAATATTCCTTATTAAATGCTACCGGGCGCAGAACATTTAATACACCTTTATGATGTTATTCCTTCCGGCGATAAGCGGAATAGCTGCGTTCGGTGGCCATCTCCGCCTTGGGTTCCACGTGTCCTTCCTTTAGATGACCACATGTCATATCGTATTTTAACCTATACAGTATTCTATACAGTATAGATGAAACTGAAAAATAGGCCATACATTGGGATCAATTGTGGACACTGTCATTAGACCATCAACGGGTTAAACAGTAGAGAGTCTAAGTGGCAAATTTTCGGGGCAAGTGCACAGATAGTCATTCTCAGGGATGCTATTTAGAGATTAGCTAATACTTATTTTGTCCTAAAATTTTAAACTGAAAATCTTAACTTTGGCAACTCAGGATATTTTTGTCCTAAAAATTTAAACTGAAAAATTAAAATTAAGGACGCACTGACTAATTGATAAATAGCAGTCCTTTAGAGTGGCTACCTGGTGTCATTTCTATCAAATTTTCCAATGCTATATTTTAGACCGTGGCCCATAAAATAGACTAGCAAATGAGGTTTTGACTCTAAGGAGAAAACAGTAAAAAAACGTGTACTCTTAATTTATGTGACATAATTTGATCAACAATAATAATAACAAATCAGTGTAATATAATTAGGGTCTCGGAGGGTAGAGTGTACCCTAATCTTACCCCTATCTTGTGAGGGTATAGAGGTTATTTCCGATAAACCCTCGGCTTAAGAAAAATGAGAAAGAAGCAACAGTAATAGCAACAAGCAGTAAACAATAATATGATAGCAGATCAACCGAAGCGAAAGAAACAAGAGTGAGAATAAAAATGAGAAATAGAAACACCAGGTAGTAAAAGAGAATGAAGGATAAGAAAATACTAAACAATGTTACTACTACAAGTATGGGAAAGAGATAAGGTCTACTGCCAACTATCCTTCTACCCTAATCCTCGACCTCTACATCCTCGTATCAAGGGTCATGTTCTCGATAAGCTGAAAATGCGTTATGTATTGCGTAATTTCCTCCCCCAATACCTCTTCGATCTGCCACTCCTTCTCCTCCTATCCTCCAGGGCTAACCTCCCACATCCCCTCGCTAGGAGCAGTTGTATCCCTCCGCTTCACTGTCGAACCATCTTAACCTCACTTCTCGCATCTTGTCCTCCATAGAGTCACTCCCACATACAAGGCATGTCTCCAACCCTCTAGTCTCGCATTAACACCACTTCGCATTTTGTCAATCAGTACTATGTCATTAGTAAATAACATGTACCAGGATACCTCCCCTTGAATGTAACGCGTCAATACGTCCATCGCCAAGCCAAATAATGTGACATAATTTGATTCAGTTAAAAGAAAAAAAGAAATTGAAACTTGTGGTCATATATATGTCATCATAATTGGGTGAATATAAAACTTTTGAAACATGTGATCTTAAATATATCATAACATTTGTGTGGCTATAAAAGCTTTTTATTAAGAGTGACATGAGAAGATTAAATTAAAGTATTTCCAAATATAAAAATGTTATTTTTTTAAAAACAAACCAATAAGCACATAAACTGAAACCGATGAAGTAATAAACAAAGGAGGACCGTGCAACAAGACTCAAATCGTTATAGTAATTGAAGAATCACAGTAACACACGAACAGGGGAGGAGCTATAATATGACTTATGCGTTCGGCAAAGCCTAGTACCTACGATCCCAATTATGTATTATGTTAAGATCCACTTAATATATATAAATAATTTATTCAGAAGCCAATATACTACTTTTCTTAGAATGTAGAACCATTCCTCTCAGAGAGTTTTGTGTCTTTGCACCACACTTCTAACATAATCAAATCATGTATTTGAGCTGTCGAAAACATGACATTAATAATTGGAACTATGTTGTTTCCAGTGGCTATTATTTCCATAGGGATCACATTTCTTAATTCCTTATGATCAACATGTACAATTTATGCTTAATGCAGCACAAAACAAAGTCCTCTTGATTATTGTAAATCTACTAATTATCATTACATTATAATCTAAGATTTTCGAACCTAGAGGATGCATACTTATTCCAAGTTAATTAACCCTCTAGTAATAAGCTCAAGTGAATTTCCTCTTAAGCTGGTTAAGAGTGTAGACGGTAAGTGGGAATAACAAGCAAATTTTGAGCTCTTGGAGCAGCCAAACCAAACTTTTCAGTCATGTCCAAATCACCATGTAACATGCCTTCAGGCAAATCCCAATTGAAGCAATGCACTAATTGTGCAACTATCAATTTCACAGTGATCAACCCCAGATTCATACCTGGACAACTTCTTCTTCCATATCCAAATGGCAACAAATGAAAATCATGTCCACGAAGATCAATGTTCTTGCCAATAAACCTCTCAGGAACAAATTCCTCAACATTGTCCGACCATATCTTAGGATCATGCCCTAACGCCCAACAATTTATCATAACTCATGATCTTCTAGGTATATAATGCCCGTTTATGACAACGTCTTCCATTGATTCTCGAGGAACTAAAAGAGTCGCCACAGGATGTAGTCGGAAGGTTTCTTTGAGCACCAGTTCTAAGTATTCCAACTTAGGCAAATCTTGTTCCTCAACCATTCTGTCCAGTCCTACTACAGATATCAACTCTTCCTGGAGTTTGTTCATTACTCTTGAATGCTTAACAATTTCTGCAAAAGCCCATTCAATCCAAGTGTGTGAAGTATCAATAGCTCCAACGATCATATCAGAAAGGATGGCTTTCATGGTTGCATGATCAATCGAGTAGAATTTCGGACTATTTTGATGTGATAACATGACATCAACAAGATCCTTGCTACCTTTGTGAGTACCATCCCTTGCATCTTGCTCATGCTCATTGATTATGGTATCAATTACTTTCTGAAAAGCCTTTCCAGTTTCCTTCAATTGCTTATTCAAGCCCTGAACATTCATTGTTTCAGAAATTATATAACACGAACAATTTTTAATCCAAAATAGAATCCACCAATTCATCTCTTGGATATCAAAAGGTAAATCTTATTCATTGCATGTTGAGCATTAATTACACATCAGTAGTTGAAGCATGACGATATTTTCTAAAAATGCCATATAATCATACAGTAGTACTTCACAACTATCACTAATCATTATGTCGATAGGAAAAGCACAAACATCACAGTAATTTGTTGAATTATCAAAAGCATAAACTGCGTGTAAGTAAAATGTTGAATATCAAATTTAATACTGCATAGCATTGGCAGAAATGTAAATATCATGTTACGTTGACTACTACTTAAATCCAATCTAACGCAAAAAAAAAAGACAAAAGAAAAAGAATATGCGGAGATATTCGTCCCACGACCTACGAACCCTCTATGCCTTAGACTAATCGCGCCCCCTACACCTTAAAAGAGCAGCTCGGTGTACTAAACTTCCGTTATGCGCGTGGTCCGAGAAAGTGTTAGTCTATTGTACGCAGTCTTACCTTGCATTTCTGAGAGAGGTTATTTCTACTCAAACCCGTGTGGCTAGGGGCAGAGCCACAGTGTTAGTTGCGGGTTCGGTCGAACCCAGTAGCTTTTATTCAAACTCTGTATTTGTATTAAGAAATCCAATGAATATGTACGAATTATTAATTTAGTACCCAATAACTTAAAAGGATTATAATTCTGAACCCAAAAGGCCCAAATCCTAGCTCCGCCTCTGCGTATAGAAACAACTTTTCTAGCTACGCCCGCAGCTTACACCTTATAAAAGTAAAAAATGCATTGCGTTCTTTTGGTTCTCAAATTTTATACGTGAGAACGTAATATTTTTTAAATTTTCTTTTTAAATATTTTATAGCTTCTGTAATTTTCTCTACTTAAAAACTTTGATAACATAAATGTTATTATGAAAACGAAAAAGGGCATAAACTACCCCTTATTGTTTATTAAATGGTTTACAAATACCCTTCGTCCATCTATTCGTCTGAAAAAGCATACAACGTTATTTATATACCTAAAATTACCCCTCCTTTTAACGGTAACAGACGTGGGGCTCACTTTTAATGCATTGGCAACATTTTATTGGGCCACGTGGCTCCTGGTTTCACTTCATATATATGGGTATAATATACCCATCCTATTTGTTTGACATGCCCCATTATTTAACCCGCCCCATTATTTTCTTTTTTTCTTTACTATTTTTTTCTTTCTTTCTTACCACCTTGACTGGATGGGGATTATGACCGGAAATCGCAAACCAAAAAGCTCACCAAAGACCTCGCTTGACTTGGCTACTTGAAACCCAACTCAAAAAATCAATTACTAGTGGCAGTGGCGGATGCACGTAGGGAGTTGTGGGTGCTTAAGCACCCATTAACTTTGATTATATTAATAAATTTATATAGGTAACCTTACAAATATTTAGATAAATATTGAGCGAGCACCCATAAGTAAATTCATTTTTCCTTTTTTTTTGAAGTTTTTATCGGCAAGCACCCATAACTTTAAAATCCTGGATCCGCCACTGACTAGTGGTGAAGAAAGTGAGTTTTCAAATCTTGTTTTGAAGAAAGTCGATGGTTTGGTTTTGGCAGTGGTGCGTTTTTGGTGGTGTTGTGACTGTTTCGCGGGAGGAAACTGGCTGAATTTCTTGATGGTTATGGAGATGTTTAAATGACTGGTTTTTGGTGGTGTTAGAAGGCTAAGATCTGGAGAAAATGGATAGTTACATGGCTAAAATGGGGTGGTGTTTTGGAGCTGTTGCACGGTGGCACGTACCAGCTGCATTTGAAGGTTGTTTGAGGTATTTTTCGGTGGTTTTGCGACTGTTTTTGGGTAGAAAAAGGTTATTTTTTGTGTAGGAGAAAAAGGGAGGATGACGGCTATAGGAAAAGAGGGATGTGCAGCTGTAATGGTGGAGATGATTTGTAAAGTGAAAAATGAGATTAGTAAACTGAAAATTGTGAGGAAGGAGAGTGGATTGAAGGAAGATGACATTATTGTTGATTTTCTTTTCAAGACAGGTAGAAGAAAAAGGGGGCCGGGGAGGGGGGATCTGGTGGGTGGGACTAGGAGTATTGAGTGATAAGGAAAAAAGAGTAAAGAAAAAAGAAAGAAAATAATGGGGCGGGTCAAACAAATGGGGCGAGTATAGTATACTCATATGTATGAAGTGAAACCAGGAGCCACGTGGTCCAATAAAATGTTGCCAACGCATTAAAAGTGGCCCCACATCTTCTACCGTTAAAAGAATGGGTAGTTTTAGGTATATAAATAACGTTGTGTGCTTTTTCAGACGAATAAATGGACGGAGAATATTTATAAACTATTTAGTAAATAATAGGGGTAGTTTAAGCCCTTTTCCGTTATGAAAATTTGTTGTTATGCTCATAATTAATCGACTTTATACTTTACTTTTTGAACAATATACATTTTTGATATATTTTCTACATATTTTTAGCAATATCGAACAATCATACTTCCAAATTTTGTCCAATCAATGGTAAAAAATCAAAACAAACTGAGACAACAGAATTAAGCCCAATAATAGTATTAGTACTAGATAGTAATATATATGAGACCATGTAAAGAGTTTTGTAATCCTTAGTTACATTGTAACTATCTTGTTAGCTTGCCAACCACAAGGGTTTGCTCTTCCAAATATATCATTGTATTTGTTATTTATTACTTCATATACTAAAGTAGATACTTTCAAATCCTTTTTAGTAATACATAGCTCCTTAACCTAATTTTTTACAAGTGAAGTATGTACCATAAGTATTTTGCCCCTACTTTATTTTTTTTATTTTTTTTTGCTTAGGTTCCTATATTTAATTTGATAAATATATTAAACTTTGAGCCCTTAAAATACTTTAAAAGTTGTGAATGATGGTGAATAATTATGCACAAAGATAAATCTAAAATGTTGATAACAATAACCTTGAAGAACTCATTTGATATTGGGAGAGTACTATGTCAATTAAATTTTGATAGTAATTCTAAAATTATAATTAAATTTCTCTTCGAACTTATTTTTAATAGAAAAATTATTTTTACAATATAAATTTAGATTTAGTGATTTACTCAATTATACAATAGAAAATAAATTTCAAAACTATAATTAAAATTATATATTAATAGTAATTCTAAATTTATAATTAAATTTCTCTTCGAACTTATTTTTAATTGAAAAATTATTTTGAAAATATAAATTTAGATTTAGTGATTTACTCATACAATAGAAAATAAATTTCAAAAATTTTTCAAAATTAATATATTAGAATCTTGAAAATAGAATAAAAAATATTTAAATTTTATTCTATTTACTTAATTAAGTGGGAATATAACAGAGGAAAAGGGAGAGATGCTTAGCGGGTGATCAACTTGTAATCTCACATTTATTAAATATTGTTGATAGTCACATGCTATTGAAACAAAGATACATTTTTTTCTTAAAATAATTTAATTTTTCAGAAATCATATAATTCTTAATTGGTTGGGTAGCAAAATTTTCTTTTAAAATTAAAGCATTAATGAGTTAATGACAAACTAAGTTAATTCTTCGACTTTGTTTTAATGAATTTGGATTTTTCTGAATTTCATCTAAACCTAGGCTTTAATCACCATATTTTTTCTAGCATAAACTATGGTCACATGAAATTATGAATAGTTAATCAATAAATACCAAAATAATCAATTAAAATATCTTCTTTATTTCTACCTCTAATTAGAAATTATATGCTCGAAAATTCATAAAATATTAAAATATCTTCTTTAATCTATGGTTATAGTCCGTTTGGAATCATTTTGCATACTTTAAATTATGTTACTAAATATCAAGTTACCTTTGCCCCTTTGATATATGCTTATTCCTTAGCACAATTGTTTTCTTATAAATATTTTCTTTTAATAAATTATCTAATGATATGATCAGAAAATATAAATAATGAATAATAAATGGTTAAGAAGCGATGATCTTAAAAAAGTTGTGCCTATAAACGTAACACAAATTATTATTGTTATTATTATTGTTATTATTATTATTATTATTATTATTAAGTAAAACTATTATGATGGACTTTATTGCCTTGATCTTGGGCCTGGGCTCAGCACTGGCTTTAGTACTAGATACTTAAAATAGCACGATCTAGCCTATTTTCGGATTGGTCATTGAAAAATAGCCACTTTTTTTGCAACACGAAAAGTTCCAACATAATATATTGGAGATCGATGCACCTGTGGATGAACTTCCAGTATATTATGCTGGAACTCCAACACGCGGAAAGTTCCAGCATATTATGTTGGATCGATATATTATACTGGAGCTCCAGTATATTATGTTGGAAGTCTAGTATACTTATGCTGGAACTCAAATATATTATACTGGAGTTCCAGTATACTATATATTATACTGGAGTATTTTTTGAATATTGAACAGTATTTTCGTCCAAATTTATCTTTATATGAAAAGTGATTTGATTAAAATTACTTTTGAAATTATAGCTATTTTTGAATGATCGCTTCTAGGTCTAGGTATTTTTAAATTTATCCCTAGATAAGTACAATACCTGAAGATCAAAAGGCTCAAGAAAAGGCACGTAATCAGCAATATTAAATGCTCCAACCAATCGCACCATTTCCTGTACAATGCTCTTCAAATCAAATCTATCGCTATTCCGAAAACCCCCAAATAGCATTCTATACGTCATATTCGCAATCAAATCCCCAATCTTCTCTCCAAGTTCCACCACTTCACCGCCATCAGCCGCCACCTTCAGCCGCCGCACCAAAACCCCAATTTCCTCTTTCCTCATCCTAGCAAAAGACTCAATTTTATTCGCCGTGAGCAGCTCTTGTGTGCAGAATTTCCGAGCGTTACGCCACTGTGGACCGGACGGAGCAAAAGCCAAACCCTTAGTACCGTCGCTTAAGTACTCCACCGCCTTAAGCTTTGGGCGGCTTGCGAAAACGGCGTCGTGTGTCTTGAGTATAAGCTCGGCGGTTTCCGGCGATGAAACCACAACCATTGGAACATTTCCGAGCTTTAGGAACATTATTGGACCGTATTTTTTGGATAGATCGTATAGGGTACGATGAGGGAGGGTACCTAGCATGTGGAGATTGCCGATTATCGGAAGACCTCGTGGTCCCGGTGGAAGTTTCCGGTGAACATTTTCCGGCTCCGCCTTCCATCGCAGGTGGATGAAGTAAAGTAGAAAACCGAGGAAAATTGAAAAAAAGGATATGTAGATAGAGAACATTAGGAGTTTTGATTTTGGAACTGGGATAAGTTTAATCAAAATGGAATAGAAATATCAACCAAGGATAATATCACAAACGTCCATGTGCAGAGCATGTTAGAATTCAGAGAAGATTGGGAGAATTTTGCTATGTATTTATACAAGCTTGTCTAGAAAGAAAAAATACAAAAAGAATGTAAATAGCTATATAAAAAATGACAGCCCGATGCACTAAGTTACCGCTATGTGCGGGGTCCGGAAAAGGACCGAACCCACAAAGGTCTATTGTACACAGCCTTACTAACTTTGATAGACTAACTGACTAAAGAAGATAATTTGTCAATTTCTTTACCCATGTGAGAAGCTTCTAAAGAAGATAATTTGGCACAACTGTGATGATCATTGTTTGAATAGCTAGGATTTAATGCACCATGTGCATAGCATGAACGACTAGGATTTAATTGCTTATGTGTGCCTTTGTGCTCTGAGATGAAGTCACATGTCAGCTCCTTTAATCTGAGATTTAAATCTAAGTCTGAACTCTTTGTTATGTCCGAAATCGTTGTCTTTTCCTTTTCTTCTTTGAGCTCAAACCTTTCTCTTTTCGATTCTTATTGAGAGATGAGAGAATGAGACGATTGATTTCCAACATCCCCTCAAGTTGGAGGGGAGTGAGGAGACATCCAACTTGCCAAGAATCAAGCGATGAGAAGGCCCAGATAAGGGCTCAGTGAATAGACCTACAAGTTGAGATTTTGAAAGCACAAAAGAGAGATAGATAAGGCAAGAGAGAAATTGTTCTCTGACAAAGTGGCAACCTAATTCAACGTGTTTCGTTCGTTCATGAAACAGGGAGTTCCGGGCGATATGTATTGCAGCCTGACTATCAGAGAAGACGGGTAGTAGAATTGGAGGTGGAATAGACAGATTTACCAGAAGTCGGGTGAGCCAAGTCAATTTAGCGACAAGGCGTCTCATGGATCTATACTCTGCTTCCGTAAAGGATAGATAAATGGATGCTTGTTTTTTGAACTTCCAAGAAATAAGAGACCCACCCATACTGATGAAGAAACCACTGACAGAGCGACGAGTGTCGTGGCAAGATGCCCAATCGCTATCACAAAAGGCCATGAGCGAGAAGGAGAGTGTTGCATTCAAAAAGAACCCTTGTGTTGGGTTTGATCGAACATAGCGAAGAACATGTAAAGGTGGTGTGAAGTGATCAAGACAAGGCATTTGCATATACTGACTAAGAATCAAAACAACAAACGAAAGGCTCGATCTTGTGTGAGTGAGGTAATTAAGCTTCTCAACAAGGCGGCTATAAGTAGTACCATCAGTTGAAGGAAATCCAGAGTATGCAATCAATTTGGAGGAAGCATTTAGAGGAGAAGAGACAACTGGCTTGCTGGAGCAATCAAACTCACTAAGTAAGTCCATTGTAAACTTCCTTTGTGTGATAATCAGTCCCTCTTTTTCTCGTAATATTTCCAATCCCAGAAAGTAATGAAGTGGTCCAAGTTCCTTAATCTTAAATTCAGAATGTAGAAAGGCTTTAAGTTTTACTAATTCAGTGGGATGATTTCTTGTAATGAGAATGTCATCGACATAAACTGTAATAATTAAAACAAAGTCCCCTGATTTCTTAAAAAATAGAGAATAATCATTAAGAGAAGATAAAAATCATTTGAAACTCAATACCCCTGCAAGTCTAGCATACCATTGTCTAGAGGCCTGTTTTAGGCCATAAAGAGACTTCTTTAGTCGACAAACATGATTTGGACTAGGCGGAGACAAACATGCAGGAAATTTCATATAAACTTCCTCTTGTAAATCCCCATGAAGAAGTGCATTACTCACATCAAACTAAGAAATATGTCATCCTTCCTTCACTGCTATAGATAGTAAACATCTGATTGTAGTCATCTTAACAACCGGGGAGAAAGTCTCGGTATAGTCAATGCCCTCTCTTTGGGTGTTACCTATGATAACTAATCTAGCTTTTAGTCTTTTAATGCTACCATCAACTTTATGTTTGACCTTGTATACCCATTTATAAGGTAATGCTTTCTTCCCAGATGGCAAAAGATTTACTTCCCAAATTTGATTTGTTTCTAAAGCCTCTATTTCTGAATCCATTGTTTGTTTCCACCCTGAATGTAAACAAGCTTGGGAGTAACAGGTAGGTTCACTTATAGGAGAAACATGTTAAAGAATAGCCAGATTATGAGGAGTGAGAGCAGAGAAAGAAAGAGTAGGTGGGGAAGAAGGTTAGTGAGGCAAGAAGTAGTGAAATCAATAACATAAATATTATTGCAAACAAAATCTTTGAGGTAACCAAACTGAACTCCTTTGTTTCTTCTATCCGATCTCCTAAGTGGAATTGGTGATGGTGAAGAGGAGGCATGGGACATGTAATTAGGAAATATAGGAGGTGAATGAGATGTCCTAGGTGTTGGAGTTGAGGTATGAGGAAGGATAGGTGAAGAGCTGATAGGTGAATACATAGAAGAGGATGTAAGTGAAGGCATAGAAACTATAGGATTCTTAGAAGGAGTTGTGTCAAATTTAGAAGGGAATAAGGGTGTGGAAATGGTGTTGGAGGCAAAAGGAAAAATGTGTTTATGAAAATGAACATATTTTGACACAAAAACCTTCTTAGAGTCCAAATCCAACATTTTATATCCCTTTTGTCCAATAGGATAGCCTAAAAAGACATAAACCTTAGCTCTAAGTTGAAATTTACCTCTGTTGTGGAATAATGTAGCTGCATAACAAAGACAACCAAAGCATCTTAAAATGATAAGAAAGATGTTGACCATAGAGTAATTCATAGGGAGTTTTGCCATGTAGCACCTTGGAAGGGAATCTGTTTATAAAAAAATGTAGCAGTCAATATGCGCTCTCCCCAATCGATAATAAGAACCTTAGGCTGAAACAATAAAGCCCTTGCTATCTTCAACAAGTGTCAGTGTTTCCTTTCAACAATGCTATTTTGTTGAGGGTTGCTACACATGAAGTTTGGTGCAAAATTCCTTGTGATTTAAGGAAAAGAGAAGTTGATGTCCTCTTTCCTAATTCCAGGGCATTGTCTGATCTAATAACATTCACTTGAACATTGAACTGCCTTTTCGCCATGCTTAAAAATTGTTTCAAAATGCAAAATGCATTGCTCTTGGTGCTCAACAAAAATGTCAGAGTACTTATACTAAAATCATCTATAATTGTGAGAAAGTACTTGTAGCCATTGTAAGTAGGAATCTTGTAGGGTCCCCAAGTGTCAATGTGAATTAGATCAAAGATATGTTTAGATTTAATATGACTGATAGGAAAAGGTAATTTAGATTGCCTAGCTAAAGGACACATCATAAGCACAAATAGAATTAGACAAAAATAAAATAGAATTGATATATTTCATTGCATTGAAAGTAAAATGCCCCAACCTAACATGCCACAGTTTT
Organism: Nicotiana sylvestris; assembly: GCF_000393655.2. Lineage (NCBI taxonomy): Eukaryota > Viridiplantae > Streptophyta > Magnoliopsida > Solanales > Solanaceae > Nicotiana > Nicotiana sylvestris. Next base: position 120,499,993 of record NC_091061.1, read on the forward strand.
ACATCAAATTTTGTTCTTATTGGTAAGGAAGCTAAAACTGAGACAAAACTACGATAACATTTTTATGAAAGTAAAGAAATATTTAAAGATGATTGATTCATAGAATGAGTACTAAGCTCCAATAGATAAAGACCTCCCTTAGCTTTACCAAAAACTTGAGGGCTCTTCATGCGAGGGCCCTGCATAATAAACCCAAAAGAAATGAATGCTAAGATACATCTGAAAACCTTGCAAAATTTATGAACAGAAAGTAAATTGTATTTGAAACAGGGAACATGTAGTACATTGTCTAAGATAATCCCTAGGAACAAGGATACTTTCCCTGTGTGAGTGACTCTTACCTTAGAAGAATTAGGTAAGTTGACAATTAAATAGATAGATAATGGTAATAAAGACAAAAAAGAGGCAGGATTAAAATACATGTGTTCAGAAGCTCCTGAATCTATTATCCAGGAACTGGAATTAGAATTTTCAACTGAGTAAGTGGTATTAGAGTTGGTGAAATATATACCAGCAGCAGAGTTGACATTGATCTCAGAAGAGTTTGACTGTACCACTTGAATCTGATTGAGAAGACTGACCAACTGTGTGAACTGATCTGAAGATAGTTTTTGAGCAAACTGTGGTCCTTCAATAGGATTAGGCTACATCACTTCTGATTCATCAGGTGCATTAGAGCATTACTTCTTATAGGTCCTTGAAACTTCTTGGATTTGGTGAATTTGAAATCAGGTGGGAAACCTATTAGCCTATAGCAATTCTGGATAGTATGGTTAGTCATCTTGCGATAGGAATATATCTGATTGTTCTTCTTTCCTTTGTAGTTTGGATTTCCCTTGTTACCAACTTTCTGTTGGGAGTTATACTGAGTAAATGATGCCTGCTTTCCTGCCATGAAAGAGATCCATCGCCAGGAAATTTAGAAAGTGCATGCACCTCTCTCTGATTTTCATTCTGCATTAGTAGGGAATAAGCATGGTTCGCAGTTGGCAGAGGATTGATTATCAGTATGTTACTTCTTGCTTGTGTATAAGTTTCATTCAATCACATAAGGAATTAAATGAGTCTTTCATCATCTTTGAATTGAGTCATTCTTTATTTTCCTCTACATTTGAAATTGCAAGAGTAGTGAACATTAGTGTTTAGTGTGTCAAGCTCATCCCATAAACACTTTAACTTGGTAAAATACCTTGCAATATCATCTGATCCCTGCACTAAATTAGCTAATTCCTTTTGCAGGTGATACAACTTAGCACTATTTGGTTGTCCAAATCTGTGTTCCAAATTAGTCCAGAGGCCTTTTGTTGTTTTTGAGTACAGAACATTGTCAACAAGGTTCTCGGTGAGTGAGTTCAATAGCCAAGATGTAACCATATCGTTATATTTATTCCAGATTTTCAGATCTGGAGAGTTTGGAGCTTGGGAAGGGCAAGATCCATCAATGAAGCCCAATTTATTTTTGGCTGAAAGAGAGATGAGAATAAATCTGATCCAACCTGCATACCCATGTCCATCAAATGGAGTGTTCATAAGTACCATCCCTGATGCATCAGAAGCATGAAGGAAATGAGGATGTGTTGGATCAATTGTTGTTCCATTCCCTCCTGTTGAAGTTGTTCCTGTAGAAACCTCAGAAACAAATGTAGTTGGCATGATGAAGTGAAATGAGAATAAAGAGCAGTGAGTAAAAGAAAATCAAAAAATTTAGTGCTCTAATACCATGTTAGACTTCAGAGAAGATTGGGAGAATTTTCTGTGTATTTCTGTATATCTTATCACTGTGCAATGTTATGTATTTATACAAGTTTGTCTAGAAAAAAAAAATACAAAAAAATATAAATAGCTATATAGCTGTACCAATTATATTTGTCCTACATTTTAACGGATTAACTGATTTTGATTCTCTCATACATGCCAATTTCTTTGCCCATGTGAGAAGCTTTTAGAGAAGATAATTTGGCACAGCTGTAATGATCATTGTTTGAACGGCTAGGATTTAATGCACTATGTACATAGCTTGAACGGCTAGGATTTAATTGCTTATGTGTGCTTTTGTGCTTTGAGATGAAGCCACATGTCTGCTCCTTTAATATGAGATTTAGATCTAAGTCTGAACTCTTTGTTTTGACCAAAACCTTTGTCTTTCCCTTTTCTTCTTTATGCTCAAACCTTACTCTTTTCGATTCTTCCCGAGAGATAAGAGAATGAGTTGATTGATTTCCAACAAAGTACATGTAATTAAGTAAAGTTGCCATTGCTGATAAAAGAAATATCTTTTTTTAATATCTATGAATTGCTTGGAAGTTGCTTACTTGACTTTTTTTCTTTGAATTAAAATCCGCCTTAATGTGGTGGGAGTGTGATTGCTCTAAATTATGGTAAGGGATAAGGCAATGACATTTTCACATGTGAATAGAGAGGACTCCCCTCTTTACAGTTTAAAGACAAATATTAAATATTATGCTCATTGCTAGTCTATTCATAATATCACGTACAAAATATATCCTGAAGTTTGAAACATGCCCTTTGTCCATACAAATTACTTGTTTGAGTTAGTCTATCCATAACATCTTGAGTTATCTACAAATTATAGTTAGTCTATCCATAACATATTGAGTTATGTGATAACCCGAAATATCATCACTTGTTTTAGAAATAAATTCTGTGTTCCGAGGTCTTAAAAACTTTTTTTACCTCACCTCAATTTGTGTGCGTGGTCCGGACCTATATCCGGAAGACCTTTTATGTGAAAATATGAGAAAATAAAAGTTCTAGAGTTAAAATTTAATTATGGTTGACTTTGGTCAACATTTTGAGCAAACGGACCTGGATCCATATTTCGACGATCCCGGGAGGTTTGTAGGAAAATATGGGACTTGGGCGTATGCTCGGAATCGAATTCCGAGGTCCCAAGCCCGAGAAATAAATTTTTGAAAGAAATTATTTTGCTGAATTATTTATGAAATAAAGAAAAGAATTTATGTTTGAAACTATTTGTATCGGACCCGTATTTTGATTCTGAAGCCCGGTACAGATCTTATATATGATTTAAGTTGAGCCTGTAAAATTTGGTAAGAAACGGACTTGAAATGACGTAATTCGGAATCATAGTTGTAAAATTTGGAACTTCGAAAGTTCATGAGATTTCCTTTAATTTTGGTGGTAAATTCATGGTTATTGATGTTATTTTGAGGATTTAATTGCACGAGCAAGTCAGTATGATATTTTTAGGTTGGTGTACATGTTTGGTTTGGAGCCCCGAGGGCTCGGGTAAGTTTTGGATAGGCCGCGGAGTGAAATCTAACTTAGGAAAGCTGTTGGTATTTTTCAGACCTGCAGGCTTCGCAATTGCGAGCTAGAAATTGTGATAAACCCGTCGTATTTTCGAAGACTGGTTGGGAAGGGAACCTTTGTAATTGTGAAGCTTATGTCGCAATTGCGACCTTAGCAGGTATCGTATTTGCGAATGATAGTTCGCATTTGCGAAGAAGGCAGAGTTGGGCATACTTCGCAATTGCAAAGCCTTTACCGCAACTGCGAGTTTGCATTTGCGAAAGTATCATCGCAATTGCGATATCTGCGACCAGCAAATTCATAACTTAGCCGAAAATCTTTCATTTTTCAAACCCTTTCAAAACCAAAACACTCTTGGGCGATTTTTCAAAGACAACTTCTCTTCCAAATCGATTGTAAGTCATTTCTAACTCGTTTTCTTCAATCTTTAACATCTTTTCACATGACTTCAACTTAAAATCAATAATTTTCATGGGAGAAATTGGGTGTTTTGGGTAGAACCTAGGTTTATTTTTGGGGATTTGGACCTCGATTTGAGGTCCGATTTCAAAATAAATTATATATTTGGGTTCGTGGGGGAATGGGTAATTAGGTTTTGGTTCGAACCACGAGTTTTGACCATGTGGCCCCAGGGGCGATTTTTGACTTTTTGGGAAAAACTTTAGAAAACCTATTGTCATGCATTGGAATTGATTAATTTAGCATTTATTGATATAATTAAGTAACTTGTGGCTAGATACGAGCAAATTGGTGGTGGAATCAAGAGGTAAAGCTATAGTTGAGGATTGAATTATGTTCGTAGCATCGAGGTAAGTGTTTGGTCTAACCTTAGCTTGAGGGATTAGGAGTCGAGTCCTATTTGCTATGAGCTATTTGTTGAGTACGACGTATAGACATGATGACGAGTATCTATACGTCATTGTCAAACATGCTCGTGAGTCTTAAATTGAAGTCGTTGTGTTCTTAATAAGTACTACAAATGCCTAAGTTGTTGATTCTCTATGTTGGGCAAGAATTGTGATTATTCTCGTGAAAATTGCTTATGGTTGAGTATTGGTGCGAGTTGAGATTTATTTTGTGAAGTTAAATATTGGAACGACTTTGGTTATAGTTGATTCCCTTGCCAGGACGTATTCACTTATACTGTCGATTCCATTGCCGGGATATTGTTATTCCCGTATTGTTCCCTTATCGGGACTCTTTTGTGATTGGTGTTGAATTGTATATTGGGATCAATTTGCATGCCGTAACAATATTATATTTGGATCGGGTTGCATGCCGCAACAATATTATATTTGGATCGGGTTGCACGTCGCAACAATATTATAATTGGATCGGGTTGCACGTCGCAACAGTGATATATGATATGGATCGGGTTGCATGCCGCAATAGTATTTTTATGATTTGGATCGGGTTGCGCGCTGCAATAATAAAGGATAAAAGTGGTTATTGATTTGTTACGGTTTCCTTATTATTTTTGCTGCGAATTTTAAATTGTTCTTTATGCTTTTCTCATGAGTTACTATTGGTAAATGATATTCCCCCGCAGCATGTTCCCCCCTCCCATTCTTAACTGTACATTTCTGCTTTATTTTTTCACTATATATGATATAATTGCACAGGTTTATTTGGTAATCTAGTCCTAGCCTAGTCACTACTTTGCCGGGGTTAGACTAGGCACTTACCAGCACATGGGATCGGTTGTGCTAATACTACACTCTGCACTGTGTGTAGATCCCGGAGCAGCACTTACCGGTCGAAGATTCTGAGGTAGTCCTATAGGCATCCGCAGGCCTTGGCGTCTTCTCCTTTCCTTTTAGTCTGTGTCTTTTATATATTTCAGAGACAGTATTGTAATAAATCTTTTAGACTTTTATTTGTAGTATTCCTAGACAGTCTGTGGAATTATGACACCAGTCTTGGGTAGTTATTGTATGGATTGGTATTGACATCTTTCTTAAATTGTTACATTTTAGTCTTCCGTTTATTAGATTTTCACTGTTTATCAATTGTTGATTATTCATTGTAAAAAGACTAAAATGGGAAAAAGGTAAATAATTCAAATGGTTGGCTTGCCTATCTTTCACTAGTAGGCGCCATCACGACTCCCGAGGGTGGAAAATCAAGGTCGTGAAAAATTGGTATCTGAGCTCTAGGTTACATAGTTCTCACAATTCATAGACAAGCTTAGTAGAGTCTGAGGGATCGGTACAGAGACGTCTGTATTTATCCTCCAGAGGCTACAGAGTTAGGAAAAACTTAACATCTATTCTTTCTTGTCGTGCGGATTGGTTTCTCAATGCTAATTGAATTTTTACTCTGTTCTTTCACAGATGGCAAGAACATGCGCTTCCTCATCCAATGATCAACAGCCCAAGCCCCCAGCAGCAGCTCCTACAAGGGGCAGAGGGCGAGGCCAAGGCCATGCTAGAGGCCGAGGTAGGGGCAGAGCTCATCCCAGAGCAGCAGCACTAGCGGCAGAGCCTTAGGTTGAGTTTGATGATGAGGTTCCGGACCAGGCAGTTCCGGTGGGCCCAGCTTAGTTTCCAGAGGTGTTCATTGCTACCCTAGTACTATGCTCTGGTCCGTCTAGTGGGCCTTATGGAGAGTGTCACCCGGGTAGGCTTGCTTCTTGTAGCACCAGCCATCTTTCAGGCTGGAGGAGGAGCCCAGACTCCTGCTACTCGCACTCCGGAGCAGATGACTCCCTAGTTTCAGACTCCAGCAGTTCAGCCAGTTGGAGCAGTTCTGTCGGGTGTGGTAACTCAGACCGGTGATAGATCAGCTATGTCTTCAGATGCTTTGTAGAGATTGGACAGGTTCACTAAGCTTTTCACTACCACTTTCAGTGGTGCATCTTCTGAGGATCCCTAGGATTATTTAGATAGCTTCCATGAGGTTCTCAGGAACATGGGGATAGTGGAGACTAATAGGGTCGACTTTTCTATTTTTCGCCTATCTGGATCCGCCAAAACTTGGTGGAGAGATTATTGTTTGGCTAGACCAACTAGATCACCAGCTTTGACTTGGGAGTAGTTTACTAAACTATTTTTGGAGAAGTTTCTCTCTATCACTTAGAGAGAGATCTATCGGAGGCCGTTTGAGCATCTTCAGCAGGGTTCTATGACTGTTACTCAGTACGAGACCAGATTCATCGACTTGGCTCGTCATACTCTTATCATACTTCCCACCGAGAGAAAGAGAGAGGGTGAGGAGGTTCATTGAGGGACTTAGTCAACCTATTCGACTTTAGATGGCTAAGAAGAAGGGCAGTGAGATTTCTTTTTAGGAGGCGGCCAATGTGTCCAGGAGAGTTGAGATGGTTCTATCACAGGGAGGTGGTTAGGGTCTGACAAGAGACCTCATCATTCAGGTAAATTCAGTGGCGCCTCATTTGGAGGCAAAGATTTGTATGGTAGAGGCCATCCTCCTAGGCCTTTCCAGTCAGCACTTTAAGTTTCTCACTGTGCTTCAGGTGGCCGTGGTTCTCATATGCAGTATTCTAATTACCAGCCCTACAGTGCACCATCATCTCCTATCAGTGCACCGCTGCTCCAGAGTTTTTGGGGTGGTCATACATGTCGCTAGGGTCAGTCTCAGTTTCCTCAACCGAAGCACTTAGGTGGATGCTTTGAGTGCGGTGAGTATGGTCATATCCGGAGGGCTTGTCCGAGATTAATGGGTATTCAGTCGCAGCAACAGGGTTCCCGTGCTATGGTTCCGGCACCGAGTGTTCCACAGCCCGCTCAGCTAACTAGAGGTGGAGGTAGAGCTGCTAGAGATGGAGGTAGAGGTATTAGAGGTGGAGTTCAGGCCGTTAGAGGTGGATGCCAGCCAGCAGCAGGCCATCCTAGAGATGTAGTTCAGGGCGGTGGGCCCAAACCCCCGATGTTATGTTTTTCCAGCCAGGCCTGAGGCTGAGGCTTCCGATGCAGTTATCACAGGTAATGTTCTAGTCTGTAGCAGAGATGTTTCAGTTTTATTTGATCCAGGATCTACATACTCCTATGTGTCATCTTATTTTGCACCGTATCTGGTCATGCTTAGTGATTCCTTGAGTACTTTTATATATGTGTCTTCACCGGTGGGTGATTCTATTGTGATAAATCGAGTCCATCGTTCGTGTATAGTTGCGATTGGGGGTCTTGAGACTCATGTAGATTTGTTACTTCTGGACATGGTTGATTTCAATGTCATATTGGAGATGGATTGGTTATCATCTTACCACGCTATCTTGGACTGTCATGCCAAGACTGTGACCTTAGCCTTGCTGGGTTTACCTTGTTTAGAGTGGAGAGGGACTCCTAATCATTCTACCTATAGTGTTATCTCATATATGAAGGATCGGCATATGGTCAAGAAGGGGTGTTTGGCCTATTTGGAATATGTTCGTAATTCTAGTGCCGAGGTTCCTTCTATTGACTCTGTGCATGTTGTTCGTGAGTTCCCTGAGGTATTTCCTTCAAACCTGTCGGGCATGCCACCCGATAGGGATATTGACTTTTGCATTGATTTGGCTTTGGGCACTCAGCCCATTTCTATCCTGCCATATCGTATCGCCCCACCTAAGTTGAAAGAGTAGTTGGAAGACTTGATTGAAAAAGGTTTCATTAGACCTAGTGTTTCGCCTTGGGATGTGCCGGTGTTGTTTGTTAAGAAGAAGGACGGATCGATGAGAATGTATATAGATTACCGGCAGTTGAACAAGGTTACAATCAAGAATAAGTATCTATTGCCGAGGATTGATGATTTGTTTGATCAACCTCAGGGTGCCAAGGTATTTTCGAAGATTGACTTGAGATCTGACTCCCATCAGTTGATGATTAGGGCATCTGATGTCCCTAAGACAGCTTTCCTCACTCGGTACGGGCATTATAAGTTCTTGGTGATGTCATTCGGGTTGACAAATTCCCTAGCAGCTTTTATGGATTTGATGAAGCGAGTGTTCAGGCCTTACTTGGATTCGTTCGTGATAGTCTTCATTGACAATATTTTGATCTATTCCCGTAGCTGGGAAGAGCATGAGCAGCATCTGAGAGTGGTCCTCCAGACTTTGAGAGATAGTTAATTTTATGCAAAGTTTTCAAAGTCTAAGTTCTGGTTGAGTTCAGTTGCATTCTTGGGTCATGTTGTATCAGCAAAGGGTATTCAGGTAGATCTGAAAAAGATAGAGGCAATCAAGAACTGGCCTAGTCCAGCATCAGCTACAGAGATCTAGAGTTTATTGGGTTTAACAGGCTATTATTGTCGATTTGTGGAGTGGTTTTCGTCTATTGAAGCCCCGATGACCAGGTTGACCCAGAAGGGTGCCCAGTTTAGGTGGTCGGATGAGTGTGAGGCGAGCTTTCAGAAGCTCAAGATAGCTTTAACTACGGTGCCGGTATTGGTTTTGCCCACAAGTTCAGGGCCTTACACAGTTTATTGTGATGCATCTCGTATTGGACTTGGTGATGGTGTTGATGCAGGATGGCAAGGTCACTGCCTATGCTTCGCGGCAGTTGAAGATTCATGAGAAGAACTATCTGGTTCATGATCTGGAGTTAGCAACCATTTTCCACGCATTGAAGATTTGGAGGTATTATCTATATGGCGTGTCATGTAAGGTGTTCACGAATCACAAGAGTCTGCAGTACTTGTTCAAGAAGAAAGAGCTAAATTTGAGGCAGAGAAGGTGGTTGGAGCTATTAAAGGACTATGATATCACCATCTTATATCATTAATGTGGTGACCGATGCTTTGAGTAGGAAGTTAGCTAGTATGGGCAGTCTTGCTTATATTCCGGTCGGTGAGAGATCGCTTGCTTTGGATGTTCAGGCTTTGGCCAATCAGTTCGTGAGGTTGGATGTTTCTGAGCCCAGCCATATGTTAGCTTGTATAGTCGCTCGTTCTTCATTATTGGAGTGTATCCAAAATCGGCAGTATGATGATCCTCATTTGTGTGTTCTTAGAGACACGGTGCAGCACAGAGGTGCCAAGCAGTTTACATTAGGAGATGATGGAGTTTTGAGGTTGCAGGGTCGAGTTTGTGTGCCTAATGTGGATGGGCTCCTTGAGTTGATTTTAGAGGAGGCCCATAGTTCCCGGTACTCTATTCATCCGGGCGCCGCTAAGATGTATCAGGATTTATGGTAGCATTATTGGTGGATGAGAATGAAGAAGGACATTGTTGCATATGTGGCTCGATGTTTGAATTGTTAGTAGGTTAAGTACGAGCATCAGAGGCCTGGTGGTTTGTTCCAGAAGATTGAGATTCCCGAGTGGAAGTGGGAGCGTATCACTATGGACTTCGTTGTTGGACTCCCATGGACTCAGAGGAAGTTCGATGTAGTGTGAGTTATTGTTGATAGGCTGACCAAGTCAGGACATTTCATTCCCATGGTAGTCTACTATTCTTCCGAGAGGTTAGCTGAAATCTATATCCGGGAGATTGTTCGTCTTCATGGTGTGCCCGTGTCTATCATTTCGGACCGAGGTACGCAATTTACCTCACATTTTTGGAGAGCAGTTCAGCGGGAGTTGGGCACACGGGTTGAGTTGAGCACAACGTTTCATCCTCAAACGGACGGGCAGTCCGAGCGAACTATTCAGATTTTGGAGGATATGCTCCGAGCTTGTGTCATTGACTTTGGAGGCTCGTGGGATCAGTTTTTGCCTTTAATAGAGTTTGCCTACAACAACAGCTACTAGTCGAGTGTCCAGATGGCTCCTTATGAGGCTTTGTATGGTAGGTGGTGTCGGTCGCCGGTTAGATGGTTTGAGTCGGGTGAGGCTCGGTTGTTGGGTACGGATCTAGTACAGGATGCCTTGGACAAGGTCAGGATTATTCAGGATAGGCTTCGTACAGCTCAGTCTAGGAAAAAGAGTTATGTCGACCGTAAGGTTCGTGATTTGGCTTTCATGGTCGGTGAACAGGTATTGCTTCGGGTGTCGCCTATGAAGGGCGTGATGAGATTTGGGAAGAAGGGCAAGCTTAGCCCTAGGTTCATTGGCCCGTTTGAGATTCTTGATCGAGTGGGAGAGGTGTCTTACAGACTTGCGTTGCCACCGAGCTTATCAACCATGCATCCAGTGTTTTATGTGTCCATGCTTCAGAAGTATCACGACGATCCATCCCACGTATTAGATTTCAGCACTGTCCAGTTGGACAAGGACTTGTCCTATGAGGAGGAGCCAGTATCTATTCTAGACCGGCAGGTTCGTAAGTTGAGATCGTAGAGTTTCCTTCTGTTCGTGTTCAGTGGAGAGGTCAGCTTGCTGAGGCATTGACTTGGGATTCCGAGTCCGATATGCAGAGCCGTTATCCCTATCTTTTCCGCGACTCAGTTACCTCCTTCTTTTGTCCGTTCGAGGACGAACGGTTGTTTTAGAGGTGGAGGATGTGATGACCTGAAAGGTCATCACTTGTTTAAGAAACAAATCTTGTGTTTCGAGGGTTTAAATCATCCTTTTTACCTCACCTCGATTTGCATGCGTGGTCCGGACCTATATGTGGAAGGCCTTTTATGTGAAAATATGAGAAAATAAAATTTCTAGAGTTAAAATTTGATTATGGTTGACTTTGGTCAACATTTTGAGCAAACAAACCCGGATCCGTATTCCGATGATCCTGGGAGGTCCGTAGGAAAATATGGGACTTGGACGTACGCCCGGAATCGAATTCCGAGGTCCCAAGCCCGAGAAATAAATTTTTGAAAGAAATTATTTTGCCGAATTATTTATGAAATAAAGAAAATTTAAGTTGATCCTGTAAAATTTGGTAAGAAACGGACTTGAAATGACGTGATTCAGAACCTTAGTTGTAAAAATTGGAACTTTGAAAGTTCATGAGATTTTCTTTGATTTTGGTGGTAAATTCATGGTTATTGATGTTATTTTGAGGATTTGATTGCACGAGCAAGTGCGTATGATGTTTTTAGGTTGGTGTACATGTTTGGTTTGGAGCCCCGAGTGCTCAGGTGAGTTTTGGATAGGCCGCGGAGTGAAATATAACTTAGGAAAACTGCTGGTATTTTTCAGACCTGCAAGCTTCGCAATTGCGATAAACCCATCGCATTTGTGAAGACTGGTTGGGAAGGGAAATTTCACAATTGCGAAGCTTATGCCGCAATTATGACTTTAGCAGGTATCGTATTTGCAAACGATAGTTCGCATTTGTGAAGAAGGCAGAGTTGGGGATACTTCGCAATTGTGAAGCCTTTGCCGCAATTGCGAGTTCACATTTGCGAACATATCATCTCAATTGCGATATCTGCGACCTGCTAATTCATAACTTAGCCGAAAATATTTCATTTTTCAAACCCTTTCAAAACCAAAACACTCTTGGGCGATTTTTCGAAGATAACTTCTCTTCCAAATCGATTGTAAGTCATTTCTAACTCGTTTTCTTCAATCTTTAACATCTTTTCACATGATTTCAAATCAAAATCAATGATTTTCATGGGGGAAATTGGGTGTTTTGGGTAGAACCTAAGTTTTTTAAATTTTGGAGATTTGGACCTCGATTTGAGGTCCGATTTCAAAATAAATTATATATTTGGGTTCGTGGGGGAATGGGTAATCGGGTTTTGGTTCGAACCTCGGGTTTTGACCATATGGGCCCGGGGGCGATTTTTGACTTTTTGGAAAAAACTTTAGAAAACCTATTTTCATGCATTGGAATTGATTCATTTAGCATTTATTGATATAGTTAAGTAACTTGTGGCTAGATACGAGCGAATTGGGGGTGGAATCAAGAGGTAAAGCGATAGTTGAGGCTTGAATTGTGTTTGTGGGATCGAGGTAAGTGTTTGGTCTAACCTTAACTTGAGGGATTAGGAGTCGAGTCCTATTGGTATGTGCTATTTGTTGAGTACGACGTATAGGCATGGTGATGAGTATCTATACGTCGTTGTCAAGCATGCCCTTGAGTCTTAAATTGAAGTCATTATGTTCTTAATAAGTACTACAAATACCTAAGTTGTTGATTCTCTGTGTTGGGCAAGAATTATGATTATTCTCGTGGAAATTGCTTATGGTTGAGTATTGGTGCTAGTTGAGGTTTCTTTTGTGAAGTTAAATGTTGGAACGAGTTTGGTTATAGCTGATTCCCTTGCCGGGACGTATTCACTTATACTGTCGATTCCCTTGCCGGGATATTGTTGTTCTTGTATTGTTCCCTTGTCGGGACTCTTTTGTGATTGCTGTTAAATTGTATATTGGGATCGGGTTGTACGCCGCAATAATATTATATTTGGATCGGGTTGCACGCCGCAACAATATTATATTTGGATCGGTCACAACAACAATATTATAATTGGATCGGGTTGCACGCCGCAATAGTTATATATGATATGGATCAGGTTGCACGGCGCAACAATATTTTTATGATTTGGATTGGGTTGCGCGCCGCAACAATAAAGGATAAAAGTGGTTGTTGATTTGTTACGGCTTCCTTATTCTTTCTGCTGTGAATTTTAAATTGTCTTTATGCTTTTCTCCTGAGTTACTGTTGGTAAATGATATTCCCCCGCAGCATGTTCCCCCCTCCCATTCTTAACTGTACATTTCTGTTTTATTTTTCCACTGTATATGATATAATTGCACAGGTTTATTTGGTAGTCTGGTCCTAGCCTCCTCACTACTTCGCTGGGGTTAGGCTAGGCACTTACTAGCACATGGGGTCGGTTGTGCTAACACTACACTCTGCACTGTGTGCAGATCCCGGAGCAGCAGCTTTCGGACCATAGCTTGGGTGGCTGCATTCAGTCCAGTCGGAGATTCCGAGGTAGTCCTGCAGGCGTCCGTAGGCCTTGGCGTCTTCTCCTATCCTTTTAGTCTGTTTCTTTTATATATTTCAGAGACAGTATTGTAATAAATCTTTCAGACTTTTATTTCTAGTATTCCTAGACAGTCTGTGGAATTGTGACACCAGTCTTGGGTAGTTATTGTAGGGATTAGTATTGACATCTTTATTAAATTATTACATTTCAGTCTTCCGCTTATTAGACTTTCGTTGTTTATCAATTGTTGATTATTAATTGTAAAGGACTAAAATGGAAAAAAGGTAAATAATTCAAATGATTGGCTTGCCTACCTTTCACTAGTAGGCGTCATCACGATACCCAAGGGTGGGAAATCCGGGTCGTAACAAGTTATCTGCAAATTACTTGCTTGAATTAGTGGCTATAAGAGTACTAATTTATTGAACATTAACAGTTTAGTATATACGAAAAACAACTTGTCTAACTTATGAAGTGAAGGTATTATCGTCACAATATTCTTGTACCTATTATTATTTTGTTCTCTGTTTGTCTTTGGCACTTTTGGTGAAAGACAACTTATTTGTACTCACAATTCTTAATTATGCCGTACAATACACTTACCTTGCTAACAACATATTAGATCAGGGTGGAAATTCTTCGCTGTTGCCAAATATTAACATTTCTTATTCGCCTCCTCCCCATAATATTTTCCAATAACAATGGTGCTTTCAATTCCACTACAAGTCTACAAAGAAGAGTTGAGCTGCGGAGTCTCCTTAATCATAAAGGGGAATGGCTATTTCCGAAAAAGCTTGGAATCACTCCGTTGGAAATCTCTATCGATTCTGATGTATTAGTAATTCTCTATCTTTTAAAAAATACAATTAAGAGATCCTTCGATTTTTTTCTTAAATACAAAAATTAGTATCTTCCCACAAATTAGTGAACTAGACATAATAGATCCATCGATATATTTTCTTAACTCATTATGAGTTTCATTACGAAGGAAAGTAAAACAAATATTTGAATGTTCACTAAGGTTATCACATATCATTCATAGTTGCAACTCACTAATGAATGAGCTAGCTAGACTTGTCAAATGTTCTCTAAATAATTTAGAGATCTCGATCTTGTACTCTCTCCGGCAAGGATTTAGTTGTATGAAGGCGTTCAGGCCGTTCAGATTGAATATTGAAATTTCGATTTGAGTTTTCGATTTTCGGATTGAAGAAATGAAATTCAAATCCAATCCAGATAAGTTCGGATTGGATCAGATTTTTTATGTTCGGTTTAGATATTTTGGATTTTCGATTTTGAGATTATAAGTTTCTTTTTACAAAAGTGAATATCCAAATGAACTTCTCATGTTAAATTGCCCGAAAAGTTACCCAGTCTCACCGCAATCATCCAAATAAAGTATTTAAATAATAAAATTATTATCAAGAAAATGTAACAGAGACATTAATATGGCTGATAAGAAGCAGCTATAGTAAACCATATCCAAATAGAAAGTATTCTGACAATAACTTAATAATTAATATTGAATATATGAGATAATATTTAATGGGTAGGGTGTTGAACTTATTACTATTGACATATGATTAATGGACTAAATATAACATATAAAATTTCGAATTTTTGAATATCCAAAATTCTGAAGTACCAAATCCATTATCCAATCCGAAATCCAAAAATTTTAAAAATCATATCTAAAATCCAAAAATCTAAACCAAAAATCCAAAAAATTCAAATTTTGGTTTGGATTTTAGGTTTGACCAAACTATGCCAACCCCTAATTGTATGTGTACCGAATTAAGTGGCGGCATATGGTTAGATATTATTCTCTCCGGTTCATAATAAATGATCAATTTGCCTTTTTATTTTGGTCCAAAATAAGTATCCATTTATATAATCAAGAAAAAATTCAATATGTTTTTCCAAAATTACCCTTATGTGCGTATCTCTAAAAAGTCTTTTACTCTTCACATTAAATTATGCTGTAAAATTTAATAAAGAGTAGTTTAGTCAATTAATTATTTTTGTCTAGAATTTAGTATTTTCTTAATGGATGTGTCAAAGATAAATTGATCATTTATTATGGATCGGAGAAAGTAGTAACAAAAAAATATTCTACTTTCTCGAATTCCACAAATTCATTAGATCATTAAATTGCTGACGGCTGACCAACTGTTCGATAATAGAACACAATTGACTTTTTCTTTTTTAAAAAGAAGAAAAGGAAAAGAAAAGAATACTTTAGCAACTCCTACACGTAATTATTATTTTAATATTCTCTCCGGTCCATAATAATTAATAAATAATCACTTTATTTTGGGTACGCCCATTAAGGAAATACTAAATTCTGAACGAAAATAGTTAGTGTGACTAAACTACTCTTCATTAAATGTTGTACCATAGTTATAGTAGCACTTACTTCTCTTCTCAAATGTAAGGAGTAAATGACTTTTTAGGGATACGTACATGAGGGTAATTTTAGAAAAACAAATTAAATTTTTTCTTGATTATATAAATAGACACTTATTTTGGACAAAAATAAAAAAGTAAATTGGTCACTTATTGTGGACCGGAGTGAGTAATTAAGTGTGACCATCAATGTTTATTGACATATACATCTAATCAAACTAACTAGGATTTGAAGAGTTGTCACGATCATCATAATCATACTATATTATAAGTGTGAAGACTTTTAAATTAAGTTATATTTCTAAAATATTTTTCAAAAATCGAATAACTAAATTACCCTCCACTTAATAATTTATTTATTAATTTAATTTTTTATTATTATATATACAATATTAAGAAGAACTCAATAGTCATTTTTTTCTTCTTTTCATTGTTTAATATATCAATAGTTACTCTTTTAATACTACCTCTTAATTAGCCTTCCAATCTTCCTCCTCTTTAACTTTCTTAATTAGCTTCCATGACCCATTAAATTCCTATTTCTTCCTTATCAGTAGCTAGTATTTTTGTTTGTTAATTGTATTTTATGTTGATGCTGACGCATATTTCTCTTTCTTATCCGATGTTCAAGTTGATTTTCCCAAGAACTATGTTTGTTTATATCATTTTTCTCTATTGACGTTTATTTGAGATCAGTCGTTTTATTTTTAAACTAAGACAAATCGATGTAACCTATTTCAAATTGAGTATAGAATTATATAAAATTTGAATTTATCCCGCTAACTAGCAAGAGTTGTAAACATTTTGTGCTATTTTTGCCCTTTATATATGTGGATATTACATCTTGATGTTTAATATTCTTTTATGAAGGTTTGATTTTCTTTGTTTCTAGGTACTAATCTTCCAATTTAAGTTGTTTGCATTTATTGATGTTGTGATGACCCGATAGGCCATTTATTGGTTTAACCCTCAATTTTTTATTTCAAAACCCTTATTAGCACCGCTTAGTCTTCCTCACTTTGCGTACACAGTCCATATCTTTTTTCAAAAGATTTTTATGTGAAAATTTGAGAAAATGTGAAATCATGCTTTAAAACTCATTTGGGTTGACTTCGGTCAATGTTTGAGCAAACGAATCCGGATCAGTATTTTGATTGTCCCGGAGGATCCATATCATGTTTTGGGACTAGGGCGTATACCCGAAATCGAATTCGGAAGTCCCTAGCTTTAATTATAGCAATTTGTTGAAAATTAGAAGTTTAATGGTTTAAAGAAATTCCAAGTTTGACTATAGTTTTGACTTTGTTGCTACCAAGTCCGGATTCTGGTTCCGAAAATTGGTGTAACGACCCGACCGGTTATTTTGCTTTCTAGATCCATGTTTCCCTAATTAAGACTCCCCATATGTATTTTACTGTTATGACTTGCGGGGATAATTAATTTGGGTTTGAAAGGGTTCGGGTTGAAATCATAACACTTTGTTCCTTAATAATGGCTTAAAAATGGTTAAGTTTGACTTAAGTTAACGTTTTGAGTAAATGACCTTGAAACTGGGATTTGAAAATCCCAATAGGTTCATATGATGATTTTGAACTTGGGCGTGTGTTCGGATCTGGTTTTGGATGATCCGGGAGCGTTTCAACGCTTAACATTGAAAGTTGGCGCATTGATGGTTTTCAAGTTCTTTAAATTTAGTTTGAAGTAGGATTTGGTGTTATCGAGGTACGATTTAAATTTTGAGCCTGGAAATAGTTCCGTATGGTGATTTTGACTTGCACGCAAAATTTGGCGTCATTCCGAGTTGATTTGATAGGAATCAGATGCACGGAAGTATTTCTAGAAATTTTTGAGTTTCATAATTCGATTCATGCGTTTTGGTGTTTGATTTGTATTTTTAGATGTTATTTTGGTATTTTGATCGCGCGAGGGGGTCTGCATTATGTTATTGGATGTTTGAGTGTAATTGGACCGGGTCCCGGGGGCCCTAGATGCAAAATGGATTGGAATCAAACCCGGAATTGGACTTGGGGGAGTTGCTGGTGCTCCAATTCTGGTACATTCGCACCTGCGAGGGTTTGGCCGCAGGTGCAACCACGCAGAAGCGGCCTAGAGCATGTTGTTCAGTGTCCGCAGAAGCGGACTCGTTTCTGTGATGAGGGGATCGCAAGAGCGGAGGGAGCCAGTGTGGGCAAGGTCGCAGGTGCGCAAGGTGAGCTACAGAAGCGGGCTCGCAGGTGCGGTGTCCTTCCGCAGGTGCGCCCAGTACTGTGTTGGGTGTGTTCCGCAGAAGCAGACCTTGTCCCGCACAAACGGCGTCACAGGTGTGACCCAAGGCCCGCAAAAGCAAAAATTGTTGGGGCAGTGAGGTTCATTTGATGCCGGAACTTAGGGTTTTTGGCTCATTTCATTTACTTGTTGGGCGATTTTAGAGCTCTTTGAAGAGGGGTTTTCACCTAGCACTTTGAGATAAGTAATTTCTAGACAATATGAGTTCAATACATGCATTTTTGGGTAGATTCTTAACATATAAATTGGAGAAATTATGGGTTTAATTGAAAAACCTAGGTTTTGATAAAAATGGGATTTAACCACGAAAATGATTATGGAATTGGGTAGAAATTGTATATTTTAGTTCGTGAGGTTGTGGGTAACATTTATCTTGAAAATTTCCGGAATACAGGCACGTGGGCCCGAGGGAGAATTTAAAGAATCTTCCAACTTGGGTTGGGTAATCACTCTAATAGCTAAATTATTAACTTTTAAGCATATATTGATTAATTTATATAATTTTTGGCTAGCTTCGGATTGTTTGGCACCAAGTTGATGCCTTAAAGTGAATTTGTGGGCTGGAAAGTGAGGTTTGAGAAGAGGTAAGTCTCTTGCCTAACCTTGTAAGAGGGAATTTACTCTATAGGTATTTTAAATTACTAATTTCTTCTATTTGTGGGGGCTACGTACGTACGAGGTGATGAGAGTCCGTGCGTAGCTACTAATCATGCTAAGTCCGAGTAGTTTAGGACCCAAATCATGAAATACTCGTATTGTTTACACTCTACTTGTTAATTTAAGTGCCTAAATTATATTAAAACTTGATAAAGAATTCGTAAAGACCGAACTTCACTTACTTTGAGTTTTGGTGGATTACTTGACCGTTAAAAAACTATGCTTTCTTGTGTATTAGTCTTTTGGTAGCTCTTAAATCGGATATTCATAGAGTACTCCTTCTTCTTGTAGAGTGAGCCGAATGCCTCGGCAGCATAATAGATGCATCTATGGTTCGTGCCGATCGACCTTCGACAATGTACACATTATTCTGGATCAAGCCGTACAACCTTGGCATAAATCGTGCGTGACAATGTTTGGATCCCAAATACAATTGATATTATTTTATGACTTGAGAGGTTATAAATTATTTAATGACCTGAAATTGTTGAAGTTAGTATGTGTCAATTGGAGATTTTTAAAATGACTATCAATTAAAGAAATATTTATTCCTTGCTGGTTACTGTGTTATTATTATTGTTCATATATTCCATGCCTATTTAGAATTCCTGTATTTTTATTATTGGCCCGTAGTAATTATCGAAGTCAACCCCTCGTCACTACTTCTTCGAGGTTAGACTGGATACTTACTGGGCACATGATGTTTATGTACTCACGTTACACTTGTGCTCTAATTGTGTAGGATCTGAGGCAGGTGCATCAAGCAGTCAGTCAGGCGCGCACCCTCGTTACCATGAGGCTTAGTGGTGAGCTACTCTCTAGGGCCATTCTGCAGAACCCACAATATCTATTTTGTATTTACTTTCTGTCTACCCCATTTCAGATAGTAGCATAATGTTTTGTATATTCTACTAGTTGCTCATATACTTGTGACACCATGTCTTGGAAACATGCTTGTAGACACTTGATGGTTTTCGAGTATTTATTTCACCGCACTTGCTCTTTTATTTTTTTATGCTTTACTTTACTAAATTTTCCACTTCTTATTTACTTAATAAATAAAAGTCAACTACTTTGAAATTATTAAAAATAATAAATACATGGCTAGTTCACCGATGGCTTGCCTAGCAACGATGTTGGACGCCATCACGGCCTATAAGAGAAATTAAATCTTGACAATATGGTATCAAAGCCCTAGGTTCATGTAGGTCTCGCAAGTTATGAGCAAGCCTAATAGAGTCTTGCGGATCGGTGTAAAGATGTCCGTACTTATCTTTGAAAAGCTATAGGGTGTTAGAAAGCTTCTCTTTCTTCATCTCCTATCGTGCAGTTGATGTTGTGCTAAGTATATTTCTCTTATTATCTCACAGATGGTGAGAACGCGCGCGGTAGATGTACCCGACTGTGGTAAAGTTCCTCCCCTTGTTGCTAGGGGCCAACGCAGAGGCTGAGGGAGGGTTCCAGCTCGTAGTAGAGGACGAGGGTGTCCTAGAGTTGCTCCATTTATGCCATCAGTGGATCCAATGAAGGATCCTATTATTGAGGAGCAGGGCGAGGTGCCTGTAGCAGAGCCGACCCTAATGGACTTCATGTACGCAGTGGGATTCCAGGAGGTCATGGGTCGTATGCTGCGGTTCATGGATTCTATGACACGTGCTGGTTTATTTCCAGCAGACCCAACCACATCTTAGGCGGGAGAGGGAGTATAGACCTCTACCGCTCAGGCTCCAGGGAATACAACTGTCGTATGTCAAACCTCGGGCGCACTACCCGTGGGCGGAGCTCAGCCAGTTGCAGCAACTATGCCTGAGCCCAAACCAGATGCGGCTAGCGAGCCGCAGGAGCTATTAGATAGATGGACCAGGCTACATCCTCCTGTCTTTGGAGGTGAGTGATATGAGGACCCCCAGGACTTTATTGATCATTGTCGAGACATACTGCACAACATGAGGATATTGGAGTCCTACGGGGTGGACTTTACCACCTTTCAGCTAGAGTGTAGGGCCAGTAGATGGTGGCGGTCCTATCTACTCGGCAGACCAGTAGGTTCTCCTCCCTTGGCTTGGGACCAATTACGTCTCTTTTTGGATAGATATATTCCACCCTCTTAGAGGGAAGAGTTGCGATTTTCGTTCGAGCAGCTTCAGCAGGGTCAGATTTCAGTGATCGACTATGAGGCGAGATTTTCTGAGTTGTCTTGCCATGCACTTATGATACTCACCACCGATGCAAAGAGAGGGCGGAGGCTTGTTGCGAGTTTGTACTCTGGTATCCAGGCCACTATGGCCCGAGAGGTTGAGATGGTTACTTGTTACGAGCTGGTTGTAGAGATAGCTTGGAGGATCGAGGGTGTTCGTCAGCGGAGCCGAGAGCAGACACCACGGGACAAGCGATTTCTATATTCTAGAGGGTTCAGTGGTGCTCTATCTGGGGGCACAAGTCAGTTCGTGAGGGGTCAGTCTAGCAGGCCCATATATCTAGCACCGTAGCCTCCTCAGGGTGCTCCAGTGTGACCCTATTTTAGCGCCATTCTGGAGAGCTCCTATTAT
Source organism: Nicotiana sylvestris (assembly GCF_000393655.2). NCBI lineage: Eukaryota > Viridiplantae > Streptophyta > Magnoliopsida > Solanales > Solanaceae > Nicotiana > Nicotiana sylvestris. The sequence goes on from NC_091061.1 coordinate 120,520,943, forward strand.
CCACCAGCTATTCAGGGTTCCTCCAGTGGGAGTTTAGGTCCCCCAGAGTCAGATTCAGGGTCAATTATTTTGCGCACCGAGAGGTTGTTTCGAGTGCGGGATCTTGGTCATGTGAGGAAATTCTGCCCAGGCTTCGGGGCAAGGTAGTACAACAGGGTCATCAGCTTGTGATTACAACACCCGCTACTACACCAGCCGTCCGGCAGCCTAGAAGCAGAAGGCAGGTGGATAGGGGCCATCCTAGAGGTAGAGGCCAGTTAGATAGGGCTCTAGCTAGGTTCTATAACTTTCCACCTAGACCACATGTAGTAGCCTCAGATGCCTTGATCACGGGTATTAATTTTGTCTGCAGTAGGAATGCTTCGGTACTATTTGATCCAGGGTCTACATATTCATATATTTCATCTATGTTTTCTCATTTTTTGGGTGCTCCTCGTGAGTCCTTGGGTACTCCTATTTATGTGTTCATGCCAGTATCATGACTTTCTGTGGTTATGAGACTAGAGCGGATATTTTGTTGCTTGATATGACTGACTTTGAGGTCATCTGGGGCATGGGTTGGTTGTCTCCATATCACACCGTCTTTGATTGCCATGCCAAGACTACTACCTTGGCGATGCTAGAGTTTCCTAGATTGGAGTGGAAGGGTTCATCTTCAAGTGCATCTAGTCGAGTTTTCTCTTTTTTGAAGGCTCCGAGAAGGGTTATTTGGATATCTAGCTTATGTTAGGGATATGTTTGTAGAGACTCCAGCGATTGATTTAGTGCCCGTGGTTCTGGAGTTCTCCGATGTGTTTCCTTCTTATCTGCCAGGCATGCCACCAGATCGTGATATCGATTTCTGTATTGAGTTGGCTCTAGGTACCCAGCCTATCTCTATTCCACCGTACTACATGTCTCCGAAAGAGTTGAAGGAGTTGAAAGAACATCTTGAGGAGTTTCTATCAAAGGGGTTCGTCAGACCGAGTGTGGCCCCTTGGGGTGCACTGGTGTTGATCGTGAAGAAGAAAGATGAGACTATGCGTATGTGCATTGATTACCACCAGTTGAACAAAGTCACCACTAAGAACTAGTACCCGTTTTTACGTATTGATAATTTGTTTGATCAGTTGTAGGGTTCCAGGGTGTTTTCTATGATAGACTTGAGATCGAGGTATCATTAGTTGAAAATTCGTGATTTGGATGTTTCGAAGACGGCTTTCCACACTAGATATGGCCACTATGTGTTTCTAGTGATGTCTTTCGGCTTGACTAAAGCCGCGACAACATTTGCAAATTTGATGAATTTGGTATTCAGGCCATATATTGACTTATTTTTCATATCTTCATTGATGACATATTGATCTACTCGCGTAGCATGGAGGAACATGAGCAACATTTGAGAGTGGTGGTTCAGACCTTGCGGGAACAAAAGCCATATGCTAAGTTCTCCAAGTGTGAGTTTTGGTTAGATTCTATAGCATTCTTGGGGCATGTTGTATCAGGTGAGGGTATTAAGGTAGATCATAGGAAGATCGAGACAATTCAGAGTTGGCCTCATCCTACCACAGCGACCAAGATCAAGAGCTTCTTGGGGTTAGCAGGTTATTATCACCGGTTTGTGGAGGGATTCTCATCTATTGTAGTACCTCTGACTAGATTGACCCAGAAGGGTGCTCCATTCCGGTGGTCCGATGATTACGCGACGAGCTTTCAGAAGCTCAAGACACCTTTGACCACGACACCAGTTCTAGTGTTGCCTTCTAGTTTAGGGATACGCTTCACACATAGGCATGGGTTGTATATTGATGCAAGTGGGGCGAGTTATTGCATATGTTTCACGTCAGCTAAAACCCCGCGAGAAAAATTATCCCATACATGATTTGGAGTTGGTCACGATAGTTCATGCTCTCAAAATCTGGAGGCATTATCTTCATGGGGTGTCCTGTGAGGTTTACACCGATCATTGCAGTTTGCAACAGTTGTTCAAGCAGATGGATCTCAACTTGAGGCCTTCGCAGGTGGCTTGAGTTACTAAAGGATTATGATATTACGATCCTTTATCATTTGGTCAAGGCGAATATGGTTGCGGATTCCTTGAGGAGAAAGGCTGAGAGTATGGGGTATTTTGGCATTCATTTCAGCAGAGGAGAGTCCATTGTCTTGGAACATTCAGTCCTTGGCTAACAGACTTGTGAGGTTAGATATTTCAGAGCCTAGCCGAGTTCTTGCATGCGTCGTTGCTCATTCTTTATTATTCAAGCGGATCAAGGCCAGTCAGCTTGACGATCTACACTTGTTGGTTTTTAGAGAGACAGTACTATAGGGTGGTGTCAAGGAGGTCGTTATTGGTGAGGATGGTGTTCTGCAGCTCCAGGGTCACCTATGTGTTCCTAATGTTGATGGCTTGAGGGAGAAGATTCTAGATGAGGCACATAGTTCTCTGTATTCTATTCATCCAGGTGCTACGAAGATGTATCACGACCTGTGGCAGCATTATTGGTGGCGGTGGATGAAGAAGGACATAGTTGAGTATATAGCGAGGTGCCTAAATTGCCAGTAGGTTAAGTATGAGCATAAGAAGCCAGGTGGCCTACTCCAGCAGATGATTATACTTGAGTGGAAATGGGAGTGCATCACTATGGACTTCGTAGTTGGGTTACCGCGGACCTTGAGAAAGTTTGATGTAGTTTGGATCATTGCCGACAGGTTGGCCAAGTCGACACACTTCATTCCAGTTGTGACTACGTATTCTTCAGAGAGTTTGGCCTAGATTTACATTCAGGAGATTGTTCGGTTGCATGGTGTACCTGTTTCCATCATATCAGATAGAGGTCCTCAGTTTACTTTGCATTTCTAGAGAGCAGTGCAGAGTGAGTTGGGGACTTGCGTAGAGCTCAGCATAGCCTTTCATCCATAGAACGACGAGCAGTCAGAGTGGACGGATTAGATTTTGGAGGATATGCTCAGAGCATATGTGATTGACTTCAGAGGGCAGTGGGATTGATTACTACCTTTGGCTAAGTTTGCTTATAACAACAACTATCATTCCAACATCGAGATGTCTCCATTTGAGGCTTTGTATCATCAGCGATGTTGTTCGCCCATCAGATGGTTTGAGCCCGGTGAGGCTAGGTTATATGGTACTGATTTAGTGAAGGATGCCTTAGAGAAAGTGAAGTTGATTTAGGAGCGGCTTTGCATAGCACAGTGCAGACAAAAGAGTCACACCGATCGAAAGGTGCGTGATTTATCATTTTTGGTAGGCGATAAGGTTCTCTTGAAAGTCTCGCCGATGAAGGGAATCATGAGATTCGGGAATAAGGGCAAGTTAAGCCCAAAATTCATAGGTCCATTTGAGGCATTGAGATGAGTTAGGGAGGTTGCTTATGAGCTTTCTTTGCCTCCCGGTCTATCGGGAGTTCATATGGTTTTCCACGTGTCTATGCTCCGAAGTATCATGCCGACAGGTCGCATGTGCTAGATTACCGTACGGTTCAGCTAGATGAGAGCCTAGGTTATGAGGAGAAGTCAGTTGCCATTGTTGACAAACAGAATTGCCAATTGAGGTCCAAGAAGATCTTTGTGATAAAGATTTGGTCGAGGGGTCGACCAGTCAAGGAGGCAACTTGGGAGACCGAGGAGGACATGCAGAGCAGATGTCCACACTTATTCGTCACTCCAGGTATTATCCTAGACCTATTCGAGGATGAACGTTTATTTAAGAGGTGGAGAATATAACGACGCGATGGGTCATTTTGCTTTCTAGATCTCCGTTATCCTAATTAAGACTCCTCATATGTGATTTACTATTTTATGACTTGTGAGGATTGTTAGTTCGGGTTTGGAAAGGTTCAGGTTGAAATCGGAACACTTAGTACCTTAATAATGGCTTAAAAATGGTTAAGTTTGACTTGAGTCAACATTTTGAGTAAACGACCTTAGTTCTGGGATTAGACAATCCCAATAGGTGCGTATGATGATTTTGGACTTGGGCGCGCATTTGGATCGGGTTTTGGATAACCTGGGAGCGTTTCGGCACTTAACATTGAAAGTTGGCACATTGAAGGTTTTCAAGTTATTTAAATTTAGTTTGAAGTAGGATTTGTGTTATCAAGGTTCGATTGGAATTTTGAGCCTGGGAATAATTTCGTATGGTTATTTGTGACGTGCGTGCAAAATTTGGCGTCATTCCGAGTTGATTTGATAGGAATCGGATGCGCGAAAGTATTTCTAGAAGTTTTTGAGTTTCATAATTTGATTCATGTATTTTGGCATCCGAATCGTATTTCTAGACGTTATATTGGTGTTAAGATCGCGCGAGCTGGTCCGCATTATGTTGATGGATGTGTGAGTGTAATTGGATGGGGTCGTGGGGGCCCTCGGATGCAAAACGGATTGGAATCTGACTCGAAATTGGACTTGGGGGAGCTGTTGGTGCTCCAGTTCTGGTGCATTCTCACCTGCGAGGTTTTGGCCGCAAGTGCGACCACACAGAAGCAGCCCATTGACTGCATATGTGGCCTAGATCAGGTTGTCCAGTGTCCACAGAAGTGGACTTGCTTCTGTGATGAGGGGATCACAAGAGCGGAGGGAGCCAGTGTGGGCAAGGTCGCATGTGCGCAAGGCGAGCCGCAAAAGCGGGCTCACAGGTGTAGTATCCTTCCACAAGTGCGCCCAGTGCGGGGTGTTGGTGTGTTCCGCATAAGCAGACCTAGTCCCGCAGAAGCAACGTCGCAGGTGCGACCCAAGGCCCGTAGAAGCGAAAATCACTAGGGAAGTGAGGTTCATTTAATGTCGGGACATAGGCTTTTTGGCTCATTTCATTCACTTGTTGGGTGATTTTAGAGCTCTTTGAAGAAGGGTTTTCACCTAGCACTTTGAAGTAAGTAATTTTTAGACAATATGAGTTTAATACATGCATTTTTGGGTAGATTCTTAACATATAAATTTGAGATATTATGGGTTTAGTTTAAAAACGTAGGTTTTGATAAAAATAGGGTTTAACCACAAAAATGATTATTGAATTATGCATAAATTATATATTTGAGTTCGTAAGGTTGTGGATAACATTTATCTTCAAATATTTTCGGAATCCGGGCACGTAGGCCTGAGGGTGAATTTTAAGAATCTTTCAACTTGGGTTGGCTAATCACTCTAATAGCTAAATTGTTAACTTTTGAGTGTATATTGATTAATTAATATAATATTTTGCTAGCTTCGGATTTTTCGACACCAAGTTGAGGCCTTAGAGTGAATTTGTAGGCCGAAAAGTGAGTTTTGAGACGAGGTAAGTCTCTTACCTAACCTTGTAAGAGGGAATGTACCCCACATGTGTTTTAAATTACTAATTGCTTCTATTTGTGGGGGCTACGTACGTACGAGGTGAAAAGAGTCCATGCGTTACTACTAATCATGCTAAGTCCGGGCCGGTAGTTTTAGGACTCAAATCATGAAATACTCGTATTGTTTGCACTCTACTTATTAATTTAAGTGCCTAAATTATATTGAAACTTGATAAAGAATTCGTAAAGAACGAACTTCACTTACTTTAAGTTTTAATGGATTACTTGATCGTTAAAAGAAATTGTGCTTCCTTATGTATTAGTCTTGTGGCAACTCTTAAATCGGATATTCATAGAGTACTCCCTCTTCTTGTGGAGTGGGCCGAACGCCTCGGCAGTATAATAGATGCATCTTTGGTTCGTGCTGCTCGACTCTCAATAGTGTACACATTATTCTGGATCGGGCGTATGACCTTGGCATAAATCGTGCGTGATAATGCCTGGAGCCGAAATACACTTGATAGTATTTTTATGACTTGAGAGGTTATAAATTATTTAAGGGCCTGAAATTGTTGAAGTTAGTATGCGTCAATTGGAGACTTTTAAATTGACTATCAGTTAAAGAATCATTTATTCATTGCTGGTTACTGTGTTATTATTATTGTTCATGTATTCCATGCCTATTTAGAATTCCTATATTTTTATTTTTTGGCCCGTAATAAGTGTCGAAGTCGACTCTTCATCACTACTTCTTCGAGGTTAGATACTTACTGAATACATATTATTTATGTACTCACATTATAATTCTGCACTAATCATGTAGGATCTGAGGCAGGTGCATCTAGCAGTCAGTCAGGCGCGCACTCCCGTTACCCCGAGGCTTGGTGGCGAGCTGCTCTCCCGGGCCGTTCTGCAGCACCCACAATCTCTTTTGTATTAACTTTCTGTCTACCCCATTTCAGACAGTAGTATAGTGTTTTATATATTCTACTAGTTGCTCATACACTTGTGACACCAGGTCTTGGAAACATGCTAGTAGACACTTGATGGCTTTTGAGTATTTATTTCACCGCACTTGCTCTTTTATTTGTTTACGCTTTACTTTATTAAATTTTTCATTTCTTATTTACTTAATAAATAAAAGTCAACTAGTTTAAAATTATTTAAAAGAAAAAATACAGGATTAGTTCACCGTTGGCTTGTCTATCAGCGACGTTTAGCGTCATCACGACCTATAGGAGAAATTGGATCGTTACATTTGGTACAAGTTCATTACAGTATTTGTGACTTATCTGCAAAAATGCTTCAAAACTTTTCAGCAACTCGAGCAGTGTTTATGCCTATATTCCATGGATTGAAATTTCCGAAAAAGCTTGGAGTCACTCCGTTGGAAATCTCTATCGATTCTGATGTATTAGTAATTCTCTATTTTTTTAAAAACAACAATTCAGAGATCCTTCGATTTTTTTTTTAAATTACAAAAATTCTGTATCTTCCCACAAATTAGTGAACTAGACATGGTAGATCCATCCATATATTTTCTTAACTCATTATGAGTATCTTCACGGAGGAAAGTAAAAAAAATATTTGAATGTTCACTAAGGTTATCACATATCATTCATAGTTGCAAGTCACTAATGAATGAGCTAGCTAGACTCGTCAAAAGTTCTCTAAATAATTTAGAGATCTCGATCTTGCACTCTCCTTGGCAAGGATTTAGTTGTACATAAGGGTGGACGTTCCGGCAGTTCGAATTGAATATAAAAATTTCGATTTGGATTTTCGGTTTTCGGATTGAAGAAATGGCAATCCAAATCCAATCCAAATAAGTTGGGATTAGATCGGATTTTTTAAGTTCGGTTTCGAATTAATCGGTTTGGATATTTTGAATTTTCGGTTTTGAGCTTATAAGTTGAGATGTTTCTTCTTTTTACAAAAGCGAATATCTGAATGAACGTACTACTCATGTTAAATAGCCTGAAAAGTTCCTCATTCTCACCGCAATCATCCAAATAATGTATTCAAATAATGAAATTATTATCAAGAAAATGCAACAGAGACATTAATATGGCTGATAAGAAGCAACTATAGTAAACCAAATCCAAATACAAAGTATTATGATACTAACTTAATAATTAAATTTTAATATATGAGATAATATCTAATGGGTAGGGTGTTGAACTTATTACTATTGACATATGGTTAATGGACTAAATATAACACATAAAATTTCAGATTTTTGAATATCCAAAATTCTGAAGTACCAAATCCATTATCTAATCCGAAATCCAAAATTTTTAAATATTAGATCCAAAATCTAATTTGCAATTCGAAAATCCAAACCAAAAATTCAAAAAATTTAAATTTTGATTCGGATTTCGGACTATGCGAACCGTTAGTTGTATGTGAGCCGAATTAAGTGTCGGCATATGGTTAGATATTAGTAACAAAAAATATTCTACTCTCTCAAATTCCACAAATTCATTAGATCATTAAATTGCCGACGGCTGGCCAACTGTTCGATAATAGAACACAATTGACTTTTTCTTTTTTAAAAAGAAGAAAAGGAAAAGAAAAGAATACTTTAGCATCTCCTACATGTAAATATTATTCTTATAGTTAAGTGTGACCATCAATGTTTATTGTAGAGATGACAATGTGGCGGGACGAGGCGGATTTTGCTCTTATGTGGGTGCGGAGCAAGGCGGGTTATAACAATTTTTAAATTTTTTAAAGCGGGGCGGGATAGGTTGCGGGTTTAATACGGGTTCAATACGGGGCAACTTTGAATTTTATCTTTTTTGAAATAAAGCAATCATTCCAACTACAATTTCACATTCTTTTACACTACCGCGAATACTATTTGATTTATAACTAACAAATTTGCATAAGTCTCAACAAAATAATATTACATAAGTCAAGATATCATATTAGTAATAGGAAATTATAGTAATCCATTTATTTTTGAAGATCGACATAATACTCTATCAGTTTTATGTTTATGTGATTCTATTAAATTTTCCATTTTATAAAATAATAAAATATCAAACTAGTTTGTTTTATAAAAAAATTAAAGAAAAAACGAAAAGAATTAAGTGGGGCAGGGCGGGGCGGGGCGGGACAGGTTGAAAAACTAAAAAAATAACTATGGGGGGGGGGAGGGGGTTAAAATTTTTGTGAATTTTGCCAAATCCGCCCCGCACTGGCCCCACCCCCTGCACTGCCATTCCTAGTTTATTGACATATACATCTAATCATACTTAGTAAGATTTGAAGAGTTGTCACGATCATCATACTATATTATAAGTGTGAAGAATTCTAGATTAAGTTATATTGCTAAAATATTTTTCAGAAACTGAATAACTAAATTACCTTTACTTAATAATTTATGTATTACTATTATATATGTAACATTAAGAAGAACTCAATGGTCATTTTCTTTTCTTTTCGTCGTTTAATATATCAATAATTACTTCTTTAATACTACCTTTGACTTAGCCTCCCACTCTTCCTCCTCTTTAATTTTCTTAATTAGCTTCCATAACCCATTAAATTTCTATTTCTTCCCTATCAATAGCTATAATTTTTGTTTGTTAATTGTATTTTAGGTTGATGCTAACGCATTGTAACAACCCGATCGGTTGTCTTGAGCATTTTCACTTCGCTCAGTAGTTTGAGGGTGTGAGTAGCTCCGCACGATGTATTATGACTTGTGTGAATCATCGATTTTTGTTTTCAAGTTATTCGGAATCAATTTGAAAGAGTGAATTTCATGATTGAAGCTTTAAGCTGGATGAGTTGACCAAGTTTGACTTTTTTGTACTTGACCTCGGATTGGAGTTTTGATGGTTCTGTTAGGTCCGATGGTGATTTTGGACTCGGACGTATGCCCGAATTTGTATGTAGATGTTTCTAGAAGGTTTCAGCTCAAATTGGCAAAAGTTAGAAATTTGAAGGTTTGGAAAGTTCATAAGTTTGACCGAGAGTTGACTTTGAGGATATCAAATTCAGATTGTGGTTCCGGGAATTGGAATAGCTTCGTTATGTCATTTGGGACTTGTGTACAAAGTTTGAGTTCATTCTGAGTTGATTTGATATGTTTCCGTGCGAGTATTTGGAAGTCGAAAGTTCGAAATTTTGTCAAGTTTGATTTGAGGTGTGATTCGTCGTTTCGATGTTGTTGTGCGTGATTTGAGGCCTCGAGTAGGTCTGTGTTATGTTATGGGATTTTTGGTATGTTCGGATGGGTTCCCGAGGGGCTCGGATGAGTTTCGAATATGGTTGGGTTGTGTTGCGCTCGTTTTTTTAATGTTTCGACGTCGTTTCTTCAAGCATAAATGGAACAACGTTAAGCAAATGTGCTCCAATTTCTGTTTTGATTGAAGCATTAGATCCGTATTGTAATAACGGATCCATAGCAAAAAGAATCATCGAATTTGAATATTGTATGAGGAGTTTATGGTTATTTTACTAAGAATTGAGTTGCTAGATTTTTCAGCTTAGTTACGAAATTGACACTGACTTCATATTTAAAAATCGACACTATTTCAAAATATTGAAAATAACATATCTCCTTTATTATAAGGTCAAATGGAGTAATTGAAAAGCCTAACTTGACTGAAATTTTATGAGGAATCCATTCGAGATATCAATAGTGTGTTTCGAGATCATGTGGCACAAGAAACGAGGCAGAACAACTGGACAAAAAATATTTAATATCAAGGGTTTGTTCATTTGGTCATATTTTCAGTTGGGGAGCTCGGATTTGGGCAATTTTGGAGGCGATTTTCACCACATAGATTGGGGTTACAGTTCTATACTCGATTTTGGTTATATTGCATGAATCCATCTTTGTTTTGGGCATTTGAATGATGATTTCAAAGTGAAATTTGGGGGTTTTTGTCTAAAATTTTATAAAGCTAATTTTTGAGTTTTGAACATCCATTCAAAGTCGGATTTAAGTGAAACTAGTATGGTTGGACTCGTAATTGAATGGGTTATCGAATTTTGTAAGTTCCGTCATATTCTGAGGTGCGAGCCCGTGTTTGAGTTTTTGGATGACTTTGGGGTTTTGATTAATGATTCGGCCTTTATCATTTAGAATTATTTCCGTAGGCATTATTTGATATTCTTGAGTTGATTTTCGCTAGTTTCGAACCGTTCAGAGGTAGGTACGCATGGGATGACATTTTTGGAGCATCGTTTGGCTTGCTCGTTATTGGATTTGGCTTCTTTGAGGTAAATAACACTTCTAAACTTGGTGCTGAGGGTATGAAACCTTGCATTTTGTATTAGGTGATTGATGTTGAAGGGATGCACATGCTAGGTGACGGGCGTGTGAGCATGCACTATAGAAATGGTGATTTAGTCGATTCCATGAAAATGTGTAGCTATTTTATTTGAACATTTTTTTACTGTGCTCTATATGTTAGAGCACTTGAGATGTGATTTATGATTGAAATCATGTTTAGGCTATATGCTGGTACTATTGGGGCCCACAGTGGCCGTTCTTTGGTGTTGAGTTATTTGCTTAATTGTAGTTACGTACTTAGTCACATTAATCATTACATATCATATCTCAGTCTCTGTTATCGTATATTGTCACGTCTCGTATCATTGATTTGGGCTGCTTAGCATGAGTGTTGTGTGCCCGAAAGACTAGAGAGATTGATTATTGAGTGAGGCCGAGGGCTTGTTGTGGGTAATATTTATGGGATCGGGCTGTACGCCGCAACAGACTTTATTGATTCAAGCCAGGATTCGGCTTATTCTAATGCTTGGGCTGGATTGTCCCCTCTGGAGTTTGCATATCCACAGTAGGCGCATATGCTATTGATTTTTGGGCTGGATCTGCCCTGGATTCATTTGCATTGGGCTAGATTTGCTATAAATTTATTTATGTTTGGGCTGGATCTTCCCGGTACATTATTGAGTGACTGAGCGTGCTGAGTATTGAGCATGGTAAGTGAGTATACGAGACAATGAGATTGAGTACTCTGAGAGTGTGAGTACATGAGTTCCTCACTGGGATGCATTGCATTTGACATGCATACATGAGATACATGCATAGAGATGCATTTCCTCATGCTACCTGATTTTGGTGACATTTAGGATTTTACTTGCATTGACATGTAGGCACAGAGATGTACATTCCACATGCTAACTGAAAAATGAAACATCTTATTTATTATTGAATGATTTTTAGGGAAAATGACAGTTTTCAGAATTACTCATATTTTTGGTGAATTGGGGAAAATAATTGAGTTTGACTGATATCTTTGAAAAATATGCCTATTTTCCCGTAACTATAAATGGGTTGAGTGATCGAGGCCAACCCTGTACTACTACAAAGTAGCAAGAGTGGTCGAAGCAGTTTTTACCCGAGAAGGTCGGAATCAATTTTCACAGGGAGCTAGAGATTGGAGTTGAGTTTCTATCTAAATTGGAATTGCGTAATTGTTCCTAATTACACTTCTATTCATACTTGGTTTTGATAGTACTTCTAATTTTATACTACTAAGATGCTAAATTAGGCTAAGTGAAGCTAAGAGTAAACTATTGAAGGTTGTCTAAATTGGTAAAAGGCACTAGGGAAGTGACTTTCTCCTAGGTGGGTAATTGATGGATTCTCGAGTCTAAGGCTAGATTGTCATATTTGGGGAGTATGATATAACCAATGCACGATTCTACTCACTCTATACCTCTCGGTAGTTTGAGTGATTTTTCCCTAATTGACTTTTTCAAGACCAATTGAGTATGATAATTTGTGTAAGCAATAGAGGTTCGATTCGGGTATTACTATATTTAGGTTAAACTCTTTAATTGGGGCTATCAATCTCCTAAATATGCCCCAATTCCTTGTTGGACCAATTTCATGGACTTAGACTCTCTTTCTCAAGAAGAGCCAAAATCAACTAGGCATAAACTAGTATTTGCAACCACTAATTTAACATTTAAACCATAAATTAGTCCAAATATCAAACACCCATAGACATTCAAGCCTTAAAAAACAAGACCCATCAATTATCTACACTAGGGTTAAGCCACAACCCTAGCTAATGGGTCTAGCTACTCATGATTATAGAAGAAAATAAAGAAATAGATGAAGAAAACCCATAATATTTAATTACTAGATAAAAATTGAAGATTCAATGATGAAACTAAGCTAAAATTACTCAAAATAGAAAAGAAGTACTGTTCACGAGCGCAGCTCGTGGTCAAAATACAACTGATGACCTAAAAAATGGGAAAAGAAACTATTTATACTAGGCCAAAAATTCTGGACAAAAATACCCCTTCAGGGCTAGTGCGGACCGCACAAAATCAAGTGCGGCCGCACTAAGGTTCTTGGCTGAAACAAACTGCTCTCTGAACTTGGCCATCGTGGGCCGCATAAAATGCACCGCGGCCGCGGTGGCTTCTGTTGCAGTCCGCACGAAATGGACCGCGGATCGCATTGGACATATTCCTCCAACTTGGCAACTCTCTGATCTTGGGCTTTGCGGACCGCACAAAGTCTAGTGCGTCCGCAATGAGGTCAATGCGGTCCGCACAAAATGCTTTGCGGCCGCATTGTTTGGCTGCCTGAAATGAACACTCTCTGAACCTCCTCTTTGCGGACCGCACAAAATGCTGTGTGGCCGCACTAGTCCTTTTATACTGAGCTTGGCCTTGTTCTTGGTACTTGTGCATGTTTCACTCCTTTTTGCACTGGTATTGACAAATTGTCACCTTGTTGATCAAACCCTGCAATCAAGTACAACATGTGAGCCTTTGGGACTATTTTGTACGCATTTCTAATAAAAACTTAAGTAAGAAGGAGTGTAAAATGTATCATAATCCCTAGTTATCAACTCCCCCAAACTTAAGCTTTTGCTTGTCCTCAAGCAAACAAAATAAGACCCACCCCTTAAGAGTAAATTCAAGAAAATTCGGTTGACCTAAAGTGACCTCATCTAGCATTAGTTGGGACTAACAATCGCCCTCAATTCAAATGAATCATTAACAATATTCACTCTTTTAAACACCATGGATTTAGTGCGACACAAAAGTATCAAGAGTTTACTCAACACATCAAAGAAACTCTTTCTATTGTTTTGGTCATTGTGGAACCCAAACTCACACATCCTCGACTTTCCCTAAACAAACTTCACCTTTATGATAGTAGCACTCAGAACGAGGTTAATGGAAATACACTCATCTCTCTCAAAGAAAAATTCCAAGTCCGGCTCTAAGTACCATATGCTCGCCCCTTATGTGAGTCACCACCAATGTAAGCTTCATTCAACTCAAGATCATATAGGGCTTTTGTTGAGACATAGTGAAGGCTTTTGGTTCAGGGTAGGAAATGCTTGGTCTAAGTAGGTTCCATATTCCCTTTAGCACTTCTTTTGCTTCGTTTTGGCATGCACTCACTTGACTTTTTAAGTCATTTCACTTCTTTCTAAGGGGGTAGAGAGACACACTGTCACTCTTTCTTGTTTATTTCAAATCTTTTCTCCTTTCTCAACTTTCCACACCTTTCATTCTTTGCTTTTATTGAATCCCTTCATTCTTTTCTACATTGAACATTCTTTTTTGTCTTTTTGCTTTTCTTTCTTTTTCATTGCATTTCCTTTTCTTCATTTTTTACCTTTTTACCACTTTGTTGCAATCCTCGTATCTCCCCCCAAACTTATACTTTTGCCATGTGCTAAGGAAAGATCGGGTGCCAAGAGACGGTATCTTTAGAACGGTAAAGGCTTGTATCGTGGTTCTTGAAGGAAAAAGGTCTAAGGCTCCAAAGGGTTGACTAGGGATTTTATCATCGGTAGGCTATGGAATTGTTCAAAATATCATTCGCATCAAGGAGAGCCTATAATCATGTCTCAAGTCAAATTACACTTAGGATTTCGCCTAGACAAACATTCAGGGCAAGTTCTAGACCAATGGCTCGGGACTTGGACTTACAATTCAAATTCTAACCACACAAGCTATGGGATTGCTAAAGACATAGAGTCGGGGACCCACACCGAAAAACAAGAAGCTCGAAAAACCACTTGATGATTATCGGCCAGCACAAGAGTTTCAAGGTCACAACTTTCACCATCCTATACACAACGGTTTATTTTTGACCATAGGATCAAAGGCAAATGTGTTAGGCCCAAGTAAAGCTTTGCTTGAGGCACCCTTACCAACTAACTACTAAAAAGAAAAAAGGAAAACAGACTCAAACCCTTAAGAAGTTTGTCATGCCATCCATCATCGGGAAGAGCCACCCGATTCACACAAATTCCACCTTTGGAAAGAACTGTGGCATTAAGAAAACCAAAGGCTTATTGCAAAAACTCAAAACAAGAAGCTACGAACATGAAATAAGAAGCTAAGGAAGGGAAAATGCGGAAAGTAAAATGAATATGTACAAGAGGGGATTTAATCGAATATACAATAGAGGGAATGAATATTTACATAAGAACGTAACTTCTATATACAGACCTAAAGTAAAAAAGTACGAAAAGTGCAATGAAATGCTTAAATTATATACATACCAAAGATAAAAAGGAAAGAAAGCATAAAATATTGTCATATGTACAGTCATCCAAATATCCAAATAGGGATACCCCCCTCAAATGAAAGCTAGCATTGTCCTTAATGCCAACTAACCAAAATAAGCACAAAAGTAGAGAAGAGAGGAAAAAGAAACTCCCTATGGGCCCTCCATCTGCATGGGATCCTGAGTCTGGGTCCCTAGGTCCTCTGTCTGCTTGGGAACCTGTGACTGGCTCCCTGTGATCTGTGGATCTGCTGGGACCTGGGCTTGGACCTAGACTGAGTCCTAGGCTGAATCCTGGGGCTGGCTGGAGGAACCTCCCTACGGGTCCTCCAACTGAATAACTGCATCGTCAGACCTGAGGATCACCCTCTTCCTCTTGTTAAGCCTCTCGGACTCCTGCTCTGGATGGGGCTGGGCTGCTGGTGCTGGGTCATGCAATAGCAAATCTAAAGGTAGGTTATCCGCCTTCAATCTCTTAACCCTGACCCGTAGCTCCTACACCGGCTCTTTTGTAGCCCGAGTCTTCCTCATTTTCTTTGCCTTCCTAGCAAGTTCCTTGAGTACCTTTCCATGTGAATAAACAACGTCTATAAGCAATTTCTGGTTCTCTTGGATCTTCTTCTAGTTATCCAGAAGATCCTTGAGAGTGTCCTCAATGGACTGTGGGACATGTGAAGGAGGAGGTGCTGATTGAGCTGGCACCGTGGTAGATAGTACAGATAACTTAGAAATAGCTGTCTACATCCAATTGTTGAGGGCCTGGCTCAGGCGGTAGATAGTCAATGAGTAAGCAGTGGTGGAAGGTATCTTTGGAGTTGTAGAAGTGGATGGACCTGGGGCCATGTCTGCTGAGGTTAAAGGAGGCTGAGTAGGAGCCACTACCACTACTGGCTCTTTAGACTGGCTAGTCGAAGTAGTGGCTTTGCCCTTGAAGTGCTTTCCCTTAGGGTTGTCATCACCATGTAGGCTATACCATGAGAAATGTGCCTTCGCCTTCACTTTCATACCAAACTTCCGTTTTTCCACATCTTAGTCCTCCAGGTACATGGTCAGAAAGTTGAGGAAGAGATAAGATCTGTCACCTTCGTTCACTACCCCTATAATAACCCGGTACATCACATTCCCGACGTTAATCGGGTACCCCGCCATGATAGATGCTACCAAAATTGCCCAGTGAATAGGGAGTGAGTTGTCGTGGGTGGTGGGGTCTAGCCTGGTGCACACAAATGTCTCTCACCCCTTAGCCTCAAAGTTCATAGTTCTCCTCAAGATCTTCACTCCCGCAGTCAACCAATCTGGGGTGGTACCTGCGATTGCCAAGTACTCCGCCAACCAAGGACGAGCTTCCTCACCCAATTTAATATTCTCCAAGTACAAGGACTCATCCTCCTCCAAGAAGTCCATGTAATCATTTATGGTCTTGCCATCGAATTTCACCTTCAAGTTCCGCACTTTGGTGACTGTGGTGCCCTTTTTGATGTGGGCCACATTTGTGTAGAACTCCTTTACTAAATGCTCATTGGCGTCCTTCACATGGCCTATGAAGTAGTCCCATCCAGCTTTCTTTTTGAATTGCCTCAGCACATTGGGGTTGTGAGGCAAAAGGTCCCGGGTGATAAATTTATGCTCAGGTATCAATTTCCTCTCGGGCCATTCTAGTCCTCTCTACCCCACCTACTTGGGGCTCACCCTCTTCTACTTCTTCCCCATCCTCTACTACTGGACCCTCTCGGGATAGTGAAGCTGTAAGAGAGGTGGAGTATTCATTTCCACTGCCGGCAGCTGAGCCCTCAAACGACTCAGAAGATATACGCACTGATGCTTTGGCAGTGGGAGAGCCTAGAGGTGTATCCCTTAACCTATTCCTCTCTAGCTATTCAGGAACATACTTTGGCACGGAGCCTAAAGATGCCTCCCGGGAAGGCTCATACTCACTCCCCGACTGGTCAATGGCTCTGTCAGCAACTCTTATGATACTCCTTGTGTTCTTTATGTTTTGTCGTACTTGTGGGGTCAATGTTATCATTCCTTGTCCCCTACCCCGGGAGGACTCTCCTCTTCTTGATTTTTTACCACCTTTGCCTAGAGATTTCCCCATTATCTGCAAATAAAATTCAGTTATGCTTAGTTAGTATCAGTAGAAACAATGAAATGCAAAGTTGCAGAAAAATTTGTTGCAGACAGTTTAAATGTTGCAGAATGCGGACCGCACAAAATGTGGTGCGGCCGCAAAGAGGATATTGCCGACCGCAAAAATTCATTGCGGTCCGCACAGAGGTGGGTTTCAGACTACCCATTCTCTGAATCTATGCACTGCGGACCGCACAAAAAGGCATTGCGGTCTGCATTGAGGCGCCGCGGACCACACAAAATCCATTGTAGCACCAGTCCTCAAATGTCAGCATTCAGTACTTGGTCCATTGCGGTCTGCAGAAAATAACATTGCGGACCGCACCGAGGCACCATAGACCGTACAAAATCCACCGCGGTCCGCACTGAGTGCCCAGCAGCAATACCAACCTAGGGTTCAATTAGTCCAATTATTCACCTATTAATGATTCCCTAAGTGTTGCCTCAGTGTTTTAACTACCTAGTCCTAATTAAAATAGTACTTAACTAACCTAAGTTACAAGATTGAAAGAAAAACAGGAAGGGAAGAAAGAAGAACTAAGAAAAAAAATTCAAAGAAAGTAATAAAATTAAACAATTAAGAAGGAGTTAAAGTTACCAGAAATGAGATTTACTGAAGATTAAAGAGTCTTAGTAGTTAATTTCGTGCAATGAGAGTTATGAACAGTGATTTTTATGCTTCTGAGATGACAAGGATCGAACAGTTTAAATGTAGGGCCTCAGGTACTATTTATAGAAAAAAGGTCCTGGGCCCCATCTCACCTACCAACCGTGGACCGCACAAAATAGCACAGCGGTCCACGGTGCTCAAACCATGAGGTACTGACAAGTTAACCACCGCGGACCGCAAGAAATCCAGTGCGGCTGCAGTGGACCACTGCGGACTGCACAAAATGCAATGTGGCCACGGTGGAAAACTTTAGAGACTCCCTACTTTTGTCAAATCACTTCTGCGGTCCTCATTGATTTCTTGCCCCTGCATAAAGGCCTTTGCGGCCGCATAGAATGAGTGCGGTCCACATTGCCAACTTCAGAGAGTGAGCATTTTCCAACTTGTTCCTTCACTGCATCAACACAATCCTATAGCATCTCACAACTAGTCAGTCCAAAAAATAAATCCTACACTACAATGAAAATCAAAGAAAAATAAGAAGAAAGACACATGGGTTTCCTCCCAAGAAGCGTCTGATTTAACGTCGCGGCACGACGCAGGTTACCATCAAATCACTTGAGATGAAGAAGTGCCACAACGTGGCTATCATCAATCTTGCCCAGGTAGTGCTTTACCCTGTGCCCATTCACTCTGAAAACTTCCCCATTTTTGTTCTTCAAGTCAAGTGCACCAAACAGAGTTACAAACACCACTTCAAAATGTCCACTCCATTTTGACTTAAGCTTTCCCGGAAACAGAAGTAACCGAGAGTTGAACAAGAGAACCAAATCACCCACTTTGAACTCTTTGCCACGAGCATATTTATCATGAAGGTACTTTATCTTGTCCTTGTACAAAGACGAACTGGAGTAGGCATGGAATCAGAATTCATCAAGTTCATTAAGCTGCTCCACATGAAGATTTGCTGCTACATCCTATTCAAGATTCAACTTCCTCAAAGTCCACATGGCCTTGTTCTCTAACTCAGCCTGTAGATGGCAAGCTTTCCCAAACACCAACCGATACGGAGACACACCAATCAGAGTCTTATAAGCAGTCCTATAAGCCCATAGAGCATTATCCAACTTCTTTGACCAATCAGTCCTATTTTCATTGACCATCTTTGACAATATACTCTTAATTTCTCTATTTGAGACTTCAACTTGGCCACTCGCTTGAGGATGTTAAGGAGTATAAACTTTGTGGTTGACACCATACTTTGCAAGCAAAGTGTCAAAAGCTCTATTACAAAAATGAGACCCCCATCACTTATGATTGCACGAGGAGTGCCAAACCTTGTAAAAATGCTCTTCTTGAGAAATGCAGCAACACTTCGAGCCTCATTGTTGGGTAAAGCCATGACTTCAACCCATTTTAAAACATAGTCAACCGCCACAAGAATGTATGTGTTCCCACACGAGGTAACAAATGGGCCCATAAAATCAATGCCTCATACATCAAAAATATCAACTTCAAGGTGGTATTGAGAGGCATCTCATCTTTCTTCGAAATTTCACCCGCTCTTTAACTTTGTCACACATCTTCACAAGTTCACTTGCATCTTTGTACAAAGTTGGCCAATAAAACCCACAACTAAGAACTTTGGAAGCCATCCTCGCCCCGCCATGATGGCCACTATAGGGAGAGGAATGACAAGCCTCCAAGATACTCAATTGCTCTTCCTCCGGTACACACCTTCGGATCACACCATCAGTGCAAATCTTGAACAAGTACGGCTCATCCCAATAGAAATCCAAACTATACTGTTTGAGCTTCTTCCTTTGGTTATAAGAGAGCTCACACAGGATTATACCAGTCACAAGGAAATTAGCAACGTCTGCAAACTATGCCATACCATTCACCGACACCGAAAGGAGTTGTTCGTCGGAAAATGAATCATTGATCTCTAGGCCATCACGAGGCCTCCCCTCCTCCTCCAAGCGGAACAAGTGGTCTGCCACTTGGTTTTCACTACCCTTCCGGTCCACAATCTCCAAATCAAACTCTTGAAGTAACAAGACCCATCACATCAGTCTAGCTTTGGAATCCTTCTTTGTCATCAAGTACCGGAGTGCAGCATGATCAGTATAGACTATGACCTTGGCACCCATAAGATACGGCCGAAATTTCTCCATGGCAAACACAATAGCCAAAAGTTCTTTCTCAGTCACCGTGTAGTTCACTTGAGCATCATTCATTGTCTTGCTCACATAGTACACCGGATTAAACATTTTATTCACTCTTTGACCCAAAACTACCCTAACAACAACATTGCTTGCATCACACATAAGCTCAAAGGGTAAGCTCCAATTAGGTGCGGTAATAATAGGAGTGGTGGTCAACTTGTGCTTGAGAAGTTCAAATACTTGCATACATCTCTCATCGAACACAAACTTGGCATCTTTTTCCAATAACTTGCATAAGGGGTTTACTACCTTTGAAAAGTCTTTGATGAATCTCCGGTAGAACCCCACATTCCCAAGAAAACTTCTAACTCCCTTGACAGAGGTGGGGGGAGGGAGCCTTGAAATCACATCAATTTTTGCTTTATCCACCTCGATACCATGCTTTGAAATCTTATGCCCAAGAACTATGCCCTCTTCCACCATGAAGTGGAATTTCTCCTAATTAAGAATAAGATTGGTGTCTTCACAACGGGCCAACACTCTATCAAGATTTTTCAAACACTCTTCAAATGAATCACCCACAACACTAAAGTCGTCCATAAATACCTCCAAAATATCTTCCACCATATCGGTGAAAATGGCCATCATACACCGCGGAAATGTATCCAGTACATTACACAACCAAAAAGCATCCTAGAAAAGGCAAAGGTGCCATATGGACAAGTGAATGTGGTCTTCTCCTGATCTTCTGGAGCAATCAAGATTTGGTTGTATCCAGAATACCCATACGAGAAACAGTAGAAGGCACGCCCAGCAAGTCGGTCTAACATCTGATCAAGAAAAGACAATGGAAAGTGATCCTTGGGGGTCACTTTATTCAACTTGCGGTAGTTCGTGCATACCCTCCAACCGGTCACGGTCCTAGTAGGAATCAACTCATTTTGCAAATTTGCAACCACGGTCATGCCACCCTTCTTCGGTACACATTGTACCGGCGAAGTCCAAGAGCTATTAGAGATGGGGTACACAACCCCGACATCCAACCACTTGATCACCTCCTTTTTCACAACTTCTTGCATTGCCTCATTCAACCTCCTTTGATGTTCCAAGAAAGGCTTTGCATCATCTTCTAGAATAATCTTGTGCATACAGAATGCAGGGCTTATCCCCCGAATATCAGCTAAAGTCCATCCATTTGCCTTCTTCCACTTTTGGAGCACCGCCAATGTGGCATCAACCTGTATGTTAGTAAGACAAGAGGAAATAATAATTGGCAAAGTAGAACTAGGGCCTAAGAACTAATACCTGAGGTTTGGGGCAATGGATTCAACTCCAACACCGGAGGTTCCTCAATTGAAGGTTTTGTTGGTGGAGTCTTCCTATTCTCACGGTCCAAAGATAGTTTCCTAGGCTCATAAGAGTAAGAGCCCATCCCATGTAACACATTCACACACTCCACTCGGCCTTCATTATCATCGACATCAAGATTCAACAACACAGCCTCTAGAGAGTCTTCCACATTGATCATTGAACTTGTATCATCAACTATAACTACCGTGACAAGGTCCACAAAAGATCACACCTCAGAACTATTGGGTTGCTTCATTGACTTGCACACATGAAAGACCACTTTTTCATCACCCACCCGGAAGGTAAGTCCCCTGCTTCCACATCAACTAAAACCTTCCTAGTAGCAAGGAAAGGTCTCCCCAATATGATTGGAACTTCATAATCCACCTCACAATCCAAGATCATAAAATCAGCCGGCAAGATAAATTTGTCCACCCCGACAAGAACATCATCAATAATACCCAATGGTCTCTTCATCGTTCTATCCGCCACTTGCAATCTCATGGAAATCGGCCTCGGTTGCCCAATACCCAAAGTTTTGAAAACTGAGTAGGGAATCAAGTTGATACTTGCCCCCAAATCACATAGAGCCTTAGCAAAATCCGCACTCCTAATGGTGCAAAGAATGGTGAAAGCACCGGGATCTTCAAGATTCGTGTCCATTGAATGCACTATTGCACTAACTTGGTGGGTCATCTTTATAGTTTCACAATCCATGGATCGTTTCTTTGTCACCAAGTCCTTCATGAATTTAGCATAGCCAGGAATTTGCTCAAGAGCCTCCTAAAGGCACATTAATGGATAAGCTCTTCATCATATCAATAAACTTTTTAAACTGATTCTCATTTTTCTGCTTCGCGAGCCTATGAGAATAGGGTGGAGGTGGCCTTGGCAAAGAGCCTTGGCTTTAGGCACAACCAGCTCCGATATGTCTATTACGTGTTCCCTAGACGGGTTCACATCATTTTGAGTTTCCACCTAGGCATCTTGAATATCAATCCTCATTTCTTCATTCACATTCTCATCAATCACATTTTCAACCACCAAAGGAACTTCATATTCTTGCAACTCAACTTTATCACTCAAAATTTGCTTTTGTTTGGAGGTATTGTCGTCCACTTCTTGTAGTTACCGCCATAACATGATTGTTTCCACCTTTCAGGTTTACTACCGTATCACTTGGTAGAGCCCCCTTAGGGCGAGTTTTCAAGGACTGTGAGATTTGGCCTAACTGAACCTCCAAATTTCTAATTAAAGTATTGTGGGAAGAGAACTAAGAATTATAGTCCGCATTCTTTTTGATCATCTGTTCAAACATCATTTTAATTCTCCCCATATCATTGTTGGAAGAACTAGGACCTTGAGATGGAAATGGGGGTTGATTGTTCGGTTGTTGGTACATTGGGGGGCTTTTGGAAGCCTTGCCCCCGATTTCCTTGATTGCCATTGTTCCAACCTCCCTGATTGTTGTTACCACCCTAGTTGTTGTTGTTGTTGCCATTCCAATTACCCTGATTTTTTTGATTATTGTTCTAATTGCCCCAATTTGAATTTTGGTTGTTGTTCCCCCAATTACCATTGCCTTGTTGTTGTTGATTGCCCCAATTGCCTTGGGGTCTCCATTGTTGTTGGTTGGAAGAATTACCCCTTTGGCCTTGATAGTTGTTCACGTATTGCACTTCTTCATTCTGCCCATCATAACCATCATCTTGGAATCCACCACAATCATTGTCAAATTGCACTGAATTCCCTTAGTTTTGTTGACCTCTCTGTCTTCTTTTGTTCACTAGCATGTTGACACCATCCATGACATTCACTTGGCGAGGATTCTAAACTTGTTGCAACTGTGTCTTTGCTAGTTATCTCATTGTAGTTGTCAGCTCAGCTATAGCCTGCCCATGATCATGTAATTCTTTGTGCAAATGAGTGACTGTGGAGTCACCCTGGGGCACATTGTCTCTACTTTGCCAAGCAAAGGAAGTGTCAGCCAACTCATCAAGAATGTCATTAGCCTCATCATAAGTTAGTTTCATGAAGTTTATGCACTAGTTTGTTGTGTTAATGCCCCGGTAGAAAGTCTATTGGATCATCGCCTCAGTCATATCATTGTTGGGGCATTCCTTAACCATTGTTCTATAGCACTCCAAAATTTTATGTAATGGTTCGGTGGGCTCCTACTTGAAAGCTAAGATCTCATCTCTCAATGCTGCTATATGCCCCGGTGAGAAGAACTTTGCAATGAACTTGTCTGCCAACTCATCCAAGTAGTGATGGAATGGTTGGAAAGTCGCTCAAGCCAATCCAATGCTTTCCCTCTAAGTGAAAATGGGAAGAGTCTCAACCGAAGTGCATCTTCGGACACATTAGTTTGCTTGCTCCCCTAACATGTATCCACAAAACCCTTGAGATATTTGTAAGTATTTTGATTGGCAACTCCCGTGAAATACCCACGTTGCTCCAGTAATGTCAGTATCACATTAGTAATTTGAAAATTGCCCGCCCGGATCCGGGGTTTGACAATTGCACTTGTATAGCCTTGGTTGGGAAGCACTCGAGAAACTACTCTTGGAGGTGGCGGGGGAGGGTCTGGAATATTATCATGGGCCTGGCGATCTCTGCTTTGTCCTTGAGGCACAATAGGGACCTCATCATCAACATTGTCATCTACCTCCTCCTCCGGCGGAAGATATCCAAGAGGTGCGTTGTTTAAGTTTGCTGCCATTTTGTACCTGAAGTCGTGACACGCACAAATTAGTAACACAGAAGGAAAGAAGAACAATACACAAAACTATTTAGATAGATAGCCAAAACCATTAGCTCCCCGGAAACGGTGCAAAAAGGTGATCGAGGCCAACCCTATACTACTACAAAGTAGCAAGAGTGGTCGAAGAAGCTTTTACCCGAGAAGGTCGGGATCGATTTCCACATGGAGCTAGAGATCGGAGTTGAGTTTCTATCTAAATTGGAGTTGCATAATTTTTCCTAATTACACTTCTATTCATAATTGGTTTTGATATTACTTCTAATTTTATACTACTAAGATGCTATATTAGGCTAAGTGAAGCTAAGAATAAACTATTGAAGCTTGTCTAAATTGGTAAAAGGCACTAGGGAAGTGACTTTCTCCTAGGTGGGTGATTGACGGATTCTCGAGTCTAAATCTAGATTTTCATATTTGGGGAGTATGATATAAACATTGCACAATTCTACTCACTCTATACCTCTCAGTAGTTTGAGTCACTACTAGAAATCCGGAAAAAAGCGACCACAAAAAGTGATCAAAGTTGGTCGCTTATTGGCCAAAAAGCGACCAAATAGCGACCAAAATGGGCTGGTCGATATTAAGCTGGTCCCTTTACCTTAGGGACCAAAGTTGGTCGCTAATTAGCGACCAACTTTGGTCTCTAAGGTAAAAGGACCAAATATTCCTGTAAAGAAAGTAGCGACCAACGTTGGTCTCCACATGTAAATTACGTTTTTATTTATTTATTATTAATCATAAAAAAGCGACCAACTTTGGTCTGAAAGAAAATATTAAATTTTAAAATTTGGAAAATAGAGACCAAAGTTGGTCGTTTTATTATTGATTTTTATAAATATTTTTTAAAATGAGTGACCAAAATTGGTCGACAACTGCAAGAATTAATTTTTTTTAATTATAAGCGACCAACTTTTGTCGCCTATTTCTAGAAATTATTTTTTTAAATGGAATAGCGACCAAAGTTGGTCGCTTTTGAGAAATCTGGGTTAAATAGCGACCAAGGTTGGTCGCTATTGTCCAGAAAATTATTTTTTTAAGTGAAAAACGACCAACTAGAGACCAAAGTTGGTTGCTTTTCTTGGTATATTTTTGGCAGAAACTGCCTGTTTTGGCAGCTACACCACCTGCCAGCTTACCAAAAATCCTAAACAGGCATTTTAAGCCAATAACAACAACAACAACAACAACAACAATTAAAAGCAACAAAATATAAAGTTCAATAGAACTAACACTACGAGTTTCAGAATCCTCGACCCACCTTTCTGAATCAGTCTCTTTTTTCTTCTTTACAATACGAGTTTCATTGAATAGCTCATCTTGCTTCATTGGCATCATAAAGCTGTCTGGTGGCTTTGGTGATTATCCTCGTGGTACGATTACTCGGGATGAACTTAGATACAGAGAATAACTTGGATACAGTACCTGACAGGGTGCGTCTTTGATCAATTGTTGTTCTCATTAGCGACAATGATGATGAGAAGGCAATGGCATGTGTTTCAAATAGGGATGGTGTAGGTAAGAATTTAACATTTCCTAAGTAGATAAAATATGTTATAGAGGAATTGTCTACTTCATTTTCCAAGAGGAAAAGAAGTTTAATTGAGAGTGACAAGGTTGATGGTGATGGTGTGTTTTCCGTTAGTCGTGGCAGTTCCCATAAAATGGGGATCATAAGACTCTATGATGACAAAGACAAAAGGAAATTTTATTCTCAACTTTCTTCCAAGTCTGATCTGTACAAGCTTAATGGGATTGGTGATATTTTTTCCGATTCAGACAATGATTTGACTGACAAAAGTATGGAAATGCTAATAAAAAGAATTAAAGGTAAAACGTTTTTCTTGGTAGAGAAGGATGCTGAACTCTGCATGAACGTGAAGCATCCTACTCTTCCAAGAAAAATGTTTTACCTTTAATTCTTTTTATTAGCATTTCCATACTTTTGTCACTCAAATCATTGTCTGAATCAGAATAAATATCACAAATTCCATTAAGCTTTTACGGATCAGACTTGGAAGAAAGTTGAGAATAAAACTTCCTTTCGTCTTTGTCATCATAGAGTCTTATGATCCCCGTTTTATGGGAACTGCCACGACCAACGGAAAACATTCCATCACCATCAACCTTGTCACTCTCAATTAAACTTCTTTTCCTCTTGGAAAATGAAGTAAAGAATTCCTCTATAACCTCTTCTTTTATCTACTTAGGAAATGTTAAATTCCTACCTACACCATCACTATTTGAAACACATGCCATTGCCTTCTCATCATCATTGTCGCTAATGAGAAGAAAAATTAAAGGCACAATCTACTGGGTATCGTGTCTTAGTTATTATTGGTGGAAGCTCCATTGCATGTCTAATAAAGTCATCAACCCCTTCTACAAAATCCTCCCGCAATCTAAAATTCCAATACATAAACCAAAATTTCAATTCATATCCTAAAGGTTCAATTCATATCCTAAAGGTTCAACTCATATCCACAAAAGTTCAAGTCATATCCTAAAATTTCAATTTATAAACTAAAATTCCAATACATAAACCAAAATTTCAATTCATATCCTAAATGTTCAATTCATATCCTAAAGGTTCAACTCATATCCACAAAAGTTCAAGTCATATCTTAAAATTTCAATTTATAAACTAAAATTCCAATACATAAACCAAAATTTCAATTCATATCCTAAAGGTTCAACTCATATCCACAAAAGTTCAAGTCATATCCTAAATATTCAATTTATAAACTAAAATTCTAATACATAAACCAAAATTTCAATTCATATCCTAAAGGTTCAACTCATATCCACAAAAGTTCAAGTCATATCCAAAAATTTCAATACATAAACTAAAATTTCAATTCATATCCTAAAGGTTCAACTCATATCCACAAAAGTTCAAGTCATATCCTAAAATTTCAATTTATAAACTAAAATTCCAATACATAAACCAAAATTTCAATTCATATCCTAAAGGTTCAACTCATATCCACAAAAGTTCAAGTCATATCCTAAAATTTCAATTTATAAACTAAAATTCCAATACATAAACCAAAATTTCAATTCATATCCTAAAGGTTCAACTCATATCCACAAAAGTTCAAGTCATATCCTAAAATTTCAATTTATAAACTAAAATTCCAATACATAAACCAAAATTTCAATTCATATCCTAAAGGTTCAACTCATATCCACAAAAGTTCAAGTCATATCCTAAAATTTCAATTTATAAACTAAAATTCCAATACATAAACCAAAATTTCAATTCATATCCTAAAGGTTCAACTCATATCCACAAAAGTTCAAGTCATATCCTAAAATTTCAATTTATAAACTAAAATTCCAATACATAAACCAAAATTTCAATTCATATCCTAAAGGTTCAACTCATATCCACAAAAGTTCAAGTCATATCCTAAAATTTCAATTTATAAACTAAAATTCCAATACATAAACCAAAATTTCAATTCATATCCTAAAGGTTCAACTCATATCCACAAAAGTTCAAGTCAAATCCTAAAATTTCAATTTATAAACTAAAATTCCAATACATAAACCAAAATTTCAATTCATATCCTAAAGGTTCAACTCATATCCACAAAAGTTCAAGTCATATCCTAAAATTTCAATTTATAAACTAAAATTCCAATACATAAACCAAAATTTCAATTCATATCCTAAAGGTTCAACTCATATCCACAAAAGTTCAAGTCATATCCCGCTGCTGCTGGGAGTCGGAGGGGGGGGGGGGGTTGAGTGTGAGAGAGAAAAGAGAGATTTTGGGGAATTTTTTTTAAAGAATGGGAGGGGAAACCCGATTTTGGAGACCTGTTTTACAAATAGCGACCAACTTTGGTCGCTATTTTGGTAGTAAAATAAGTATTGACTATTTTGACCAAAATAGCGACCAAAGTTGGTTATAGTTTAATGACTGTATGGAAGGATCTATATCCTTTTACCCAAGCAAGGGGCCTGTCTAAGCCCGATACATACTCTTATTGAGCCCATGTGTCTAGCAGTTCTAACTGTGAAAGAGGTAGCCCTTTCGACAACTTCAGCGGGCTTTAATGTCACAGCTGGCTAGACGTAGCCACTAAGGCAAAGCCAATAAGAGTAGTACCAGAACCGACTGTACCACCATCTTGGAACCAAATCAAGAAACTATATTAAAATTTCTTTATATTTTGAAAGAGTCTGGATTCTTCATGGTTAATATGCAAGAGAAATTAGTGCTTCAACATAGATATGAATCCGTTTAGCCGGACATAGTCACGGCTAGGGAGAGATACTAAAAATACTCTTATTGGCTTTGCCTTAGTGGCTACGTCTAGCCAGCTGTGACATTAAAGCCCGCTGAAGTTGTCGAAAGGGCTACCTCTTTCAAAAATTTATTGATGATAATGTGGCAGCTATTAGTATTGCAGAAATTAATAAATTGATTTCTCAAAACAATTATTTGGGTTTATATGTTAAAATTTTAGGAGAACATATTGGTTCTCTTGATAAAAAACTTGATGATTTGACTATTTTAATAAAAAAAATGGGTACTAAGAAAGGACCAACTGATATTGCCTCCACTTCAGGAAGTAAAACAGTTGATCAAAACATTCTTACCCATATTCAAAGACCTCCTGAGATTCAGGATTTTAAATTCAAATCTCTTGATGACTTTTGAAGTCTTCTATTTATTTCAGATAAAGAATATGGTGCAAAGTGTTCAAATTCGTTTTTGTATTTTTCAACAGTTTTTGAACTACTAGAACTTGAACTTGCAGCTAAAGTAATGATTTTTTCGCGAAGTTTTTCATCAGTAACTTCTTTTAAAAGTTCTATTACATTGTCAGATGTAATAGTTTTTATATTAAGATCATCAAATTGTGATTTTAATTTATAAAATTCGTCACTATCACAAGCACAAATATCACCTTTGCAAGCAGTGCAAGCAGTATCAACATTTTTATTATTATCAGAAAAATCAATTAACTCAACTTCAGCTTCAGATTCAGTCTCTGAGTAATAGTCAGATTCTGATCCCGAAGTGTATAACAAGCCATAAACCTTATCGTGTAACTCATCATCGAGTTCTAAGGTTTTTAGCTTTTGAAGCTTGCAGTTTGGAGAAATATGACCAAACTTTCCACACTTATAACACTTAATATCAGCGAGATCACGTTTGGATCTATTCTTCGCAAATCGAGTAGATTTCCTGTTCGCTTTTCTAGTATCACGTTCTTCCTTAGGCCTATATCTAGACCTCTTTTTCTTATACGGGCTATCCGGGTTAGGGTACCTATGATATTTGGTTTTCTTCTTCCTACTACTAGAGCCATACCTATGTTATCAACACCTTCGTCGGTTGCCGTAGCATTTATAACGAACGCCTTTTCCTCTACAGATAAATGATTATCCCACCAGCCACGAAGTTGGCCAGTAAAACCTGCAATAATCATTTTGCAAATAGTTCTATCTGTATTTTTAACACTTTTACAGATAGTCGAATACATGAGCATTCTGTGTACGAGAATGGTTAATTGTCTATCAGTTAGACCATCAAGATTCCATTCATAAATTTCGGAACCGTTATAAGACGTATTAGTCTGATTCCAATCTCGTTCCTCAATCAACACATCTTGAGGAGTAGGACGAGGATAATAATAGGTCTGCATTCTCGGTTTATCAGCATACCTATGATTTTGTTTAACAATCCCCTTGAGTTTATTAAACTCTGACCAAGTCTCAGTTTTATAATCAGAAACGGTCTCCATTTTATCAGCAAAATTTTTTGATAAATCAATAGGTTTCCTCGTATGGAAGAGTTACAATATGCCTTTTCCTGTTCCAAAAGGCACTAGGGTGATCGGCGCAAACATCAACGGCCATTTTTTCAGCAATTAATTTAATCTTCTGCTGAACTCTTGCAGATTGTATAGTATCAAATATATTCATACTAAGAATTTCTAATTGTAGTGAATCAACATGCCTTTGTTTCATATTAATCAAGGC
The DNA here is from genome assembly GCF_000393655.2 of Nicotiana sylvestris. Taxonomy (NCBI): domain Eukaryota; kingdom Viridiplantae; phylum Streptophyta; class Magnoliopsida; order Solanales; family Solanaceae; genus Nicotiana; species Nicotiana sylvestris. The sequence goes on from NC_091061.1 coordinate 120,550,755, forward strand.
ATTAATATCTCTAGTTACGGGATCTGTAACAAAGGAATAGCTTATCTTTTTATCTTGATAAGTAGCAGAAAAACCATGTTTATCTATATTATTAAACGGATAAATAGCATTAATAAAAGGTGTTCCAAGTATGATTGGAGGGTATAACTGGTTTTTTACCAAAAAGAAGAAATGTGGAATACAGACTTTATTCTGGCAAATATGAGTATTAGGCAATTTGTACTCTATATCTAAAGCATGACCAGAAGCGGATTTCACCAAATGAGTAGTCTTTTGAAAATATCTAGTAGGAATCAATCCTTCCTGAATGCAGCTTACATCTGCACCACTATCAATCATAGCTATATCAGTTATAGAAAAATTATTATCAATTAAAATAGTACATTTAATATACCATTTGTGTGCAGTAACAATTTGCATCATACCTAAAAATAAATCAGATTTTTCATCAGAAATTTCTTTTCCTTTATCATTAGAAAATTCAGAAAATCCTTTAGTCGAAGATTCAGGTAGAGAATTATTTTTCTCAATTTGAGTAATCCGGTGATCGCAAATCATTTGATTTTGCTTAAGAGACTTAATATCTCTCTTCAAATTTTCGATTTCTTCTTTTAAATCATCAAAAGAACCAAATAATTGTTTTGAGAAATCAATTTATTAATTTCTGCAATACTAATAGCTGCCACATTATCATCAATAAATTTTTGAAAGGCAGTGAAAGTAATACCAGTATTATTAGGTAAAATAAAGGGAGCCTGAGGCGGATAAATTGCTTTAGTAATATTACCACTCCCGTCTTTATAAGATCTTTCTAATACCTTTATATAAAGAGGTAAATAAGTTGTTATAAACCAAGGAACAAAATACATAATTTGATTATGTAAGGCACAAGTTTCATAAAATTCTTGAGATATATTACTCAAATCCTCTTTACTATAAGTATCAAAAAACCATGTTTTAAACTGGTTCCATTTTTCACTAAAAAATTCTTTTTGAATATAAATACGGGCCCGGGAACCTGGGCTAAAATCAATTTGGTGTGGAATCATTAAATATTATTGGGGTCGAAATCCATCTCAGATAGAGAAGGAATATCCTTATCTGAAATATTGTCATTATCTTGAACAATATTTGTTTGAGGGTTAATCTTAACCCTTTCAACCCTCTTATCTTTGGAATCGGGCTTATCACTAGCAATAGTGTGTAAAGAAGCCGCACGATTGCGAGCTGGACCGTAAACTGGTTCAACAGGGGAAATATGTTGCATAGCAGGTAGAAGTCTGTGATTAGAAAAAGAATGTCTATTATAAATAGTAGACTTATCATCAAATTGAATACAAATCCTACCATCCGGATTTTGAGTGACATGCGAAAATTCAGTATTTGACAAGTCGTTAGTAATCTGACTTGGGGATATAACAGAATTTAAAGTCCATGTAGTCGGAAAATTAATTTCCTCCCATCTGATAGGTCTCCTAGTGGTGACCTTGGACTTTGCAAAATTGGTTTCGACCAATATGGTCTGATCCGAAGTATCGTATAACTTACATTTCGGATTTAAAGTAGATAATAATTTGAAATAAATCCTATAGGACAGACATATAAGTTCAGAACCAGGCGCATAATTATAACCATGCGTTTTCACATTTAAAGTTAAAGCATCAAGAATATTAACATCAGAAAGGGATAGTTGCAAATTGGGTTGAGTATTAAAATATACTGGACCATAGGCCACTGTAGATTCTATCGAACCCATTAGAGACTGTCTGAAATTCAGATTTCTAGCATCTCTAAGAGCTGCTAAGAAGGTCTCTGGTAACCCTTTAAGGGTTAAAGGTTTAAAAGCAATTTGAACCATACCAATATGCACATAATGGTAATGATGTTTATATAAATCAATATCATGCTTGTTTAACAAACGAATAGTCTGTTCAGATGAATTTAATGCTAAAGACTGTTCAGTCGTTTTTATCAATTGTTTAGAAGAAAGTTTATCAAACCAACCATAATCATAAATGGTTTTTATAGAAACTTTAGGAATTGTCCATTTATTTAACAAATCAAGGTTTTGAGGTATATCTACCTCTTCAAGTCTAGTACTTTTAGTACTTGTTTCTCCCAGATCCATTCCAAAAGCTTCATATCTATGTTGAATCTTTCATATCTATTACACAATTACCATGAAAATTCCTAGGCTCTGATACCATTTTTATTATGGTACAGAAGAATTATTAGATTCTATAAAAACACAAATTCATTTATATGTGACAGCCCCACAAAAAAGGATAGTAGAAGAAAGCACTGTTAAACATATTGCTCGGAGAATATCGATCCAAGATGGAGATAAATTGGATTTGATAAATCAATACTTAGAAGGGTTGAAAAGAAATCTGCTCCAATCACTGGATCAGTGTGAAAAATCAGACACTTCAATGAGAAGTGAGACGAGTGGTGATGACCTCGTAGAAGATACTCAACCTATACAGCCAGAAATGATATTATCTGACAGAGAAATTGACAAGGTGGAAGAATTCCTCCAACAGATGCAAAATATGGACAAAAAGAAGACTTGACAGCTTATCAGCCGCCAGGACCCACTTAAACAGTAGATACACTGTTCATCAACAGTAGAAACACTGTTTATCTACAGTAAAAACACTGTGTAGGGACCCAGATGTGGGACCCATTTTACTATTCAAGATTCTTTTTTTTTGTTATTTAAGAATGCTTCTTCATTTGAAGTATTGATTTATCAAATCCATTTTATCTCCATCTTGGATTGATATTCTCCGAGCAATATGTTTAACAGTGCTTTCTTCTACTATCCTTTTTTGAGGGGCTGTCACATATAAATGAATTTGTGTTTTTATAGAATCTAATAATTCTTGGCCGTATAACGTCTTTGTTTTGGGATCAGTTTTCATCAATTTGTCCCAAAAATTGTTGTAGAATACCCTATATAAACAAGGGATTTGTTCTTCCGTATAACCCATTTCCGGGGTCCATTTATGGATCCAGGGGATAGAAAATTCAATAAAGAAGTAAATCTGATCAATTTTTTCTAAATAGCAGATATGATCTGCGTGATATAAATCTGTTAAGAATGGAGAGGCTTTTGTCCATTCTTTGTATAATTTCAGGAATGGTTCAGGCAAAATTTTGGTAGTAGGACCGTGGTATGACCACCAGTTTAAAAACCAGTTAGGGATAGGTCCTGTAAATACCTTGGCGCATACCTTGATAAACCAAGTATGCTTATGTCTTTCATTGTTATAATAAAGCACTCTATCAAATGCTTGAATATAATCCCAATAAGTGAAATTCATTGGTGATTTATTAAGGCTTATCTGCCTTTCTTTCATTGTGGAAATACCCCATTCTTCAACAGATATAATCTGTTTGATAATGACCTTTGAAAAGTTATAAACATTTTCATTTGTGTTATAACCTGAAAAGTGCTGGAATTCTGCACTACCTGTACTGATCAGGATAGTTTCATAATAGGTGCGGGTTTTATATGATTCACCCGGATAGTATAATCCATTAATCAGATATCTCTGAAATATTTTCCACGGTTCTTCTTTTCTCTGAATCTCAGAGTTTTCAAGGAGAAATATCATTTCTCTTTTTGGTAACTTTTCATATGACTTGATATCATCATTGTCTTCCTCTTTAGCAATTGAAGCAAAAGTATCATTTTGCTTTTTAGATGCTAAATAAGCCTGCAGATGTCCGTATAACGGACTGTCTTCTGGAATATCTTCCAGATGTATAGAATGTCCTGAGGATTCTCCTGTATGCGGCACCTTTGAGTTTATCAAACTCTTTTTTCCTCTTTGTATTACTGGAGAGGTTGATGAGGATCCGTATGACGATCCCTGAGAATAAGTTCTACTAGGGGAAGATCTTCCCCTACCTCTGCCCCGGGTGACCCATGAAGGGTCCATTCTGCGGAAATTGCAAATCATTATTAATTAAAAAGTGATTGCAAATCATTATTAATTAAAAAGGATAACATAATTCTAGTGCTGATATCATCTTGACCGAAGGGACGCACATTTTCAATTAACTGAAGAATATCAATAACTTCTTGAAAATTAGAGTGTTCTTCTTCTCTTGTTTGAATAATGTCAGCCATAATAATATCAAGTATAACTTCTTGTAAGTCTCTATTTAATTTAATCACTTTAAGAATAGTGATTAGTACCTTATCATCCAAAAACATGGTATAATAATTCATAATCTATTCTAAATATTCCCGGGATAGAAAATCCGGAAGGGAATTATCAATTCCTTTTTTGTATTGTATTTCAAAATCGAAAGGTGCTAGCTGAGCCTGCCATCTAGCAAATATTAATTTTGAAGCATCGTGCTTAAAATCTTTGTCAAACATGTATTTAACCGATTGAGCATCAGTTTTTATCAAAAACTTTTGGTTGTATAAGTCGTCTTGAAATTTTAATACACACTTAACAATAGTTAACATTTCATGCGCCACAGTAGCGTATTTCTTTTGAGCTTCGGTCCATTTACCAGAGTGAAATCTTATTAAGTATTCACTCTTATTATTGGGATTTACTTGTTTCAAAATCCCTCCATATCCAACATTAGACGCATCTGTCTCGATAATCTTTTGCCAAGTAGGATTGGCAAGGGTTAAACATGGTAACGATTTAACACGCCCTTTAATACTCTTGACTAACTCAGTATGTTGGTTAGTCCAAGGGTGTTTATGATCTTTCTTTAGCCGATCGTATAGAGGGGCTAGATCTCGTGACAAACTTTTATAAAAAGGGGAAATATAATTTAGGCTTCCTAAAAATCTTTGTAATTGAGTCCTGTCAGTGATAACATCAGGAAATTTCGAGGCAAAATCAATAGATCTTTGTATTGGGGTAATTTTTCCCTGGCAAATATTATGACCTAGAAAACGAACACTTGTTTGGAATAGACTCATCTTGGGCTTAGAGATTACTAAACCGTTTTGTATAACAATTTTCTTGAAAATATCAAGATGCTTAATATGCATCTCCAGAGTTTTAGAAAATACCAATATGTCGTCAATATAAACGATGATAAAATCCAAATATGGGTTAAAAATATCATTCATAATTTTTTGAAATTCAGAAGGGGCATTTTTCAAACCAAATGGCATAACATTCCATTCATATTGCCCAAATGGAACATTAAAAGCAGTCCTATAAGTATGCTCTTTAAATATTTGAATTTGCCAATAACCAGATTTTAAATCAAATTTTGAAAATATATTGGCGTCATATAATCTGGATAGCAAGTCCCTTTTGTTAGGGATAGGATACCTAATCCATTTCAGATGTTTATTTAATGGTTTATAATTTATGACTAAGCGAGGAATACCTCGTTCCTTCTCTGCCGCATTATTAACATAAAAGGCAGAACATGACCAAGGAGATTTTGAGGGTTTTATTAAACCCTTTTGTAACAAACTATCAATCTCGTTTTTGCAGAATTCAACTAGCTCAGCATTCATCTGGCAAGGTCGAGATTTAGTAGGAATATCATCCTCAGAGAAGGTTTCTTCGTATGGAAGAGTTACAATATGCCTTTTCCTGTTCCAAAAGGCACTAGGGTGATCGGCGCAAACATCAACGGCCCATTTTACACCAGGATCTAGGTAGGCGGGCGGTAGTCCGCACGGCCATCCAGATCTAGCTGCTTTAGTACACTTTTAAAGGTTGGCGGTAGTCCGCACGACCAATAAGGATTCGAAATATACGGAAATTCTATTATAGTTTAATGACTGTATGGAAGGATCTATATCCTTTTACCCAAGCAAGGGGCCTGTCTAAGCCCGATACATACTCTTATTGAGCCCATGTGTCTAGCAGTTCTAACTGTGAAAGAGGTAGCCCTTTCGACAACTTCAGCGGGCTTTAATGTCACAGCTGGCTAGACGTAGCCACTAAGGCAAAGCCAATAAGAGTAGTACCTAGGAATTTTCATGGTAATTGTGTAATAGATATGAAAGATTCAACATAGATATGAAGCTTTTGGAATGGATCTGGGAGAAACAAGTACTAAAAGTACTAGACTTGAAGAGGTAGATATACCTCAAAACCTTGATTTGTTAAATAAATGGACAATTCCTAAAGTTTCTATAAAAACCATTTATGATTATGGTTGGTTTGATAAACTTTCTTCTAAACAATTGATAAAAACGACTGAACAGTCTTTAGCATTAAATTCATCTGAACAGACTATTCGTTTGTTAAACAAGCATGATATTGATTTATATAAACATCATTACCATTATGTGCATATTGGTATGGTTCAAATTGCTTTTAAACCTTTAACCCTTAAAGGGTTACCAGAGACCTTCTTAGCAGCTCTTAGAGATGCTAGAAATCTGAATTTCAGACAGTCTCTAATGGGTTCGATAGAATCTACAGTGGCCTATGGTCCAGTATATTTTAATACTCAACCCAATTTGCAACTATCCCTTTCTGATGTTAATATTCTTGATGCTTTAACTTTAAATGTGAAAACGCATGGTTATAATTATGCGCCTGGTTCTGAACTTATATGTCTGTCCTATAGGATTTATTTCAAATTATTATCTACTTTAAATCCGAAATGTAAGTTATACGATACTTCGGATCAGACCATATTGGTCGAAACCAATTTTGCAAAGTCCAAGGTCACCACTAGGAGACCTATCAGATGGGAGGAAATTAATTTTCCGACTACATGGACTTTAAATTCTGTTATATCCCCAAGTCAGATTACTAACGACTTGTCAAATACTGAATTTTCGCATGTCACTCAAAATCCGGATGGTAGGATTTGTATTCAATTTGATGATAAGTCTACTATTTATAATAGACATTCTTTTTCTAATCACAGACTTCTACCTGCTATGCAACATATTTCCCCTGTTGAACCAGTTTACGGTCCAGCTCGCAATCGTGCGGCTTCTTTACACACTATTGCTAGTGATAAGCCCGATTCCAAAGATAAGAGGGTTGAAAGGGTTAAGATTAACCCTCAAACAAATATTGTTCAAGATAATGACAATATTTCAGATAAGGATATTCCTTCTCTATCTGAGATGGATTTCGACCCCAATAATATTTAATGATTCCACACCAAATTGATTTTAGCCCAGGTTCCCGGGCCCGTATTTATATTCAAAAAGAATTTTTTAGTGAAAAATGGAACCAGTTTAAAACATGGTTTTTTGATACTTATAGTAAAGAGGATTTGAGTAATATATCTCAAGAATTTTATGAAACTTGTGCCTTACATAATCAAATTATGTATTTTGTTCCTTGGTTTATAACAACTTATTTACCTCTTTATATAAAGGTATTAGAAAGATCTTATAAAGACGGGAGTGGTAATATTACTAAAGCAATTTATCCGCCTCAGGCTCCCTTTATTTTACCTAATAATACTGGTATTACTTTCACTGCCTTTCAAAAATTTATTGATGATAATGTGGCAGCTATTAGTATTGCAGAAATTAATAAATTGATTTCTCAAAACAATTATTTGGGTTTATATGTTAAAATTTTAGGAGAACATATTGGTTCTCTTGATAAAAAACTTGATGATTTGACTATTTTAATAAAAAAAATGGGTACTAAGAAAGGACCAACTGATATTGCCTCCACTTCAGGAAGTAAAACAGTTGATCAAAACATTCTTACCCATATTCAAAGACCTCCTGAGATTCAGGATTTTAAATTCAAATCTCTTGATGACTTAGCTCAGCTTTTAGATAAAAAGCTTTCCGGTTTAAATATTAGACCTATTGATTTATCAAAAAATTTTGCTGATAAAATGGAGACCGTTTCTGATTATAAAACTGAGACTTGGTCAGAGTTTAATAAACTCAAGGGGATTGTTAAACAAAATCATAGGTATGCTGATAAACCGAGAATGCAGACCTATTATTATCCTCGTCCTACTCCTCAAGATGTGTTGATTGAGGAACGAGATTGGAATCAGACTAATACGTCTTATAACGGTTCCGAAATTTATGAATGGAATCTTGATGGTCTAACTGATAGACAATTAACCATTCTCGTACACAGAATGCTCATGTATTCGACTATCTGTAAAAGTGTTAAAAATACAGATAGAACTATTTGCAAAATGATTATTGCAGGTTTTACTGGCCAACTTCGTGGCTGGTGGGATAATCATTTATCTGTAGAGGAAAAGGCGTTCGTTATAAATGCTACGGCAACCGACGAAGGTGTTGATAACATAGGTATGGCTCTAGTAGTGGGTAGAGAAGATGCAGTTTATACTCTTATCCTTACAATTTTAGAGCATTTCAACGGTAGATTTACCTCAAACCATCAGACCGTCCGAACTTTACTTAATGGACTTAGATGTAAGACCCTGAGTGAGTTTAGATGGTATAAAGATACTTTTATGAGTAGAGTTATGGAACTACCCGAGAATAGATATGAGCACTGGAAAGCCAAGTTTATAGACGGCCTCCCTTCCTTATTTGCTGAAAGAGTAAGGAATGTGTTAAAGGGTAGTTGCGGAGAGATTCTGTATAATAATTATACCTATGGTAAGCTTATAGGTGTTTGTACAGAAGAAGGTCTTAAATTATGTAATGAGCTAAGACTTTCTAGACAGCTTAAGATAGATAAGCTTAAAGAAAGGTCCCAAGTAGGTGACTTTTGTACCCAGTTTGGTTTACCCGGAACTTCTACTCAAAATAGGAAGAAGAAAACCAAATATCATAGGTACCCTAACCCGGATAGCCCGTATAAGAAAAAGAGGTCTAGATATAGGCCTAAGGAAGAACGTGATACTAGAAAAGCGAACAGGAAATCTACTCGATTTGCGAAGAATAGATCCAAACGTGATCTCGCTGATATTAAGTGTTATAAGTGTGGAAAGTTTGGTCATATTTCTCCAAACTGCAAGCTTCAAAAGCTAAAAACCTTAGAACTCGATGATGAGTTACACGATAAGGTTTATGGCTTGTTATACACTTCGGGATCAGAATCTGACTATTACTCAGAGACTGAATCTGAAGCTGAAGTTGAGTTAATTGATTTTTCTGATAATAATAAAAATGTTGATACTGCTTGCACTGCTTGCAAAGGTGATATTTGTGCTTGTGATAGTGACGAATTTTATAAATTAAAATCACAATTTGATGATCTTAATATAAAAACTATTACATCTGACAATGTAATAGAACTTTTAAAAGAAGTTACTGATGAAAAACTTCGCGAAAAAATCATTACTTTAGCTGCAAGTTCAAGTTCTAGTAGTTCAAAAACTGTTGAAAAATACAAAAACGAATTTGAACACTTTGCACCATATTCTTTATCTGAAATAAATAGAAGACTTCAAAAGTCCAGCACTCCTAGTCGAGATACTTCTTTTGATGATTTAAAAGAAGAAATCGAAAATTTGAAGAGAGATATTAAGTCTCTTAAGCAAAATCAAATGATTTGCGATCACCGGATTACTCAAATTGAGAAAAATAATTCTCTACCTGAATCTTCGACTAAAGGATTTTCTGAATTTTCTAATGATAAAGGAAAAGAAATTTCTGATGAAAAATCTGATTTATTTTTAGGTATGATGCAAATTGTTACTGCACACAAATGGTATATTAAATGTACTATTTTAATTGATAATAATTTTTCTATAACTGATATAGCTATGATTGATAGTGGTGCAGATGTAAGCTGCATTCAGGAAGGATTGATTCCTACTAGATATTTTCAAAAGACTACTCATTTGGTGAAATCCGCTTCTGGTCATGCTTTAGATATAGAGTACAAATTGCCTAATACTCATATTTGCCAGAATAAAGTCTGTATTCCACATTTCTTCTTTTTGGTAAAAAACCAGTTATACCCTCCAATCATACTTGGAACACCTTTTATTAATGCTATTTATCCGTTTAATAATATAGATAAACATGGTTTTTCTGCTACTTATCAAGATAAAAAGATAAGCTATTCCTTTGTTACAGATCCCGTAACTAGAGATATTAATGCCTTGATTAATATGAAACAAAGGCATGTTGATTCACTACAATTAGAAATTCTTAGTATGAATATATTTGATACTATACAATCTGCAAGAGTTCAGCAGAAGATTAAATTAATTGCTGAAAAAATGGCCGTTGATGTTTGCGCCGATCACCCTAGTGCCTTTTGGAACAGGAAAAGGCATATTGTAACTCTTCCATACGAGGAAACCTTCTCTGAGGATGATATTCCTACTAAATCTCGACCTTGCCAGATGAATGCTGAGCTAGTTGAATTCTGCAAAAACGAGATTGATAGTTTGTTACAAAAGGGTTTAATAAAACCCTCAAAATCTCCTTGGTCATGTTCTGCCTTTTATGTTAATAATGCGGCAGAGAAGGAACGAGGTATTCCTCGCTTAGTCATAAATTATAAACCATTAAATAAACATCTGAAATGGATTAGGTATCCTATCCCTAACAAAAGGGACTTGCTATCCAGATTATATGACGCCAATATATTTTCAAAATTTGATTTAAAATCTGGTTATTGGCAAATTCAAATATTTAAAGAGCATACTTATAGGACTGCTTTTAATGTTCCATTTGGGCAATATGAATGGAATGTTATGCCATTTGGTTTGAAAAATGCCCCTTCTGAATTTCAAAAAATTATGAATGATATTTTTAACCCATATTTGGATTTTATCATCGTTTATATTGACGACATATTGGTATTTTCTAAAACTCTGGAGATGCATATTAAGCATCTTGATATTTTCAAGAAAATTGTTATACAAAACGGTTTAGTAATCTCTAAGCCCAAGATGAGTCTATTCCAAACAAGTGTTCGTTTTCTAGGTCATAATATTTGCCAGGGAAAAATTACCCCAATACAAAGATCTATTGATTTTGCCTCGAAATTTCCTGATGTTATCACTGACAGGACTCAATTACAAAGATTTTTAGGAAGCCTAAATTATATTTCCCCTTTTTATAAAAGTTTGTCACGAGATCTAGCCCCTCTATACGATCGGCTAAAGAAAGATCATAAACACCCTTGGACTAACCAACATACTGAGTTAGTCAAGAGTATTAAAGGGCGTGTTAAATCGTTACCATGTTTAACCCTTGCCAATCCTACTTGGCAAAAGATTATCGAGACAGATGCGTCTAATGTTGGATATGGAGGGATTTTGAAACAAGTAAATCCCAATAATAAGAGTGAATACTTAATAAGATTTCACTCTGGTAAATGGACCGAAGCTCAAAAGAAATACGCTACTGTGGCGCATGAAATGTTAACTATTGTTAAGTGTGTATTAAAATTTCAAGACGACTTATACAACCAAAAGTTTTTGATAAAAACTGATGCTCAATCGGTTAAATACATGTTTGACAAAGATTTTAAGCACGATGCTTCAAAATTAATATTTGCTAGATGGCAGGCTCAGCTAGCACCTTTCGATTTTGAAATACAATACAAAAAAGGAATTGATAATTCCCTTCCGGATTTTCTATCCCGGGAATATTTAGAATAGATTATGAATTATTATACCATGTTTTTGGATGATAAGGTACTAATCACTATTCTTAAAGTGATTAAATTAAATAGAGACTTACAAGAAGTTATACTTGATATTATTATGGCTGACATTATTCAAACAAGAGAAGAAGAACACTCTAATTTTCAAGAAGTTATTGATATTCTTCAGTTAATTGAAAATGTGCGTCCCTTCGGTCAAGATGATATCAGCACTAGAATTATGTTATCCTTTTTAATTAATAATGATTTGCAATCACTTTTTAATTAATAATGATTTGCAATTTCCGCAGAATGGACCCTTCATGGGTCACCCGGGGCAGAGGTAGGGGAAGATCTTCCCCTAGTAGAACTTATTCTCAGGGATCGTCATACGGATCCTCATCAACCTCTCCAGTAATACAAAGAGGAAAAAAGAGTTTGATAAACTCAAAGGTGCCGCATACAGGAGAATCCTCAGGACATTCTATACATCTGGAAGATATTCCAGAAGACAGTCCGTTATACGGACATCTGCAGGCTTATTTAGCATCTAAAAAGCAAAATGATACTTTTGCTTCAATTGCTAAAGAGGAAGACAATGATGATATCAAGTCATATGAAAAGTTACCAAAAAGAGAAATGATATTTCTCCTTGAAAACTCTGAGATTCAGAGAAAAGAAGAACCGTGGAAAATATTTCAGAGATATCTGATTAATGGATTATACTATCCGGGTGAATCATATAAAACCCGCACCTATTATGAAACTATCCTGATCAGTACAGGTAGTGCAGAATTCCAGCACTTTTCAGGTTATAACACAAATGAAAATGTTTATAACTTTTCAAAGGTCATTATCAAACAGATTATATCTGTTGAAGAATGGGGTATTTCCACAATGAAAGAAAGGCAGATAAGCCTTAATAAATCACCAATGAATTTCACTTATTGGGATTATATTCAAGCATTTGATAGAGTGCTTTATTATAACAATGAAAGACATAAGCATACTTGGTTTATCAAGGTATGCGCCAAGGTATTTACAGGACCTATCCCTAACTGGTTTTTAAACTGGTGGTCATACCACGGTCCTACTACCAAAATTTTGCCTGAACCATTCCTGAAATTATACAAAGAATGGACAAAAGCCTCTCCATTCTTAACAGATTTATATCACGCAGATCATATCTGCTATTTAGAAAAAATTGATCAGATTTACTTCTTTATTGAATTTTCTATCCCCTGGATCCATAAATGGACCCCGGAAATGGGTTATACGGAAGAACAAATCCCTTGTTTATATAGGGTATTCTACAACAATTTTTGGGACAAATTGATGAAAACTGATCCCAAAACAAAGACGTTATACGGCCAAGAATTATTAGATTCTATAAAAACACAAATTCATTTATATGTGACAGCCCCTCAAAAAAGGATAGTAGAAGAAAGCACTGTTAAACATATTGCTCGGAGAATATCGATCCAAGATGGAGATAAATTGGATTTGATAAATCAATACTTAGAAGGGTTGAAAAGAAATCTGCTCCAATCACTGGATCAGTGTGAAAAATCAGACACTTCAATGAGAAGTGAGACGAGTGGTGATGACCTCGTAGAAGATACTCAACCTATACAGCCAGAAATGATATTATCTGACAATAATAATAAGAGTGAATACTTAATAAGATTTCACTCTGGTAAATGGACCGAAGCTCAAAAGAAATACGCTACTGTGGCGCATGAAATGTTAACTATTGTTAAGTGTGTATTAAAATTTCAAGACGACTTATACAACCAAAAGTTTTTGATAAAAACTGATGCTCAATCGGTTAAATACATGTTTGACAAAGATTTTAAGCACGATGCTTCAAAATTAATATTTGCTAGATGGCAGGCTCAGCTAGCACCTTTCGATTTTGAAATACAATACAAAAAAGGAATTGATAATTCCCTTCCGGATTTTCTATCCCGGGAATATTTAGAATAGATTATGAATTATTATACCATGTTTTTGGATGATAAGGTACTAATCACTATTCTTAAAGTGATTAAATTAAATAGAGACTTACAAGAAGTTATACTTGATATTATTATGGCTGACATTATTCAAACAAGAGAAGAAGAACACTCTAATTTTCAAGAAGTTATTGATATTCTTCAGTTAATTGAAAATGTGCGTCCCTTCGGTCAAGATGATATCAGCACTAGAATTATGTTATCCTTTTTAATTAATAATGATTTGCAATCACTTTTTAATTAATAATGATTTGCAATTTCCGCAGAATGGACCCTTCATGGGTCACCCGGGGCAGAGGTAGGGGAAGATCTTCCCCTAGTAGAACTTATTCTCAGGGATCGTCATACGGATCCTCATCAACCTCTCCAGTAATACAAAGAGGAAAAAAGAGTTTGATAAACTCAAAGGTGCCGCATACAGGAGAATCCTCAGGACATTCTATACATCTGGAAGATATTCCAGAAGACAGTCCGTTATACGGACATCTGCAGGCTTATTTAGCATCTAAAAAGCAAAATGATACTTTTGCTTCAATTGCTAAAGAGGAAGACAATGATGATATCAAGTCATATGAAAAGTTACCAAAAAGAGAAATGATATTTCTCCTTGAAAACTCTGAGATTCAGAGAAAAGAAGAACCGTGGAAAATATTTCAGAGATATCTGATTAATGGATTATACTATCCGGGTGAATCATATAAAACCCGCACCTATTATGAAACTATCCTGATCAGTACAGGTAGTGCAGAATTCCAGCACTTTTCAGGTTATAACACAAATGAAAATGTTTATAACTTTTCAAAGGTCATTATCAAACAGATTATATCTGTTGAAGAATGGGGTATTTCCACAATGAAAGAAAGGCAGATAAGCCTTAATAAATCACCAATGAATTTCACTTATTGGGATTATATTCAAGCATTTGATAGAGTGCTTTATTATAACAATGAAAGACATAAGCATACTTGGTTTATCAAGGTATGCGCCAAGGTATTTACAGGACCTATCCCTAACTGGTTTTTAAACTGGTGGTCATACCACGGTCCTACTACCAAAATTTTGCCTGAACCATTCCTGAAATTATACAAAGAATGGACAAAAGCCTCTCCATTCTTAACAGATTTATATCACGCAGATCATATCTGCTATTTAGAAAAAATTGATCAGATTTACTTCTTTATTGAATTTTCTATCCCCTGGATCCATAAATGGACCCCGGAAATGGGTTATACGGAAGAACAAATCCCTTGTTTATATAGGGTATTCTACAACAATTTTTGGGACAAATTGATGAAAACTGATCCCAAAACAAAGACGTTATACGGCCAAGAATTATTAGATTCTATAAAAACACAAATTCATTTATATGTGACAGCCCCTCAAAAAAGGATAGTAGAAGAAAGCACTGTTAAACATATTGCTCGGAGAATATCGATCCAAGATGGAGATAAATTGGATTTGATAAATCAATACTTAGAAGGGTTGAAAAGAAATCTGCTCCAATCACTGGATCAGTGTGAAAAATCAGACACTTCAATGAGAAGTGAGACGAGTGGTGATGACCTCGTAGAAGATACTCAACCTATACAGCCAGAAATGATATTATCTGACAGAGAAATTGACAAGGTGGAAGAATTCCTCCAACAGATGCAAAATATGGACAAAAAGAAGACTTGACAGCTTATCAGCCGCCAGGACCCACTTAAACAGTAGATACACTGTTCATCAACAGTAGAAACACTGTTTATCTACAGTAAAAACACTGTGTAGGGACCCAGATGTGGGACCCATTTTACTATTCAAGATTCTTTTTTTTTTTTGTTATTTAAGAATGCTTCTTCATTTGAAGAAGAAGAAGGCCGGAACCCCCCTCTCTCTCTACTTTCTCTCTCCTCTCTCTCTCTCTCAACCAACCCCCTTTGTAAACACTTAGTTCATAGCTTAGTTTGTAAATCAAGTTCAAGAATTAATAAAAGTTTTGAAGTTCATCTTCAGGGCCTTGCTTCTCGGCCTACAAGGTACATATTTATTCTTCTTTTAAGTATTTTTAGTATCTCTCCCTAGCCGTGACTATGTCCGGCTAAACGGATTCATATCTATGTTGAAGCACTAATTTCTCTTGCATATTAACCATGAAGAATCCAGACTCTTTCAAAATATAAAGAAATTTTAATATAGTTTCTTGATTTGGTTCCAAGATGGTGGTACAGTCGGTTCTGGTACTACTCTTATTGGCTTTGCCTTAGTGGCTACGTCTAGCCAGCTGTGACATTAAAGCCCGCTGAAGTTGTCGAAAGGGCTACCTCTTTCACAGTTAGAACTGCTAGACACATGGGCTCAATAAGAGTATGTATCGGGCTTAGACAGGCCCCTTGCTTGGGTAAAAGGATATAGATCCTTCCATACAGTCATTAAACTATAATAGAATTTCCGTATATTTCGAATCACTCTTATCCTTACAATTTTAGAGCATTTCAACGGTAGATTTACCTCAAACCATCAGACCGTCCGAACTTTACTTAATGGACTTAGATGTAAGACCCTTAGTGAGTTTAGATGGTATAAAGATACTTTTATGAGTAGAGTTATGGAACTACCCGAGAATAGATATGAGCACTGGAAAGCCAAGTTTATAGACGGCCTCCCTTCCTTATTTGCTGAAAGAGTAAGGAATGTGTTAAAGGGTAGTTGCGGAGAGATTCTGTATAATAATTATACCTATGGTAAGCTTATAGGTGTTTGTACAGAAGAAGGTCTTAAATTATGTAATGAGCTAAGACTTTCTAGACAGCTTAAGATAGATAAGCTTAAAGAAAGGTCCCAAGTAGGTGACTTTTGTACCCAGTTTGGTTTACCCGGAACTTCTACTCAAAATAGGAAGAAGAAAACCAAATATCATAGGTACCCTAACCCGGATAGCCCGTATAAGAAAAAGAGGTCTAGATATAGGCCTAAGGAAGAACGTGATACTAGAAAAGCGAACAGGAAATCTACTCGATTTGCGAAGAATAGATCCAAACGTGATCTCGCTGATATTAAGTGTTATAAGTGTGGAAAGTTTGGTCATATTTCTCCAAACTGCAAGCTTCAAAAGCTAAAAACCTTAGAACTCGATGATGAGTTACACGATAAGGTTTATGGCTTGTTATACACTTCGGGATCAGAATCTGACTATTACTCAGAGACTGAATCTGAAGCTGAAGTTGAGTTAATTGATTTTTCTGATAATAATAAAAATGTTGATACTGCTTGCACTGCTTGCAAAGGTGATATTTGTGCTTGTGATAGTGACGAATTTTATAAATTAAAATCACAATTTGATGATCTTAATATAAAAACTATTACATCTGACAATGTAATAGAACTTTTAAAAGAAGTTACTGATGAAAAACTTCGCGAAAAAATCATTACTTTAGCTGCAAGTTCAAGTTCTAGTAGTTCAAAAACTGTTGAAAAATACAAAAACGAATTTGAACACTTTGCACCATATTCTTTATCTGAAATAAATAGAAGACTTCAAAAGTCCAGCACTCCTAGTCGAGATACTTCTTTTGATGATTTAAAAGAAGAAATCGAAAATTTGAAGAGAGATATTAAGTCTCTTAAGCAAAATCAAATGATTTGCGATCACCGGATTACTCAAATTGAGAAAAATAATTCTCTACCTGAATCTTCGACTAAAGGATTTTCTGAATTTTCTAATGATAAAGGAAAAGAAATTTCTGATGAAAAATCTGATTTATTTTTAGGTATGATGCAAATTGTTACTGCACACAAATGGTATATTAAATGTACTATTTTAATTGATAATAATTTTTCTATAACTGATATAGCTATGATTGATAGTGGTGCAGATGTAAGCTGCATTCAGGAAGGATTGATTCCTACTAGATATTTTCAAAAGACTACTCATTTGGTGAAATCCGCTTCTGGTCATGCTTTAGATATAGAGTACAAATTGCCTAATACTCATATTTGCCAGAATAAAGTCTGTATTCCACATTTCTTCTTTTTGGTAAAAAACCAGTTATACCCTCCAATCATACTTGGAACACCTTTTATTAATGCTATTTATCCGTTTAATAATATAGATAAACATGGTTTTTCTGCTACTTATCAAGATAAAAAGATAAGCTATTCCTTTGTTACAGATCCCGTAACTAGAGATATTAATGCCTTGATTAATATGAAACAAAGGCATGTTGATTCACTACAATTAGAAATTCTTAGTATGAATATATTTGATACTATACAATCTGCAAGAGTTCAGCAGAAGATTAAATTAATTGCTGAAAAAATGGCCGTTGATGTTTGCGCCGATCACCCTAGTGCCTTTTGGAACAGGAAAAGGCATATTGTAACTCTTCCATACGAGGAAACCTTCTCTGAGGATGATATTCCTACTAAATCTCGACCAATCTGGTTATTGGCAAATTCAAATATTTAAAGAGCATACTTATAGGACTGCTTTTAATGTTCCATTTGGGCAATATGAATGGAATGTTATGCCATTTGGTTTGAAAAATGCCCCTTCTGAATTTCAAAAAATTATGAATGATATTTTTAACCCATATTTGGATTTTATCATCGTTTATATTGACGACATATTGGTATTTTCTAAAACTCTGGAGATGCATATTAAGCATCTTGATATTTTCAAGAAAATTGTTATACAAAACGGTTTAGTAATCTCTAAGCCCAAGATGAGTCTATTCCAAACAAGTGTTCGTTTTCTAGGTCATAATATTTGCCAGGGAAAAATTACCCCAATACAAAGATCTATTGATTTTGCCTCGAAATTTCCTGATGTTATCACTGACAGGACTCAATTACAAAGATTTTTAGGAAGCCTAAATTATATTTCCCCTTTTTATAAAAGTTTACCTTTATATAAAGAGGTAAATAAGTTGTTATAAACCAAGGAACAAAATACATAATTTGATTATGTAAGGCACAAGTTTCATAAAATTCTTGAGATATATTACTCAAATCCTCTTTACTATAAGTATCAAAAAACCATGTTTTAAACTGGTTCCATTTTTCACTAAAAAATTCTTTTTGAATATAAATACGGGCCCGGGAACCTGGGCTAAAATCAATTTGGTGTGGAATCATTAAATATTATTGGGGTCGAAATCCATCTCAGATAGAGAAGGAATATCCTTATCTGAAATATTGTCATTATCTTGAACAATATTTGTTTGAGGGTTAATCTTAACCCTTTCAACCCTCTTATCTTTGGAATCGGGCTTATCACTAGCAATAGTGTGTAAAGAAGCCGCACGATTGCGAGCTGGACCGTAAACTGGTTCAACAGGGGAAATATGTTGCATAGCAGGTAGAAGTCTGTGATTAGAAAAAGAATGTCTATTATAAATAGTAGACTTATCATCAAATTGAATACAAATCCTACCATCCGGATTTTGAGTGACATGCGAAAATTCAGTATTTGACAAGTCGTTAGTAATCTGACTTGGGGATATAACAGAATTTAAAGTCCATGTAGTCGGAAAATTAATTTCCTCCCATCTGATAGGTCTCCTAGTGGTGACCTTGGACTTTGCAAAATTGGTTTCGACCAATATGGTCTGATCCGAAGTATCGTATAACTTACATTTCGGATTTAAAGTAGATAATAATTTGAAATAAATCCTATAGGACAGACATATAAGTTCAGAACCAGGCGCATAATTATAACCATGCGTTTTCACATTTAAAGTTAAAGCATCAAGAATATTAACATCAGAAAGGGATAGTTGCAAATTGGGTTGAGTATTAAAATATACTGGACCATAGGCCACTGTAGATTCTATCGAACCCATTAGAGACTGTCTGAAATTCAGATTTCTAGCATCTCTAAGAGCTGCTAAGAAGGTCTCTGGTAACCCTTTAAGGGTTAAAGGTTTAAAAGCAATTTGAACCATACCAATATGCACATAATGGTAATGATGTTTATATAAATCAATATCATGCTTGTTTAACAAACGAATAGTCTGTTCAGATGAATTTAATGCTAAAGACTGTTCAGTCGTTTTTATCAATTGTTTAGAAGAAAGTTTATCAAACCAACCATAATCATAAATGGTTTTTATAGAAACTTTAGGAATTGTCCATTTATTTAACAAATCAAGGTTTTGAGGTATATCTACCTCTTCAAGTCTAGTACTTTTAGTACTTGTTTCTCCCAGATCCATTCCAAAAGCTTCATATCTATGTTGAATCTTTCATATCTATTACACAATTACCATGAAAATTCCTAGGCTCTGATACCATTTTACACCAGGATCTAGGTAGGCGGGCGGTAGTCCGCACGGCCATCCAGATCTAGCTGCTTTAGTACACTTTTAAAGGTTGGCGGTAGTCCGCACGACCAATAAGGATTCGAAATATACGGAAATTCTATTATAGTTTAATGACTGTATGGAAGGATCTATATCCTTTTACCCAAGCAAGGGGCCTGTCTAAGCCCGATACATACTCTTATTGAGCCCATGTGTCTAGCAGTTCTAACTGTGAAAGAGGTAGCCCTTTCGACAACTTCAGCGGGCTTTAATGTCACAGCTGGCTAGACGTAGCCACTAAGGCAAAGCCAATAAGAGTAGTACCAGAACCGACTGTACCACCATCTTGGAACCAAATCAAGAAACTATATTAAAATTTCTTTATATTTTGAAAGAGTCTGGATTCTTCATGGTTAATATGCAAGAGAAATTAGTGCTTCAACATAGATATGAATCCGTTTAGCCGGACATAGTCACGGCTAGGGAGAGATACTAAAAATACTTAAAAGAAGAATAAATATGTACCTTGTAGGCCGAGAAGCAAGGCCCTGAAGATGAACTTCAAAACTTTTATTAATTCTTGAACTTGATTTACAAACTAAGCTATGAACTAAGTGTTTACAAAGGGGGTTGCCTACCTAGATCCTGGTGATAAATGGTATCAGAGCCTAGGAATTTTCATGGTAATTGTGTAATAGATATGAAAGATTCAACATAGATATGAAGCTTTTGGAATGGATCTGGGAGAAACAAGTACTAAAAGTACTAGACTTGAAGAGGTAGATATACCTCAAAACCTTGATTTGTTAAATAAATGGACAATTCCTAAAGTTTCTATAAAAACCATTTATGATTATGGTTGGTTTGATAAACTTTCTTCTAAACAATTGATAAAAACCTTCTTAGCAGCTCTTAGAGATGCTAGAAATCTGAATTTCAGACAGTCTCTAATGGGTTCGATAGAATCTACAGTGGCCTATGGTCCAGTATATTTTAATACTCAACCCAATTTGCAACTATCCCTTTCTGATGTTAATATTCTTGATGCTTTAACTTTAAATGTGAAAACGCATGGTTATAATTATGCGCCTGGTTCTGAACTTATATGTCTGTCCTATAGGATTTATTTCAAATTATTATCTACTTTAAATCCGAAATGTAAGTTATACGATACTTCGGATCAGACCATATTGGTCGAAACCAATTTTGCAAAGTCCAAGGTCACCACTAGGAGACCTATCAGATGGGAGGAAATTAATTTTCCGACTACATGGACTTTAAATTCTGTTATATCCCCAAGTCAGATTACTAACGACTTGTCAAATACTGAATTTTCGCATGTCACTCAAAATCCGGATGGTAGGATTTGTATTCAATTTGATGATAAGTCTACTATTTATAATAGACATTCTTTTTCTAATCACAGACTTCTACCTGCTATGCAACATATTTCCCCTGTTGAACCAGTTTACGGTCCAGCTCGCAATCGTGCGGCTTCTTTACACACTATTGCTAGTGATAAGCCCGATTCCAAAGATAAGAGGGTTGAAAGGGTTAAGATTAACCCTCAAACAAATATTGTTCAAGATAATGACAATATTTCAGATAAGGATATTCCTTCTCTATCTGAGATGGATTTCGACCCCAATAATATTTAATGATTCCACACCAAATTGATTTTAGCCCAGGTTCCCGGGCCCGTATTTATATTCAAAAAGAATTTTTTAGTGAAAAATGGAACCAGTTTAAAACATGGTTTTTTGATACTTATAGTAAAGAGGATTTGAGTAATATATCTCAAGAATTTTATGAAACTTGTGCCTTACATAATCAAATTATGTATTTTGTTCCTTGGTTTATAACAACTTATTTACCTCTTTATATAAAGGTATTAGAAAGATCTTATAAAGACGGGAGTGGTAATATTACTAAAGCAATTTATCCGCCTCAGGCTCCCTTTATTTTACCTAATAATACTGGTATTACTTTCACTGCCTTTCAAAAATTTATTGATGATAATGTGGCAGCTATTAGTATTGCAGAAATTAATAAATTGATTTCTCAAAACAATTATTTGGGTTTATATGTTAAAATTTTAGGAGAACATATTGGTTCTCTTGATAAAAAACTTGATGATTTGACTATTTTAATAAAAAAAATGGGTACTAAGAAAGGACCAACTGATATTGCCTCCACTTCAGGAAGTAAAACAGTTGATCAAAACATTCTTACCCATATTCAAAGACCTCCTGAGATTCAGGATTTTAAATTCAAATCTCTTGATGACTTAGCTCAGCTTTTAGATAAAAAGCTTTCCGGTTTAAATATTAGACCTATTGATTTATCAAAAAATTTTGCTGATAAAATGGAGACCGTTTCTGATTATAAAACTGAGACTTGGTCAGAGTTTAATAAACTCAAGGGGATTGTTAAACAAAATCATAGGTATGCTGATAAACCGAGAATGCAGACCTATTATTATCCTCGTCCTACTCCTCAAGATGTGTTGATTGAGGAACGAGATTGGAATCAGACTAATACGTCTTATAACGGTTCCGAAATTTATGAATGGAATCTTGATGGTCTAACTGATAGACAATTAACCATTCTCGTACACAGAATGCTCATGTATTCGACTATCTGTAAAAGTGTTAAAAATACAGATAGAACTATTTGCAAAATGATTATTGCAGGTTTTACTGGCCAACTTCGTGGCTGGTGGGATAATCATTTATCTGTAGAGGAAAAGGCGTTCGTTATAAATGCTACGGCAACCGACGAAGGTGTTGATAACATAGGTATGGCTCTAGTAGTGGGTAGAGAAGATGCAGTTTATACTCTTATCCTTACAATTTTAGAGCATTTCAACGGTAGATTTACCTCAAACCATCAGACCGTCCGAACTTTACTTAATGGACTTAGATGTAAGACCCTGAGTGAGTTTAGATGGTATAAAGATACTTTTATGAGTAGAGTTATGGAACTACCCGAGAATAGATATGAGCACTGGAAAGCCAAGTTTATAGACGGCCTCCCTTCCTTATTTGCTGAAAGAGTAAGGAATGTGTTAAAGGGTAGTTGCGGAGAGATTCTGTATAATAATTATACCTATGGTAAGCTTATAGGTGTTTGTACAGAAGAAGGTCTTAAATTATGTAATGAGCTAAGACTTTCTAGACAGCTTAAGATAGATAAGCTTAAAGAAAGGTCCCAAGTAGGTGACTTTTGTACCCAGTTTGGTTTACCCGGAACTTCTACTCAAAATAGGAAGAAGAAAACCAAATATCATAGGTACCCTAACCCGGATAGCCCGTATAAGAAAAAGAGGTCTAGATATAGGCCTAAGGAAGAACGTGATACTAGAAAAGCGAACAGGAAATCTACTCGATTTGCGAAGAATAGATCCAAACGTGATCTCGCTGATATTAAGTGTTATAAGTGTGGAAAGTTTGGTCATATTTCTCCAAACTGCAAGCTTCAAAAGCTAAAAACCTTAGAACTCGATGATGAGTTACACGATAAGGTTTATGGCTTGTTATACACTTCGGGATCAGAATCTGACTATTACTCAGAGACTGAATCTGAAGCTGAAGTTGAGTTAATTGATTTTTCTGATAATAATAAAAATGTTGATACTGCTTGCACTGCTTGCAAAGGTGATATTTGTGCTTGTGATAGTGACGAATTTTATAAATTAAAATCACAATTTGATGATCTTAATATAAAAACTATTACATCTGACAATGTAATAGAACTTTTAAAAGAAGTTACTGATGAAAAACTTCGCGAAAAAATCATTACTTTAGCTGCAAGTTCAAGTTCTAGTAGTTCAAAAACTGTTGAAAAATACAAAAACGAATTTGAACACTTTGCACCATATTCTTTATCTGAAATAAATAGAAGACTTCAAAAGTCCAGCACTCCTAGTCGAGATACTTCTTTTGATGATTTAAAAGAAGAAATCGAAAATTTGAAGAGAGATATTAAGTCTCTTAAGCAAAATCAAATGATTTGCGATCACCGGATTACTCAAATTGAGAAAAATAATTCTCTACCTGAATCTTCGACTAAAGGATTTTCTGAATTTTCTAATGATAAAGGAAAAGAAATTTCTGATGAAAAATCTGATTTATTTTTAGGTATGATGCAAATTGTTACTGCACACAAATGGTATATTAAATGTACTATTTTAATTGATAATAATTTTTCTATAACTGATATAGCTATGATTGATAGTGGTGCAGATGTAAGCTGCATTCAGGAAGGATTGATTCCTACTAGATATTTTCAAAAGACTACTCATTTGGTGAAATCCGCTTCTGGTCATGCTTTAGATATAGAGTACAAATTGCCTAATACTCATATTTGCCAGAATAAAGTCTGTATTCCACATTTCTTCTTTTTGGTAAAAAACCAGTTATACCCTCCAATCATACTTGGAACACCTTTTATTAATGCTATTTATCCGTTTAATAATATAGATAAACATGGTTTTTCTGCTACTTATCAAGATAAAAAGATAAGCTATTCCTTTGTTACAGATCCCGTAACTAGAGATATTAATGCCTTGATTAATATGAAACAAAGGCATGTTGATTCACTACAATTAGAAATTCTTAGTATGAATATATTTGATACTATACAATCTGCAAGAGTTCAGCAGAAGATTAAATTAATTGCTGAAAAAATGGCCGTTGATGTTTGCGCCGATCACCCTAGTGCCTTTTGGAACAGGAAAAGGCATATTGTAACTCTTCCATACGAGGAAACCTTCTCTGAGGATGATATTCCTACTAAATCTCGACCTTGCCAGATGAATGCTGAGCTAGTTGAATTCTGCAAAAACGAGATTGATAGTTTGTTACAAAAGGGTTTAATAAAACCCTCAAAATCTCCTTGGTCATGTTCTGCCTTTTATGTTAATAATGCGGCAGAGAAGGAACGAGGTATTCCTCGCTTAGTCATAAATTATAAACCATTAAATAAACATCTGAAATGGATTAGGTATCCTATCCCTAACAAAAGGGACTTGCTATCCAGATTATATGACGCCAATATATTTTCAAAATTTGATTTAAAATCTGGTTATTGGCAAATTCAAATATTTAAAGAGCATACTTATAGGACTGCTTTTAATGTTCCATTTGGGCAATATGAATGGAATGTTATGCCATTTGGTTTGAAAAATGCCCCTTCTGAATTTCAAAAAATTATGAATGATATTTTTAACCCATATTTGGATTTTATCATCGTTTATATTGACGACATATTGGTATTTTCTAAAACTCTGGAGATGCATATTAAGCATCTTGATATTTTCAAGAAAATTGTTATACAAAACGGTTTAGTAATCTCTAAGCCCAAGATGAGTCTATTCCAAACAAGTGTTCGTTTTCTAGGTCATAATATTTGCCAGGGAAAAATTACCCCAATACAAAGATCTATTGATTTTGCCTCGAAATTTCCTGATGTTATCACTGACAGGACTCAATTACAAAGATTTTTAGGAAGCCTAAATTATATTTCCCCTTTTTATAAAAGTTTGTCACGAGATCTAGCCCCTCTATACGATCGGCTAAAGAAAGATCATAAACACCCTTGGACTAACCAACATACTGAGTTAGTCAAGAGTATTAAAGGGCGTGTTAAATCGTTACCATGTTTAACCCTTGCCAATCCTACTTGGCAAAAGATTATCGAGACAGATGCGTCTAATGTTGGATATGGAGGGATTTTGAAACAAGTAAATCCCAATAATAAGAGTGAATACTTAATAAGATTTCACTCTGGTAAATGGACCGAAGCTCAAAAGAAATACGCTACTGTGGCGCATGAAATGTTAACTATTGTTAAGTGTGTATTAAAATTTCAAGACGACTTATACAACCAAAAGTTTTTGATAAAAACTGATGCTCAATCGGTTAAATACATGTTTGACAAAGATTTTAAGCACGATGCTTCAAAATTAATATTTGCTAGATGGCAGGCTCAGCTAGCACCTTTCGATTTTGAAATACAATACAAAAAAGGAATTGATAATTCCCTTCCGGATTTTCTATCCCGGGAATATTTAGAATAGATTATGAATTATTATACCATGTTTTTTGATGATAAGGTACTAATCACTATTCTTAAAGTGATTAAATTAAATAGAGACTTACAAGAAGTTATACTTGATATTATTATGGCTGACATTATTCAAACAAGAGAAGAAGAACACTCTAATTTTCAAGAAGTTATTGATATTCTTCAGTTAATTGAAAATGTGCGTCCCTTCGGTCAAGATGATATCAGCACTAGAATTATGTTATCCTTTTTAATTAATAATGATTTGCAATCACTTTTTAATTAATAATGATTTGCAATTTCCGCAGAATGGACCCTTCATGGGTCACCCGGGGCAGAGGTAGGGGAAGATCTTCCCCTAGTAGAACTTATTCTCAGGGATCGTCATACGGATCCTCATCAACCTCTCCAGTAATACAAAGAGGAAAAAAGAGTTTGATAAACTCAAAGGTGCCGCATACAGGAGAATCCTCAGGACATTCTATACATCTGGAAGATATTCCAGAAGACAGTCCGTTATACGGACATCTGCAGGCTTATTTAGCATCTAAAAAGCAAAATGATACTTTTGCTTCAATTGCTAAAGAGGAAGACAATGATGATATCAAGTCATATGAAAAGTTACCAAAAAGAGAAATGATATTTCTCCTTGAAAACTCTGAGATTCAGAGAAAAGAAGAACCGTGGAAAATATTTCAGAGATATCTGATTAATGGATTATACTATCCGGGTGAATCATATAAAACCCGCACCTATTATGAAACTATCCTGATCAGTACAGGTAGTGCAGAATTCCAGCACTTTTCAGGTTATAACACAAATGAAAATGTTTATAACTTTTCAAAGGTCATTATCAAACAGATTATATCTGTTGAAGAATGGGGTATTTCCACAATGAAAGAAAGGCAGATAAGCCTTAATAAATCACCAATGAATTTCACTTATTGGGATTATATTCAAGCATTTGATAGAGTGCTTTATTATAACAATGAAAGACATAAGCATACTTGGTTTATCAAGGTATGCGCCAAGGTATTTACAGGACCTATCCCTAACTGGTTTTTAAACTGGTGGTCATACCACGGTCCTACTACCAAAATTTTGCCTGAACCATTCCTGAAATTATACAAAGAATGGACAAAAGCCTCTCCATTCTTAACAGATTTATATCACGCAGATCATATCTGCTATTTAGAAAAAATTGATCAGATTTACTTCTTTATTGAATTTTCTATCCCCTGGATCCATAAATGGACCCCGGAAATGGGTTATACGGAAGAACAAATCCCTTGTTTATATAGGGTATTCTACAACAATTTTTGGGACAAATTGATGAAAACTGATCCCAAAACAAAGACGTTATACGGCCAAGAATTATTAGATTCTATAAAAACACAAATTCATTTATATGTGACAGCCCCTCAAAAAAGGATAGTAGAAGAAAGCACTGTTAAACATATTGCTCGGAGAATATCGATCCAAGATGGAGATAAATTGGATTTGATAAATCAATACTTAGAAGGGTTGAAAAGAAATCTGCTCCAATCACTGGATCAGTGTGAAAAATCAGACACTTCAATGAGAAGTGAGACGAGTGGTGATGACCTCGTAGAAGATACTCAACCTATACAGCCAGAAATGATATTATCTGACAGAGAAATTGACAAGGTGGAAGAATTCCTCCAACAGATGCAAAATATGGACAAAAAGAAGACTTGACAGCTTATCAGCCGCCAGGACCCACTTAAACAGTAGATACACTGTTCATCAACAGTAGAAACACTGTTTATCTACAGTAAAAACACTGTGTAGGGACCCAGATGTGGGACCCAACTATTCAAGATTCTTTTTTTTTGTTATTTAAGAATGCCTCTTCATTTGAAGAAGAAGAAGGCCGGAACCCCCCTCTCTCTCTACTTTCTCTCTCCTCTCTCTCTCTCTCAACCAACCCCCTTTGTAAACACTTAGTTCATAGCTTAGTTTGTAAATCAAGTTCAAGAATTAATAAAAGTTTTGAAGTTCATCTTCAGGGCCTTGCTTCTCGGCCTACAAGGTACATATTTATTCTTCTTTTAAGTATTTTTAGTATCTCTCCCTAGCCGTGACTATGTCCGGCTAAACGGATTCATATCTATGTTGAAGCACTAATTTCTCTTGCATATTAACCATGAAGAATCCAGACTCTTTCAAAATATAAAGAAATTTTAATATAGTTTCTTGATTTGGTTCCAAGATGGTGGTACAGTCGGTTCTGGTACTACTCTTATTGGCTTTGCCTTAGTGGCTACGTCTAGCCAGCTGTGACATTAAAGCCCGCTGAAGTTGTCGAAAGGGCTACCTCTTTCACAGTTAGAACTGCTAGACACATGGGCTCAATAAGAGTATGTATCGGGCTTAGACAGGCCCCTTGCTTGGGTAAAAGGATATAGATCCTTCCATACAGTCATTAAACTATAATAGAATTTCCGTATATTTCGAATCCTTATTGGTCGTGCGGACTACCGCCAACCTTTAAAAGTGTACTAAAGCAGCTAGATCTGGATGGCCGTGCGGACTACCGCCCGCCTACCTAGATCCTGGTGTAAATCGAGTTCAAGAATTAATAAAAGTTTTGAAGTTCATCTTCAGGGCCTTGCTTCTCGGCCTACAAGGTACATATTTATTCTTCTTTTAAGTATTTTTAGTATCTCTCCCTAGCCGTGACTATGTCCGGCTAAACGGATTCATATCTATGTTGAAGCACTAATTTCTCTTGCATATTAACCATGAAGAATCCAGACTCTTTCAAAATATAAAGAAATTTTAATATAGTTTCTTGATTTGGTTCCAAGATGGTGGTACAGTCGGTTCTGGTACTACTCTTATTGGCTTTGCCTTAGTGGCTACGTCTAGCCAGCTGTGACATTAAAGCCCGCTGAAGTTGTCGAAAGGGCTACCTCTTTCACAGTTAGAACTGCTAGACACATGGGCTCAATAAGAGTATGTATCGGGCTTAGACAGGCCCCTTGCTTGGGTAAAAGGATATAGATCCTTCCATACAGTCATTAAACTATAATAGAATTTCCGTATATTTCGAATCCTTATTGGTCGTGCGGACTACCGCCAACCTTTAAAAGTGTACTAAAGCAGCTAGATCTGGATGGCCGTGCGGACTACCGCCCGCCTACCTAGATCCTGGTGTAAAATGGTATCAGAGCCTAGGAATTTTCATGGTAATTGTGTAATAGATATGAAAGATTCAACATAGATATGAAGCTTTTGGAATGGATCTGGGAGAAACAAGTACTAAAAGTACTAGACTTGAAGAGGTAGATATACCTCAAAACCTTGATTTGTTAAATAAATGGACAATTCCTAAAGTTTCTATAAAAACCATTTATGATTATGGTTGGTTTGATAAACTTTCTTCTAAACAATTGATAAAAACGACTGAACAGTCTTTAGCATTAAATTCATCTGAACAGACTATTCGTTTGTTAAACAAGCATGATATTGATTTATATAAACATCATTACCATTATGTGCATATTGGTATGGTTCAAATTGCTTTTAAACCTTTAACCCTTAAAGGGTTACCAGAGACCTTCTTAGCAGCTCTTAGAGATGCTAGAAATCTGAATTTCAGACAGTCTCTAATGGGTTCGATAGAATCTACAGTGGCCTATGGTCCAGTATATTTTAATACTCAACCCAATTTGCAACTATCCCTTTCTGATGTTAATATTCTTGATGCTTTAACTTTAAATGTGAAAACGCATGGTTATAATTATGCGCCTGGTTCTGAACTTATATGTCTGTCCTATAGGATTTATTTCAAATTATTATCTACTTTAAATCCGAAATGTAAGTTATACGATACTTCGGATCAGACCATATTGGTCGAAACCAATTTTGCAAAGTCCAAGGTCACCACTAGGAGACCTATCAGATGGGAGGAAATTAATTTTCCGACTACATGGACTTTAAATTCTGTTATATCCCCAAGTCAGATTACTAACGACTTGTCAAATACTGAATTTTCGCATGTCACTCAAAATCCGGATGGTAGGATTTGTATTCAATTTGATGATAAGTCTACTATTTATAATAGACATTCTTTTTCTAATCACAGACTTCTACCTGCTATGCAACATATTTCCCCTGTTGAACCAGTTTACGGTCCAGCTCGCAATCGTGCGGCTTCTTTACACACTATTGCTAGTGATAAGCCCGATTCCAAAGATAAGAGGGTTGAAAGGGTTAAGATTAACCCTCAAACAAATATTGTTCAAGATAATGACAATATTTCAGATAAGGATATTCCTTCTCTATCTGAGATGGATTTCGACCCCAATAATATTTAATGATTCCACACCAAATTGATTTTAGCCCAGGTTCCCGGGCCCGTATTTATATTCAAAAAGAATTTTTTAGTGAAAAATGGAACCAGTTTAAAACATGGTTTTTTGATACTTATAGTAAAGAGGATTTGAGTAATATATCTCAAGAATTTTATGAAACTTGTGCCTTACATAATCAAATTATGTATTTTGTTCCTTGGTTTATAACAACTTATTTACCTCTTTATATAAAGGTATTAGAAAGATCTTATAAAGACGGGAGTGGTAATATTACTAAAGCAATTTATCCGCCTCAGGCTCCCTTTATTTTACCTAATAATACTGGTATTACTTTCACTGCCTTTCAAAAATTTATTGATGATAATGTGGCAGCTATTAGTATTGCAGAAATTAATAAATTGATTTCTCAAAACAATTATTTGGGTTTATATGTTAAAATTTTAGGAGAACATATTGGTTCTCTTGATAAAAAACTTGATGATTTGACTATTTTAATAAAAAAAATGGGTACTAAGAAAGGACCAACTGATATTGCCTCCACTTCAGGAAGTAAAACAGTTGATCAAAACATTCTTACCCATATTCAAAGACCTCCTGAGATTCAGGATTTTAAATTCAAATCTCTTGATGACTTAGCTCAGCTTTTAGATAAAAAGCTTTCCGGTTTAAATATTAGACCTATTGATTTATCAAAAAATTTTGCTGATAAAATGGAGACCGTTTCTGATTATAAAACTGAGACTTGGTCAGAGTTTAATAAACTCAAGGGGATTGTTAAACAAAATCATAGGTATGCTGATAAACCGAGAATGCAGACCTATTATTATCCTCGTCCTACTCCTCAAGATGTGTTGATTGAGGAACGAGATTGGAATCAGACTAATACGTCTTATAACGGTTCCGAAATTTATGAATGGAATCTTGATGGTCTAACTGATAGACAATTAACCATTCTCGTACACAGAATGCTCATGTATTCGACTATCTGTAAAAGTGTTAAAAATACAGATAGAACTATTTGCAAAATGATTATTGCAGGTTTTACTGGCCAACTTCGTGGCTGGTGGGATAATCATTTATCTGTAGAGGAAAAGGCGTTCGTTATAAATGCTACGGCAACCGACGAAGGTGTTGATAACATAGGTATGGCTCTAGTAGTGGGTAGAGAAGATGCAGTTTATACTCTTATCCTTACAATTTTAGAGCATTTCAACGGTAGATTTACCTCAAACCATCAGACCGTCCGAACTTTACTTAATGGACTTAGATGTAAGACCCTGAGTGAGTTTAGATGGTATAAAGATACTTTTATGAGTAGAGTTATGGAACTACCCGAGAATAGATATGAGCACTGGAAAGCCAAGTTTATAGACGGCCTCCCTTCCTTATTTGCTGAAAGAGTAAGGAATGTGTTAAAGGGTAGTTGCGGAGAGATTCTGTATAATAATTATACCTATGGTAAGCTTATAGGTGTTTGTACAGAAGAAGGTCTTAAATTATGTAATGAGCTAAGACTTTCTAGACAGCTTAAGATAGATAAGCTTAAAGAAAGGTCCCAAGTAGGTGACTTTTGTACCCAGTTTGGTTTACCCGGAACTTCTACTCAAAATAGGAAGAAGAAAACCAAATATCATAGGTACCCTAACCCGGATAGCCCGTATAAGAAAAAGAGGTCTAGATATAGGCCTAAGGAAGAACGTGATACTAGAAAAGCGAACAGGAAATCTACTCGATTTGCGAAGAATAGATCCAAACGTGATCTCGCTGATATTAAGTGTTATAAGTGTGGAAAGTTTGGTCATATTTCTCCAAACTGCAAGCTTCAAAAGCTAAAAACCTTAGAACTCGATGATGAGTTACACGATAAGGTTTATGGCTTGTTATACACTTCGGGATCAGAATCTGACTATTACTCAGAGACTGAATCTGAAGCTGAAGTTGAGTTAATTGATTTTTCTGATAATAATAAAAATGTTGATACTGCTTGCACTGCTTGCAAAGGTGATATTTGTGCTTGTGATAGTGACGAATTTTATAAATTAAAATCACAATTTGATGATCTTAATATAAAAACTATTACATCTGACAATGTAATAGAACTTTTAAAAGAAGTTACTGATGAAAAACTTCGCGAAAAAATCATTACTTTAGCTGCAAGTTCAAGTTCTAGTAGTTCAAAAACTGTTGAAAAATACAAAAACGAATTTGAACACTTTGCACCATATTCTTTATCTGAAATAAATAGAAGACTTCAAAAGTCCAGCACTCCTAGTCGAGATACTTCTTTTGATGATTTAAAAGAAGAAATCGAAAATTTGAAGAGAGATATTAAGTCTCTTAAGCAAAATCAAATGATTTGCGATCACCGGATTACTCAAATTGAGAAAAATAATTCTCTACCTGAATCTTCGACTAAAGGATTTTCTGAATTTTCTAATGATAAAGGAAAAGAAATTTCTGATGAAAAATCTGATTTATTTTTAGGTATGATGCAAATTGTTACTGCACACAAATGGTATATTAAATGTACTATTTTAATTGATAATAATTTTTCTATAACTGATATAGCTATGATTGATAGTGGTGCAGATGTAAGCTGCATTCAGGAAGGATTGATTCCTACTAGATATTTTCAAAAGACTACTCATTTGGTGAAATCCGCTTCTGGTCATGCTTTAGATATAGAGTACAAATTGCCTAATACTCATATTTGCCAGAATAAAGTCTGTATTCCACATTTCTTCTTTTTGGTAAAAAACCAGTTATACCCTCCAATCATACTTGGAACACCTTTTATTAATGCTATTTATCCGTTTAATAATATAGATAAACATGGTTTTTCTGCTACTTATCAAGATAAAAAGATAAGCTATTCCTTTGTTACAGATCCCGTAACTAGAGATATTAATGCCTTGATTAATATGAAACAAAGGCATGTTGATTCACTACAATTAGAAATTCTTAGTATGAATATATTTGATACTATACAATCTGCAAGAGTTCAGCAGAAGATTAAATTAATTGCTGAAAAAATGGCCGTTGATGTTTGCGCCGATCACCCTAGTGCCTTTTGGAACAGGAAAAGGCATATTGTAACTCTTCCATACGAGGAAACCTTCTCTGAGGATGATATTCCTACTAAATCTCGACCTTGCCAGATGAATGCTGAGCTAGTTGAATTCTGCAAAAACGAGATTGATAGTTTGTTACAAAAGGGTTTAATAAAACCCTCAAAATCTCCTTGGTCATGTTCTGCCTTTTATGTTAATAATGCGGCAGAGAAGGAACGAGGTATTCCTCGCTTAGTCATAAATTATAAACCATTAAATAAACATCTGAAATGGATTAGGTATCCTATCCCTAACAAAAGGGACTTGCTATCCAGATTATATGACGCCAATATATTTTCAAAATTTGATTTAAAATCTGGTTATTGGCAAATTCAAATATTTAAAGAGCATACTTATAGGACTGCTTTTAATGTTCCATTTGGGCAATATGAATGGAATGTTATGCCATTTGGTTTGAAAAATGCCCCTTCTGAATTTCAAAAAATTATGAATGATATTTTTAACCCATATTTGGATTTTATCATCGTTTATATTGACGACATATTGGTATTTTCTAAAACTCTGGAGATGCATATTAAGCATCTTGATATTTTCAAGAAAATTGTTATACAAAACGGTTTAGTAATCTCTAAGCCCAAGATGAGTCTATTCCAAACAAGTGTTCGTTTTCTAGGTCATAATATTTGCCAGGGAAAAATTACCCCAATACAAAGATCTATTGATTTTGCCACAAAAAAAAAGAATCTTGAATAGTAAAATGGGTCCCACATCTGGGTCCCTACACAGTGTTTTTACTGTAGATAAACAGTGTTTCTACTGTTGATGAACAGTGTATCTACTGTTTAAGTGGGTCCTGGCGGCTGATAAGCTGTCAAGTCTTCTTTTTGTCCATATTTTGCATCTGTTGGAGGAATTCTTCCACCTTGTCAATTTCTCTGTCAGATAATATCATTTCTGGCTGTATAGGTTGAGTATCTTCTACGAGGTCATCACCACTCGTCTCACTTCTCATTGAAGTGTCTGATTTTTCACACTGATCCAGTGATTGGAGCAGATTTCTTTTCAACCCTTCTAAGTATTGATTTATCAAATCCAATTTATCTCCATCTTGGATCGATATTCTCCGAGCAATATGTTTAACAGTGCTTTCTTCTACTATCCTTTTTTGAGGGGCTGTCACATATAAATGAATTTGTGTTTTTATAGAATCTAATAATTCTTGGCCGTATAACGTCTTTGTTTTGGGATCAGTTTTCATCAATTTGTCCCAAAAATTGTTGTAGAATACCCTATATAAACAAGGGATTTGTTCTTCCGTATAACCCATTTCCGGGGTCCATTTATGGATCCAGGGGATAGAAAATTCAATAAAGAAGTAAATCTGATCAATTTTTTCTAAATAGCAGATATGATCTGCGTGATATAAATCTGTTAAGAATGGAGAGGCTTTTGTCCATTCTTTGTATAATTTCAGGAATGGTTCAGGCAAAATTTTGGTAGTAGGACCGTGGTATGACCACCAGTTTAAAAACCAGTTAGGGATAGGTCCTGTAAATACCTTGGCGCATACCTTGATAAACCAAGTATGCTTATGTCTTTCATTGTTATAATAAAGCACTCTATCAAATGCTTGAATATAATCCCAATAAGTGAAATTCATTGGTGATTTATTAAGGCTTATCTGCCTTTCTTTCATTGTGGAAATACCCCATTCTTCAACAGATATAATCTGTTTGATAATGACCTTTGAAAAGTTATAAACATTTTCATTTGTGTTATAACCTGAAAAGTGCTGGAATTCTGCACTACCTGTACTGATCAGGATAGTTTCATAATAGGTGCGGGTTTTATATGATTCACCCGGATAGTATAATCCATTAATCAGATATCTCTGAAATATTTTCCACGGTTCTTCTTTTCTCTGAATCTCAGAGTTTTCAAGGAGAAATATCATTTCTCTTTTTGGTAACTTTTCATATGACTTGATATCATCATTGTCTTCCTCTTTAGCAATTGAAGCAAAAGTATCATTTTGCTTTTTAGATGCTAAATAAGCCTGCAGATGTCCGTATAACGGACTGTCTTCTGGAATATCTTCCAGATGTATAGAATGTCCTGAGGATTCTCCTGTATGCGGCACCTTTGAGTTTATCAAACTCTTTTTTCCTCTTTGTATTACTGGAGAGGTTGATGAGGATCCGTATGACGATCCCTGAGAATAAGTTCTACTAGGGGAAGATCTTCCCCTACCTCTGCCCCGGGTGACCCATGAAGGGTCCATTCTGCGGAAATTGCAAATCATTATTAATTAAAAAGTGATTGCAAATCATTATTAATTAAAAAGGATAACATAATTCTAGTGCTGATATCATCTTGACCGAAGGGACGCACATTTTCAATTAACTGAAGAATATCAATAACTTCTTGAAAATTAGAGTGTTCTTCTTCTCTTGTTTGAATAATGTCAGCCATAATAATATCAAGTATAACTTCTTGTAAGTCTCTATTTAATTTAATCACTTTAAGAATAGTGATTAGTACCTTATCATCAAAAAACATGGTATAATAATTCATAATCTATTCTAAATATTCCCGGGATAGAAAATCCGGAAGGGAATTATCAATTCCTTTTTTGTATTGTATTTCAAAATCGAAAGGTGCTAGCTGAGCCTGCCATCTAGCAAATATTAATTTTGAAGCATCGTGCTTAAAATCTTTGTCAAACATGTATTTAACCGATTGAGCATCAGTTTTTATCAAAAACTTTTGGTTGTATAAGTCGTCTTGAAATTTTAATACACACTTAACAATAGTTAACATTTCATGCGCCACAGTAGCGTATTTCTTTTGAGCTTCGGTCCATTTACCAGAGTGAAATCTTATTAAGTATTCACTCTTATTATTGGGATTTACTTGTTTCAAAATCCCTCCATATCCAACATTAGACGCATCTGTCTCGATAATCTTTTGCCAAGTAGGATTGGCAAGGGTTAAACATGGTAACGATTTAACACGCCCTTTAATACTCTTGACTAACTCAGTATGTTGGTTAGTCCAAGGGTGTTTATGATCTTTCTTTAGCCGATCGTATAGAGGGGCTAGATCTCGTGACAAACTTTTATAAAAAGGGGAAATATAATTTAGGCTTCCTAAAAATCTTTGTAATTGAGTCCTGTCAGTGATAACATCAGGAAATTTCGAGGCAAAATCAATAGATCTTTGTATTGGGGTAATTTTTCCCTGGCAAATATTATGACCTAGAAAACGAACACTTGTTTGGAATAGACTCATCTTGGGCTTAGAGATTACTAAACCGTTTTGTATAACAATTTTCTTGAAAATATCAAGATGCTTAATATGCATCTCCAGAGTTTTAGAAAATACCAATATGTCGTCAATATAAACGATGATAAAATCCAAATATGGGTTAAAAATATCATTCATAATTTTTTGAAATTCAGAAGGGGCATTTTTCAAACCAAATGGCATAACATTCCATTCATATTGCCCAAATGGAACATTAAAAGCAGTCCTATAAGTATGCTCTTTAAATATTTGAATTTGCCAATAACCAGATTTTAAATCAAATTTTGAAAATATATTGGCGTCATATAATCTGGATAGCAAGTCCCTTTTGTTAGGGATAGGATACCTAATCCATTTCAGATGTTTATTTAATGGTTTATAATTTATGACTAAGCGAGGAATACCTCGTTCCTTCTCTGCCGCATTATTAACATAAAAGGCAGAACATGACCAAGGAGATTTTGAGGGTTTTATTAAACCCTTTTGTAACAAACTATCAATCTCGTTTTTGCAGAATTCAACTAGCTCAGCATTCATCTGGCAAGGTCGAGATTTAGTAGGAATATCATCCTCAGAGAAGGTTTCCTCGTATGGAAGAGTTACAATATGCCTTTTCCTGTTCCAAAAGGCACTAGGGTGATCGGCGCAAACATCAACGGCCATTTTTTCAGCAATTAATTTAATCTTCTGCTGAACTCTTGCAGATTGTATAGTATCAAATATATTCATACTAAGAATTTCTAATTGTAGTGAATCAACATGCCTTTGTTTCATATTAATCAAGGCATTAATATCTCTAGTTACGGGATCTGTAACAAAGGAATAGCTTATCTTTTTATCTTGATAAGTAGCAGAAAAACCATGTTTATCTATATTATTAAACGGATAAATAGCATTAATAAAAGGTGTTCCAAGTATGATTGGAGGGTATAACTGGTTTTTTACCAAAAAGAAGAAATGTGGAATACAGACTTTATTCTGGCAAATATGAGTATTAGGCAATTTGTACTCTATATCTAAAGCATGACCAGAAGCGGATTTCACCAAATGAGTAGTCTTTTGAAAATATCTAGTAGGAATCAATCCTTCCTGAATGCAGCTTACATCTGCACCACTATCAATCATAGCTATATCAGTTATAGAAAAATTATTATCAATTAAAATAGTACATTTAATATACCATTTGTGTGCAGTAACAATTTGCATCATACCTAAAAATAAATCAGATTTTTCATCAGAAATTTCTTTTCCTTTATCATTAGAAAATTCAGAAAATCCTTTAGTCGAAGATTCAGGTAGAGAATTATTTTTCTCAATTTGAGTAATCCGGTGATCGCAAATCATTTGATTTTGCTTAAGAGACTTAATATCTCTCTTCAAATTTTCGATTTCTTCTTTTAAATCATCAAAAGAAGTATCTCGACTAGGAGTGCTGGACTTTTGAAGTCTTCTATTTATTTCAGATAAAGAATATGGTGCAAAGTGTTCAAATTCGTTTTTGTATTTTTCAACAGTTTTTGAACTACTAGAACTTGAACTTGCAGCTAAAGTAATGATTTTTTCGCGAAGTTTTTCATCAGTAACTTCTTTTAAAAGTTCTATTACATTGTCAGATGTAATAGTTTTTATATTAAGATCATCAAATTGTGATTTTAATTTATAAAATTCGTCACTATCACAAGCACAAATATCACCTTTGCAAGCAGTGCAAGCAGTATCAACATTTTTATTATTATCAGAAAAATCAATTAACTCAACTTCAGCTTCAGATTCAGTCTCTGAGTAATAGTCAGATTCTGATCCCGAAGTGTATAACAAGCCATAAACCTTATCGTGTAACTCATCATCGAGTTCTAAGGTTTTTAGCTTTTGAAGCTTGCAGTTTGGAGAAATATGACCAAACTTTCCACACTTATAACACTTAATATCAGCGAGATCACGTTTGGATCTATTCTTCGCAAATCGAGTAGATTTCCTGTTCGCTTTTCTAGTATCACGTTCTTCCTTAGGCCTATATCTAGACCTCTTTTTCTTATACGGGCTATCCGGGTTAGGGTACCTATGATATTTGGTTTTCTTCTTCCTATTTTGAGTAGAAGTTCCGGGTAAACCAAACTGGGTACAAAAGTCACCTACTTGGGACCTTTCTTTAAGCTTATCTATCTTAAGTTGTCTAAAAAGTCTTAGCTCATTACATAATTTAAGACCTTCTTCTGTACAAACACCTATAAGCTTACCATAGGTATAATTATTATACAGAATCTCTCCGCAACTACCCTTTAACACATTCCTTACTCTTTCAGCAAATAAGGAAGGGAGGCCGTCTATAAACTTGGCTTTCCAGTGCTCATATCTATTCTCGGGTAGTTCCATAACTCTACTCATAAAAGTATCTTTATACCATCTAAACTCACTCAGGGTCTTACATCTAAGTCCATTAAGTAAAGTTCGGACGGTCTGATGGTTTGAGGTAAATCTACCGTTGAAATGCTCTAAAATTGTAAGGATAAGAGTATAAACTGCATCTTCTCTACCCACTACTAGAGCCATACCTATGTTATCAACACCTTCGTCGGTTGCCGTAGCATTTATAACGAACGCCTTTTCCTCTACAGATAAATGATTATCCCACCAGCCACGAAGTTGGCCAGTAAAACCTGCAATAATCATTTTGCAAATAGTTCTATCTGTATTTTTAACACTTTTACAGATAGTCGAATACATGAGCATTCTGTGTACGAGAATGGTTAATTGTCTATCAGTTAGACCATCAAGATTCCATTCATAAATTTCGGAACCGTTATAAGACGTATTAGTCTGATTCCAATCTCGTTCCTCAATCAACACATCTTGAGGAGTAGGACGAGGATAATAATAGGTCTGCATTCTCGGTTTATCAGCATACCTATGATTTTGTTTAACAATCCCCTTGAGTTTATTAAACTCTGACCAAGTCTCAGTTTTATAATCAGAAACGGTCTCCATTTTATCAGCAAAATTTTTTGATAAATCAATAGGTCTAATATTTAAACCGGAAAGCTTTTTATCTAAAAGCTGAGCTAAGTCATCAAGAGATTTGAATTTAAAATCCTGAATCTCAGGAGGTCTTTGAATATGGGTAAGAATGTTTTGATCAACTGTTTTACTTCCTGAAGTGGAGGCAATATCAGTTGGTCCTTTCTTAGTACCCATTTTTTTTATTAAAATAGTCAAATCATCAAGTTTTTTATCAAGAGAACCAATATGTTCTCCTAAAATTTTAACATATAAACCCAAATAATTGTTTTGAGAAATCAATTTATTAATTTCTGCAATACTAATAGCTGCCACATTATCATCAATAAATTTTTGAAAGGCAGTGAAAGTAATACCAGTATTATTAGGTAAAATAAAGGGAGCCTGAGGCGGATAAATTGCTTTAGTAATATTACCACTCCCGTCTTTATAAGATCTTTCTAATACCTTTATATAAAGAGGTAAATAAGTTGTTATAAACCAAGGAACAAAATACATAATTTGATTATGTAAGGCACAAGTTTCATAAAATTCTTGAGATATATTACTCAAATCCTCTTTACTATAAGTATCAAAAAACCATGTTTTAAACTGGTTCCATTTTTCACTAAAAAATTCTTTTTGAATATAAATACGGGCCCGGGAACCTGGGCTAAAATCAATTTGGTGTGGAATCATTAAATATTATTGGGGTCGAAATCCATCTCAGATAGAGAAGGAATATCCTTATCTGAAATATTGTCATTATCTTGAACAATATTTGTTTGAGGGTTAATCTTAACCCTTTCAACCCTCTTATCTTTGGAATCGGGCTTATCACTAGCAATAGTGTGTAAAGAAGCCGCACGATTGCGAGCTGGACCGTAAACTGGTTCAACAGGGGAAATATGTTGCATAGCAGGTAGAAGTCTGTGATTAGAAAAAGAATGTCTATTATAAATAGTAGACTTATCATCAAATTGAATACAAATCCTACCATCCGGATTTTGAGTGACATGCGAAAATTCAGTATTTGACAAGTCGTTAGTAATCTGACTTGGGGATATAACAGAATTTAAAGTCCATGTAGTCGGAAAATTAATTTCCTCCCATCTGATAGGTCTCCTAGTGGTGACCTTGGACTTTGCAAAATTGGTTTCGACCAATATGGTCTGATCCGAAGTATCGTATAACTTACATTTCGGATTTAAAGTAGATAATAATTTGAAATAAATCCTATAGGACAGACATATAAGTTCAGAACCAGGCGCATAATTATAACCATGCGTTTTCACATTTAAAGTTAAAGCATCAAGAATATTAACATCAGAAAGGGATAGTTGCAAATTGGGTTGAGTATTAAAATATACTGGACCATAGGCCACTGTAGATTCTATCGAACCCATTAGAGACTGTCTGAAATTCAGATTTCTAGCATCTCTAAGAGCTGCTAAGAAGGTCTCTGGTAACCCTTTAAGGGTTAAAGGTTTAAAAGCAATTTGAACCATACCAATATGCACATAATGGTAATGATGTTTATATAAATCAATATCATGCTTGTTTAACAAACGAATAGTCTGTTCAGATGAATTTAATGCTAAAGACTGTTCAGTCGTTTTTATCAATTGTTTAGAAGAAAGTTTATCAAACCAACCATAATCATAAATGGTTTTTATAGAAACTTTAGGAATTGTCCATTTATTTAACAAATCAAGGTTTTGAGGTATATCTACCTCTTCAAGTCTAGTACTTTTAGTACTTGTTTCTCCCAGATCCATTCCAAAAGCTTCATATCTATGTTGAATCTTTCATATCTATTACACAATTACCATGAAAATTCCTAGGCTCTGATACCATTTTACACCAGGATCTAGGTAGGCGGGCGGTAGTCCGCACGGCCATCCAGATCTAGCTGCTTTAGTACACTTTTAAATATCTGACAGAGAAATTGACAAGGTGGAAGAATTCCTCCAACAGATGCAAAATATGGACAAAAAGAAGACTTGACAGCTTATCAGCCGCCAGGACCCACTTAAACAGTAGATACACTGTTCATCAACAGTAGAAACACTGTTTATCTACAGTAAAAACACTGTGTAGGGACCCAGATGTGGGACCCATTTTACTATTCAAGATTCTTTTTTTTTGTTATTTAAGAATGCTTCTTCATTTGAAAGGAAGGCCGGAACCCCCCCCCTCTCTCTACTTTCTCTCTCCTCTCTCTCTTTCTCAACCAACCCCCTTTGTAAACACTTAGTTCATAGCTTAGTTTGTAAATCAAGTTCAAGAATTAATAAAAGTTTTGAAGTTCATCTTCAGGGCCTTGCTTCTCGGCCTACAAGGTACATATTTATTCTTCTTTTAAGTATTTTTAGTATCTCTCCCTAGCCGTGACTATGTCCGGCTAAACGGATTCATATCTATGTTGAAGCACTAATTTCTCTTGCATATTAACCATGAAGAATCCAGACTCTTTCAAAATATAAAGAAATTTTAATATAGTTTCTTGATTTGGTTCCAAGATGGTGGTACAGTCGGTTCTGGTACTACTCTTATTGGCTTTGCCTTAGTGGCTACGTCTAGCCAGCTGTGACATTAAAGCCCGCTGAAGTTGTCGAAAGGGCTACCTCTTTCACAGTTAGAACTGCTAGACACATGGGCTCAATAAGAGTATGTATCGGGCTTAGACAGGCCCCTTGCTTGGGTAAAAGGATATAGATCCTTCCATACAGTCATTAAACTATAATAGAATTTCCGTATATTTCGAATCCTTATTGGTCGTGCGGACTACCGCCAACCTTTAAAAGTGTACTAAAGCAGCTAGATCTGGATGGCCGTGCGGACTACCGCCCGCCTACCTAGATCCTGGTGTAAAATCTATTACACCAGTAATACAAAGAAGCCGCACGATTGCGAGCTGGACCGTAAACTGGTTCAACAGGGGAAATATGTTGCATAGCAGGTAGAAGTCTGTGATTAGAAAAAGAATGTCTATTATAAATAGTAGACTTATCATCAAATTGAATACAAATCCTACCATCCGGATTTTGAGTGACATGCGAAAATTCAGTATTTGACAAGTCGTTAGTAA
This sequence comes from Nicotiana sylvestris, assembly GCF_000393655.2. Lineage (NCBI taxonomy): Eukaryota > Viridiplantae > Streptophyta > Magnoliopsida > Solanales > Solanaceae > Nicotiana > Nicotiana sylvestris. The sequence continues at coordinate 120,593,438 of NC_091061.1, forward strand.
TCTGACTTGGGGATATAACAGAATTTAAAGTCCATGTAGTCGGAAAATTAATTTCCTCCCATCTGATAGGTCTCCTAGTGGTGACCTTGGACTTTGCAAAATTGGTTTCGACCAATATGGTCTGATCCGAAGTATCGTATAACTTACATTTCGGATTTAAAGTAGATAATAATTTGAAATAAATCCTATAGGACAGACATATAAGTTCAGAACCAGGCGCATAATTATAACCATGCGTTTTCACATTTAAAGTTAAAGCATCAAGAATATTAACATCAGAAAGGGATAGTTGCAAATTGGGTTCAGAGAAAAGAAGAACCGTGGAAAATATTTCAGAGATATCTGATTAATGGATTATACTATCCGGGTGAATCATATAAAACCCGCACCTATTATGAAACTATCCTGATCAGTACAGGTAGTGCAGAATTCCAGCACTTTTCAGGTTATAACACAAATGAAAATGTTTATAACTTTTCAAAGGTCATTATCAAACAGATTATATCTGTTGAAGAATGGGGTATTTCCACAATGAAAGAAAGGCAGATAAGCCTTAATAAATCACCAATGAATTTCACTTATTGGGATTATATTCAAGCATTTGATAGAGTGCTTTATTATAACAATGAAAGACATAAGCATACTTGGTTTATCAAGGTATGCGCCAAGGTATTTACAGGACCTATCCCTAACTGGTTTTTAAACTGGTGGTCATACCACGGTCCTACTACCAAAATTTTGCCTGAACCATTCCTGAAATTATACAAAGAATGGACAAAAGCCTCTCCATTCTTAACAGATTTATATCACGCAGATCATATCTGCTATTTAGAAAAAATTGATCAGATTTACTTCTTTATTGAATTTTCTATCCCCTGGATCCATAAATGGACCCCGGAAATGGGTTATACGGAAGAACAAATCCCTTGTTTATATAGGGTATTCTACAACAATTTTTGGGACAAATTGATGAAAACTGATCCCAAAACAAAGACGTTATACGGCCAAGAATTATTAGATTCTATAAAAACACAAATTCATTTATATGTGACAGCCCCTCAAAAAAGGATAGTAGAAGAAAGCACTGTTAAACATATTGCTCGGAGAATATCGATCCAAGATGGAGATAAATTGGATTTGATAAATCAATACTTAGAAGGGTTGAAAAGAAATCTGCTCCAATCACTGGATCAGTGTGAAAAATCAGACACTTCAATGAGAAGTGAGACGAGTGGTGATGACCTCGTAGAAGATACTCAACCTATACAGCCAGAAATGATATTATCTGACAGAGAAATTGACAAGGTGGAAGAATTCCTCCAACAGATGCAAAATATGGACAAAAAGAAGACTTGACAGCTTATCAGCCGCCAGGACCCACTTAAACAGTAGATACACTGTTCATCAACAGTAGAAACACTGTTTATCTACAGTAAAAACACTGTGTAGGGACCCAGATGTGGGACCCATTTTACTATTCAAGATTCTTTTTTTTTGTTATTAAGAATGCCTCTTCATTTGAAGAAGGAAGGCCGGAACCCCCTCTCTCTCTACTTTCTCTCTCCTCTCTCTCTCTCTCTCTCAACCAACCCCCTTTGTAAACACTTAGTTCATAGCTTAGTTTGTAAATCAAGTTCAAGAATTAATAAAAGTTTTGAAGTTCATCTTCAGGGCCTTGCTTCTCGGCCTACAAGGTACATATTTATTCTTCTTTTAAGTATTTTTAGTATCTCTCCCTAGCCGTGACTATGTCCGGCTAAACGGATTCATATCTATGTTGAAGCACTAATTTCTCTTGCATATTAACCATGAAGAATCCAGACTCTTTCAAAATATAAAGAAATTTTAAGTGGCGGGCGGTAGTCCGCACGGCCATCCAGATCTAGCTGCTTTAGTACACTTTTAAAGGTTGGCGGTAGTCCGCACGACCAATAAGGATTCGAAATATACGGAAATTCTATTATAGTTTAATGACTGTATGGAAGGATCTATATCCTTTTACCCAAGCAAGGGGCCTGTCTAAGCCCGATACATACTCTTATTGAGCCCATGTGTCTAGCAGTTCTAACTGTGAAAGAGGTAGCCCTTTCGACAACTTCAGCGGGCTTTAATGTCACAGCTGGCTAGACGTAGCCACTAAGGCAAAGCCAATAAGAGTAGTACCAGAACCGACTGTACCACCATCTTGGAACCAAATCAAGAAACTATATTAAAATTTCTTTATATTTTGAAAGAGTCTGGATTCTTCATGGTTAATATGCAAGAGAAATTAGTGCTTCAACATAGATATGAATCCGTTTAGCCGGACATAGTCACGGCTAGGGAGAGATACTAAAAATACTTAAAAGAAGAATAAATATGTACCTTGTAGGCCGAGAAGCAAGGCCCTGAAGATGAACTTCAAAACTTTTATTAATTCTTGAACTTGATTTACAAACTAAGCTATGAACTAAGTGTTTACAAAGGGGGTTGGTTGAGAGAGAGAGAGAGAGAGGAGAGAGAAAGTAGAGAGAGAGGGGGGTTCCGGCCTTCCTCTTCAAATGAAGAAGCATTCTTAAATAACAAAAAAAAAGAATCTTGAATAGTAAAATGGGTCCCACATCTGGGTCCCTACACAGTGTTTTTACTGTAGATAAACAGTGTTTCTACTGTTGATGAACAGTGTATCTACTGTTTAAGTGGGTCCTGGCGGCTGATAAGCTGTCAAGTCTTCTTTTTGTCCATATTTTGCATCTGTTGGAGGAATTCTTCCACCTTGTCAATTTCTCTGTCAGATAATATCATTTCTGGCTGTATAGGTTGAGTATCTTCTACGAGGTCATCACCACTCGTCTCACTTCTCATTGAAGTGTCTGATTTTTCACACTGATCCAGTGATTGGAGCAGATTTCTTTTCAACCCTTCTAAGTATTGATTTATCAAATCCAATTTATCTCCATCTTGGATCGATATTCTCCGAGCAATATGTTTAACAGTGCTTTCTTCTACTATCCTTTTTTGTGGGGCTGTCACATATAAATGAATTTGTGTTTTTATAGAATCTAATAATTCTTGGCCGTATAACGTCTTTGTTTTGGGATCAGTTTTCATCAATTTGTCCCAAAAATTGTTGTAGAATACCCTATATAAACAAGGGATTTGTTCTTCCGTATAACCCATTTCCGGGGTCCATTTATGGATCCAGGGGATAGAAAATTCAATAAAGAAGTAAATCTGATCAATTTTTTCTAAATAGCAGATATGATCTGCGTGATATAAATCTGTTAAGAATGGAGAGGCTTTTGTCCATTCTTTGTATAATTTCAGGAATGGTTCAGGCAAAATTTTGGTAGTAGGACCGTGGTATGACCACCAGTTTAAAAACCAGTTAGGGATAGGTCCTGTAAATACCTTGGCGCATACCTTGATAAACCAAGTATGCTTATGTCTTTCATTGTTATAATAAAGCACTCTATCAAATGCTTGAATATAATCCCAATAAGTGAAATTCATTGGTGATTTATTAAGGCTTATCTGCCTTTCTTTCATTGTGGAAATACCCCATTCTTCAACAGATATAATCTGTTTGATAATGACCTTTGAAAAGTTATAAACATTTTCATTTGTGTTATAACCTGAAAAGTGCTGGAATTCTGCACTACCTGTACTGATCAGGATAGTTTCATAATAGGTGCGGGTTTTATATGATTCACCCGGATAGTATAATCCATTAATCAGATATCTCTGAAATATTTTCCACGGTTCTTCTTTTCTCTGAATCTCAGAGTTTTCAAGGAGAAATATCATTTCTCTTTTTGGTAACTTTTCATATGACTTGATATCATCATTGTCTTCCTCTTTAGCAATTGAAGCAAAAGTATCATTTTGCTTTTTAGATGCTAAATAAGCCTGCAGATGTCCGTATAACGGACTGTCTTCTGGAATATCTTCCAGATGTATAGAATGTCCTGAGGATTCTCCTGTATGCGGCACCTTTGAGTTTATCAAACTCTTTTTTCCTCTTTGTATTACTGGAGAGGTTGATGAGGATCCGTATGACGATCCCTGAGAATAAGTTCTACTAGGGGAAGATCTTCCCCTACCTCTGCCCCGGGTGACCCATGAAGGGTCCATTCTGCGGAAATTGCAAATCATTATTAATTAAAAAGTGATTGCAAATCATTATTAATTAAAAAGGATAACATAATTCTAGTGCTGATATCATCTTGACCGAAGGGACGCACATTTTCAATTAACTGAAGAATATCAATAACTTCTTGAAAATTAGAGTGTTCTTCTTCTCTTGTTTGAATAATGTCAGCCATAATAATATCAAGTATAACTTCTTGTAAGTCTCTATTTAATTTAATCACTTTAAGAATAGTGATTAGTACCTTATCATCAAAAAACATGGTATAATAATTCATAATCTATTCTAAATATTCCCGGGATAGAAAATCCGGAAGGGAATTATCAATTCCTTTTTTGTATTGTATTTCAAAATCGAAAGGTGCTAGCTGAGCCTGCCATCTAGCAAATATTAATTTTGAAGCATCGTGCTTAAAATCTTTGTCAAACATGTATTTAACCGATTGAGCATCAGTTTTTATCAAAAACTTTTGGTTGTATAAGTCGTCTTGAAATTTTAATACACACTTAACAATAGTTAACATTTCATGCGCCACAGTAGCGTATTTCTTTTGAGCTTCGGTCCATTTACCAGAGTGAAATCTTATTAAGTATTCACTCTTATTATTGGGATTTACTTGTTTCAAAATCCCTCCATATCCAACATTAGACGCATCTGTCTCGATAATCTTTTGCCAAGTAGGATTGGCAAGGGTTAAACATGGTAACGATTTAACACGCCCTTTAATACTCTTGACTAACTCAGTATGTTGGTTAGTCCAAGGGTGTTTATGATCTTTCTTTAGCCGATCGTATAGAGGGGCTAGATCTCGTGACAAACTTTTATAAAAAGGGGAAATATAATTTAGGCTTCCTAAAAATCTTTGTAATTGAGTCCTGTCAGTGATAACATCAGGAAATTTCGAGGCAAAATCAATAGATCTTTGTATTGGGGTAATTTTTCCCTGGCAAATATTATGACCTAGAAAACGAACACTTGTTTGGAATAGACTCATCTTGGGCTTAGAGATTACTAAACCGTTTTGTATAACAATTTTCTTGAAAATATCAAGATGCTTAATATGCATCTCCAGAGTTTTAGAAAATACCAATATGTCGTCAATATAAACGATGATAAAATCCAAATATGGGTTAAAAATATCATTCATAATTTTTTGAAATTCAGAAGGGGCATTTTTCAAACCAAATGGCATAACATTCCATTCATATTGCCCAAATGGAACATTAAAAGCAGTCCTATAAGTATGCTCTTTAAATATTTGAATTTGCCAATAACCAGATTTTAAATCAAATTTTGAAAATATATTGGCGTCATATAATCTGGATAGCAAGTCCCTTTTGTTAGGGATAGGATACCTAATCCATTTCAGATGTTTATTTAATGGTTTATAATTTATGACTAAGCGAGGAATACCTCGTTCCTTCTCTGCCGCATTATTAACATAAAAGGCAGAACATGACCAAGGAGATTTTGAGGGTTTTATTAAACCCTTTTGTAACAAACTATCAATCTCGTTTTTGCAGAATTCAACTAGCTCAGCATTCATCTGGCAAGGTCGAGATTTAGTAGGAATATCATCCTCAGAGAAGGTTTCCTCGTATGGAAGAGTTACAATATGCCTTTTCCTGTTCCAAAAGGCACTAGGGTGATCGGCGCAAACATCAACGGCCATTTTTTCAGCAATTAATTTAATCTTCTGCTGAACTCTTGCAGATTGTATAGTATCAAATATATTCATACTAAGAATTTCTAATTGTAGTGAATCAACATGCCTTTGTTTCATATTAATCAAGGCATTAATATCTCTAGTTACGGGATCTGTAACAAAGGAATAGCTTATCTTTTTATCTTGATAAGTAGCAGAAAAACCATGTTTATCTATATTATTAAACGGATAAATAGCATTAATAAAAGGTGTTCCAAGTATGATTGGAGGGTATAACTGGTTTTTTACCAAAAAGAAGAAATGTGGAATACAGACTTTATTCTGGCAAATATGAGTATTAGGCAATTTGTACTCTATATCTAAAGCATGACCAGAAGCGGATTTCACCAAATGAGTAGTCTTTTGAAAATATCTAGTAGGAATCAATCCTTCCTGAATGCAGCTTACATCTGCACCACTATCAATCATAGCTATATCAGTTATAGAAAAATTATTATCAATTAAAATAGTACATTTAATATACCATTTGTGTGCAGTAACAATTTGCATCATACCTAAAAATAAATCAGATTTTTCATCAGAAATTTCTTTTCCTTTATCATTAGAAAATTCAGAAAATCCTTTAGTCGAAGATTCAGGTAGAGAATTATTTTTCTCAATTTGAGTAATCCGGTGATCGCAAATCATTTGATTTTGCTTAAGAGACTTAATATCTCTCTTCAAATTTTCGATTTCTTCTTTTAAATCATCAAAAGAAGTATCTCGACTAGGAGTGCTGGACTTTTGAAGTCTTCTATTTATTTCAGATAAAGAATATGGTGCAAAGTGTTCAAATTCGTTTTTGTATTTTTCAACAGTTTTTGAACTACTAGAACTTGAACTTGCAGCTAAAGTAATGATTTTTTCGCGAAGTTTTTCATCAGTAACTTCTTTTAAAAGTTCTATTACATTGTCAGATGTAATAGTTTTTATATTAAGATCATCAAATTGTGATTTTAATTTATAAAATTCGTCACTATCACAAGCACAAATATCACCTTTGCAAGCAGTGCAAGCAGTATCAACATTTTTATTATTATCAGAAAAATCAATTAACTCAACTTCAGCTTCAGATTCAGTCTCTGAGTAATAGTCAGATTCTGATCCCGAAGTGTATAACAAGCCATAAACCTTATCGTGTAACTCATCATCGAGTTCTAAGGTTTTTAGCTTTTGAAGCTTGCAGTTTGGAGAAATATGACCAAACTTTCCACACTTATAACACTTAATATCAGCGAGATCACGTTTGGATCTATTCTTCGCAAATCGAGTAGATTTCCTGTTCGCTTTTCTAGTATCACGTTCTTCCTTAGGCCTATATCTAGACCTCTTTTTCTTATACGGGCTATCCGGGTTAGGGTACCTATGATATTTGGTTTTCTTCTTCCTATTTTGAGTAGAAGTTCCGGGTAAACCAAACTGGGTACAAAAGTCACCTACTTGGGACCTTTCTTTAAGCTTATCTATCTTAAGCTGTCTAGAAAGTCTTAGCTCATTACATAATTTAAGACCTTCTTCTGTACAAACACCTATAAGCTTACCATAGGTATAATTATTATACAGAATCTCTCCGCAACTACCCTTTAACACATTCCTTACTCTTTCAGCAAATAAGGAAGGGAGGCCGTCTATAAACTTGGCTTTCCAGTGCTCATATCTATTCTCGGGTAGTTCCATAACTCTACTCATAAAAGTATCTTTATACCATCTAAACTCACTCAGGGTCTTACATCTAAGTCCATTAAGTAAAGTTCGGACGGTCTGATGGTTTGAGGTAAATCTACCGTTGAAATGCTCTAAAATTGTAAGGATAAGAGTATAAACTGCATCTTCTCTACCCACTACTAGAGCCATACCTATGTTATCAACACCTTCGTCGGTTGCCGTAGCATTTATAACGAACGCCTTTTCCTCTACAGATAAATGATTATCCCACCAGCCACGAAGTTGGCCAGTAAAACCTGCAATAATCATTTTGCAAATAGTTCTATCTGTATTTTTAACACTTTTACAGATAGTCGAATACATGAGCATTCTGTGTACGAGAATGGTTAATTGTCTATCAGTTAGACCATCAAGATTCCATTCATAAATTTCGGAACCGTTATAAGACGTATTAGTCTGATTCCAATCTCGTTCCTCAATCAACACATCTTGAGGAGTAGGACGAGGATAATAATAGGTCTGCATTCTCGGTTTATCAGCATACCTATGATTTTGTTTAACAATCCCCTTGAGTTTATTAAACTCTGACCAAGTCTCAGTTTTATAATCAGAAACGGTCTCCATTTTATCAGCAAAATTTTTTGATAAATCAATAGGTCTAATATTTAAACCGGAAAGCTTTTTATCTAAAAGCTGAGCTAAGTCATCAAGAGATTTGAATTTAAAATCCTGAATCTCAGGAGGTCTTTGAATATGGGTAAGAATGTTTTGATCAACTGTTTTACTTCCTGAAGTGGAGGCAATATCAGTTGGTCCTTTCTTAGTACCCATTTTTTTTATTAAAATAGTCAAATCATCAAGTTTTTTATCAAGAGAACCAATATGTTCTCCTAAAATTTTAACATATAAACCCAAATAATTGTTTTGAGAAATCAATTTATTAATTTCTGCAATACTAATAGCTGCCACATTATCATCAATAAATTTTTGAAAGGCAGTGAAAGTAATACCAGTATTATTAGGTAAAATAAAGGGAGCCTGAGGCGGATAAATTGCTTTAGTAATATTACCACTCCCGTCTTTATAAGATCTTTCTAATACCTTTATATAAAGAGGTAAATAAGTTGTTATAAACCAAGGAACAAAATACATAATTTGATTATGTAAGGCACAAGTTTCATAAAATTCTTGAGATATATTACTCAAATCCTCTTTACTATAAGTATCAAAAAACCATGTTTTAAACTGGTTCCATTTTTCACTAAAAAATTCTTTTTGAATATAAATACGGGCCCGGGAACCTGGGCTAAAATCAATTTGGTGTGGAATCATTAAATATTATTGGGGTCGAAATCCATCTCAGATAGAGAAGGAATATCCTTATCTGAAATATTGTCATTATCTTGAACAATATTTGTTTGAGGGTTAATCTTAACCCTTTCAACCCTCTTATCTTTGGAATCGGGCTTATCACTAGCAATAGTGTGTAAAGAAGCCGCACGATTGCGAGCTGGACCGTAAACTGGTTCAACAGGGGAAATATGTTGCATAGCAGGTAGAAGTCTGTGATTAGAAAAAGAATGTCTATTATAAATAGTAGACTTATCATCAAATTGAATACAAATCCTACCATCCGGATTTTGAGTGACATGCGAAAATTCAGTATTTGACAAGTCGTTAGTAATCTGACTTGGGGATATAACAGAATTTAAAGTCCATGTAGTCGGAAAATTAATTTCCTCCCATCTGATAGGTCTCCTAGTGGTGACCTTGGACTTTGCAAAATTGGTTTCGACCAATATGGTCTGATCCGAAGTATCGTATAACTTACATTTCGGATTTAAAGTAGATAATAATTTGAAATAAATCCTATAGGACAGACATATAAGTTCAGAACCAGGCGCATAATTATAACCATGCGTTTTCACATTTAAAGTTAAAGCATCAAGAATATTAACATCAGAAAGGGATAGTTGCAAATTGGGTTGAGTATTAAAATATACTGGACCATAGGCCACTGTAGATTCTATCGAACCCATTAGAGACTGTCTGAAATTCAGATTTCTAGCATCTCTAAGAGCTGCTAAGAAGGTCTCTGGTAACCCTTTAAGGGTTAAAGGTTTAAAAGCAATTTGAACCATACCAATATGCACATAATGGTAATGATGTTTATATAAATCAATATCATGCTTGTTTAACAAACGAATAGTCTGTTCAGATGAATTTAATGCTAAAGACTGTTCAGTCGTTTTTATCAATTGTTTAGAAGAAAGTTTATCAAACCAACCATAATCATAAATGGTTTTTATAGAAACTTTAGGAATTGTCCATTTATTTAACAAATCAAGGTTTTGAGGTATATCTACCTCTTCAAGTCTAGTACTTTTAGTACTTGTTTCTCCCAGATCCATTCCAAAAGCTTCATATCTATGTTGAATCTTTCATATCTATTACACAATTACCATGAAAATTCCTAGGCTCTAATACCTATGTTATCAACACCTTCGTCGGTTGCCGTAGCATTTATAACGAACGCCTTTTCCTCTACAGATAAATGATTATCCCACCAGCCACGAAGTTGGCCAGTAAAACCTGCAATAATCATTTTGCAAATAGTTCTATCTGTATTTTTAACACTTTTACAGATAGTCGAATACATGAGCATTCTGTGTACGAGAATGGTAAATATTATGACCTAGAAAACGAACATTTGTTTGGAATAGACTCATCTTGGGCTTAGAGATTACTAAACCGTTTTGTATAACAATTTTCTTGAAAATATCAAGATGCTTAATATGCATCTCCAGAGTTTTAGAAAATACCAATATGTCGTCAATATAAACGATGATAAAATCCAAATATGGGTTAAAAATATCATTCATAATTTTTTGAAATTCAGAAGGGGCATTTTTCAAACCAAATGGCATAACATTCCATTCATATTGCCCAAATGGAACATTAAAAGCAGTCCTATAAGTATGCTCTTTAAATATTTGAATTTGCCAATAACCAGATTTTAAATCAAATTTTGAAAATATATTGGCGTCATATAATCTGGATAGCAAGTCCCTTTTGTTAGGGATAGGATACCTAATCCATTTCAAATGTTTATTTAATGGTTTATAATTTATGACTAAGCGAGGAATACCTCGTTCCTTCTCTGCCGCATTATTAACATAAAAGGCAGAACATGACCAAGGAGATTTTGAGGGTTTTATTAAACCCTTTTGTAACAAACTATCAATCTCGTTTTTGCAGAATTCAACTAGCTCAGCATTCATCTGGCAAGGTCGAGATTTAGTAGGAATATCATCCTCAGAGAAGGTTTCCTCGTATGGAAGAGTTACAATATGCCTTTTCCTGTTCCAAAAGGCACTAGGGTGATCGGCGCAAACATCAACGGCCATTTTTTCAGCAATTAATTTAATCTTCTGCTGAACTCTTGCAGATTGTATAGTATCAAATATATTCATACTAAGAATTTCTAATTGTAGTGAATCAACATGCCTTTGTTTCATATTAATCAAGGCATTAATATCTCTAGTTACGGGATCTGTAACAAAGGAATAGCTTATCTTTTTATCTTGATAAGTAGCAGAAAAACCATGTTTATCTATATTATTAAACGGATAAATAGCATTAATAAAAGGTGTTCCAAGTATGATTGGAGGGTATAACTGGTTTTTTACCAAAAAGAAGAAATGTGGAATACAGACTTTATTCTGGCAAATATGAGTATTAGGCAATTTGTACTCTATATCTAAAGCATGACCAGAAGCGGATTTCACCAAATGAGTAGTCTTTTGAAAATATCTAGTAGGAATCAATCCTTCCTGAATGCAGCTTACATCTGCACCACTATCAATCATAGCTATATCAGTTATAGAAAAATTATTATCAATTAAAATAGTACATTTAATATACCATTTGTGTGCAGTAACAATTTGCATCATACCTAAAAATAAATCAGATTTTTCATCAGAAATTTCTTTTCCTTTATCATTAGAAAATTCAGAAAATCCTTTAGTCGAAGATTCAGGTAGAGAATTATTTTTCTCAATTTGAGTAATCCGGTGATCGCAAATCATTTGATTTTGCTTAAGAGACTTAATATCTCTCTTCAAATTTTCGATTTCTTCTTTTAAATCATCAAAAGAAGTATCTCGACTAGGAGTGCTGGACTTTTGAAGTCTTCTATTTATTTCAGATAAAGAATATGGTGCAAAGTGTTCAAATTCGTTTTTGTATTTTTCAACAGTTTTTGAACTACTAGAACTTGAACTTGCAGCTAAAGTAATGATTTTTTCGCGAAGTTTTTCATCAGTAACTTCTTTTAAAAGTTCTATTACATTGTCAGATGTAATAGTTTTTATATTAAGATCATCAAATTGTGATTTTAATTTATAAAATTCGTCACTATCACAAGCACAAATATCACCTTTGCAAGCAGTGCAAGCAGTATCAACATTTTTATTATTATCAGAAAAATCAATTAACTCAACTTCAGCTTCAGATTCAGTCTCTGAGTAATAGTCAGATTCTGATCCCGAAGTGTATAACAAGCCATAAACCTTATCGTGTAACTCATCACGAGATCTAGCCCCTCTATACGATCGGCTAAAGAAAGATCATAAACACCCTTGGACTAACCAACATACTGAGTTAGTCAAGAGTATTAAAGGGCGTGTTAAATCGTTACCATGTTTAACCCTTGCCAATCCTACTTGGCAAAAGATTATCGAGACAGATGCGTCTAATGTTGGATATGGAGGGATTTTGAAACAAGTAAATCCCAATAATAAGAGTGAATACTTAATAAGATTTCACTCTGGTAAATGGACCGAAGCTCAAAAGAAATACGCTACTGTGGCGCATGAAATGTTAACTATTGTTAAGTGTGTATTAAAATTTCAAGACGACTTATACAACCAAAAGTTTTTGATAAAAACTGATGCTCAATCGGTTAAATACATGTTTGACAAAGATTTTAAGCACGATGCTTCAAAATTAATATTTGCTAGATGGCAGGCTCAGCTAGCACCTTTCGATTTTGAAATACAATACAAAAAAGGAATTGATAATTCCCTTCCGGATTTTCTATCCCGGGAATATTTAGAATAGATTATGAATTATTATACCATGTTTTTGGATGATAAGGTACTAATCACTATTCTTAAAGTGATTAAATTAAATAGAGACTTACAAGAAGTTATACTTGATATTATTATGGCTGACATTATTCAAACAAGAGAAGAAGAACACTCTAATTTTCAAGAAGTTATTGATATTCTTCAGTTAATTGAAAATGTGCGTCCCTTCGGTCAAGATGATATCAGCACTAGAATTATGTTATCCTTTTTAATTAATAATGATTTGCAATCACTTTTTAATTAATAATGATTTGCAATTTCCGCAGAATGGACCCTTCATGGGTCACCCGGGGCAGAGGTAGGGGAAGATCTTCCCCTAGTAGAACTTATCAGCTTTTGGAATGGATCTGGGAGAAACAAGTACTAAAAGTACTAGACTTGAAGAGGTAGATATACCTCAAAACCTTGATTTGTTAAATAAATGGACAATTCCTAAAGTTTCTATAAAAACCATTTATGATTATGGTTGGTTTGATAAACTTTCTTCTAAACAATTGATAAAAACGACTGAACAGTCTTTAGCATTAAATTCATCTGAACAGACTATTCGTTTGTTAAACAAGCATGATATTGATTTATATAAACATCATTACCATTATGTGCATATTGGTATGGTTCAAATTGCTTTTAAACCTTTAACCCTTAAAGGGTTACCAGAGACCTTCTTAGCAGCTCTTAGAGATGCTAGAAATCTGAATTTCAGACAGTCTCTAATGGGTTCGATAGAATCTACAGTGGCCTATGGTCCAGTATATTTTAATACTCAACCCAATTTGCAACTATCCCTTTCTGATGTTAATATTCTTGATGCTTTAACTTTAAATGTGAAAACGCATGGTTATAATTATGCGCCTGGTTCTGAACTTATATGTCTGTCCTATAGGATTTATTTCAAATTATTATCTACTTTAAATCCGAAATGTAAGTTATACGATACTTCGGATCAGACCATATTGGTCGAAACCAATTTTGCAAAGTCCAAGGTCACCACTAGGAGACCTATCAGATGGGAGGAAATTAATTTTCCGACTACATGGACTTTAAATTCTGTTATATCCCCAAGTCAGATTACTAACGACTTGTCAAATACTGAATTTTCGCATGTCACTCAAAATCCGGATGGTAGGATTTGTATTCAATTTGATGATAAGTCTACTATTTATAATAGACATTCTTTTTCTAATCACAGACTTCTACCTGCTATGCAACATATTTCCCCTGTTGAACCAGTTTACGGTCCAGCTCGCAATCGTGCGGCTTCTTTACACACTATTGCTAGTGATAAGCCCGATTCCAAAGATAAGAGGGTTGAAAGGGTTAAGATTAACCCTCAAACAAATATTGTTCAAGATAATGACAATATTTCAGATAAGGATATTCCTTCTCTATCTGAGATGGATTTCGACCCCAATAATATTTAATGATTCCACACCAAATTGATTTTAGCCCAGGTTCCCGGGCCCGTATTTATATTCAAAAAGAATTTTTTAGTGAAAAATGGAACCAGTTTAAAACATGGTTTTTTGATACTTATAGTAAAGAGGATTTGAGTAATATATCTCAAGAATTTTATGAAACTTGTGCCTTACATAATCAAATTATGTATTTTGTTCCTTGGTTTATAACAACTTATTTACCTCTTTATATAAAGGTATTAGAAAGATCTTATAAAGACGGGAGTGGTAATATTACTAAAGCAATTTATCCGCCTCAGGCTCCCTTTATTTTACCTAATAATACTGGTATTACTTTCACTGCCTTTCAAAAATTTATTGATGATAATGTGGCAGCTATTAGTATTGCAGAAATTAATAAATTGATTTCTCAAAACAATTATTTGGGTTTATATGTTAAAATTTTAGGAGAACATATTGGTTCTCTTGATAAAAAACTTGATGATTTGACTATTTTAATAAAAAAAATGGGTACTAAGAAAGGACCAACTGATATTGCCTCCACTTCAATAGATATGAACACTGGAAAGCCAAGTTTATAGACGGCCTCCCTTCCTTATTTGCTGAAAGAGTAAGGAATGTGTTAAAGGGTAGTTGCGGAGAGATTCTGTATAATAATTATACCTATGGTAAGCTTATAGGTGTTTGTACAGAAGAAGGTCTTAAATTATGTAATGAGCTAAGACTTTCTAGACAGCTTAAGATAGATAAGCTTAAAGAAAGGTCCCAAGTAGGTGACTTTTGTACCCAGTTTGGTTTACCCGGAACTTCTACTCAAAATAGGAAGAAGAAAACCAAATATCATAGGTACCCTAACCCGGATAGCCCGTATAAGAAAAAGAGGTCTAGATATAGGCCTAAGGAAGAACGTGATACTAGAAAAGCGAACAGGAAATCTACTCGATTTGCGAAGAATAGATCCAAACGTGATCTCGCTGATATTAAGTGTTATAAGTGTGGAAAGTTTGGTCATATTTCTCCAAACTGCAAGCTTCAAAAGCTAAAAACCTTAGAACTCGATGATGAGTTACACGATAAGGTTTATGGCTTGTTATACACTTCGGGATCAGAATCTGACTATTACTCAGAGACTGAATCTGAAGCTGAAGTTGAGTTAATTGATTTTTCTGATAATAATAAAAATGTAGATATTTCTTGCACTACATGCAAAAATGATATTTGTGCTTGTGATAGTGATGAATTTTATAAATAAGCTATATTCGTTATAGTATAAGCTAATGCACTGATACTTAGTACATAGTATAGTGTAAGTGTATATATATATATATATATATATATATATATAGAGAGAGAGAGAGAGAGAGAGAGAGAGAGAGAGACACGCACACTTCGTAGTACTACTTAACTGCTTATATAGCATGTTAGATTATATTTTAGTCTATTCATCCCTTGTATTACAAAAGTATTAACGGCTTACATTTATATTATTTACATAGTAAATACAAAAGTGATTTTTAATTTTGACCATTGTTGCCCTGAAAAGAGACCAACTTTGGTCGCTAATTATACATAAATTTACACTAGCCACCAAAGTTGGTCGCTAAATTTAAATCAGATTTATTTATATTTTATATAATATTTAAAATAATAATATAATTGGTAAACGCTAGAACTGGGTCCCAGATTAGTTACCAAAGTTGGTCTCCATTTCTTTTAGCGACCAACTTTGATCACTAACTTTGAATTATATTTATTTATATTTTATAATTTTTGATATATAAATATATAATTATTAAAATTTTATAACTGGGTCCCATTTTAGCGACCAACATTGGTCGCTAATTTTAAATTATATATATTTATATTTTATATTTTTTTAAAATAATAATATAATTATTAAAATTTTGTAGGTGGGTCCCATTTTAGCGACCATCTTTGGTCGCTAATCTCAGTTTACCTTTGACCAAGCTAGTCTGACCAGTCCGGTCAATATTTTGACAAAATTGGCGACCAAGTAGTGACCAACCTTGGTCGCTAATGTATTTAAAATATTTATTTTATTATTTTCGCTAATGTAGCGACCAACTTTGGTTGCTTTTTGTGACAGGCCAACTTTTGTCATTTTTTTTGGTCGCTTTTTTCGGGAATTCTTGTAGTGCGTGATTTTACCCTAATTGACTTTCTCAAGACCAAGTGAGTATGATAATTTGTGCAAGCAATAGAGGTTCAAGTCAGGTATTACTATCTCTAGGTTTAACCCTTTAATTGGGGCTATCAATCTCTTGAATACGCCCCAATTCCTTGTTGGACCAATTTCATTGACTTAGGCTCTCTGTCTCAAGAGGATCCAAAATCAACTAGGCCTAAACTAGTGTTTGCAACCACTAATTCAACATTTAAACCATAAATTAGTCCAAATATCAAACACCCATAGACATTCAAGCCTTAAAACACAAGACCCATCAATTACCCACACTAGGGTTAAGCCACAACCCTAGCTAATGGGTCTAGCTACGCATGATTATAGAAGAAAACAAAGAAATAGATGAAGAAAAACCCATAATATTTAATTACTAGATAAAACTTGAAGATTCAATGATGAAACTAAGCTAAATTACTCAAAATAGAAAAGGAGTACTATTCACGAGCGCAGCACTTCGTCAAAATACAACTGATGACCTAAAAAATGGGAAAAGAAACTATTTATACTAGGACGAAAATTCTGGACAAAAATACCCCCGGACCGCACAATATCGAGTGCGGCCGCACTAAGGCTCTTGGTTGAAACAAACTGCTATCTGAACTTGGCCACCGCGGGGTGCACAAAATGCACCGCGGTCGCGATGGCTTCTGTTGCGATCCGCACGAAATGGACCGCGGACCGTATTGGACATATTCCTCCAACTTGGAAACTCTCTGATCTTAGGCTTTGCGGGCCGCACAAAGTCGAGTGCGGCCGCAATGAAGTCAATGTGGTCCACACAAAATACTTTGCGGCCGAATTGCTTGGCTGCCTGAAATGAACACTCTCTGAACCTCCTCTTTGCGGACCGCACAAAATGCTGTGCGACCGCACTAGTCCTTTTATACTGAGCTTGGCCTTGTTCTTGGTACTTGTGCATTTTTTACTCTTTTTTGAGCTGGTATTGACGAATTGTCACCTTGTTGACCAAACCCTGCAATCAAGTACAACATGTGAGCCTTTGGGACTATTTTGTACGCATTTCTAATCAAAACTTAAGTAAGAAGGAGTTTAGAATGCATCATAATCCTTAGTTATCATTGAGCATCATGCCTCTTAGTTATTGCTTGTACCATTTTTATTATAATGTTATGAAATGTTGCAGGTTATTGGAGTTGGACACTAACCCTTGTCGGAGCTCATCACTACTTTCAACCTAAGGTTAGGTTTGTTACTTATTAAGTACATGGGGTCAGTTGTACTCATACTACACTTCTCCACCTTGCGTGCAGATGTTGGATGCTGATGTTTCTATGTACGACGGGAGCTGGATTTGAAGATGTACTTGCATTCCAATTATGGATATCATTTTTCCTTGATAGCATTAGATTTTAATTCTATTCCTATACATTTCAAGCAGATGTTGTAATTATTTCAATTTAGTCTTGTAGAAATCTAAATCTTAGAAGCTCATGATTTGTACTACCAGTCCTTAGGAAATTCTTTGTATAAAAGCAATTTTATTATCATTTCTTCTTTAATAAATGTCATTAACTTGGATAATTGTTAATTGGCTTACCTAGTGGGTTGGGTTAGGTGCCATCACGACTAATTGGATTTTGGGTAGTGACAAGCTGATATTAGAGCTCTAGGTTCATAGGTTCTACAAGTCATGAGCAAGTGTCTAGTAGAGTCTTGTGGATCGGTATGATGTCGTCCATACCTATCTTCGAGAGGCTAGATAACATTTAGGATAAACTTCCCATCTTTCTTCCTTATCGTGCGATATTGATTCATCTTGAAGCGTAACTCTTTGAATCCCTTCCACACATTTGTGTGCGCATGTGAGCGCTCGGTATCAGCGGTGCATCGATGGCTTATGATTTTATGGGTAAGGTGCGAGATGTGATTTTCATGTGCTGATGATGAACCCATCTGGAGGACTTGAGGCTGAGTTTTGAATGTAGCTTAATCACGGGGATTTTAGTTGTGTGAGAATGTGCTTTTGGACCTATATGTCCGGTAGTGTCTCTATGAGTGGAATTTGTGTCTCGATGAGTGGATAGATGGCTATATGGTGAGTATAATGTGATGGCAGAATGTGTTCAGAAAGTTCGAATGTGACGAGAAGAGTTTTCTTGAGATGTAAAAAGGACTATTGGGTGCTTGATTATTGTCTTAATGCAACATATAGTCTCGAGTTATGAGAGTGTTGAAAGATTTTTCATCTTGTTTAATTGTGGAAAGAAGTATATTTCATGTCTTGTTGATAAGTTAAGACTCGGGAAGATTAAGGAATTGCGTAGCGGTTATGGCTTTGAAAGGGTATATAGCGATGTCAGTTTGATGCTAAGTAGGTGGATTATAATCTGCAAGGTAATCTACGGATGTGTGATCCTTATAATGTTGTATGGATGCTTCCTCTCCTACCAGTGGGTTATATTTGTGCAGTTTGAAGTAGGATTTGTTGTAATGGTTGATTTGACCGTCACAAGAGCAAATGCGAGCGTAACAGATCATTTGAGGCATTATATGGTTTGTGTTACCTGAGCTTAGGGAGGATTTGGTTGAAACCGTGGCATTATGGCAGTAATAAAGTATGTGCATTGTGATTTATCACGTGTTTTGATCCATGGCTTTGAGCCAAGTGGGGGAGTTTGCTATCGATGATTTGATTGCACGGTTATGTGTTGTGTTGTTTTTGGTTTGAGGTATATTTGTGAATCAGTTATGACCTGCAGAGGGTGATTTTGAGGATGACTTAAGCAAGAAAATTCCTGGATACGGGTTATATTACACTTTACGGGTATATGGGAATCATGGAATGATTTGAGTTATTATTCGTGATGGGTGTAGTGCGCATGGATTAGGAATTTTCTCGGTTGCGTTAAGGAGAGGTTACTTCTTTAGGTGTTGTCATGCAAATAGGGCACATGTCGTTCGGCCCGTTTGGGCGGTGCAATTAAGATTTGAGCAGAGTAGATAATTCTCGAGAATGTTCTAATAGATTCAAGATTATATATACAGAAATTAAGAATTTTTTGGATTTGTATATGGTTAAGATCTGAGATTCGCATTGGATGGAGCCGGGACTTGCAATATTTCTATATCACTATGGATTCTACATTTCAGTAGCAGGAATATGTATTTAACGACTTTAGGTTCATATAAGGTCTTTTTAGTGTGGGTGTCTCAGTTGTGGTACTTTGGGGTGCTAAGAGGGTTTACAACGGCTTATGAGCATTCGGGTGGGGGAGTTGGGATTAGATATGGTGATTCGTGTGTTCTATGGATTATGAGACTAGGAGTTCTCAGAAACAGGTTGTTTCATGGTTGCAAACCGTAGAGATGTGGCCAAGGCTAGCCAGATGATAGTATGTGTTATGATTAAGTCAATGTGGACCTTCGGAGGGTTATTTATCTATTTGTGTGTGACCAGAGTTGATTTGGGGTCCATTGGTAGGTCCAATGAGGATGTGTTTTCAATACGGGGTCGGCTTGGTTGACTCTGTACTGCTACTGTTGAGGGATTTGTCATTCGGTTAGAGTTGAGCTTATTCGTGTTCTGATATGATCTATGTGTTACTCCTCTATGCTATAAAAGGTTGTGATTTGTTGGTTATATGCACACATGGTGCGGTTCTATTTAAGCCTTATAATGGAATTTGAGCAAGATGGGTATTAAGGTGTTGAATGATTGATTGCGCATTGGTTATGTTCTTTCGGGATGGTGGTATTGTGTTATTTGCTTCTCCGTGGTAATGGTCATGCACTTTGGGTACTTGATGTAAAATTGCACGTGGTTATGGATTTTGAGCATGGCAGCTTGAGGTATTTCATATGGACCAGTGTTTGGATGGGGCCACACATTGCAGCTGGGTTAAGTCGGGATATTATCCTTCTGGTAGAATCCTTCTGGTAGATTTGTGTGTCTTAGTTCTACTATGTATGATGGGTTCATAGCATTTTGTTGTGGTGGTATTTGTTGAGCTTGCGGTACAGTTCTCTCATTTGTGTGATTTTTTTCCATGTTGAGTACATTTGAATTGTTGCTTATTGGTGCGTAGGTTGCACGATTGTGGTGTTAGGATGTATTGGAGTGGAAAATCAATAGAATGGTTGTGTTTGATGAGATAAGGTCAATGGATCTAGAATGGATACTAGCAGATTTGATTATAGTATGTATGGAGGAATAATATCGAAAGTCAGCTTAGGACTTGGCTTTGGTTCTTGTCGGATCATAGAGAGCTCCATGACTTCTTAATCTGATGAGTGGTTAAGAGTTTCTACGTGATTATTTCATTATTGGAAGTGTACAACAATTCAGAACAAGATTTTAGTTGATATGAGGTTTGTTCCCGGTGTTGAGTTGGTTATTGAGCAGCTACTACGGTCGGAAGGAGTATTTGAATTATGTGGTAGATCATGTGATTGTGTCTTGGGTTATGGTTATGGCATGATGCAACTTGTTCAGACTTATACAGTTTGTAGGTGCGAGATTTAGGTTGTCAAGCTTTTATGAATTAGGGTGACATGGGATCACCCCCAGGAATGTGCATGGTAAGGTTACATGGCGATTTGATGGCTTCGGAACGACTCTGGGCACGTTCAAGGATCAACGTATGTTTAAGTTGGGGAGGATGTAACGACCCGACCAACCGTTTTGAGCATTTGCACTTTGCTCGATAGTTTGGGTGCGTGAGTAGCTCCGTATAATGTATTATGACTTGTGTGAATTGTCGGTTTTGATTTTCAGGTTATTCGGAATCGATTTGAAAGAGTGAATTTCATAATTAAAGCTATAAGTTGGAAGAGTTGACCAAGTTTGACTTTTTAGTATTTGAATCCGGATTGGAGATTTGATGATTCCGTTAGGTCTGGAAGGTGATTTTAGACTCGAGCGTATGTCCGAATTTATATTTGGATGTTTCTAGAAGGTTTCAGCTAAAATTGGCGAAAGTTGGAAATTTGAAACTTTTGAAAGTTCATAAGTTTGACCGAGAGTTGTCTTTGAGGATATCGGATTCGAATTATCGTTCCGAGAATTGGAATAACTTAATTATGTCATTTGGGACATGTGTACAAAATTTGAGTTCATTCCGAGTTAATTTGATATGTTTTGGTGCAGGTTTTTGTAATTTCAAAATTTCATTAAGTTTGATTTGAGGTGCGATTCATCATTTTGATGTTGTTATGCATGATTTAAAGCCTTGAGTAGGTCTGTATTATGTTATGGGACATGTAGGTTTGTTCGTATGGTGTCCCGAGGGGCTCAGGTGAGTTTCAGATAAGTTTGGGTTGTGTTGCACTCGTTTTTTATGTTTTGACGTCGTTTCTTCAAGCCTAAATGGTACCACAATAAACAAACGAGCTCCAATTTCTATTTTGATTGAAGCATTAAATACGCGTTGTAATTATGGAGCCATACTAAAAAGAATCGTCGAATTTGGACATTGTATGAGGAGTTTATAGTCATTTTACTAACAATTGGGTTGCTAGATTTTTCAGATTAATTACAAAATTACCACTGACATCGTATTTAAAAATTTGCACTATTTCCAAATATTGAAACCAACATATCTTCTTCATTATAAGGTCAAATAGAGTGATTCAAAAGCCTAACTTGACTGAATTTTCACAAGGAATCCATTAAAGACATCAATAGTGAGTTTCGAGATTGTTTGGCATAAGAAACAAGGGAGAACAACTGGGCCAAAAATATTTAATATCGAGGGTTTGTTCATTTGGTCATATTTTGAGTTGGGGAGCTTGGATTTGGACAATTTCGGAGGCAATTTTTCACCACATAAATTGGGGTAGGTGTTCTATACTGGATTTTGGTTATACTGCATGAATCCATCTTTTCTTTTTGGCATTTGATTGATGTTTTCAAAGTGAAATTTGGGGATTTTTGTCTAAAATTTTATGAAGTGAATTTTTTAGTTTTGAACATCCATTCAGAGTCAGATTTGAGTGAAACTAGTATGGTTGGATTCGTAATTGAATGGGTTGTTGGATTTTGTGCGTTTTATAGGATTTCAAGGTGCAAGCCCGGGTTTATTTTTTTGTTGACTTTGGGGTTTTGATTAAAGATTTGACCTTTATCATTTGGAATTGTTTCCTTAGGCAGTATTTGATATTCTTGAGTTCCTTTTGGCTAGTTTCGAACTGTTCTGATGTGGGTACACACGAGATATTATTTTTGGAGCATCGTTTGGCTTGCTCGGTATTGGATTTGGCTTCTTCGAGGGAAGTAACACTTCTAAACTTTGTGCTGAGGGTATATAACCCCGAATTACGTATTATGTAGTTGATGACGGTCGTGTGGGCATGCACCGTAAAAATGGTGATTTAGTCGATTCTATGAAACTATGTAGCTATCTTACCTGATCATGTTTTTACTGTACTCTATGTGTTAGAGCACTTGAGCTGTGATTTATGATAGAAATCATGTTTAGGCTATGTGCTGGTAATATTGGGACCCATATTGGTTGTTTTTTGCTGTTGAGTTGTTTGCTTAATTGCAGTTATGTACTTAGTCACATTCATCATTACATATCATATCTCAGTCTCTATTATCATATATTGTCACATCTCGTATCATTGATTTGGGCTGCTTAGCATGAGTGTTGTGAGCTCAAGAGACTGGAGAGATTGATGACTGAGTGAGGCCGATGACCTATTGTGAGTGATATTTATGGGATCGGGTTGCACGTTGCAACAGGCTTTATTGATTCATGCCAGGATTTGGCTTATTATAACGCTTGGGCTGGATAGGCCCCTCTGAAGTCTGCACATCCACAGTTGGAGCAGTTGCTATTTATTTTTGGGCTAGATTTGCCCTGGATTCATTTGCATTTGGCTGGATCTGCCCTGGATTTATTTATGTTTTGGATGGATCTGCCCTGTACAGTACTGAGTGACTGAGCGTGCTGAGTATTGAGCATGAAGAGTGAGAATACGAGACAGTGAGATTGATTACTCTGAGAGTGTGAGTACATGAGTTCCTTACTAAGATGCATTGTATTTGACATTCATACTTGAAATACATTCATAGAGATGCATTTCCTCATGCTACCCGGTTTTGGTGACATTTAGAATTTCACTTGCATATTGACATTGTCATGACGGCACCTAGTCTCTACGACTAGGTAAACCTAATATTTGCGGAATAATGAAATAAAAGCTAAATCAACGACTAACTGTAACAAATAATTTAACAACCGATATAAGTGTCGCTCGGCATATACAATAACCACTCTTGAATATAACTCCTAAGACCCGGAACATCGTAAGTCACAAACTTCTAAGATTTTTGTCTACTGTTCTATACATCAGTACTAGAAGAAAATAAAAGGAAGCAACAACAGAAGGGATAGAAGGGGACTCCAAGGTCTACAGACGCGGGCAGATGTACCTTGAAGTCTCTGGAATAGCAACAATTATGCAACTAAAAGCGAGGATGGTCGGAGGTACCTGGATCTGCACACGAAAACATGTGCAAAAGAATAGCATGAGTATACCACAATGGTACCCAAAATGTGCCAAGCCTAACCTCGGTCGAGTAGTGATGAGATCAGGTCAGGGCCCTACTGGTATATATATATAAAATAAAACGGAACAAAATATTGCAGTGAAATAAAGACTGAAATTTAACTGGAAAGAAATCACAGAAAGATAACATTACAGTACACAGAGATAACATTAAAGTACACAGAGATAACAACAGGGGATCTCCCAAGATACTATCTCGTAGTCCCAAACGTAAATGTGTTGGGGGATCTCCCGGAATACCATTTCGTATTTCCAAAGTAAATATGCAGGGGGATATCCCGGGTTACCGTCTCGTAGTCCCAAAGTAAATATCCAGGGGGATCTCCCGGAATACCATTCCGTAGACCCAAAGTAAATATGCATAGGGATCTCTTGGAATACCGTTCCGTAGTCCCAAAGTAAATATGCAGCTCAAACAATGGAAATAACAGCTACAACACAAAATCCTACAATGTCGACTAAGTACAAGTCAAGGAAAGGTATGGAATCCACTAAGCATGCTGCACAGAGTTCAGATAAGCATTTAAGACACATAGACATGTTACTCTAGGCTAAACAAGATAATTACACATGCTAGTATAACTCAATTAAAGGGAAACAAGTTATTACTTAGTGAAAAATAGATTTTTACAACAAATAGCCCGTGTACGCACTCGTCACTTCATGTACACGGGGCTCATATATTACAACAGTACCAAATTCTAAGGGGAGTTCCTCCACACAAGGTTAAGCAAGTCACTTGCCTCGAACCAAGCTCAATCAATTGGTAACAATGCCTTTTCCACGAATATCCGGCTTTGAATGACCCAAATCTAGCCAAAAGCAATTACATATCATAAATACAACTATAATAGACTAATATAATTAATGAAATCAAGACTTTAATAAGAAATTCAAAAATCGCCCTAAAAAGCCTCCTCGAGCCCATGCCTCGAAATTGGGTAAAAGTCACAAAATATGAACACCCATTCACTCACGAGTTTACTCGTATCAAAATTACTCAAATACAATACAACAATCTCGATCACAACCCCAAAATTTGGCCTAATAACGTTTTTCAAAATTTTCCCAATTTTCCACCCTAAATCACTAATTTAATGATAAAACAAAAGACATAATCATGAGAATTAACCAAACCAGGTAAGAATAACTTACCCCAAATGCCCACGTGAAAATCTTTCCAAAAATCGCCTAATTTCGAGCTCTCAAGTTCAAATGGTGAAAAATGACATAGACCCTCGATTTTGAACTTTTAAATCTGCTCGGGTGCTCTCTTCTTCGCGAACGCGGCCACACCCTCGCGCTAGCGTAGAACAAAATCTTACTGACCAAAAATTCCTCCTTCGCAAATGCAAGGGACCTCTAGCGAATGTGTACATTCCAATGTCTGACCATACGCGAATGCGTAGGCTAAATGCCTGAAGCTCCATCTGTCCGTTCCTCTACGCGAACGTGAGGTCCATATTACGAACATGTAGCCTCAAGGTTTTACATCTTCGCGAACACAGGAACCACATCGCAAACACGAAGAACAACTTAGCTGGCCTCCCAAATGCATTACGCGAACGCAAGATTTCTCTCGCGAATGCAATGAAGAAAACCAGCAACAGAAACACCAAAACATCTGCTATTCTCCCAAGTCCAAAATTATCCATTAACCACCCAAAATCAACCCGAGGCCCTCCAGACCTCAACCAAACATACCTACCAATCCTAAAATACCATAAGAACTAAGTCGAGCCTTCAAATCACATCAAACAACGCTAATAACACAAATCACCCTCCAATCCAAACTTAATGAACTTGAAACTTCAAATTTCTTCAATCGATGCCAAAACCTATCATACCATGTCTGATTGACCTCAACGTCCAACTTTTGGAATTGGAATCCAACCACGATATCATAAAGTCCACTTCCGGTCAAAATCTCCAAAAAATTGACTTTCGCCATTTCAAGCTTAAATCAGCTACAGACCTCCAAAACACAATCCGGATATGTCCTTATGAATGCTGGGACTGTCTTCATAACTATCTTTCCAAATTTCAACATGTCCCTTTATGATCCATACTTAACCGATGCACTAAAAATCCAAGTCTAAATCCAAGGAGCCCATCAAGCCAAAGATTCCATCCAAGCCACTCTTCATCACCAAATGGTGTGGCGAGTCCAAAATCATGCCATGGATCTTTGCCTTCCCGGAGGAGAAAATGCTTTACTCTTAAATATTGATGCTACCAAAGGAAATATCATGTGCACCCAAATACCCAGACAAATTTCCAGAGATCAACTTGTCAAAATTCTTCCTGATTCCTGGATTACAAATTATGAAAAGTTAAGAGAACCGAATGAATCTCTACAATCTGGTGAACCAACTTTTACCAAAATCACCCAATGCAACTGACGGAACCGACGAAACCCCATTCCATAGTCATCTTCACACAGATTCGACTACGGTCAAACTTCTAAGACTTAAGCTTCCGTTTTAGAGACTAAGTGTCCCAAACACTCCGAAACCAAAACCTAAACTTCTCGGCAAGCCACATAAGCAGAAAAATATACGGGGAAGCAGTTAATAGGGGATCGGGGCTAGTACTCTCAAAACGACCGGCCGGGTCGTTACATCCTCCCTCTCTTTAAATAATTGTTCGTCCTTGAATGATCAGAGAGACATATCTGAAGTGGTGAAAAGATGAGGATAACGGTTGCACATATCCTGCTCGATCTCCCAAGTCTCCTCCTCGACCGGCTGACCCCTCCATTTAACCTTCACTAAAGCAACATTCTTCGACCTCAACTTTCAAACCTGCCTGTCCAAAATAGCCACAGGCTCCTCAACATAAGATAGATCCTTGTCCAACTAGACTGACCTGAAATCCAGCACGTGAGACGGATCACCATGATACTTTCAGAGCATAGAAATATGGATTACCTGATGAACTCCTGCTAGACTGGGAGGTAAGACAAGCTCATAAGCAACCTCCCCAAGTCGCAACAACACCTTGAATGGACTAATAAACCTTGGGATCAGCTTTCCCTTCTTTCCGAACCTCATAACGCCTTTCATAGGTGACACCCGAAGCAAGACCCACTCTCCAACCATGAAAGCAACATCGTGAACCTTTCGATCCACAATACTCTTTTGTCTAGACCGGGCTGTGCGAAGTTTATCCAGAATCACTTATACCTTCTCTAACGCATCCTGGACCAAATCTGAACACAATAACCTAGCCTCACCCGGCTCAAACCAACCCACTAGGGACCGACACCGCCTACCATACAGAGCCTCATACGGTTCTATCTAAATATTATACTGATAACTATTGTTGTAGGAAAAATCCAGAAGTGGCAAGAGCTGATCCAAAGAACCTCCAAACTCCATCACACACGCATGAAGCATATCCTCTAAAATCTGAATAGTTCGATCGGACTGTCCGTCCGTTTGAGGGTGAAATGTTATGCTCAACTCCACTTGAGTACCTAACTTATGTTGTACGACCCTCCAGAACCGTGATGTAAACTGCTGTGTATGGAAAAATCAAGGGGACCGATTTATCGTTGGTAAAGTACTTTAGGAGATCGCTTCGGAGGCTCGAGACCTCGAGCCGGATACTTCCCTCAAGATCTGTCGGCACCCGGCCCGAGGATAATGTTGGCCGAGAACCCAATGAGCGTAGGAGGATTCCGAAGAATGCATCCGAGGCCGATCAAGTCTACCAGGACAGTCTAACACTGGTCTACATCTACGTCATGAAGCTAGTTAGCTGTCCCATCTTGTACTATGTTTGGATTCCCCCTCTTATAAAAGGGGATCATTGACACTCTGTAAGCAAGTTGCTCCAACTATTCTACAAAAGATCAATAATATTTCTCTCTTTTCTCTATAACTCACACGCTCGAGACTACCTCTCTCATTTATTGCTTGTTATTGTCCGTAAAGAGCCTCTTTTCAATTATATCCTTACTGTTATTCCCTTACCGGTTACCCCCGATAATTCGAGCTTGAGCCTAGGTATTGACCTCGAGGCCCCTCATCGGCTAGTTAGAGGTCAGAGTAACTGATCTCTCGGTTCGATTATAGTCGTATTTCAGCTCGCATTTCATCTCATATCTTCATACGCCTAGCATCAACTGCTTTAACAGCTAGCATAAAAATAGATCACGTATTTTTAGAGTCTCATTTACAAATTTAATTGTTATTACCATTTTCACGATAAACAATTTGGCACCCACAGTGGGGCTAAAAATAATAGTGATTATTTTCTTGCTGGTTTCGCTACACAACGCAAGTTATCTTTCACACTTTTTCTTGTCCAAGATCTTCGATTTCAGGTCAAAATGTTTGCCTCGGTAAACAGAGTTGAGAACAACAACCTTGAAAACCACATAGAAAATGGTATGGATTTTCCAATCGTTGGCACGCCACCACAAAACCCCAATAATTCACCTGGACCAGTTCCAGTGGACGCAAATTTGCAAGACGCACAAAAGGTCGACAAAACCTCACACACCGACAGAAGCATATGACATGGCAACCAATAGGAATCCCAAAAGAACCCAACTCGGGAAGAATAGGAAGTTAGTCTTCATGTTATTTTCGAAATGTTGCAGGCACAACAGTTAGCTATCACTGAGTTGAAAAGCCACCCCAAGACTCCCAACACAGCAGTACCGGAAACAGCTCCCCCAACCGAACAAGTACCCGAGAAATCGAGCAATAACGGATCGATAGCCGACCCTGCCATAGTAAAAATGCTTGAGGATCTCACCAAAAAGATCGAATAGGGCGAGAAAATGACAGCATCTAACGACAAGAAGGTCGAGACCTACAACTCTAGGGTCGACCAGATCCCGGGTGCACCCCCGGTCCTTAAGGGTGTGGATTCGAAGAAGTTCATACAACGAACGTTCCTCAAAGAAGCAGCCCCGAAACCCATTCCAAAGAAGTTCAAAATGCCGGAACTCCCTAAGTACAATGGGACCACAGACCCTAATGAACACATTACTGCCTACACCTTTGTGGTAAAAGGCAACGATATAAAGAATGACGAGATCGAGTCTGTATTGCTGAAAACATTCGGGGAAACACTCTCGAAGATGGACATGATGTGGTATCACAACTTGACTCCTAACTCCATAGATTCATTCGCCATACTAGCAGACTCCTTCGTAAAGGCACATGCCGGTGCCATCAAAGTAGCGACGAGGAAGTCCGACATTTTCAAAATCAAGAAAAAGGAGAACGAGATGCTGCGGGAATTCGTGTCTCACTTTCAGATGGAACGGATGGAGCTACCACCGGTATTCGACGACTGGACAGTGCAGGCCCTCACTCAAGGTCTAAACAAACAAAGCTCGGTGGCTTCAAAACAATTGAAATAGAACCTGATCGAGTACCCAGCTGTGACCTGGTCACACGTCCACAACCGGTACCATTCAAAGATTAGGGGCAAGGATGACCATTTAGGAGCCCCTTCCGGCTCAGTATACCCGTGAATGCTCTTGGAAAAGTAACCAAAACCAAACAAAGAAAGGTATCAGTCGTACCTCGAAGATAGGAGGAACTCCCCGAGGCGCAACCTACCTCGCAATGATCGGAGAGTGGATCGAGGACAGGATCCTCGAGGGCTCATCAACAGAGCTAGGCTTGATCAGAATGTAGTGCCAACGGGTGCGCTCCACTTTTTAGAATACAAATTCAATGTCGATGCGTAGGACATTGTGTTCGCCATCAGTAAAATCAGAGACGCCAAATGGCCCAAGCCAATACAGTCGAATCCTTCGCAAAGGAATTTCAACTTAGTATGTGCATTTCACAACACGCACGACCACAGGACCAAGGACTATCATCAGCTACGAGAAGAGGCAGCTCGACTTCTTAACAAAGGGCATCTCCGGGAATTCCTTAGCGATTGAGCCAAAAATTAGTTCCGAGAAAGGGAGGTATCCAAGAAGAGCGAGGCAAATGAGCCATAACATGTCATCCTCATGATCATAGGAGATGCCCCGCAGGAACCTGTAATGAGAAGAACGAAAATATCCATCACAAGAGAAAAGCGGACCCGGGGATATATTCCTGAGGATGCCCTCACATTCAGCGAAGAAGACACCGAGACCTTGTCTCAACCTCACAATGACACACTGGTAATCTTCTTCCTTGTAAATTCTTTTCAAATAAAACGTGTACTCGTGGATCTAGGTAGCTCAGCCAATATTGTCAGATCGAGGGTAATAGAGAAGCTCGAGTTGCTCAACCAAATCGTGCCCGCCACTCGAGTCCTCAACGGATTCAACATGGCAAGTGAAATAATGAAAGGAGAAATCATCCTTCCTATCACCGTGGCCGGCACGACTCAAGATGCCAAATTCCATGTCATTGAAGGAGACATAAGGTATAACGCCTTATTCAGACGCCCGTGGATACACTACATGAGAGCGGTACAATCCACCCTTCATCGGATGATGAAATTCCCAACGAAGGACGGAATTAAAACCGTCTACGGGGAATAGTATGCGGCAAGGGAAATGATCACAATACACGATGTGGCACCAACACTCGTGCATCTGTCCTCGAATAAACCAAAGGGCGATCAGGCCTCAACCTCAATCAAACTTGAGGAAACGAAGTAAAGGACCATACCGCGTCCTCACCTCTGGAAATTGAAATAAATTAGCCCTCACAATTGTAGCGTATCAATCCTCGAGACGTCACCGACATATCTCACTTCAAGGTACGACCATCTCCTTTTTTTATTTTGAATTTATAACTAACCCTTATGCAGGAACTCGATCGGAGCAGTCAGAATGCTAACTCTGCTTGAAGACCTTAAGGTTCTAAAAGCACTCGTTGCACTCTTTTCCTTCGACCAAGTTTTTGTCCCAAAAGAAGGGTTTTACCGGTAAGGTTTTTAACGAGTCAACGTCTGCGTGTTACCTGAGGGTAACTCAACAAATGCTCAAAACTTCTTTTGCAATCAACTTTGAGCGTTGGCGGTGCATTCCCCCTGGGAAGCCACCCGCTCGGAAAAGTCATGAAACGCCAAATGGGTCCCTGTAGAAAAGTAATGTACCGGGCCAAACGGTCAAACGAACCGTTTCCATATAGCCGGGCTTCCATCGGCGAATACGTGTACTATTGTACCGAATAATCAAAGAATCTCTTTTGTCAAGACACCTTCGCAAGATAAGGCAACAATTCCTCCACCGGAAATGTCTTGAACACTCAAGGAATGGCATTGGCAATGCAATACTTATATGACCTCCGGATCGAAACTCCGAAATCATAAAACCTTCGGGTAAGGCAACACGGAAATCGCTAAACATCTCCAACATCAAAGGTATCTCGAGTACTCAGGGACCGACGTCAAAAGCTCAAATGAGAAACGCACAACCCCAAGGGTCGGAACTCTATGCTCGTAAGCCCTCAATGAGGCAACTCCGAACTTATGATTAACGACCTTCGAGCCTAAGCAAACTCAACGACTCGGAGACTGTCGCCAATCGCCATTCACTAAAAAACCCGAGGCCGTAAGACCTCGAGCGGGCATAACGAGATCTATTTTACATAACAACAAAAAACTGTAAGACTTCAATGGCATGACAAAACTGTAAGACCTCAACGACATGACAAAAATGTAAGACCTCAACGGCATGACAAAACTGTAAGACCTCAACAATATGACAAAATTTTAAGACCTCAACGACATGAAAAAACTATAAGACCTCAACTGCATGAAAAAAATGTAAGACCTCAACAGGCATGAAAAACTGTAAGACCTCAACAGGCATGAAAAAACTGTAAGACCTCAACGGCCTAAAAAAACTATAAGCCCGCAACAGACATGAAAAAACTGTAAGACCTTCACGACATGAAAAAACTGTAAGACCTCAACAGGCATGAAAAAACTATAAGACCTCAACAGGCATGAAATAATTGTAAAACCTCAACAGGCATGAAATAACTGTAAGACCTCAACAGGCATGAAAAAACTGTAAAACCTCAACAGGCATGAAAAAATTGTAACACCTCAACAGGCATGAATATTTTGGAATACCTTACTACAGGCATAAAACTCGATCCCGAAGTTTAGGCTATATGTCACATTTGTAAGACTCCCAAAAGGGCATACCCTCGATATAGACGCCTAAACTACCATACTCGGGATAAAAAATGGCTCCAAAAAAATACAAATGACTACGATCAATACGGCTGCACCAACCAAATTAACGTGACTCGGGGATGCCCGACCGTCGTTATAAAATCACAGGCCATTGCTTCGAATCTACTTCGAAAAGAACCGGTTAAAACAGGCTACCCTCGACAAGCAAACGAGCTTCGACCATGTCAGCTCCAAATCACAAGGCTTCAAGCTACTCATCCTACGAGTTAAATCTTCCGAGGTGCTCGAACATCGCCGCTAACAACTTGATATTGAGGTTCTTCCCAAACCAACGATGGGTCAGGCAAAATTATTTCAAAAAGTCCTTAACGAGAGGAAAACAAAGCCTACATATGCCTAAGGGAAAAAGCATAAGAGCTATTGTCGCCAGCCAAACGAGCCACAGGGCGACACACTAAAAGGTCGCAACGACCAAAAGCGTAAGAGCCACTATCGCCAACTTAAAATTTGAAAACTTGAGGGTCAAAGTGAGCTTGAGTCGTAACCCGATTCGGAGACCGGATCCAAAATAGTTAACTATACATGCCTAAGGGTATAACATAAGAGCCACTGTCGCCAGCACAAAAAAACACTTGGCGGTCAATTGAGCTCAAGTCGCAACCCGACTGGGAGACTAAACCCAAAATAGTTAAAGTGCAAATGCCCAAGGGCAAGGCATAAGAGCCATTGGCGCCAGCCCATGCAGAAACAAAAACTTGAGGGTCGAGTAGGCTCGAGTCAAAACCTGACTCGGAGACTAAAACCCAAAACAGTTAAGCAAAGCATAAGAGCTCTAACGCCAGTTTGTGCTAAAGGCCACATCAACCGAGCGTGTAAGAGCCTCCGGGCCTGCCTTATGAGCCCCAGGGCCATATTACAAATTTAAGGATTCTCACCAACTCTGAAACCGGTCCGCCTGGTCGAGAGTAAATCAGAAGGGGTACAAAAGAAAAAAAACCTCGAGTTCTTTGTAATTTACAAAGTGTTAAAAGGTACATTCCCCATCTACAAACAAGAAGGTATTGCATGCGAAGTGGCAAAATATACGCCCCGTCCCCGAGGGCTATGACCTATCAGCCTCATCTTCGCTCTTCTCAACATCAGGAAGAAGTGATCGAGCGTTATGCTGGTCCACCCTCGCTCGAGCCGACTCTTCCGGAAGAACAAAACCCCTGGCGCAAATCTCTTCAAGTAACCTTCTTTGGGACCCACAACGAACATATTCCTCAATCCTCTCTTCGCGATCAAGGGACCTCTTGAACTCAGCTTGGGCATCAGTGGCATCCTTCAAATGAATCGCCATCTCCATATCAGCCTTAGTCTGGCTCAATGCTGCTTCAGCCCGAGCATCAACGATCTCAGCCCTGACATTCGAAAGCTCGGACTAGAGCTTCGTGATCATATCCGCTTGAATTGAAGCGTTGTCATGAGCCAAGCAGAGTTAGGCTTCGAAGGCAGGAACTTTAGCTAAGGCACCTTTCTCCTCTGAAGCTTGAGCCTGCGTCTGAGCTCTTGGCTCGCCACAGTCATCCCTGACTCGGTCGTCTTCACCTATAAGGCGCTCGAGAGACTTCTAGAGCCTATCTCAACAACGAAGCAGTCCGAGCTCAAACTTGTCGGAGGCCTACAGAAGAAAACCTAGTAAGAAGTATAAGATGATAGCAAGGAAGGAACAACGCAACACTCACTATGATAAGTTGCTTCCCATCTATCCTAGGACAAAGCTCGCCACTCACGCTCCTCGAAGGATGAGTAGGTTGCCAAATCCTCGGGCCGATCCTAGCAGGTCAAGGATGTCACCCAACACCCATAGAACCACTATAGAAGAAGGAAGGAAGACACAACCACTAAATCTGCTCTCGCCATAGGCGGAACTGGTAAAGCACGGAGCGCATCATCTAAGAGTATAGCTCCATTCTCCAATAAATAATATGGGCCCCTAAGGTTTAATGCCAGCAGTCAGCACCCGAACGAAGCAACTTGTCCATACCTAGTCTCCGTTGCCCTCAACAATAGGAACGAAGGATGTAATAAATCAACACTATGAAGTCAGCAGACCCTGGTGATCCCGAAGACCGGGGGCGGAGCTCTCCCCCTATCGGATAAACCCCGACATAGCTGCCATAGCGGTCGAAAAATTAAGAACTTGAAGGCGAAAAGATGCACAGGCATGCTAATGTCAGAATAGTGAAAACATGGCGCGGAAAGAAAATGACAACCACTTAAAATGGGGTAACCGTTGAGAAGGCGGAAACAACCTCATATTATATGTGGGAAAGGCAACGATGACTCGCCTACCTCCAAACCGGTCGGGAGCGCTAACCGATGACACTCTCTCTAGTCCCAAGGTGGTACCCAACCTCAAGGACCTCCGTCGAGGTAAGGCTGTGCTCCAGGGAGCCAACAACGTCTTCGCCAACACAAAAGTGGCATCGTATTTCGAGGACCTCCATCAAAGGGAACCAGAAATAATCGTTTTTGAACGTTACCCGCACGGACCTGGCTCCGGGTGCCGTCCAAGGTCATACAAGCCCTCCTTCAAAATCTATCCACAACACCATAAGGCTATTCACTCTAAAACACACTTCCAGGTGGTCGAAGTGCGAGCAAGTCTTCGCTCGGAAACTACTTTCAAGAGATCTAAAGCAGCCCCGGTCCACGGGTCCCTGAGCAAATTCCTTCTCAAAGGTTACTATGGAACTCAGCTAGTAAGTCACGACTTCGAGGCTCAAAACATTATTCTCATTTTTGTGGGAATTCAGGGTCCCGATGGCCCGAGGTTATCGGCCTTATTCCGGGATCAATCCAAGGAATCACAAAAGACCCTACGCGAAGTCGTTTTCATCAACCGAAGTCCGAAAGGAATACTTGCATCTGGGTTCAGTATTAGCAACAACAAATAAGATCATGCATTCGGAGTCTCCGTAAACATAAAGAAATATGACAAGTATCAAAGGCAGGAGTCAAGAAAATATATTTGTATTCATAAACATTTGCTTACAACAGCCCTCAAGGGGTCCTTACATATTATTACAAAAGTCCGCAATGGGATCCTTGCACAGGAACAAAGAAGCAAAAGGGTGTACATACAATAAAAGCCTAACAATCTAGCCTATTCTCAAAAGCGCATCCTCAATAGCGGCATCTTCGGCATCATCTCCCTCGAGTGTGCGGCCTCAAAGAAAATATCTTCCAAGCCCAATCTCCTCGAGAGTCTCATCTCAACCCTCCCGGAATGGCATCTTCAAAAGGGAAGACATAAAAGAAGAAAGCGATGGAGAAGAGCAAAGTAACGAAGGAGAAGCCGAAAGGAGACGAGAAGTGGATGGGTGAAACATCTGGCTAGTATGAACTCCGCTAGTATTACTGGCATAAAGTCACTTCTTGAGACGTTTCCTCGGCCTGGGAAGCGACAGTTAGTAGAAAGTGCCGCCATACCCCAAGGAATCCAAAGGGGGTGTAATGCGCTAAGCCGAGGAAGGAGGGTGAGCAGCGGTGTATAATCTGATCCTCCTCTTGAGCAACAATGTATAATACAAATACTTCTTCGGGTAGGAGGAAATAGGTCTTCTATTTCATCGCCCTGAGCTAGCAAAGACAATAACAACAACAACAACAACAATAATAGCATCAAGGCAGCACAGCTTCGCCCGACCAGAGAAGATCCGTGAGACAGGCCATAGCACGCTTGACGTCACCATAAAATCTTGAGGCCATGGGCCTCAAACATAGTGAGACAACAAAGAATAAAGATAGCAAGAAAGGAGGAAAGTATAGATATTAGAGGATGCTTGGATAAAAAACTGGTCACAAAGAGCCCCATTTATAGAAGAGAAGGGCAAAATAACCGACGACACTGTTATCTCCCTTGAAAAACATAACAACAAGAGCATTCAATGTGTTTATGGTAGCCGAATCAACGGCAACATTATGGCCCCAAAGAACAAGAAATCATGACACATCAAAATGGCCCTGAAAAAGCGAAATGGTGAAACGTTTCGGCACTCATAAAGGATTGCATCATCACCATGATGTCATTATGGGGGCCCATTGAGTGGGATGTTAAAATCGCTTCTTGTCGCTCCTCTCTAAGAAATGCGGAGACTATCTGTGTACGGAGAAATCAGGGGGACCGATTTCTCGTTGGTAAAGCACTTTAGGAGATCACCTCGGAGGCTCGAGACCTCGAGCCGAATACTTCCCTCAAGATCTGTCGACACCCAGCCTGGGGATAATGTTGGCCGAGACCCCGACGAGCATAGGAGGCTTCCGAAGAATGCATCCAGGGCCTATCAAGTCTACCAGGGCAGTCTGACGCTGGTCTACGTCTACATCATGAAGCTAGTTAGCTGTCCCATTCCGCCTCCTTTATCATTTAACGTATCTTCTACTAAGTTTGGATATAAGAAGGGGATCATTGGCACTCTGTAAGCAAGTTGCTCCAACTATTATACAAAATATCAATAATATCTCTCTCTTTTCTCTCTAACTTACACACTCGAGACTACCTCTCTCATTTATTACTTTCATACTTGCTCTTCATTTATTGCTTGCTATTGGCCGTAAAGAGCCTCTTTTCAATTATATCCTAACTGTTATTCCCTTCCCGGTTACCCCCGATAGTTTGAGCTCGAGCCCCCTCACCGGCCAGTTCGAGGCTAGAGTAACTGATCTCGCGGTTTGATTATAGTCCTATTTCAGCTTGCATTTCATCTCATATCTTCATACGCCTAGCATCAACTTATTTAACAACTAGCATAAAAATAGATCACGTATTTTTAGAGTCCCATTTACAAATTTAATTGTTTTTACCATTTTCACAGTAAACAACTGAGTATCCTGGTCTGAGATGATAGATACCGGCATGCCATGAAGTCTAACAATCTCACGGATGTAAACTCGAGCCAGCTGCTCGGAAGAATAGGTAGTCATCATAGGAATGAAATGAGCTGACTTGGTTAGCCTGTCCACAATCACCCAAACTGCATAATACTTATGCTGAGTCCGTGGGAGTCCAACAATGAAATCTATAGTGATCTGCTGCCATTTCCACTCCGAAATCTATAACTTCTGAAGCAATCCACCCGGTTGATGATGCTCATACTTCATCTGCTAACAATTTAGGCACATAGATACATATTCCACTATGTCTTTATTCATTCTCCTCCACCAATAATGGTGCCTCAAGTCCTGATACATCTTCGTGGCACCCGGATGAATGGAGTACTGTGAACTGTGAGCCTCTTGGATAATCAACTCACTCAATCTATCTACATTGGGCACACATAGGTTGCCCTGCATCCTCAATGCACCATCATCCCCAATAGTGACCTCCTTAGCATCACTGTGCTGAATTGTATCCTTAAGGACTAGCAGATGGGGGTCATCATACTAACGCTCCCTGATACGATCATAAAGAGAAGACTGGGAGAGCACACAAGCATATCCGCTTAACTTCTTCAGCTGTCTGGACATGTAGGCAATCACCCTATGGTCCTGCATTAACACCGCATCAAGACCAACCCGCGATGCATCACAACAAACAGTATAAGACCCCAAACCTATAGGCAATATCTATATTGAGGCCGTAGTCAAATCTGTCTTGAGCATTTGAAAGCTCTCCTCACACTCCTCTATCCACTTGAATGGAGCACCCTTCTGGGTCAGCCTGGTCATAGGTGCTGCAATAGATGAGAATCCCTCAACAAATCGACGCTAATACCCAGCCAAACCAAGAAACTCCAAATCTCGGTAGCTGAGGACAGTCTAGGCCAACTCTGCACTATTTCCAGCTTCTTCGAATCCACCTTGATCCCCTCACTCAACACTATATGACCCAAAAATGCCAATGAGTCTAACTAAAACTCACACTTTGAGAATTTTGCATATAACTTCTTCTCTCTAAAGGTTTGAAGCACAGTCCTCACGTGTTGCTCATGATCCTCCCGACTCCGGGAGTACACTAGAATGTCGTCAATAAACACAATAATGAAAGAGTCTAGATAGGGCCGGAATACACTGTGCACCAAATGTATAAATTTTGTTTGGGCTTTGGTCAGTCCAAATAGCATTACAAGGAACTTGTAATGACCATACCAAGTCCTGAAAGTAGTCTTCGGGATATCTGGCTCCCGAATCTTCAACTGATGATAACCTAAACATAAGTCAATCTTGGAAACACTCTGGCACCCTGTAAATGATTAAATAAGTCATCAATACGAGGCAAAGGATACCTGTTCTTCACTGTAACTTTGTTCAACTAGCGATAATCAATGCACATACGCATAGAACCACCCTTTTTATTAACAAACAAGACATGAGCACCCTATGGTGACGCACTAGGCCGAATAAAACCCTTATCTAGCAATTCATGTAATTGTTCCTTCAGATCCTTCAACTCAGGAAGAGCCGTATGATATGGAGGAATAGAGATAGGCTGAGTGCCCGACAACAAATCAATGCCAAAGTCGATATCTCTATCGAGCAACATGCCCAGAATATCAGCTGGAAATACATAAGGGAAATCCCTCAGTATTGGGATTAACTCAATTGTAGGGTAGCAATGCTGACATCTCTCACATAAGCTAGATACGCGTCACACCCCTTCTCAACCATTCATTGAGCTTTAAGAAAAGTAATAACTCTACTGGGGGTGTAATCTAAGGTACCCCTTCACTCTAATCACGGTAAGCCTAGCATAGCCAGCATAACGGTCTTGGCATGACAATCAAGAATAATATAATGGGGCGACAACCAGTCCATGCCCAAGATAATATCAAAATCTATCATACTAAGAAATAATAAATCGGCTCTAGTCTCAAAACCACTAATAACAACCAAACACGACTGATACACATGGTTTACAACAATAGAATCTCCCATAGGTATAGACGCTTAAATAGTAAAACTCATAGAATTACGGGATACGCCCAAATACAGAGCAAAATAAGATGACACATATGAATAAGTGGAGCCTGGATAAAATAAAACTAACGCATCTCTATGACAGACCCAAACAATACCTTTAATGATAGAGTCAGAAGCAACTGCCTCCGTACGAGCAAGAAGGGCATAGTTTCTAGTTTGGCCTCTCCCTCTAGGGTGACCTCTAACTCCTCGACCTCCACCTCGAGCTGGCTAAGCAAGTGGAGTGGTAGCAGGTGCTGTAATCATAGCTTGGGGGCCCTATGGAGCACATGGTGCCTGAGAAGTCTATGGAGGTGCACCCCTCCTAAGTTTTAGGCAATCCCTTACTATATGGCGGGTGTGGCCATACTCAAAACAAGATCTGGGAGGGTGTGGCTGTGGTGGCTGGCTCGGGCCAGGTCCGCTGGACTGATCGCTAAAACCACCTTGTGTAGGAGGCACACTAGATACTTGAGGTGCATAATATGGCTCTTGGGGCCTAGGAGGAGCCGGAATACCACTAGCGGCTGGAAGAGCTGAATGAATAGGGAGACTGACATAGCCCCTACCATGTCGAATTGCAGCTGGGCACGAGCACCAGAATAATGACCAGACTCTCGAAACCTCTTGGCCTCTCTCTCCTTTCTCTCTCCTGAGCAAGCATGCCCTCTACTCTCCTAGCAATACTCACAACCTGCTAGTACGAAATATCCATCTCTAACTCCTGGGCCATGCTAGTCCTAATGCTGGGATAGAGCCCCTCAATAAACTGACGGACCCTCTCTCGAACTGTAGAAACCAAGGCCGGTGCATTTATAGCCAAATCACTGAAACGAACTACATACTCTGACATAGTCGTAGCACCCTGGCGCAACTGCTCAAACTCAACATACCATGCATCTCTGAGGCTCTAGGGAACATACTCCCTCAAAAACATATCTGAGAACTGAGTCCATGTAAGTGAAGCTGCCTCAGCCGAACTGTCTAGCTCATAAGCATGCCACCACTGATAGGCTACTCCTCTAAGCTGGAACGCCGTGAAAGAAACCCCACTCGACTCTACTATGCCCATAATATGGAGGATACGATAACACTTATCAAGAAAATCTTGAGCATCCTCTGTCGCCAAACCGCTGAAAGTATGAGGGTGGTACTTCTTGTTCCTCTCGAGCCTACGCTCTTCCTCTTCAGAAACTGCTACCCTACCCTCGGGCTGAACTGGGGCTACAGGTTGTATCGGTATAACCTCGGGAATCTGATCAACCTGAACTCGCTGCTCTGGGGTACAGGTGGCGGGAGTTTGTGCTCCTTCCCCGACCTGAGATATGGCATAGACAAGGGGAATCAACCCTGCCTGAGCTAGATTACTGAACATGCTCAAGAACTATGCAAGGGTCTCTTGAAGTGCTGGTGCAGTAGTAGTAGGTGTCTCAGATGCCTGGGCTTCGACTGAGACTACTGGTTTCTCCTCTAAAGTAGCTCGTGCAGGTGCTCTAGATGCACCACGTGGACTTCCTCGACCTCTACCCCAGCCCCAGCCTCTGGGAGCTCTAGTAGGGGGCGCGAGTGCCTGGTTATCTCTGGCTGTACGTGTCCTCACCATCTGTGAGAGAGTAGAAGACAGAAATTTAGAATTTTGAAGTCTTCAATTTCGCATGACAAGGGATCAAAGAAATCTAATTTTTGTTACAGTTCCATAGCCTCCCGAAGATAAGTACAGACGTCTCTGTATCAATCCGCGAGACTATACTAACATGCTTGTGACTCATGTCACCTATGAACCTAGAGCTTTGATACCAACTTATCACGACCCAAATACTCCCTCTGTGAGATGTCATGACAACACCTAGTCTCTACGAATAGGTAATCCTAACATTTGCGGAATAGTGAAATAAAAGCATGAAATCAACAACTAACTGTAACGATAATTTAACAACTTATATAAGTGTCGCTCGGTATATACAGTAACCACTCTCAAATATACACAAAATCTCCCAAGACCTGGAACACCATAAGTTACAAGCTTCTAAGATTTTTGTCTACTCTTCTATACATCAGTACTAGAAGAAAATAAAAGGGAAGCAACATCAGAAGGGATAGAAGGAGACTCGAAGGTCTGTGGATGCGGGCGGATGTACCTTGAAATCTCCAAAATAGCAGCAATTGTGCAGCTAAAAACGAGGCTGGTAGGAGGTACCTGGATCTGTACACGAAAACATGTGCAGAAGAGTAGCATGAGTACACCACAATGGTACCCAGTAAGTGCCAAGCCTAACCTCGGTCGAGTAGTGACAAGGTCAAGTTAGGGCCTATTGGTGTGTGTGTGTGTGTATATATATATATATATATATATAAAATAAGACGGAACAAAATATTGTAGTGACATAAAGACTAAAATTTAACCAGAAAGAAATCACAGAAAGATAACCGTACAATACACAGAGATAACAACAGGGGATCTCCCGGAATACCATTCCGTAGTCTTAAAGTAAATATGCAGGGGTATTTCCCGGGATAACATCCTGTAGTCCCAAAGTAAATATGCAGGGGGATCTCTTGGGATACCGTCCCATAGTCCTAAAGTAAATATGCAGGGGGATCTCCCAGAATACTATTCCGTAGTCCCAAAGTAAATATGCAGGGGGATTTCCCGAAATACTTTTTCGTAGTCCCAAAGTGAATATGCATCTCAAAAAATGGAAATAATTGCTACAACACGAAATCCTATAATTTAGGCTAAGTACAAGTCAAGGAAAGGTAGGGAATCCACTAAGCATGTTGCACAGAGTTCATATGAGCATTTAAGACACATAGACATGTTATTCTAGGCTAAACAGGATAATTACACATGCTAGTGTAACTCAATTAAAGTGAACCAGGTTATTACTTAGTGAAAAATAGAGTTTTACAAAAAATAGCCCGTATACACACTCGTCACTTCATGTGCATGACGCTCACATAGCATAATAGTACCAAATCCTAAGGGGAGTACCCTCACACAAGATTAGGCAAGCTACTTACCTCGAACCAAGCTTAATCAATCGGTAACAATGCCTTTTCCATGAATATCCGGCTTCGAATGGTCCAAATGTAGCCAAAAATAATTACATATCATAAATACAACTATAATAGACTAATCTAATTAATGAAATCAAGACTTTAATAAGAAATTTGAAAATCGCTTTAAAAAGCCTCCCGGGCCCATGCCTCGGAATTGGGTAAAAGTCACAAAATATGAACACCCTTTCACTCACGAGTTCACTCGTACCCAAATTTCTCAAATTCGATACCAAAATCTCGATCAAAACCCCAAAATTCGGCCTAAGAACTTTTCTAAACTTTTCCTAATTTTCCACCCAAATCACTAATTTAATGATGAAATTAAAGACATAATCATGGGAACTAACCAAAACTAGGTAAGAACCACTTATCCCAAACACCCACGTGAAATTTCTCCAAAGTTGCCTAATTCAGAGCTCTCAAGTCTAAATGGTGAAAAATGACATAAACCCTCGATTTTGAACTTTTAAATCTTCCTAGGTGCTCCCTTCTTCGCGAACGCGGCCACACCCTCACGTTCGCGCAGAAAAAAATCTTACTAACCAAAAATTCTTCCTTCACAAATGCGAGGGGACCACTCGCAAATGCGTACCTTCCACTGGCTGACCCTACGTGAACGCGTAGGCTAAATGCCTGAAGTTCCATCTGTCCATTCCTCTATGCAAACGTGAGGTCCAAATCACGAACACGTAGCCTCAAGGTTCCACATCGCGAATGCGAAGAACAAC
Source organism: Nicotiana sylvestris (assembly GCF_000393655.2). NCBI lineage: Eukaryota > Viridiplantae > Streptophyta > Magnoliopsida > Solanales > Solanaceae > Nicotiana > Nicotiana sylvestris. The sequence continues at coordinate 120,636,089 of NC_091061.1, forward strand.
TCAGCTGGTCTCCTAGATGCCTTATGCGAACGCGAGACCTCTCTCGCGAACACGATGAAGAAAACCAGCAACAGAAACACCAGAAAATTTGTTACTCTCACAAGTCCAAAATGATCTGTTAAACACCCGAAATCAACTTGAGGCCCTCGGGACCTCAACCAAACATACCTACCAGTCCTAGAACACCACACGGACATAGTGGAGCCTTCAAATCACATCAAACATTGCTAAAAACAGGAATCACCCTCCAATCCAAACTTAATTAACTTGAAACTTCAAATTTCTACAACCGATGTTGAAACCTATCAAACCACGTCTGATTAACCTCAAAATTTGCAGACAAGTCATATTCAACATTATGGACCTACTCCAACTTCCAGAATTGGAATTCGACCCCGATATCAAAAAGTCCACTTCGGGTTAAAATATCTAAAAATTCGACTTTTGTTATTTCAAGCCTAAATCAGCTACAGACCTCCAAAATACAATCCGGACATGCGCCTAAGTCTAATATCACCCAATGGAGCTAACGAAATCGACAAAACTCCATTCCGGAGTCGTCTTTACACATTTTTGACTACGGTTAAAATCCTAAGACTTAAGCTTCCGTTTTAGGGATGGAGTGTCCCAAAACACTCCGAAACCAAAAACAAAACCTCCTGACAAGCCACATAAGCAGAAAAAGATACGAGGAAGCAATTAATAGAGGATTAGGTCTATTACTCTCAAAACGACCGGGCGGGTCGTTACAGACATGTAGGCATAGAGATGTACTTTCCTTATGTTGACTAAAAAATGAATCATCTTATTTATTGTTGAAAGAATTTTTGAAAAATTCACAATTTTCAGACTTACTCATATTTTTGGTGAACTAGTGAAAAGAATTGAGTTTTACTGACATCTTTGAAAAATATGATTATTTTCCCGTAACTGTAAATAGGTTGAACATCAGGCCTCTGAGTTATTTCTTATACCATTTTTATTATGTTGTTATGAATTATTGCTTGTTATTGGAGTTGAACACTGACCCTTGTCTCAACTCGTCACTATTTCCAACCTATGGTAGGTTGGTCACTTATTATGTACATGGGGTCAGTTGTATTCATACTATACTTCTGCACCTTGCGTGCAGATGTTGGATGTTGATGTTGTTGTATACAGCGGGAGCTAGATTTGAAGATGTACCTGCATTCCAGTTATGGCTATTACTTTTTCTTGGTAGCATTATATATGAATTCTGTTCCTTTACATTTCAAACAGATGTTGTAATTATTTCAATTCAGTCTTGTAAAAATCTAAATCTTAGAAGCTCATGGTTTCTACTACCAATCCTTGGAAAAATTCTTTGTATAAAAGCATGTAACGACCCAGCCGGTCATTTCATGAGTTACCGCTCTGTTTCCCCCAATTCTACTTCTTTATATGTTGTTCAGCTGTATTTCATCGCATCATGTTGGTTAGTTTGGGTTCAGAGTGGGTTTGTAGAGAAATGAGACACTTAGTCTCTTAAGCTAGCCTTTTAGTTGGAAAAGTCAACTAGAAGTTGACTTATAGGTAAACGATCTCAGGATTAAGTTTTTATGATTCCGATAGATTCGTGAGGTGATTTGGGACTTAGGAGCGTGATCGGAATGTATTTTTGAGGTCCGTGGAAGATTTATGCTTGAATTGATGAAATTAGAATTTTGGCATTTTGCGGTTGGTAGTGGAGATTTTGATATAGGGGCCAGAATGGAATTCCAAAAAATGGAGTAGGTCCATTGTGTCATTTGGGATGTGTGTGCAAAATTTCAGATTATTCAGACGAGGTTTGATAGACTTTTTGATCGAAATCGGAATTTGGAAGTTTTTGAATTCATAGGCTTGAATCCGAGGGTGATTTGGTATTCCGGCGTTAGTTTGAGTGTTCCGAGGATTGGACCTAGTTTGAAGAGTGTTATGTGACTTGTTGGCGTGTTTGGTTGAGGTTTCGAGGGACTCGGGATAGTTTTGGATGATTGATGGAGAGTTTGGATTTTTGGAGCGTGCTGCAGATTTTCTGCTTCTATTATTTTGGCATCTGCAGCATTGCACGTAGAGGAGGCCGCAGAAGCGGATTTGGGTCAGATGGAGCTTGGCCGCATATGCGGTGCATTGGGCGTATCTCGGGACTGCAGGTGCGGTTCCTGGATGCAGATGCGGCCCTGGGTGATTTATTGAAGAACTGCAGATGCACTTGTCTTGACCACAGGTGCGGTGCGCAGAAGCGGGAATTAGGCCGCAGGTGCGGAATTCCAGGGCCAGAACCTATATAAGGTTTCCTTCGCGATTTCCGGCTTTGTTTCACCATTTTTAAGTTGGATTGAGAACTTTTTGGGAGATTTTGAAGAGGGAATTCAAGGGAACTTCGTGGAGGTAAGATTCTTGGAATTAAAACTCGTTTATATGATGATATTTTACTGATTAAACATGGAGTTTATGGAATTTAGTAGTTAAAATTGGGGTTTTAGGGTTTGAAATTGGAGACCTTAATTTAGGGATTTGAGGGGTTGTTTGTGGTCAGATTTTGATGTATTTGATATGTATGACCTCGTGAGAGTGTAAGGATATTATATTTGTGATTTTATCGGAATTCGAGACGTGGGCCCGGGGGTCGGGCTTGGCCAATTTTGGGATTCTTGCTGTAGATTGGTTATTTTCGAGTGGGATTTGTTCCCTTAGCATATTTTGATGGTATGAATCTATTTTTGGTTAGATTTGGAGCATTTGGAGGCCGCGTCGAGAGGCAAAGGCATCGTGGGCTAGAGTTTTGACCGGATTGAGGTAAGTAATGATTGTAAATGTTGTCCTAAGGGTATGAAACCCTAGATTTCACATCGTTGTGCTACTTTGAGGTGACGTACACGCTAGACGACGAGCGTGGGGTCGTTCACCGTATGGGATTGTGACTTGGTCCGTCTCGTACGATTGTTAAGTCGCGTATTTGATGAAAACCTGTTTGATATCATTGTGTTTTGGAAATTAATACCATGTTTTTGGCCGAATGCCATATTTAGGCCTCGTGCTAACTGTTTTGGACCCTTAGGGGCTTTTTACTACTATTCTTTATTGTTTTGACTTCATTTTGTACTCAGTCATGTTGTATTCTAGTGTTTTCATAACTCAGTCGTATTTACTCCGTTTTAATATTTTAAATGATGTTTTGGGCTGAGCATCATATTTTACTATTTCCCGAGTGGCTTGAGAGGATTCTGAGTGAGTGAGGCCGATGGCCTCTGTTGTGAGGACTATTATGGGATCAGGTTGCGCGCCGCAGCGTGTGTATTGATTTGTGATATATGAGAGGCCGAGGGCCTGATTTGTTATGCCACGAGATGGATTGTGATAGTGCTTGGGCTATAGGATCCTCTCCGAAGTTTGAACACCCGCAGTGAGCGTGGGTTCGAAGTGTGAGATGTGATATTGCCCGAGGGGCTGTTGTTGTTTTATGTTATTACTCGAGGGGCTGATTATGAGTGATTGTGAGGTAGCCCGAGGGGCTGGTTCTATTGTTATTTTGCCGGAGAGGCGGTTATATTACATTTGTTGCCTGAGGGGATATTTATGTTTCTATCCTTTTATTCACTATTTTCATCACTCGTTTGAAACTATTGAAAGATATTTTAAAAGGTTTTACTGAATTGAGTTGTTTTTACGAGTTTTATTGCGTTACTGCATTGTTCTGGACTTATATAGTTTTGCTGTAGCATTATGACTTGGTTTACGTATTTTCTTACTACTCAATTGCCTTTACTTTTATTACTTACTGAGTTTGCGATCTCACATTACTCACCGCACCTTGTGTGCAGATTTAGGAGTCTCGGGTCGCGATATTGAGTGTTGATCTGCCTTCCAGCAGGTCTCCGGAGTTGACTAGGTAGCTGCTTGGCGTTCGCAACTGAATACTTCTCCTTCCTATCTTATTCAGCTTTGTATTAACATTTGTTTTCAGACTATATTGTCCTTTCTTATTCCTAGATGAGTTGTAGTTGCTCATGACTGGTGACACCCCAATGTCGGGCTGTGTTATATATATTTTCCGTACTGTTTAAACTTATATTATGGGTTTTTAGCTAATTAATGGTTTTAAATGACTTATTACAAACTTATGGTTGGTTTTGGGGTTTGTGTCGGCTAGCTTAGTTTCACGTTAGGCGGCATTACGACCATGTCAGTTTTAGGGTCGTGACAAGTTGGTATTAGAGCCTAGGTTACATAGGTCTCACGAGTCATTAGCGAGTTTAGTAGAGTCTCGCGGATCGGTATGGAGACGTTTGTATTTATCCTCGGGAGGCTGCAGAACCTTTAGGAAAACTCCATATTCTTGAATTCCTGTCATGCGAATCTGTTGATTCTAGTACTAAACTTCTATTATTCTATTCTCTCACAGATGGTGAGGACACGTGCTACCTGTCAGGATGGATAACCACCAGTACTACAAGATGTGTCCACCAACGTCGAGGACGCGGTCGAGGCCGTGGTAGGGGCAGGGGTATAGCCTACACAGCAGCTAGGGCAGCACTTGTAGATCCACCGGCCGCCCTAGTTCATGATCAAGACCTAGTTATGGGCGCTCCAGTGGCACCAGCTCAGGCACCGGTTATGCCTATTGTGATTCCAAGGCTTTAGGAGGCCTTGGCCCAGATTCTATCAGTGTGCACTTGCCTAGCTTAGGCGGTCTCAGTTACTACAGCCGCAACTACTTCTTAAGCCGGGGGAGCCACCCAGACTCCCGCCGCTCGCACACCTGAGCAGGTCGTGCAGGGACTTCAGACACTGGAGGCACCTCCAGCCCAGCCGGTTGCAGCTGCTCAGGACTATGTAGCTCCTGTTATGCCAGGGGACGAGCAATGTAGATTGGAGAGGTTTGGTAGACTTCAGCCTCCGACTTTCAGTCGTGCAGAGGGCGAGGATGCCTAGGGTTTCTTGGAAAAATGTCAGAGGATGCTTCGGACCGCAGGTATTCTGGAGATCACTTGGGTCTCATTCACTACTTTCCAGTTCTCAAGAGCTGCACTTAGATGGTGGGAGGCTTGTGGGAAGCGTATGCAAGTTGACGCAGCGCCCCTTTCTTGGCATCGATTCTCCATTTTCTTCCTGGAGAAGTTTGTACCTGAGTCTCGCCGAGAGGAGCTACGCAAGTAGTTCGAGTAGCTTCGTTAGGGTGACAGATCTGTTATGCGGTATGAGATGCGGTTCTCTGAGTTAGCTCGTCACACGGTCTGGTTGGTTCCTACAGATCTAGAGATGATCAGGAGGTTAATAGATGGCCTCAGTTTTTAGCTTCGATTGTTTATGACTAGAGAGAGAGTATATGGTGCTACTTTTGATGAGTTTGTTGACATAGCTCAACATATTGAGATGGTTCGTGGTCAGGAGAGGTTTGAGAGGGAGGATAAGAGGCCTCGTGGTCAGGGTGGATTCAGTGGTGCTCCTTATGGGGGTCAGTTTCAGCACGGCAGAGGTCGTCCATTTAGGCATGCTCAAACAGCTCGTCCAGATTATCGTGGAGCATCATCGGGCCATGTTCTCACAGTTCTCATCTGGGCCATTTATCACTCAGTGCCCTTCCATCACAGAGTTCGTCCCCTGCTCCATCAGTTTAGGGCTCTTCTATGCCAGGTTCTCCTGTTAGTCATCCAGGTGCTAGGGGTTCCCTTCAGTCCCCGTCTCTAACACTAGGGGGTTGTTATGAGTGTGGAGAGTTGGGGCACATGTGGAGGCAATGTCCTCGTCGTATTGGGGGTTCATCTCAGTAGAGGAATCAGCCATCGACTTCAGCACCAGTTACTTCACCACCCACCCACCCAGCTAGGGGTAGAGGATAGTTAGCTAGGGGTCGCCCAGAGGGGGAGGTCGATCAGGTGGTGGTCGGGACCATTTCTATGCACTCCCAGCTAGACGTGATGCTATTGCTTCAGATGTTGTGATTACATGTATTGTCTCAGTTTGCCATAGAGATGCCTCTGTGTTATTTGATCTTGGTTCCACTTTTTCATATGTGTCATCATATTTTTCTCGTTATTTGGATATGCCCCATGAGTCTTTTATTTTATCTGTTTGTGTATCTACTCTAGTGGACGATACTATTATTGTAGATCATGTATACCGGTCATCTGTGGTGACTATTGGGGGTTTGGAGACCCGAGTGGACCTTCTGTTGCTTTGCATAGTGGACTTTGATGTGATATTAGGAATGGATTGGCTATCTCCTTGTCGTGCTATTTTGGACTGTCATGTAAAGACAATGACGTTGGCTATGCGGGGTGTGCCACGAATTAAGTGGTGATGTTCGACTAATTATGTTCCCAGTAGGGTAATTTCATTTCTGAAGGCCCAACGGATGGTTGGAAAGGGTTATCTTTCATACTTAGCCTTTGTGAGGTATGTCAGTGCAGAGACTCCTAGTATTGATTCTGTTCCTATAGTGAGAGTTTTTTCCGATGTGTTTCCTGCACACCTACCGGGCATTCCACCAGACATGGATATTTATTTTGGTATTGATCTAGTGCCGTGCACTCAGTCCATTTCTATTCCACCGTATCGTATGGCACCAGCGGAGTGGAAGGAGTAGCTTTAGGAACCCTTGATAATGGGTTTATTCGGCCTAGTGTGTCTCCTTAGGGTGCGCCTGTTCTATTTGTGAAGAAGAATGATGGCACGATGAGGATGTGCATTGACTACATGTAGTTGAACAAAGTTACAATCAAGAACAAGTATCCGTTGCCTTGTATCGATGATTTATTTAATCAGCTTCAGGGAGCGAGAGTGTTCTCCAAAATCGATCTCTGTTCAGGTTATCACCAGTTGAAGATTAGGGACTCGGATATTCTTAAGATAGCTTTTAGGACCCGCTATGGTCATTATGAGTTCCTTGTGATGTGTTTTGGGCTGACCAATGCCCCAACAACATTCATGCATTTGACGAACATCGTGTTTCGGCCTTATCTCGACTCGTTCGTGATTGTTTTCATTGATGATATTCTGGTGTACTCGCATAGTGAGGAGGAGCACATGGAGCATTTGAGAGTTGTATTGCAGAGGTTGAGGGGGGAGAAACTTTATGCAAAGTTTTCCAAATGTGAGTTTTGGCTCAGTTTATGGCTTTCTTGGGACACATGGTGTCCAGTGAGGGTATCCAAGTTGATCCAAAGAAGATAAAGGTGGTTTAGAGTTCGCCCAGACCGTCTTCAGCCACATAGATTTGTATCTTTCTTGGTTTGGCGGGTTATTACCATCGGTTCATTCAAGGATTTTCATCCATAGCATCACCCTTGACCAAATTGACTCAAAAGGGTGCTCCTTTCAGGTGGTCGGATGAGTGTGAGGCGAGCTTTCAAAAGCTCAAGACTACCTTGACTACAACTCCAGTATTAGTTTTGCCATCAGCTTCAGGTTCATATACAGTCCATTGCGATGCTTCGAGAGTTGGTATTGGGTGTGTGTTGATGTGGGAGGGTAGAGTGATTGCTTATGCTTCTTGTCACTTGAAGCCCCATGAGAAGAACTACCCTGTTCACGATCTAGAGTTGGCTGCCATTGTTCACGCGTTGAAGATTTGGAGGCATTATCTTTATGGTGTGTCTTGTGAGGTGCTTACCGATCATCGTAGCCTTCAACACTTGTTCAAGAAGAAGGATCTCAACTTGAGGCAGTGGAGATGGTTGAAGATGCTAAAGGACTATGATATTACTATTTTGTATCATCCGGGGAAGGCCAATGTAGTGGCCAATGCTTTGAGTAGGAAGGCGGTGAGTATGGGTAGTCTTGCATTTATTCCTATTGGAGAGAGACCTCTCGCAGTTGATGTTCAGGCTTTGGCCAATCAGTTTGTAAGGTTGGATATTTCAGAGCCCAGTCGGGTCTTAGCTTGCGTGGTTTCTCGGTCTTCCTTGTTTGATCGCATCAGAGAGCGCCAGTATGATTATCCTCATTTGCTTGTCCTCAAGGACAGAGTTCAGAACGACGATGCCAGAGATGTGACTATTGCTTATGATGGGGTATTGAGGATGCAGGGCCGGATATGTGTGCCCAATGTAGATGGGCTTCGGGAGTTGATTCTGGAGGAGGCCCATAGCTCACGGTATTCCATCCATCCAGGTGTCGTAAAGATGTATCAGGATATAAGACAACATTATTGGTGGAGGATAATGAAGAAGTACATTGTGAGATTTGTAGCTCGGTGTCTCAATTCTCAGTAGGTGAAATATGAGCATCAGAGACTGGGTGGCTTGCTTCAGCAGATGGATATTCCAGAGTGGAAGTGGGAGCGGATCACCATGGATTTTATAGTTGGACTCCCACGGACATTGAAGAAGTTTGATGCTATTTGGGTGATTGTGGATAGGCTGACCAAGTCCTGCACTTTATTTTTTTGTGTACTACCCATTCTTCAGAGTGGTTGACAGAGATCTATATCCGAGAGATTGTTCTCTTTCATGGTGTCCCAGTTCCTATCATTTCAGATAGAGGTACTCAGTTTACTTTGCAGTTTTGGAGAGCCGTGCAGAGAGAGTTGGGTATTCATATTGAGTTGAGCACATCTTTTCACCCTCAGACGGATAAGCAATCCAAGTGCACTATTCAGATATTGGAGGACATGTTGTGCACTTGAGTCATTGATTTTGGAGGGTCATGGGATTAGTTTCTACCGCTCACGGAGTTTGCTTATAACAATAGTTATTAGTTGAGTATTCAGATGGCTCCATATGAGGCTTTGTATGGGAGACGGTGTAGATATCCAGTTGGTTGGTTCGAGCTGTGTGAGGCTAGGCTTTTGGGTACAGACTTAGTGCAGAATGCTTTGGACAAGGTGAAGGTGATCCGGGAGCGGCTTCATACAACGCAGTCGAGACAAAAGAGTTATGCTGACAGGAAGGTTTGTGATGTGTCTTACATGGTTGGGGAGAAGGTTATACTGAAGGTTTCACCCACGAAGGGTGTTATGAGATTTGGGAAGAAGGGTATATTCAGTCCTCAGTTCATTGGGCCTTTTGAGGTACTTCGGAAGATTGGGGAGGTGGCTTATGAGCTTTCTTTGCCACCCAGCTTATCGAGTATGCATCCAATATTTCATGTTTCTATCCTCCAGAAGTATATTGGCGATCCGTCTCATGTTTTGGACTTCAGCACGGTTCAATTGGATAGTGATTTGACTTATGATGTGGAGCCAGTAACTATTTTGGAGTGTCAGGTTCAAAAGTTGAGGTCAAAGGATATAGCTTTAGTGAAAGTGCAATGGAGAGGTCGGCCCGTGGAGGAGGCTACCTGGGAGACCGAGCGGGAGATGCGGAGCAGATATCCTCACCTATTTGAGGTTTCAGTTACGTTTCTTGACTCGTTCAAGGACAAACGTATTGTTTAAGAGGGGGAAGATGTAATGACCTGGCCGGTCGTTTCATGAGTTACCATTCTGTTTCCCCAATTCTTCTTCTTTATATGTTGTACATCTATATTTTATCACATTGTGTTGGTTGGTTTAGGTTCGGAGTGGTTTTGTAGAGAAATGAGACACTTAGTCTCTTAAGTTGGCCTTTTAGTTGGAAAAGTCAATCGAAAGTTGATTTGTGAGTAAACGATCTCGGAATTTTGTTTTTATAATTCAGATAGCTTTGTGAGGTGATTTGGGACTTAGAAGTGTGATCGGAATGTATTTTGGAGGTCCGTGAAAGATTTAGGCTTGAATTGGCGAAATTAGAATTTTGGCATTTTTTTGGTTGGTCGTGGAGATTTTGATATAGGGGTTGGAATAGAATTCCAAAAATTTGAGTAGGTCCATTATTTCATTTGGGACATGTGTGCAAAATTTCAGGTCATTTGGACAAGGTTTGATAGACTTTTTGATCGAAAGCGGAATTTGGATGTTTTTGAATTCATAGGCTTGAATTCGAGGGTTATTTGGTATTCCGGCATTGTTTTGAGTGTTTAGAGGATTTGAACTAGTTTGAATAGTGTTATGTGATTTTATGGCATATTTGGTTGAGGTCCCGAGGGCCTCGAGATGGGTTTGGATGGTTCACGGAGAGTTTGGATTTTTGGAGCGTGCTGCAGATTTTCTACTTCTGTTATTTCCGCACCTGCGGATTGGGGACCGTAGGTGTGACACTGTAGATGCATAGAGGAGGCCACAGAAGCGGATTTGGGTCAGATGGAGCTTGGCTGCATATGTGGTGCATTGGGCGCATCTGCGAGACCGTAGGTGTGGTTCTTGGATGCAGATGCGGCCCTAGGTGATTTAATGAAGAACCGCAGATGCGGTTGTCTTGACCGCAGGTGCGGTCCGCAGAAGCGGGATTTAGGTCGCAGGTGCGGAATCCCTTGACCAGAACCTATATAAGGTTTCCTTCGCGATTTCCAGCTTTGTTTCACCATTTTTAAGTCGGATTGAGAGCTTTTTGGGAGATTTTGAAGAGGGAATTTAAGGGAACTTCGTGGAGGTAAGATTCTTGGAACTAAAACTCATTTTTATGGTGATATTTTACTGATTAGACATGGAGTTTATGGAAATTAGTGGTTAAAATTGGGGGTTTAGGGTTTGAAATTGGATACCTTGATTTAGGGAATTGAGGGGTCGTTTGTGGTCGGATTTTAATGTATTTGATATATATGAACTCATGAGAGTGTAAGGATTTTATTTTTGTGATTTTTATCGGTATTCGAGACCTGGGCCCGGGCGTCAGGTTTGGCCAATTTCAGGATTCTTGGTGTAGATTGGTTATTTTCGAGTGGGCTTTGTTCCCTTAGCATATTTGGATGGTATGAATCTATTTTTAGTTTAAATTGGGAGCATTTGGAGGCCGAGTCAAGAGGCAAAGGCATCGCGGGCTAGAGTTTGGACCGGATTGAGGTAAGTAATGATTGTAAATGTTGTCCTAAGGGTATGAAAGCCCAGATTTCACATCTTTGAGCTACTTTGAGGTGATGTACATGCTTTACGACGAGCGTGGGGTCGTTCACCATTGGGGATTATGACTTGGTCTGTCCCGTACGATTGTTAAGTCGCGTATTTGATGAAAACCTGTTTGATATCATTACTATTCCTCTCTGCTTTTACGTCATATTTGTACTCAGTCATGCTGTATTCTACTGTTTTCATAACTCAGTCATATTTACTCCGTTATGATACTTTAAATGATATTTTGGGCTGAGCATCATGTTTTACTGTTGCCCGAGTGGCTTGAGAGGATTCTGACTGAGTGAGGCCGAGGGCCTGTGTTGTGAGGACTATTATGGGATCGGGTTGCGCGCCGCAGCATGTGTGCTGATTTGTGATATATGAGCAGCCGAGGGCCTGATTTGTTATTCCACGAGATGGCTTGTGATAACGCTTGGGCTATAGGAGCCCCTCCGGAGTCTGAACACCCCCAATGAGAGTGGGTACCCAGTGTGAGATGTGATATTGCCCGAGGGGCTGTTGTTGTTTCATGTTGCCCGAGGGGCTGATTACGAGTAATTGTGAGGTAGCCCGAGGGGCTGGTTCTGTTGTTGTTTTGCCCGAGGGGTGGTTGTGGTACATGTGTTGCCCAAGGGGCTGTTTACGTTTCTATCCTTTTATTCGTTGTTTTCGTCACTCGTTTGAAACTATTGAAAGATGTTTTAAAAGGTTTTACTGAACTGAGTTATTTTTACGAGTTTTATTGTTTTACTGCATTGTTCTGGACTTATACTGTTTTGCTGTAGCATTATGACGTGGTTTACGTATTTTCTTACTGCTCAGTTGCCTTTACTTTTATTACTTACTGAGTTGGCGATCTCACATTACTCCCTGCACCTTGTGTGCAGATCCAAGAGTCTCGGGTCGCGATACCGAGTGTTTATCAGCCTTCCAGCAGGTCTCTAGAGTTGACTAGGTAGCTGCTTGGCGTTCGCAGCGTAGTGCTTCTCCTACCGATCTTATTCAGCTTTGTATTAGCATTTGTTTTCAGACTATGTTGTCCCTTCTTATTCCTAGACGAGTCGTAGTTGCTCATGATTGGTGACACCCCGATGTCGGGCTGTGATATATATATTTTTCGCACTGTTTATACTTATATTATGGGATTTTAGCTAATTAATGGTTTTAAATGACTTATTACGAACTTATGATTGGTTTTGGGGTTTGTGTCGGCTAGCCTAGTTTCACGTTAGGCGCCATCACGATCGGGTCAGTTTTAGGGTCGTGACAAAGCAGTTGCATTATTATTTCTTCTCTTAATAAATCTCATTAATTTGGATAGTTGTTAATTGGCTTACCTAGCGGGTTGGGTTAGGTGACATCACAACTAATTGGATTTTGGGTCGTGACACGCATATTTTTCTTTCTTGTCCGATGTTCAAGTTGTTATTTTCCCAAGCACTATGTTTGTTTATATCATTTTTTTCTATTGACGTTTATTTGATATCAATCGTTTTGTTTTTAAACTAAGACAGATCATTGTAACATATTTCAAATTGAGTATAGAATTATATGAAGTTTGAATTTATCCCTCTAACTAGCAAGGGTTGTAAACATTTTGTGCTGTTTTTATCTTTAATATATGTGGATATTACATCTTGATGTTTAATATTCTTTTATGAAGGTTTGATTTTTTTGTTTGTTTTTTGGTACTAATCTTTCAATTTATGTCTTTTGTGTTTATTGACGTGGGATACACGTACAACGTAATTTAAAGAGTTGTCACGATCATATGTATAAAGCTACGAAGTACATCGTAGCTAAACTTGAAAATTTTCGGGGCTAAACACTTTAGTTACAATATTTTTTTTGTAGCATCCGTAGCTAGAAGTAGCGTAACTAATAGTTAGCTACAAACTTTAACATTTCGTGGCTAAGGATTAATATTTATTGCTATAAGAATTTTTGCGATGTGGCTATATTAAGAAAATATTTTGCCATGAAGAATATATATTTATAGCTAATGATTTTATTCTTTTTCCATGATAAATAAATTTTGTAGCTATCTTCTATACTTTAGCCACAAAGAAATGTATTGTGGCAAAAGAGGTTATTTATTTAGCCACAAAATTCAAATATGTAGTTGTGCTCACATATTAGATTTGTATTATAGTATTTATATTTATCTACCAACCCATAATTTCATATCCATGATTAGATTTTGTTATTATATTTTATTTGGTGACTAAATTTTTATTACATTTTTTTTATTTTCCTTTTTTTATCTCACTATTTTTTTTTAAATATTTCATGTCCATACATCTTCAATCAAACCATAGAAACACGCATTAATAATTTTGAACATCACATTATTATACAAATTAACATCTAAATAGTTTCAAAAATTAATTCTAAAATATACAATTGTCTATCTAAAGTACAACTGATTATTTAACTATAATCTATCAAATTCTGAAGGGTTTGTAATATCCCCTAATTTTAAAATAGGGAGATATTGATATTTTAACATAACTTAATCTTAAAAAAAACAATAAGATAGGAATTAAGGCCAAAGGCCTACGTCAACGGAACACAAAGGAATAGGGGGCAAGCCAAATCAAATTCGGCAGAAGCAAAAAAAAAGGTTTGAAAAGAAGAAAATCCCTTTAGCCAATGAAATCAAAAAGGGAAAACGAAAAGTAGAAAGCTTCATGGTGTCGCCTCAGCGCGCAATTACCGGTTCCATCTAAAGTCTAAACATTGGCATATATTCTTGAGCTTCAGCAAAAAACTCTAGGTAATTACATGTATATCGTCTTCTTTTGAGACAATATTATTTTATATACATGATTCTTTATAGAATTGAGTAGAGATGAGGTTGTAATTTGATTAAGATCCAGAACAAATTGGGATTTAAGAAAAAAGAAAAAAAAGAGAGCACTGCACCTTTCTAAACTAGTCTCGTTAGATATATTGGTTAGGTAAATTGAAATTTGGATTCTAAGATTTAAATTTTGATGTTTAACTGTAATTGAAACACTAAGTAGGAATTTTTACAGTAAAATAGAGTAGTTCATTAAAGAACATATAAGTCAGGAATGGAGGATTACAAAGAATTATTTTAAAGAAATAGGCAGTCTAACAGTTGCTAATTTAAGTGAAATCATGATGTGGGTAATCAATATAGTGATTCATTATTACCTAAATTATAAACTACGGAGTAGACGGTAACACCAAACTTATATTGATTGTTGCACACGAATTGAGCAATTGAATCATTAAGAAGTCGAGCTTTGGTTAGTTGGCCTCGAAAGGTTAGTAGTAATCTTACCACAATTTGTGTTTTCATAACCTGCATGGTTTATACATTATTTTGAAAATAAAATGTATTACCGAATATATGAAATTGCATGTGGGCCAAGTCCTTTAATTGATATGGTACTGAATAGTTTACTTGAGATGTTTACAGTTATTTAAATGTTCTCACAGTTACTAAACATATTTTACTGTTACTTGAGATATGATTACCGTTAACGAAATTGAAATTACATGATTTGATAAGAACTAAAATGCCCTATATTATTTTAAAATATTTTCCTACGAGTATTTACTAATTATAAAAACAAGTATAAATGGGAGGAGACTTTGAAGGTGTAACGACTCGACCGGTCGTTTTGAGTATTTGCACTTTGCTCGGTGGTTTGAGGGCATAAGTAGCTCCATATGATGAATTAAGACTTGTGTGTCGCCGGTTTCGGTTTCAGGGTGATTCGGAATTAGTTTGGAAGAATGAATTTCATTGTTGAAGCTTTAAGTTGGAAGAGTTGAACAAGTTTGACTTTTATGTATTTGACCCCGGAACAGAGTTTTGATGGTTCTGTTAGGTCCAGATGGTGATTTTTAACTTGGACTTATTCTCGAATTTGCAATTGGATACTTTTAGAAGGTTTCGACACTAATTGAGAAAAGTTGGAAATTTGAAGGTTTGGAAAGTTAATAAGTTTGACTGGGATTTGACTTTGATGAAATCAGATTCGGATTGTGGTTCCGAGAGTTGAAATAGTTTTGTTATGTCATTTGAGACTTTTGTGAAAAAATTGAGTTTATTCCGGGTTGATTTGATATGTTTCGGTTCGAGGTTTGGAAGTTGAAAGTTGAAAGTTCATTAAGTTTGATTTGAGGTGCGATTCGTCATTTCGATGTTGTTATGTCATGAACAAAATCTCCCTCCGTAAGATGTCGTGATGGCACCAAGTCTCGACGACTAGGTTAGCCTAACAATTTGCGGAATAACGGAAATAAAAGCAGAATTTAACAACTAAACTGCAATAGGTAACTATATAATCGATAAAATTCCACTCGGCATGTACAAGTAAACCAACACTCGAGTATAAACAATATTCCCAAAACCCGGTAGTTACAAGCTCTAAGAATTTGTCTAACTATTTCTATACATTAGTAACTAGAAGAAATAAAGGAAGAATAACATAAAAGGGATAGAGGGGGATTCCGTAGAGGGTATAAATATAAGGGAGTTTTTCCAATTAAAGGACAATCAAAACGGGATTGTTTATTTATTAAAAATCAGAGTCGCCACTTGGGATAATTTATGGTGTCCCAAGTCACCGGTTAAAATCCCGAATCGAGGAAGGTTGACTCTATTTAACAGTTCGCGAACTAGAAATTCGGGTAAGGAATTTTGTTAACCCGGGAGAAGGTGTTAGGCATTCCCGAGTTCCGTGGTTCTAGCACGGTCGCTTTGATCATACTTGGCTTATTTAATTACTGACTTTGGACCCTATGTGCATTTATCCTTTACCGCTTTTAAATCACTTGATTATTCGTAGTTAAAGGATCAGGTTACGCGTACGTATACTCTTTCCCTTTGGCGCGTCAAAAATCATGTCACGCGAACGTGTCCACAAATAATAACACTTGATTATTATATATGAAAAGATTTGGCCAAAGTTGCGCGTATCTAAAGCAAACTATAAACACTTGTTATTTTGTATGATTAAATGGTATACGACGCACCTCGGACTATATGAACTAATTTAATTAATACCATACGAGAATTCGCTTTTATTATTAAGAAAGTTTGTTTGAAGTTGCGCGAACGCATAGTGCGAATCGGTTTTTAGAATTGTAATCATGTCACGCGAACGTGTACACAATCACAATTGTATTTTAAATGGCCCTAGAGGTTCCTCTACGACTATTCAACATTTATTCCTAAAATCGAGTCGGAATTGCTAAGGCCACGAGCTATACATTTGACTAGTCGGGTGTGCCTCAATCCATTTTTAAAAGGTCTAGCTAGTTGACTAAAGGTCTAAAGTGATTTGAATTCCACCTAAGTAAACAAGTGACTTAACGAAATGCAACAACGTCTCATTAATATATAACCCAACCCTCTACAGACCCACATCGATAACATGCCCAAATTACGAAGTACAATAGGAGTCTGAAATGAAATTTAGAGCATGCTGGAGGCGCGGGGCCAGCGTTAAAGGCCTAACTGCAAGCTCCAAAGCAAATCTTACCCGGGAACTTATCAATTGTACATATTGTATTGAACACCAATCAGCTAAAGCAATGTGAAGTAGTGACAAACCAACATCTTTTCCCTTGGGCTGCCTTGGACTCACAAGGCCATCTCGCAAGAGCATGAGCTTTGGGCCCAATGAGCCCAAATCAAATTTCAGGGTAATCTACTGGAAGCTTAAAGACTCTTGATCGAGTCTCCTCAGCAGCGAATAATGTCTGTCTAATAAACAGGCCTCAATCTGCAAGTTTATAGTTGAACTAAAGCATGCACTCAAGCCAACAATACTGGTCTCAATAGACCCAAAACAGACCTGAAACACATCCGACACCACTAAAATTCTTTGCAATTATTCCCTACTGTTCCTAGACATGATCAAGACCCTTCAACTTTCAAGTTAAGCGAGTGAAAGGGAGAACTTTATACAACATCATAAAGAATCTAAAAGGTACGGTAATAAGTAACTAACTTATGTGAATCTAGTAGGAACATGAAGACGACATATATCAAACACCACGACTGGTAAAGTAATAGGGAAAGGGCAGTGATCGATTTCTTTAACTCGAGCTACATAATTCAAGCACAATTTCCATACAAAGCTCCATTTCCGTTCAAGGTTTGAAGGAAATACCTGGAAATTGAAAAGCAAAACAGAGAAATGAGGAATCATGAGTGGAATCAGTAGCAGGAACAGGACTCGGCAACAAAATTAGCCCAGAAATGATTGAGGAAAGACCACTTTAGCCCAGTTTATACCCACAGTGATATCACATACAACTCAAAAACCAAAATCTACCCAACAATGAACCAAAACTTGTATACCAAAACATATTCAGCTCTTTTAAAACTTCAGTTGCTCGAAACTTATCACAGAATCAGTACCACAAGAATTTCCCTAAAGATTTTCAATGGAACAGTACTTTTTGTATTTTTTTTAGCTGTCTCTCATTTTTTGATTTTCAGCCCCTTTTCTCTCTCTAAAGTGTAACCAAAAAACTGACTTGAATGAGAAGAAAGCTTTATTTTTAAAAGACTGAGGGTCTGTTGTGTGCCTTCCAATGCAAGGCAGTCAAATTTTCCAAAATACCCTCATAGGGCATCTTTCAAAACTGAATTTTTGGACGGCTGTCCACTTCCTTCAGATATTTTCAACTTACAGCCTGTTTTCCCTAACCATTTTGGGCAGCTGTCCATTTAGGAAGCTTCCATCAGTTATTAAATATTCCTTAGGTTGAAACAATCTCCAAAATTACCCCTAATGTTCCCCATTATTCACTTACCCCCCTTAAATTCTGACTGCCCCCAATCTCAATAACAGTAAACAAACGGGCTGACACTTCCAAACAAATTAAAACCCCAAACAATTATTGAAATTATGAGAAACTGGCTTACATTCCCTTCACACATAAACATGAATTCAGAAAATATTTGTGAAACAAGAATTAATGCGAACGATGAACTATACTTGACTCAGTTCCAAAATTAATTCATAAAATGTGACATGAAACCCAACGAAAAACAAAAGAAAATTTGGTGAATTGAAACCAAATTAAACGCAAACCTTACGAAGCCGATTGTCATCGACAACTACGCAAACAAGATAACTAACAATCTCGCAATCAGAACATAATACCATTAGTCAAGAGATGAAGATTCTGAAAAGCTATAAAACAAATCGAGCAAACAAACAGAAGAGAAAAACCAATCGATGCAAAGGGAAATTATTCCAAACCTGCTTCGGCAAGAACCGCATAAACTCTAACAACCTTGGAGGAGGCAGTGAACCTTTGACTTTCATTAATCGGTTGTCCTCAACAGAAGACAAATGATTAATGACGGTATAAGGTTCACCTGACCTTGCTAAGCCGAAAAAGAATCCCAAGGAGAAACTTGGCAATCCGGACCTCTACTTTACCACTAGGGGCCATTTTGAGATGAAACCAACATGTATTTGAGGCTGGAGGGAGATGAGGGGTTGCATGGTGTGATTTTGGGTGGATCTAGGAATTTTAGGGTTTCCGGTGCTAACCTCAGATCTGAGATTCGAGGCGATGGAAGGGGATTCGAGCGGAACTGTGTGGAGATTTGGGATGGGGAGGTGGAAAGGAGTTCAGGGTGTTAATTTGGTGGCTATTGGACGTCGGCGCCGCCACCAGACGGTGGGGAATTCTGAGGCGGCTACTAGGGTTTGGGGGGGAAGGGTTCAGAAGTTGGGCTGTTAGAGACGATGAACTGAGGGGAGGGGGGTGTATTCGGACATATATATACTCCCCCAACTTTAGTTCTGAGCCGTTAGATTAAGTGAGGATCAACGGCTCAGATTGGCAATAGTCGAAACGACGTCGTTTCACTTGAAGGGAACTTTGGACCGGGTATAGGCGGGTTTGGGCCGTAATTAGGCGGGTACGACAATTTGGATGAAGGGGGGGGTTTAATTAATTGGCCCAGATTCGAGTTCCCCTTTGTTTTTTGAATATTTTTTCTTTTTTTTTTTCAATTTCCAAATTTCTTTTCTTTCCAAAATTAGAAATAAATCTTAAATTATTGCAACTAATATTATCCTATCAAATTAAACTAGTTAATCTCTAAAAATAATTACCGTACGAATTAAATACCAACTTAAAGAAAGCTAACAACAATCGAGAAATTAAAATGAGAATGCAAAAATGAACTATTTTTTGTGATTTTCCCGTTTTATAAACACTAAATTACTAATTATTTCAAACATGCAAAAATTAAATCTTAAATGCAAATGCATCATATTTTGTATTTTTCATTAATTAACAAACGAAATGCACAGACAAAAAATGCAAATAATTAATAGCAAATGCCACAAAATCCACAAAATTGCAAATAATGAAACAAAATTACTTTATTTTGAATTTATGGGAGTATTTCATGTAGGAAAAAAATCACGTGCTCACAGCTGCCCCTCTTTGTTCGGAAATACGAAGAGTTTTCGTGCAAAGATAAAGTGAGCGGGTACGAGCGATTTTTGCCCATTTGAATACTCCGTGGGAAGCATTTTTGAAAGATTTGACCGCACCCTGCCTCTGAGGTTGCCTACATATCCTTGGCTTAAAAGGAATCAGGTCAGTGTAGTTCGGGAAGTTTTGGTAGCTGTGACTACTATGAAGCTGTGATTTTACTGCTGCTGCTGCTGCTGCTTACTGAACCTCCTTATTACACCATGTCAAAATAAAACAAAAGCTAATCTAGACTATGATCTATGGATTACAAAAGTCCTATCTCTATCTTCAAACTTGATTTCGCGCTTCTTGTTGCCTTGTTATTCTCCATTCGTTCAGACACATCCGTTTGTTGCCATATTGAATTGTAAACTGAGATGTTTTCCCCTTCTTCAGGTGGGTGCCTGACTGCTGAACTTGATATGTATTCCCTACTCTCCATGCGGGCTCCTGACTTCAAGATAAACAAAACAAAGAATTTGAAAGCTAAAACTTAAATTGTACTCCCTTGTTCTCCAGGCGGGCTCCTGACTGCTGACTTGAAAGTATTCCCTACTCTCCAGGCGGGCTCCTGACTTCAACTTGAAATGCATTCCCTGCTCTCCAGGCGGGCTCCTGACTTCAACTTGAAATGTATTCCCTTGTTCTCCAGGCGGGCTCCTGACTTCAACTTGAAATGTATTCCCTTGTTCTCCAGGCGGGCTCCTGACTTCATTTCTCCAGGCGGGCTCCTGACTTCAACTTGAAATGTATTCCCTTGTTCTCCAGGCGGGCTCCTAACTTCAACTTGAAATGTATTCCCTTCTTCTCCAGGCGGGCTCCTGACTTCAACTTGACAAAACAAAGCAAATTTTCTGCCCCAGTTTGGTGGCTGGGGACAAATGTGATTGTAAAACTAAATCATATTACCAAGTATTACTAAGAATTGAAAGCTAGGTCCCATTATCCAGGGGGTCCTGACAACTCTTAACTAAATGACAATTTTAAATCTAAGCTATATCTTTTAAAGGCATGACTTCCACTACGTCTTGTTATCTAAGAAGGTCTTAAGCTACGCCCTATTATCTAGGAGGGTCCTGAAAATCAAAAGTCAAATTTTATATTAAGAGTGACAACTTTTATAGTTGAACTATACTACCCTACAACAGAACTTATGCTAAATGTTGTTATCTAATCGAAATCTTAATGCTAAGTCCCATTATTCGGGAGGGTCCTGAAAACTCCTAATTGAATCCTATCTCGAACATGCACACTTCTAAGTCACTTATATTCTTTCGGGATACATTTATGCTAAATTATGCTATTTCTGAACTTTAAACTAGGTCCCATTTTCCAGGAGGGTCCTAAAAATCAAAATAAACCTTTTTGGTGACTGCCTTTCTCCACGGGGAGTTTCTCCGGAACAATCGAAATTTCCTGCCCCTGTTTCAATCAAAGAAAATTTTTTCAGTTAAAAATGGTGGTTAGCTGATGGCATTCTTGCTGAAGATCTTTCCGCCGCATTGTTTTGTTCTGACTGGCTTCTCCGAACTGTCCCTGAACCGCTTTGACTTTCTGACTGACTTTCAAACCCCGTGACTTTGATGAGCCAAGTGTTCTATACTCCCGCTGATGTCTTATCTCTGACCCCTTTATCTGAACTTTTGCGTCTCCCATGGCTTTACCAAACCATTCCATTGATGAAGCTTCCAGTGATTCCTTGTATTTCCCTTTTTCGTCGTGTTATTCTTAGTATGCTTTGCCCATTATGTGCTTTGCGATTTGGAAGTAGGTAGTGAGCTTTGAAATTCTTTTCACTTTCTTTGAATAAAACTGACATTGAAACATCTTAGCCAAATAAGCCCAAAAGAAAATGAAATGCAATGGCTTTGCGGATTAAGGATAAGAAGAATCCAAAACCAGATGACTGCTACAAAGGAAAAAAGAGAAAGAAACTTATGTGAGTGGAACATCTAGTACCAATGATCATGACATGCATTTCAGATTAATCGGCCCAATCTGTCCGACCAATCAACTTTCAGTTGCCTTACTTCATTGCCCCTAGAATTTTCATGACCTGATTACTTTACCCAAACCTTGACCTTGTTCATCTTGCAGTACCTTGAAAGGTTTTCACCAGCATACCTCTTTCATTCGTTCATCCCCGACTCACTTTTGCCTTACGGTGCCCGTGAGTGTTTTCACCAATAAGACTCTCTCATTTGTATTTCTCTCAACTTCCGTCGTCTTACGGTGCTTGTGAAGGTTTTCACCAATAAGACTCTCTTATTTTTATTTCTCTCAGCTCCCATTGTCTTACGGTGCTTGTGAAGGTTTTCACCAATAAGACTCTCTCATTTTTAATTTCTCTCCTTGCTTGAATCAGAGTGTTGCCCTTGACATGAATTACCTTTACCTGCTTGACTTGGCATTTTTCAAAGACTGATCAGAAGGTCTTTCTTTGGACCGTAATGTGGGCTTTCGGATAGGGTTAGAAGAAAAGGATATAAAAGGCTCAAAGCAATTCACATGGGTTCAAAATTACAACTTTCGGAATCAGATTTCTTACCACAACCACAATTTCTGCCCCAGTTTCTTGCTCGGGGACTTTTGGATTTTTATTTTGATGAGACTGAACCGTGAGGCTGCCTACGTATCCTTAAAAGGAATCAGGTCGAACGTAGTTCATGACATAGTAATTACTTTGTTTGTTGTGATTTTTCTTTCTCGTCTTTCCTCTTTTGTTCTGTTATTCTTCTTTTCTCTCTTTTTCTTTTCCTCTTTTTCCTTTTCTTTTTTTTTCTTTCGCTTTTTTCTTTTCTTTACTTTTCTTTCTCTTTCTTTCCTCTTTTCATTTTTCTTCTCCTTTTCCTTTCTTGTTCGTTCTTTCTTTTCTTTTTACGTACTTATCCTCCACACTTGCGTCTCTGAATTGTGCCATTGATCCCGAAAGAGGGGTATGAAAGAAAATAAATAAGGCTCAAAAAGGGTGACAAGGGATAAAGTGTTTAGATAGCAGAACAACATGCCTTCGTTATTTCAACCTTTCAAATATGCCAAATACAAACAAGTACCATAAAAAAAAGAAATCATACATAATATATATTGATTGCGTCAGAATTGATAGCCATTTCTACACATTTCCTTTCTACATCTGTCAAATATTACACGCCATTGGACAACACTCTAGTTACAACAAATGACGGCTTCCAGTTTCGGGCGAACTTTCCTTTTGCTTCAGCCTGATGAGGCAAGATACGTCTCAACACTAATTGACCTATTTCGAACTTCCATGGACGTACCTTCTTGTTATATGCTCTTTCCATTCTCTGTTGATACAATTGGCCATGACATACTACCGTCAATCTCTTTTCATCAATCAGACTTAATTGCTCCAAGTGGGTTTTGACCCATTCAACGTCATCAATCTTTGCCTCAGCAACAATTCGAAGGGATGAGATTTCAATTTCTGCGGGTATCACTGCCTTCGTGCCATACACAAACAAATAAGGAGTAGCCCCTACTGAAGTGCGGACAGTAGTGCGATAACCCAGCAACGCAAATGGCAGCTTTTCATGCCACTGCCTAGAACCTTCCACCATTTTTTGAAGTATCTTCTTTATATTCTTGTTGGCTGCCTCGACTACTCCATTCTCCTTAGGGCGATATGGGGTGGAATTGCGATGTATAATCTTAAACTGCTGACATGTCTCTGTCATCAGATGACTGTTGATATTGGCACCATTGTCCGTGATTATTACCTTCGGAATCCCAAACCGACAGATGATATTTGAATTCACAAAATCGACTACTGCTTTCTTGGTCATAGATTTAAAAGTTTTCGCTTCAACCCACTTGGTGAAATAATCAATGGCTACCAGAATAAACCTGTGTCCGTTTGATGCTGCTGGCTCGATTGGCCCAATGACATCCATGCCCCAAGCAATAAAAGGCCATGGCGTGGACATTGTATGTAACTCAGATTGTGGAGAATGAATCAAATCTCCATGCACTTGGCACTGATGGCATTTACGCACAAATCTGATGCAATCCCGCTCCATAGTGAGCCAGTAATAACCTGCTTGGAGAATTTTCTTTGCCAGAACGTACCCACTCATATGCGGTCCACAAACTCCGGAGTGTACCTTAGTCATGATTACTGTGGCATGTCCTGCATCTATGCATCTTAACAAACCAAGATATGGAGTTCTTTTGTATAACACCCCTCCGCTGAGGAAATATCCACTTGCCAATCGTCGAATTGTTCTTTTTTGATCACCTGTGGCCTGTACCGGATATACCCCCATCCGGAGGTATTCTTTGATATCATGGAACCATGGCTCCCCATCAAGTTCTTCTTCTACCATATTACAGTAAGCATGCTGATCATGGACCTGAATCTGCAAAGGGTTCATATAAGCCTTATCTGGATGATGTAACATTGACGCCAAAGTGGCCAAAGCATCAGCGACTTCATTATGTATTCTTGGGATATGCCTGAACTCTATTGACTGAAATCGTTGACAAAGATCATGCAAACACTGTCTGTATGGTATGAGTTTTAGATCCCGTGTTTTCCATTCTCCCTAAATTTGGTGCACCAGTAGGTCCGAGTCACCCAAGACCAAGACTTCCTGGACACCCATATCCACGGCTAACCTCAATCCAAGAATACATGCCTCGTACTCAGCCATGTTGTTGGTACAGTAAAAACGAAGCTGAGCCATAACAGGGTAGTGCTGCCCTGTTTCAGAAATAAGTACAGCTCCTATCCCTACGCCTTTCATGTTTGCGGCTCCGTCAAAGAAAAGCTTCCATCTAGGCTTCTCTCCTTGTTCTAACTCATCAATGTGAATCACCTCTTCATCAGGGAAATAAGTTTTCAAAGGTTCATAATCTTCATCAACCGGGTTCTCGGCCAAATGGTCCGCCAAGGCCTGCGCTTTCATTGCAGTCCGGGTTACGTAGACGATGTCAAACTCTGTGAGCAGGATCTGCCACTTTGCAAACCTCTTTGTGGGCATAGGCTTCTGAAAGATATACTTCACGGATCCAAGCGATATATGAGGTAAGTAGTATAAGATGACAAATAATGTTTCAGCTTCTGCGCCACCCAAGTTAGGGCGCAACATGTCCTCTCAAGATGGGTGTACATAACCTCGTACGATGTGAATTTCTTGCTGAGATAATATATGGCATGCTCCTTCCTGCCAGTGCTATCATGTTGACCCAATACACAGCCGAATGAGTTGTCGAATACCGTCAAGTATAGAATCAAATGTCGCCCTGGTTCTGGCGGGACCAACACAGGTGGATTTGACAAATACCCCTTTATCCTATCAAACGCCTCCTGACATTCATCTGTCCACCTGACCGCAACGTCTTTCTTTAACAGCTTGAAGATGGGCTCACAAGTTGTCGTGAGCTGAGCGATGAACCTGCTGATATAATTCAATCTCCCCAACAAACGCATCACCTCAGTCTTGTTCCTCGGGGGTGGCAATTCCTGGATGGCCTTGACTTTTGATGGATCCAATTTAATACCTCGACGACTGACTACGAACCCCAAATACTTTCCAGACAGAACCCCAAAAGCACACTTTCCAGGATTAAGCTTGAGATTGTACCTGCGAAGCTTTCGGAAGAACTTTTTCAGATCCTTGACATGGTCAGACTGCTTCCTAGACTTCACGATCACATCATCCACGTACACCTCGATTTCCTGGTGTATCATATCATGGAATATTGTTGTCATTGCCCTCATATAGGTTGCCCCAACATTTTTCAAACCAAATGGCATGACCCGATAGCAGTACATTCCCCACGGCGTGATGAATGCCATCGTTTCAACATCTTCCTCGTCCATTAAGATCTGATGATAACCCGCGTAACAATCCACAAAAGAACCAATCTCATGTTTGCCACAATTGTCAATCAATATATGGATGTTTGGCAGGGGAAAATTATCCTTCGAACTTGCTTTATTGAGATCCCGATAATCAATACACACCCTGGTATTGCCATCCTTCTTTGGCAAAGGCACAACATTGGCTAACCAGGTGGGATACCGCGTGACCCGAATAACTTTCGCATCGAACTGCTTGGTGACCTCTTCTTTGATCTTTACACTCATAACTATTTTGAACTTTCTCAGCTTCTGTTTGACAGGAGGGAATGCCGGGTCAGTGGGCAATTTGTGAACCACTAAATCGGTGCTTAGACACAGCATGTCGTCATAGGACCATGCAAAAACGTCTTTGTATTCGAACAATGCTTTGATTATCTCCTCCCTGAGTTGAGGTTCCAAATGGACACTTATTTTAGTTTCACGGACATTTTCTTGGTCCCCTAAATTAACTGTTTCTATATCGTTCAAATTAGGTTTGGGCTTTTCCTCAAACTGACTTAGTTCCTTACTAATTTCTTCATAGGCCTCATCATCATCAAATTCCAACTCGTCATCACACTCAATTTCTTGTATTATTACTTCAGAGTTAGTTTGGCTTTTAAAACTGGGCTGAAGATCCCTCATGCATGTCATGTCATTGATATCAGCATAAAAAGAACTAAAAGAAGAAAACAAAAATGAAATTAGAAGAAATGAAGGAAAAAGAACAATTGCATTTCATTGAATATAAAGATAACAGGGTGTTAACACATCCAACTGGACGGAACATAACATCTGAATTACAGACCCTGGAATAATCCAGACAACTAAAAGAAAATCAAAGCCCACTACCAAGACTCCCTCCGGATAGGAAGATGAGTAGCTTCCTAGTTGTTAACTTTTGCACGTGGTCCCACAAATTGCACATCTGCCTTGCTGGATCCTTCCCCAACCTGAACCATATTGACCTCGGCGAATAACCTTCCGAACCCCTTCTCCAAATCTCCATCGGCTCCAATCAGTGGTCCAGGGATCCTTGACAACCATTGCTTTCTGGTACCTGGCCTGACGAATGACCTAGACAGACGCGAGACCGGCTTTGGCAATGCCCATGCTTTCTTTTTCATTTTCCTAGCTCTACTCATGTCTGCAACGGTAGGTTTGAACCACAGACCAAAAGTATCTAGATTCCTTGGTAGGGAGACTGGCTGCACAATACCTTGCAGAGATGTACCCAAACCTTTGCCCGATACGAAACCGTTTTTCAACATTTCGACAGCTACCATGACTGATGCGGCAGCCATCTTTGGAGTTGGCATGCACTTACCTTCCGAAATTTTCTCTACCAATACTGTGTCGGAAACCTGATAAACCCATAGTCCATTGCCATCGTCAACCTCTATGAATGGCACAATAGCACTATTGGGAACACACAAATTATCTTCGCCATGTACAACAATCTCCTGTCGATCCCATTCAAACTTGACCATTTGATGCAGAGTAGACGGGACTGCTTTGGCAGCATGGATCCAGGGGCATCCTAACAACAGATTGTACGAAATAGTCACATCGAGCACTTGGAATTCCATAGTAAATTCAACTGGCCCTATTGTGAGCTCAAGCACTATATCCCCGACTGAATCCTTCCCTCCACCATCAAATCCCCGAACGCAAATACTGTTCTTGTGAATTCTTTCATCCTCCACTTGCAGCTTATTCAATGTGGCGAGAGGACAAATGTTCGCGATAGACCGTTGTCAACCAATACCCGAGTAACCACGGAGTCTTCACATTTCACCGTTAGATAGAGGGCTCTATTTTGCTCGGTGCCCTCCACAGGCAACTCATCACAAAAAAAAGTGACTCGATTTACCTCAAATATCTTGTTAGCTATCTTTTCCAAGTGGTTTACTGAGATTTTGTCAGTAACGTGGGCTTCGTTCAAGATCTTCATCAAAGCTCGACGGTGCTCGTCGGAATGGATCAGTAATGACAAGAGCGAGATCTGGGCCGGTGTTTTCCTCAACTGCTCCTCAATGGAATAGTCATGCACTTTCATCTTTTTCAAAAATTCCTCTGCCTCTTCCTCGGACACAACCTTCTTTACCGAGACTGGATTGTATTTGTAAGTTTTAACTCTTCTTAACTCTTTGGGGGAAAAGCATCTCCCCGATCGAGTCAAACCATGGGTCTCACATACTTCTTCTCTAACCTCTTTCCTCTGGTAAGCTACTGTCACTCGTTCATATTTCCACGGGACCGCCCTACTGCTGATCACTGGCAGCTAAGTTACTAGTTTTATAATAACAAGCTCTGTGCGAGCACCCTTCACGACCATGACAGGTTTACCTGTAACCCC
Source organism: Nicotiana sylvestris (assembly GCF_000393655.2). Classification (NCBI taxonomy): domain Eukaryota; kingdom Viridiplantae; phylum Streptophyta; class Magnoliopsida; order Solanales; family Solanaceae; genus Nicotiana; species Nicotiana sylvestris. Next base: position 120,663,719 of record NC_091061.1, read on the forward strand.
TGGTACCACCACTTTAGCTTTCTCTGGTTTCACTTCAACAGTACTTGATGACCCTTTCTTGGCTACCACAGCTAGCTTGTTGTCTACCTCTTTCCGCTGGACCACTGATTTCCCACTGGTTACCTTTTCCTTTGAATTGGTCTCAGTAGAACGGATCATCATCACCGTCTGCGAGGGTTTCTTAGCCTCCCCTCCCTTGTTTATCAACTTAATCATATGGGCTTCGTGGTGAAATGGTAGAGGATTCTGGTTGATGTTTGGTGTTTCTGGGGCCTGAACCTCGATCCGATGAGTATCAATGAGCTCTTGTACAGCTATTTTTAGTTTCCAGCATTTCTCTGTGTCATGGCCCAGGGCACCTGAGCAATACTCACAACTCACCGAGCGATCAAGATTTCTGGGAAGAGGGTTCGACATTTTGTCCTCGATCGAATTCAACATAACCAACTGTCTCAGTCTGTGAAATAGGCTGGTATATGATTCTCCCAATGGAGTGAAAGTCTTCTGCTTCTGCACCCTTTCATTCTTAAAGGCTTGATTGGGTCGAAAACCTGTTCCAGGGGGGTTTTGTAGGCTTTTGGGGGTGGATGGGTATTTTGTGGAGCTTGGTAGGGACTCTGTGGAGCTGGCACACGCCATTGCGCGTGAGCGGGAGGTTGGGTATAGGTTTGTGCGTGATAGACAGAAAAATGGGGATCTGGCGGTGGGTAGTAATGTTGTGGTGGGCTATATGGAGTGTGGGGGTATGTTTGGGGATAGGGTCGAGACTGGTTGTAGAATGGTGGAAGGTTCCTGGATCCATCCTAAGTCGCCGACTCGATCATTGCAACATCCTCTTTCTTCTTCTTTCCGAGCACACCCCAGTACCGTTTTGAATGACCTGAGTGGTTGCTTTGATTGCTGAATAACTCATAATCTTATTGGACTTGAGTCCCTCCTCAACCATGCCTCCCATTTTCACAACTTCATTAAAGGACTTGCCCACTGCTGACACCAAATGACCAAAATAAGTAGGCTCCAAAGCCTGCAAGAAATAATCAACCATCTCGCTTTCTTTCATTGGGGGATCAACCCTCGCTGCTTGCTCTCTCCAACGGAACCTATATTCTCGGAAACTCTCACCAGGCTTCTTCTCAATCTTCGTCAATGACAGACGATCTGGGATAATTTCGAGATTATACTGAAAATGACAGGCGAAAGCTTGGGCCAAATCGTCCTATGTGTACCACCTACTATGATCTTGTCTGGTGTACCATTCTAGTGCTGACCCACTCAAACTTTGGCTGAAATACGCCATCAGCAATTCATCTCTTCCACCTGCTCCTCTCATCTTGCTACAAAACCCTCTTAAGTGTGCCACCGGGTCGCCATGCCCATCGTACAGATCAAACTTGGGCATTTTGAACCCCGCTGGCAACTGAACATCTGGTAACAGACATAAATCCTTATAGGCCACACGTACTTGGCCTCCCAGCCCCCTCATATCTCGGAACGATTGCTCTAAGCTTTTGACCTTTCTGATCATCTCCTCAGGCTCAGGATTCTTGGGCAGTTTCTCGGTCTCTGTCGGAATATCAAGATGAGGAGTGTAAGGATATGGTTCTGGAACTTTGAAGGTGGGTTCTGGGGGATAGTACTGGTTGTCATGAGTTTGAAGCAGGGGTTCACTGGAAGATCTGTGTAATGTAGCAGGTGGGGGTGCCACAAAAACAAGTGTAATTGGCGGGGGAGGGCACGGGACTTGTTTGGGTGGTGGAGCTTGAGAGGTGTGGGAAGTGGTGCCTTGGCATTTTTGGTAGAGGGGAAAGGCTGGAGATGAGTTCACAATGGGAGGTTCCTGTGGTTGGGCTGATGGTGGGATATAAGCAGGGTTGGCGGGATAAACCGGTGGTGGATTCCCCTTCACCCAAGCTTGGTACATTTCAGCCATCTGCTGTTTCAGCTTATACATTTCTTCCCTCATCGCATTAACGTCCATTTCTTCCATCTCTTTTGATGGATCGACAATACTGGTTTCCGGTTCCTGGTCGACCATATTCAGCCTGTCTTTCGATCGGGTGTTGTAGGAGTGAGTTGCCAGAATGCCAGTCAACTAACCACCTACCTGGACTTAATATATCAAACAAACAACCTTGTTAGCGATTAGGCTTTAACAGATTGGCAACCTCACATTGGGCATGAATGCACCTAGATAGTTAACCATCTCTATTATGTATTTAATCGGTTGCATGCGTCATCCCGGCCTTTTCTTTCTTTTAATTGCAAACATCCCCTTTCTTTTCTTTTCTTTCCTTTCATTCTGGCCTCTGTTTTCTCCTTGTTTTTGCTATATCTTATTTTCTCTTTTTCTTTCTTATTTTTCCGATCTCTCCTTTTCTTTACTCTCTTGTTTTCCCTCTTATTTCTTTCCTATTTTTTTCTTTCTTTTTCTTTCTTTTCTTTCTTTTGGTTATGGTCGAATCCTATGGAGATTGCCTACGTATCATGACCCCGCATGAATCAGAACCAGCATAGTTCTGGTGGATAAGTGTAAAATAAAGTAAAAACATTTGGGGATTTTTAATTTTCATATAAAAACTAACAGACTCAAGATACATACTCAAAAACAAACAACCCGCATGTTCTAATAATAGGAATACAGACTCCAAAACAACTAGCAGACTTTAAAGAAAATAAAACACAGACAGAAGAAATCACGATACATCAATGCCTCAACTGTCCCTGGGACCTGCGGGGCAGCGTTCGGCCTTGCTGTGGGCCGTCTTGCTAAATCCTCCTAAAGGTGGTAGAGATCTTCCATTACCCGGCAAACAAAAATCATCACAGTGGCGAAGAACATGGATCTCGTCATATCCTCACAACTACTGCACTTCATTGCGATATAGTTGGCAACCCTTTTGACTCGCTCTCTTATGACGCCCTTCTCTTGCAACAAACGCCCAATTTGTTCGGTTCTGGCTTCCACAGTTTGTTCGACTACCTGGTTCTACTCTTGGAGTTGTTGCAAGTCCCTTTCTAGCCATGCCATTAAGGCGTAACAATGTTCTCTTTCAACCTTAAAATTTTTGGCTTGTTTAGCCATTTCCCTCTCGAGGTTGCCGATTGCCTTTTCCCAACCTGTGACCCCCCTTTCATATCTTTCTTTCAACTGTTGAACGAAAGTTGCATGCCCCTCAGTGCTTCTGGACAGCCTTGCCCGTGCTTTTGCTAGTTCAGACTCAGCTTTCTACAGGTCATCTTCGTAGTCACATACCTTTTGAGTGAGGTTGTATATGAGCCTCTCATCTTTCCTGCTTCGGCCTGGGTTCTCGGCTTCAATTTTCAACTGACGAACTTGAGCTCTGAGGGCCTCGTTTTCTCGCACCAATATTCTCCTTTCACCTTCGGCCTCTTGCGCCTGCAAATCATTGTTGAAGGTGACATTTCTCAATTCTTCTAGCAGACCATGGATGATGGCCTTATATTCCTTCTCCTTCTCCCCCAAGCTAACCTCTCTTGAATTTTATCATCAAAGGCTTGAACATGAGGCCTTTTGGCGGGCCTCTCGGGCTTTGGCTCGTTGTTTACATAAAACATTTCCTCAAACCAAGCAGCATAATTTGGATGTACTTCCCCCTTGGCGACGTCTGGTACCTGGGTGTCGTTTTTGAGATACTGGCAGCTATTCCAATCTTGCTGAACTACAGCCTCAGGCAATGCGGCTTTTTGATGCAACTCTATGACCTGGATGCTTAGATCTTCATCTTCAGGCACAATCTGATACCTCCCCAACTGCCTCAAGACCCTCTGCGGTGCATATGGCTGAATACTCCTTACGCCCATTATCCTCAGGTATCCTTTGGTAGCAGTCATATAGATGGCCTCTGTCATCGGGAGCCATCCTATAGTCCACTCAACCTGACCTGCGTCAAGAGCTTTCAAATGAGAAACCCATGCTTTAAATCCTTCTAGTGCGTTGTAATCTTTTATCCTCTCTTCGTAACTAATGATGATGTTGTTTGGGCTCGAACCGTAACACATGAATTTGGGATGATAGAGAAGATGCTCGATCAACCACATCTGCAGAATTATACTGCAACCCTCAAAAAACTGAGCCCCTGCTTTACATACGGTCAATGCGCGATAGATATCTGCTAGCACCAACGGGGCAAGTGTATGATCTTCCTTGGTAGTGAGGATTTTTGCAATTCTAGCCATACGAATGTCCACAGTTCCTTTCTCATTTGGAAAAACCATGATCCCCAAGAATGCCACAATAAATGCGAACCGACGATGAATTTGCCAAAGGCCCTTGTTTTGTTTATTGCTCAAGCCCTTTTCATGAGTTTCAAAACCAGCGGAATGCCCGAACCTGAAGTATAAAAATGGAAAGCACAACACCCATTGCTCACATGTTCCTTATTTGTCTGTTTACTAATACTCAAGAGGTCAAAGAACTTGTGCACCGATGGAGCCCTTGGAAATATGAGTTGTTGCTTCCTCAAGTCCCGTCCGAATTCAATGTACCCGGCTATCTCCTCCAAAGTAGGGGTGATCTCGAAATCCGAGAAACGAAAGACATTGCGGACAGGATCCCAGAACGTAACCAAAGCTTTGATCAGATCATCCCATGGTTTGATTTCAAAGATGTCTATAAGAGCACCCAAGTGTTTTTTCACCCATTTTTGACCATCTTCGTCTAGATCATTCCACCACATACGCAAGTGTAGCCGAGCCTGTTCCCTGACCACTTCTGGCGGTTCTTGGATGGTACTCATTGTTCCTGTGGATGATTAAGGTTAGGGTTTGACTCAAGTGGACCCTTTTGTAAATAGTTTTTCGAAAAAGAAAAGAAAAAGAACAAATAAAAGAAGAAAAGAACCATAATCTCTTCCCCTATATGCCAACTTTAGCCAAATGGTTGTTTCTGCAATGCGTCCCCTTCTCAATTTCACGCGAAGTTTGAGGCGGAGGAATTACTTTATGACCCCTCACAAGCTTGCCCATTCTTTTACGAAAATAGCTTTTCGACAACTGAAAAATACTTTGAGGCTACCTCGGCAAGAATGGTTTAAGAGATAGCCGAAGCTGGGTCGGCTTATTTTGACCAAAATCAAGGTTGCATTCATTCGACCGCGACTCTCTTTTCTTGTTTTTCTTTTCTCTTTTTTCAAAAATAAGGCCGAACCTTATGTAGGTTGCCTACGTATCCCACATACGGTGAGAATCAAACCTTCGTAGTTCGGTCAGTTTTGACACTTTTGAAAGAACACAGTGTTTGACTTTTTTAAAAAATGACCCTTTTTTTGAAAAAATTTTGGCAGAGTTTCAGGATGCTTTTCAAATACCGGGATGTTTTAGAACCGGGTTTTATTTCCTTCCCTATACCACTCTTGGTTTTCCTCTTTTCTTTTTTTTTTTGCTTTATTTTCCCTAGCCGGTCAGCATGCAAGCCAAAATAAATAAATGTTCACATAGCACATAGGATGCATCAGGATGGTTTGTCATTTCGGGCACACCTGTCCTAAACTGACCCAACCCCTATTGCGAGTCCCCTAAGTCAAATGCACATGATGCAAACAAACGTTCCTACTAGGGATCTGGCATGGGGCTATGTTTTTCTAGGTTTAAATCCTAGGGTTTTAGTCTAGACTTGTGGTACCCGAGCGGACAACTGGTGCCGAGGAGGGGGTGACGTACCGGGAGTACTGAAGTCTACCTGGCCTTGTCTCTTGCCCAACCTCGTTCTTCTTGGTATAATTTCTACAGAAAAAGTGGGCTACGCGAACGTATGCACCATTTTCAGAAGACTCAGATGGGCAGCATAAGAAGACAGTTATACAATTCCAACAATATCAAAGCGGTAAACAGATAGCAATTAGCATAAAGGTTCACAGAGTACAATATTATGAACAATAAATAAAGCCAAGTAAAAATCATGAAACAAGCTCGAATTCTTGAACCCTGAACCAGAGATTCTGGGTTCGATCCCCAGCAAAGTCGCCAGAGCTGTCACATCTCCTTTTTACTACACCCCGTAGAGGGTATAAATATAAGGGAGTTTTTCCAATTAAAGGACAATCGAAACGGGATTGTTTATTTATTAAAAATCAGAGTCGCCACTTGGGATAATTTATGGTGTCCCAAGTCACCGGTTAAAATCCCGAATCGAGGAAGGTTGACTCTGTTTAACAGTCCGCGAACCAGGAATCTGGGTAAGGAATTCTGTTAACCCGGGAGAAGGTGTTAGGCATTCCCGAGTTCCGTGGTTCTAGCACGGTCGCTTTGATCATACTTGGCTTATTTAATTACTGACTTTGGACCTTATGTGTATTTATCCTTTACCACTTTTAAATCACTTGATTATTCGTAGTTAAAGGATCGGGTTATGCGTACGTATACTCTTTCCCTTTGGCGCATCAAAAATCATGTCACGCGAACGTGTCCACAATTAATAACACTTGATTATTATATATGAAAAGATTTGGCCAAAGTTGCGCGTATCTAAAGCAAACTATAAACACTTGTTATTTTGTATGATTAAATGGTATACGATGCACCTCGGACTATATGAACTAATTTAATCAATACCATACGAGAATTTGCTTTTTTTATTAAGAAAGTTTGTTTGAAGTTGCGCGAACGCATACTGTGAATTGATTTTTAGAATTGTAATCATGTCACGCGAACGTGTACACAATCACAATTGTATTTTAAACGGCCCTAAAGGTTCCTCTATGACTATTCAACATTTATTCCTAAAATCGAGTCGGAATTGCTAAGGCCACAAGCTATACATTTGACTAGTCGGGTGTGCCTCAATCCATTTTTAAAAGGTCTAGCTAGTTGACTAAAGGCCTAAAGTAATTTGAATTCCACCTAAGTAAACAAGTGACTTAACGAAATGCAACAACGTATCATTAATATATAACCCAACCCACTACAGACCCACATCGAAAACAAGCCCAAATTACGAAGTACAACAGGAGTCCGAAATGAAATTTAGAGCATGCTGGAGGCACGGGGCCAACGTTAAAGGCCCAACTGCAAGCTCCAAAGCAAATCACACCCGGGAACTTATCAATTGTACATATTGTATTGAACACCAATTAGCTAAAGCAATGTGGAGTAGTGACAAATCAACATCTTTTCCCTTGGACTGCCTTGGACTCACAAGGCCATCTCGCAAGAGCATGAGCTTTGGGCCCAATGAGCCCAAATCAAATTTCAGGGTATTCTACTGGAAGCTTAAAGACTCGTGATCGAGTCTCCTCAGCAGCGAATAATGTCTGTCTAATAAACATGCCTCAATCTGCAAGTTTATAGCTGAACTAAAGCATGCACTCAAGGCAACAATACTAGTCTCAATAGACCCAAAACAGACCTGAAACACATCCGACACCACTAAAATTCTTTGCAATTATTCCCTACTGTTCCTACACATGATAAAGACCCTTCAACTTTCAAGTTAAGCGAGTGAAAGCGAGAACTTTATACAACATCATAAAGAATCTTAAAGGTACGGTAATAAGTAAATAACTTATGTGAATCTAGTAGGAACATGAAGACGACATATATCAAACACCACGACTGGTAAAGTAATAGGGAAAGGGCAGCGATCGATTTCTTCAACTCGAACTACATAATTCAAGCACAATTGCCATAAAAAGCTTCATTTCCGTTCAAGGTTTGAAGGAAATACCTGGAAATTGAAAAGCAAAACAGAGAAATGAGGAATCATGAGTGGAATCAGTAGCAGGAACAGGACTCGGCAACAAAATTAGCCCAGAAATGATTGAGGAAAGACCACTTTAGCCCAGTTTATACCCACAGTGATATCACATACAACTCAAAAACCAAAATCTACCCAACAATGAACCAAAACTTGTATACCAAAACATATTCAGCTCTTTTAAAACTTCAGTTGCTCGAAACTTATCACAGAATCAGTACCACAAGAATTTCCCTAAAGATTTTCAATGGAACAATACTTTTTGTATTTTTTTTAGCTGTCTCTCATTTTTTGATTTTCAGCCCCTTTTCTCTCTCTAAAGTGTAACCAAAAAACTGACTTGAATGAGAAGAAAGCTTTATTTTTAAAAGACTGAGGGTCTGTTGTGTGCCTTCCAAGGCAAGGCTGTCAAATTTTCCAAAATACCCTCATAGGGCATCTTTCAAAACTGAATTTTTGGACGGCTGTCCACTTCCTTCAGATATTTTCAACTTACAGCCTGTTTTCCCTAACCATTTTGGGCAGCTGTCCATTTAGGAAGCTTCCATCAGTTATTAAATATTCCTTAGGTTGAAACAATCTCCAAAATTACCCCCTAATGTTCCCCATTATTCACTTACCCCCTTAAATTCTGACTGCCCCCAATCTCAATAACAGTAAACAAACGGGCTGACACTTCCAAACAAATTAAAACCCCAAACAATTATTGAAATTATGAGAAACTGGCTTGCATACCCTTCACACATAAACATTAATTCAGAAAATATTTGTGAAACAAGAATTAATGCGAACGATGAACTATACTTGACTCAGTTCCAAAATTAATTCACAAAATGTGACATGAAACCCAGCGAAAAACAAAAGAAAATTTGGTGAATTGAAACCAAATTAAACGCAAACCTTACGAAGCCGATTGTCATCGACAACTACGCAAACAAGATAACTAACAATCTTGCAATCAGAACATAATACCATTAGTCAAGAGATGAAGATTCTGAAAAGCTATAAAACAAATCGAGCAAACAAACAGAAGAGAAAAACCAATCGATGCAAAGGGAAATTATTCCAAACCTGCTTCGGCAAGAACCACATGAACTCTAACAACCTTGGAGGAGGCAGTGAACCTTTGACGGTCATTAATCGGTTGTCCTCAACAGAAGACAAACGATTAATGACGGTATTAGGTTTATCTGACCTTGCTAAGCCTGAAAAGAATCCCAAGGAGAAACTTGGCAATCCAGACCTCTACTCTATCACTAGGGGCCATTTTGAGATGAAACCAACATGTATTTGAGGCCAGAGGGAGATGAGGGGTTGCATGGTGTGATTTTGGGTGGATCTGGGAATTTTAGGGTTTCCGGTGCTAACCTTAGATCTGAGATTCGAGGCAATGGAAAGGGATTCGAGAGGAACTGTGTGGAGATTTGGGATGGGGAGGTGGAAAGGAGTTCAGGGTGTTAATTTGGTGGCGATTGGACGCCGGCGCCGCCACCGGACGGTGGAGAATTCTGAAGCGGCTACTAGGGTTTGGGGGGCAGGGTTCTGAAGTTGGGCTATTGGAGACGATAAACTGAGGGGGGGTGTATTCGGATATATATATACTCCCCCAACTTTAGTTCTGAGCCGTTAGATCAAGTGAGGATCAATGGCTCAGATTGGCAATAGTCGAAACAACGTTGTTTCACTTGAAAGGGAACTCCGGACCGGGTATAGGCGGGTTTGGGCCGGAATTAGGCGGGTACGAGGGGGCAATTGGGCTGAAGGAGGGGTTTAATTATTTGGCCTAGATCCGAGTTCCCCTTTGTTTTTTCTTCTTTCCAAAATTTCTTTTCTTTCCAAAATTAGAAATAAATCATAAATTATTAAAACTAATATTATCCTATCAAATTAAACTAGTTAATCTCTAAAAATAATTACCGTACGAATTAAATACCAACTTAAAGAAAGCTAACAACATTCGAGAAATTAAAATGAAAATGCAAAAATGAACTATTTTTTGTGATTTTCCCGTTTTATAAACACTAAATTACTAATTATTTCAAACATGCAAAAATTAAATCTTAAATGCAAATGCATCATATTTTGTATTTTTCATTAATTAACAAACGAAATGCACAGACAAAAAATGCAAATAATTAATTGCAAATGCCACAAAATCCACAAAATTGCAAATAATGAAACAAAATTACTTTGTTTTGAATTTATGGGAGTATTTCATGTAGGGCAAAAATTACGTGCTCACACCGAGTTCTACGGACGTTGGCAGATATACTTTGAAGTCTCCGGAGCAACAACAAGTACGCAACTAATAGCAGGGCTGGTAGGAGGTACCTGGATCTGCACATAAAACATGTGCAGAAGAATAGCATAAGTACACTACAATGATACCTAGTAAGTGTCAAGCCTAACTCGATAGAGTAGTGACGAGGTCAGGTCAGGGCCCTACTGGAATATAATAATTTAAGGTAGAAAAAATATAAAAATATAATAAGAGACTAAAAATTTAACAAGGAGAAACTACATAAAGATAACAACACAACACATAGGGATAAACAACAGGGGCCCTCTCCAGATACCGTCTCATAGTCCCAAAAGTAAATCTCAATAGTGGATCTCCCAAGATACCGTCTCGCAGTCCCAAAAGTAAATATGCTAGGGGATCTCCCAAGGTATAATCTCGTAGTCCCAAAAGTAAATGTGCAGGGCAATCTCCCGAGGTGCTGCCTCGTAGTCCCAAAAATAAATACATAGCTCGAAACCGATGGAAACAACAATTAATAGCAAGGACTTTACAGCTTAAGACTGATACAAATCAAGGAAAAACAGGAATTCAACTTAGCATGCTGCACAGATTTCAAATAAGCATTTAAAACACGTAGATGTACAATATTTGACTATCCAGGATAGCTACACATGCTGGTATAACTCAATTAAGACGTAACATGTTACCACTCAATAAAAACAATATTTTACAATAATTATCCCATGTACGTACTTGTCACCTCACGTACACGGCACTCACATATCGCAAAAGCATCACAATAGTACAAAATCCTAAGGGGATTTCCCCCACACAAGGTTAGGCAAGCCACTTACCTCGAACCAAGCTCAATTAATCAATAAGAATGCCTTTCCTCGATTTTCCGACTCCGAAGGACCTAAATCTAGCCAAAAGCAATTACATATCATAAATATAACTATAAGAAACTAATCTAATTAATGAAATCAAGACTCTAACAAGAAATTAGAAATTCGCCCCAAAAGGTCCATCTGGGCCCACATCTCGAAATCGGGTAAAAGTCACAAAATATGAACACCCATTAAACCACGAGTTCACATGTACCAAAATTACTCAAATCTTATACCAAAATCTCAATTGAAATCCAAAAATTTGGTACAAGAACTTTCCAACTTTTCCCCCAATTTCTCAACCTAAATCCTTAATTAAATGAAGAAATTAACGATAGATTAGTGGAATATAACTAAAAATGAGTTAAGAATCATCCTCAATAGTTTCCTCTGAAAATCCCTCAAATTATCGCCTCAATCCGAGCTCTCGAAGTCCCAAAGTGAAAATGAGATCAAACCCTCGTAATTTCCCCTTTTATGGCCAGTGATCTCGCACCTGCGGACCCCTTAGTCGCACCTACAACACCGCACCTGGGGAATTTTCATCGCAGGTGTGGACTTGACTTAACACACATGGGTCCGCTTCTACAATAAAATGGCCGCACCTGCGAGTGCGCACCTGCGGACCTAGCCCGCTTCTGCGAAATCCTCACCCAGCTCGTCATCCGCTTCTGCGACCACTGACAACCCAGACCAGGGCCGCATCAACGAGATTTCCTTCCGCACGCGTGTGTCCGCACCTGCGTCCAACCTCACCGCAGGTGAGATAACACCAAAAGTTGGAAAACTTCAGCAAATCTCACAAGTCCAAAATGAATCCGAAACACGCCTAAGGCCCTCGGGACCTCAACCAAATCTACCAACAAGTCCTATAACACCATACGAACTTCGTCGAGCCCTCAAATCAAATCAAACAACAATAAAACACGAAACCCACCCCAATTCAAACTTAATCAATTTTGAAACTTCAAACTTCTACAACCGATGCCGAAACATATCAAATCACGTCCGATTGACCTCAAATTTGGAACATAATTCACATTTTGAGATTATAGACCTACTCCAACTTCCAAAATCGGAATCCGACCCCAATATAAAAAAAGACCACTCCCGGTCAAATTTATCAAAAATTCAACTTTTGCCATTTCAAGCCTAATTTAGCGACGGACCTCCATATCACAATCCAGACACGCTCCTAAGTCCAAAATCACCCAACGAAGCTAACGGAACCGGCGAAACTCCGTTTTTGAGCCGTCTTGACATAGTTCCAACTATGGTGAAATTCCAAGTACTTAAGCTTGCATTTTAGGGGCTAAGTGTCCTAAACCAATCCGAAACCAAAGACAAAATCTCCCGGGAAGTCACATAAGAATAAAAAGATACGGGGGAAGTAGTAAATAGGGTATCAGGGCTAATACTCTCAAAACAGCCCGCCAGGTCGTTACATCCCCCATCTTAAAACAATCATTCATCCTCGAACGAGCATAAAGACATACATGAAGTGTTAAAAAGATGAGGATAATAGCAGAGGATATCATGCTCGGTCTCCCAAGTCTCTACCTCGGCCGGCTGAACCCTCCACTGAACCTTTATTGATGCAATGTTCTTTGACCTCAGCTTTCAAACCTGTCTGTCCAAAATAGCCACCGGCTCCTCGACATAAGACAAATCCTTGTCCAATTAAAATGAGCTGAAATCCTACATATGAGATGGATTGCCGTGATACTTCCAGAGCATAGAAACATGGAATAGTGGATGAACTTCTGCTTGGCTAGGAGGCAAGGAAAGCTCATAAGCAACCTCCCCAACTCGCCGCAACACCTCGTATGGGCCAATAAACCTTGGGCTTAGTTTTACCTTCTTCTCGAACCTCGTAACGCCCTTCATGGGTGAAACGTGGAGCAAGACCCACTCCCCAACCATGAGTGCAACATCGCGAACCTTCCGATCCGCATAACTCTTATGTCTGGACTGGGATGTGCGAAGTTTACCTTGAATCACCTTAGCCTTCTCCAAAGCATCCTAAACCAAGTTTGTACCCAATAGCCTAGCCCAGCTCGAACCAACCCATTGGGGACCGGCACTGTCTACCACACAAAACCTTATACGGTGCCATCTGAATGCTCGATTGATAATTTTTGTTGTAGGCAAACTCTGCAAGTGGCAAGAACTGATCCCAAGAACCTCCAAACTCCATCACACACACACGGAGCATATTCTCCAGTATCTGAAAAGTGCGCTCAGACTGTCCGTCCATCTGGGGGTGAAATGTTATGCTCAACTCAACCCGATTACCTAACTCATGTTGTACGACCCTCCAGAACCGCGATGTAAACTGCGTACCCTGGTCAGAGATGATAGATATCGGCATGCCATGAAGCCTGATAATATCGCAGATATAAACTTGAGCTAGCTTCTCAGAAGAATAAGTAGTCATCATAGTAATGAAATGAGCTGACTTGGTATGCCTATCCACAATCACACAAACTGTATCAAACTTCCACTGAGTCCGTGGAATCCCAACAACAAATTCCATAGTGATCCGTTCCCATTTCCACTCCGGAATCTCTAACTTCTGAAGCAATCCACTTGGCCGTTGATTCTCATATTTCACATGCAGGCAATTTAGACACCGGGCTATATATTCCACTATGTCATTCATCATTCTCCTCTACCAATAATGCTACTTCAAGTCCTGATACATCTTCATGGCACCTGGATGAATGAATTACCGCGAACTGTGAGCCTCCTAGAGAATCAACTCATGCAAACCATCTACATTGGGCACCCAAATCCTACCCTGCATCCTCAATGGGCCAATATCTTCAATAGTGACCTCCTTAGCATCACTGTGCTAAATCGTGTCCTTAAGAACAAGCAGATGGGGGTCATCATACTGATGCTCCCTGATACGATCATAAAGAGAATACCGAGAGACCACACAAGCTAATACTCGACTTGGTTCAAAAATATCCAATCTAACAAACTGGTTGGCCAAGGCCTAAACATCTAATGCGAATGACCTCTCTAGTGCTGGTAGATATGCTAAGCTTCCCAAACTCTCTACCCTGCGACTCAAGACATTTGCCACCACATTGGCCTTTCCGGGGTGGTATAGAATAATGATATCATAATCCTTAAGCAGCTCTAACCACCTTCACTGATGCAAGTTAAGATCTTTCTATTTGACCAGATGCTGCAAACTCTAGTGATCAGTGTATATCTCACAAGGGACACCATACAAATAGTTCCGCCAAATCTTCAAGGCATGAACAATAGCTGCTAACTCAAGGTTGTGGATAGTTCTTTTCATGCACCTTCAGCTGTCTGGACGCGTAGGCAATCACCCTACCGTACTATATCAACATTGCGCCGAGACCAATCAGTGACGCATCATAATATATAGTATAAGACCCCGAACCTCTAGGAAATACCAATACTGGGGCTCTAGTCAAAGTTGTCTTGAGCTTTTGAAAGCTCTTCTCACACTCTTCTATCTACCTGAACGTAGCACCCTTCTAGGTCAGCCTGGTCATAAGTGTTGCAATAGTAGAGACCCTCTACAAATCAATGGTAATACCTCGCCAAACCAAGAAAACTCTGGATCTTCGTAGCTGAGGATGGTATGAGACAACTCTGCACTGCTTACACCTTCTTTGGATCAACCTTGATCCCTTCACTCGACACTACGTGACCCAAAAATGCCATTGAATTTAGCCAGAACTCACATTTTGAGAATTTTGCATATAACTTCTTTTCTCTCAAGGTTTGAAGCACAGTCCTCAGGTGCTGCTCATGATCATCCCGACACGGGGAGTACACCAAAATGTCATCAATAAACACAATGACCAAAGAGTCAAGATAGGGCCGGAATAAACTGTGCATCAAATGCATGAATGTTGTTAGGGCATTGGTCAGCCCAAATGACATCACAATGAACTTGTAGTGACCATACCGAGTCCTGAAATCAGTCTTTGGGATAGTTGGCTCCTGAATCTTCAACTGATGATAGCCTGAACACAAATCAATCTTGAAAAACACTCTGGCACCCTGCAACTGATCAAATAGGTCATCAATAAGAGGCAATGGATACCTGTTCTTCACTGTAACTTTGTTCAACTGGCGATAATTAATGCACATACGCATAAAATCATCCTTCTTCTTCACAAACAAAACTGTGGCACCCCAAGGTGACACACTAAGCCGAATGAAGCCCTTATCAAGCAATTCCTGTAATTGTTCCTTCAACACCTTCAAACCAGGATGAGCCATACGATATGGAGGAATAGAGATGTGATGAGTGCCCAATAACAAGTCAATATCAAAGTCGATATCTCTGTTAGGCGGCATGCCCGAAAGATCAGTTGGAAATACATCTGGATAATCCCTCACTACTAGGACTGACTTAATTGTAGGGGTATCAATACTGACATCTCTCATATAAGCTAGATACGCGTCACACCCCTTCTCAACCATTAGTTGAGCTTTAAGAAATAAAATAACTCTGCTGGGAGTATACTCTAAGGTACCTCTCAACTCTAACCGCAGTAATCCTAGCATAGCCAGCGTCACGGTCTTGGCGTGAAAATCAAGAATAGCATAATTGAGCGACAACTAGTCCACGCCCAAAATAATATCAAAATCTACCATATCGAGTAATAATAAATTAGCTTTGGTCTCAAAACCAATAAAAATAACCAAACACGGCCGATACACACAATCAACAATAATAAAATCTCCCACAGGTGTAGACACATGAATTAAAGAACTCAAAGAATCATAGAATATGCCAAAATTCGGAGCAAAGTAAGATGATACATAGGAATAAGTGGAGCCTGAATGAAATAAGACTGACACATCTCTATGACAGACTAGAACAATACCTGTAATGACAAAGTCGGATGCAACTGCCTCTGTACGACCAAGGAGGACATAATATCTGGTTTGGCCTCCCCCTCTAGGGTGATCTCTACCTACCCGACCTCTACCTCGAGCGGGATGAGTAGGTGGAGTGGTAGCTGGTGCTGTAATCATAGCTTGGGGACCCAGTGGAGCAAGTGGTACTTGAGAAGTCTGTGGAGGTGCACCCCTCCTAAGTTGGGGGCAATCCCTCACCATATGGCGAGTGTCACCATACTCAAAACAAGCTCTCAGAAGGCGTGACTACTATGGCTAGCTCGGACCAGGTCGGCTGGACTGACCGTTGAAAGCACCCCATGTAGAAAGTGCACTAGACACTGGAGGTGCATAATAAGGCTCCTAGGGCGTAAGAGTGGTCGGAAAACCACTGGCGGCTGGAAGTGCTGAACGAACAGGGCGACTCACATGGCCCCTACTATCACGAACTGTAGCTGGGGCACGAGTACCACTCTAAGTGCCAACATCTCGAGACCTCTTGGCCTTCCTTTCCTCTCTCTCTCAAGCAACCATAGCCTCCAATATCTTAGCAATCCCCACAACTTGCTGGTATGAAATATGTATCTCTAAATCTCGGGCTATGCTAAGACTGATACTGGGGTTGAGCCCCTCAATAAACTAACGGACCCTCTCTCGAACTGTAACAACCAAGGATGGTGCATGTCTAACCAAATCACTGAAGCAAACTGCATATTCTGACACAGTCATAGAACCCTAGAGCAACTGCTCAAACTCTGCGCGCCATGCATCTCTAAGACTTTGGGGAACATACTCCCTCAAGAACATATCCAAGAACTAAGTCCAAGTAAGTGAAGCGGCCTCAGCCGGACTACCTAACTCATAAGCACGCCACCACTGATAGGTCGCTACTCTAAGCTGGAATGTAGTGAAATAAACCCCACTCGACTCCGCTACACCTATAGTACGGAGGATACAATGGCACTTCTCAAGAAAACATGGGCATCCCCTGATGCCAAGCCACTGAAAGTAGGAGTGTGGTACTTCTTGTACCTCTCGAGCTTGAGCTCCTCCTTCTCAAAAACTGGTGCCCTACCTTCGGTCCGAACTAGGGCTATTAGTTGCACTGGTATGACCCCTAGAACCTGATCGAACTGAACCCGCTACTTTGGGGTGCGGGCGGCAGGAGTTTGTGCTCCTTCCCCGACTTGAGATGTGGTAGGAGAAAGTGGAATATACCCCACCTGAGCTAGAGTACATGCTCAGAAACTATGCAAGGGTCTCCTAATGAGCTGGTGCAATAACAGGCATCTCTGGTGCCGGCGCTCTGACTGGAGCTATTGGTGGCTCCTCTGTAGAAGCTCGTGCAGGTGCTCTGGCTGCACCACATGGACATCCTCGACCTCTGCCCTGACCCTAGCCTCTCATGGATCTAGCGGGGGCGTGGGTGCCTGGTCATTTGATCCATCTGTACGTGTCCTCACCATCTGTGGCAGAATAAAAGACAGAAGTTTAAAATTCCAAAGTGAACAATTTTGCACGACAAGGAATCAAAGAAGTAAAACTTTCCTATTAGTTTTATAGCCTCCCGAAGATAAATACAGATGTCTCTATACCGATCTACGAGACTCTACTAAACCTTCTTGTGACTTATAACATCTATGAACTTAGGGCTCTCATACCAACTTGTTACAACCCAAATCTCCCTCCGTAAGATGTCGTGATGACACCTAGTCTCTACAACTAGGTAAGCCTAATAATTTGCGGAATAACAAAAATAAAAGCAGAATTTAACAACTAAACTACAACAGATAACTATATAACTGATAAAATGCCGCTCGAGATGTACAAGTAGACCAACACTCATGTATAAACAATATTCCCAAAACCCGGTAGTCACAAGTCACAAGCTCTAAGAATTTATCTAACTGTTTATATATATCAGTAACTAGAAGAAATAAAGGAAGAATAACATAAAAGGGATAGAGGGGGACTCCGAGGTTTGCGGACGTTGGCAGATATACCTTGAAGTCTCCATAGCAGCAACAAGTATGCAACTAATAGCAGGGCTAGTAGGATGTACTTGGATCTGCACACAGAATATCTACAGAAGTGTAGCATGAGTACATCACAATAGTACCTAGTAAGTGCCAAGCCTAACCTTGGTAGAGTAGGGATGAGGTCAGGTCAGGGACCTACTAAAATATAATAATTTAAGGCAGAAAAAAATATAGCAATGTAATAAGAGACGAGAAATTTCACAAGCAGAAACTATAGAAAGATAACAACATAGCACATAGGGATAAATAACAGGGGCGCTCCTGAGATACCGTCTCGTAGTCCCAAAAGTAAATGCTCAACATGGATCTCCCGAGATACTGTCTCGTAGTCCTAAAAGTAAATATGCACGGCGATCTCCCGAGGTACCGCCTCGTAGTCCCAAACGTAAATGTGTAGGGGGATCTCTCGAGGTACCACTTCGTAGTCCCAAAATTAAACACACAGCTTGAAACGATGGAAACAACAATTAACAGCAAGGACTCTACAGCTTAAGACTGATACAAATCAAGGAAAAATAGGAATTCAACTAAGCATGTTGCAGAGATTTCAAATAAGCATTTAAGACACATAGACATGCGATATTAGACTAACCAGGATAACTACATATGCTGGTATAACTCAATTAAGATGTAACATGTTTCTACTCAGTAAAAGCTGGATTTTACAACAATTAGCCCATGTACGCACTTGTCGCCTTGCGTACACAATACTCACATATCACAAAATTATCACAACAGTACCAAATCCTAAAGGGAATTTCCCCCATACAAGGTTAGGTAAGCCACTTACTTCGAACCAAGCTCAATCAGTCAATAAGAATGCCCTTTCCTCGATTTTCTGACTCTGAATGGCCCAAATATAGCCAAAAGCAATTACATACCATAAATATAACTATAGGAAACTAATCTAATTAATGAAATCAAGACTTGAACATGAAATTAGAAATTCTCCCCAAAAAGTCGACCTGGGCCCATGTTTCGGAATCAGGTAAAAGTCATAAAATATGAACATCCATTTAACTATGAGTTCACTCGTGCAAAAATTACTCAAATCCAATACGAAAATCTCAATTAAAACCCACAAATTTGGTTGAAGAACTTTTCAACTTTTTCCCCAATTTCTCAACCCAAATCCTCAACGAAATAATGAAATTAACGATATCTTAGTGAAATATAACCAAAAATGAGTTAAGAATCATTACGCAATAGTTCCTCTAAAAATCCATCAAATTATCGCCTCAATCCGAGCTCTCAAAGTCCTAAAGTGAAAATGAGATCAAATCCTCATAATTTCCCCTTTTTTGCCCAATGATCTTGCACCTGCGAACCCACTCGCACCTGCGACGCTGCACTTGCGGAATTTTCATCACAGGTGCATACTTGACTTAACACACCTGGGTCTGCTTCTACAATCAAATGGTCGCACCTGCGGACCTAGCCCACTTCTTTCACTCCCCAAACTCGGGGAGCGCGACCGACGCTCAACCGAGTGAACCTGTCCAACCAATCCTATTAGATTCTTTCTACCCAAACTCACTCATGAATAAAGAGAAGACATACGCTGATTAATTAATCAATACAGAGATCATGTATACAATACCAAATCATTTTCATTAGTTAATTCATTTTAAAGTCTCAAAATACACATATTTTTTATAGTTTGAAGTGGAATAAATGATTCAAGCACAACATAACTTATTTGACTTTCCCAGTACCCATATACAACCCACACTATGTCCATTGAGCCTCTAAAAGATACAAAAGAGAATTATGATAATGCCGGCAACAACGCTCCGTCAATACCTTAAAACGAGATAATCATATGAACAAAAGATACAATACATGACCCCGAGATGATGTGGGGCTAACCAAGTCTGCTGGGAGTAGGGTGTACCACTATCGCTGATCAACACCGCCTACTAAGGAACCACCTGCATCCCCTGGCAAAGAGAACATTAGTATTGTCAAATAGTACTAGTATGTATAACTAAACACCATCTAAATAGAATGAATAATAATAACAAGGATGAATAATCATAAAATTAATAGAAGCCTCAAATAATACCAAAACATCAAGTTAAGAATCACAAAAGTTTTCAAGTAAATTTCCATGATTTTAGTTTGGGAGATCTTCAGTACCAATATATCATCATTCACAATACCACTGTACTTTTACACGGAGTTCGATCACGACCTGATCGTCTCATTTGAGACATCCACCACAATCACAATTCCAATTTCAATTTCCAGCACAATCACCACTATGTGTATGGAATTGCATCCGATCACGGCCTGATCGGCTAGGCCGTCTCACTCGAGATATTACCATTTATATCAATCATCTCATTGCACACTTCTTTCACATCTTTCAATTCATCGAAACTAGTAGCCATAATAGATATATCAGACTTGGCACTTGGCTGTATTTCATATTTCTTACTCACTTTATTCATTATCAATCATTATCATCATTGTCAACAACAAAGCCTTTCAATTCAAGACATTAAGTACACATGTAAGCAATTAGGAGTCTTAGGCATATAGAGATTTTCATATAAATTGGCATAACAACCATCATTCAAAGATGACTTGAAGTCGTAACGTTTCAGTCCACACTTTGAACATATTCTCAAGTGATAACATATCATGACAAAAGCAATTTGGATCACATATTGTACACATATCTTTTCACTACAAGCTCATTAGGAATAGCCAATTCTATAATGATCAATTTGGGACTTACACCAATGACAAGAACACCGTGGGAATCAATTCTAAGAAGAGGGGGTTTAGCCAACATACCTCAATTGAGCTTTTTAAACTCTAAAATGTTCCGGAATTCTTAGCAACTTCAGTCTATTTTAGCAATATAACAAATTGAACAAAAAATTAGGGAAACGATCATGGTTCTAGCTCACTTGAGCATTTTATCAAACATTAAGTGTATTAGAGTTTCAAGGTCCCTTTTATGGAAGATTTCATCATCCCACAACCTACTCTTTACCATTTATAGCTCACAATCTTCCTACACTCTTTGATAA
Source organism: Nicotiana sylvestris (assembly GCF_000393655.2). Classification (NCBI taxonomy): domain Eukaryota; kingdom Viridiplantae; phylum Streptophyta; class Magnoliopsida; order Solanales; family Solanaceae; genus Nicotiana; species Nicotiana sylvestris. Next base: position 120,684,535 of record NC_091061.1, read on the forward strand.
CACATGCATGCAAAATAAGCAACTCCCCTACCCAAGAATTGTCTTGGTAATTACTCATTTCTAGCTAATTGTCAAAATTAAGAGGTAAGGTGTAGAATCTTACCTCTTAGGATGAAGACCTAGTGAATTCTTCTTGAATTTTCCTCAACTTTGAGCAAGAATTGATGAGTGATGAGCTTAGGGACTCCCCTTCTCACTCTATGGTATTCTCTCTCTAGAAATATTAGGCTTTGCCTTCTAAAATGATCCCTAAAGGAGTTATATTAGGATAGGGTCGGGTTTGAAAATTAGAAAAATTGGAGCCCTGGCACAGATCTGCGGTCGCATAATGCTTCTGCGGTTCACAAAGTGGGCTGCATAATTGGCCCTCTAGAACTAACATTTTTTGCTTAAGTCTACGACAAGTCTGCAGACCTATTCTACGACAACACAATGCACCACAGAACTCGACTCTGAAAAATCTCCAAGCTGAATATGCGATCTGAGGCCCACGAAATGGTTTTGCGGTCGCATAATAAGCCGTGAAAATGACAACAATAATGGCCCAAAGGACTGCCTGACTCTGCGGCCATTCTGCGGCCCATAGAGTGATCGGCCGCAGAAATGCCTTTTTCTGCCAACATTTTCCTTTAACTCCTCTATGCACTGTTCCACCCAAAAAGTCCACAATCTTTAACAAATAATCTTAACTCGGCACCACGAAATTGTGGGTTTTTAAGAAAATTTTTAGGGGGACTTACATCCTCCCCACTTAAGGTCATTCATCCTTGAATGAGGGTCAACGTTCACTATTGGCATCCGATTTAACTCAACTACCTCACTACACACCAACGACCCCAAATGTTTGACGAACACCTAAAATTTCCAAAAAATTTGCCAGAGTTTCCTTTGTAACTGCGCCTATCCACCTGTCAAAGAACCCCAGAAACACATCCTAACAACATATACATGACCTACTGACGTAACATAACACAAAACAACACCAACCGTGGCCTCATAAGCAATATATAACCAAAAAGGAACACCTCTACATCAATTGAACAAGTGATACAAAATTCATAGGTGACAGTTTCATAAAAAGATTACATAGCTATTCAAACAAGTAAGGATATTTCTTCTTCATCTCTTCCTCGGCCTCCCAAGTAGCCTCTTCAACCTGTTGGTTTCTCCATAGCACCTTAACGAAGACAATTTCTTTATTTCTCAACTTTCGCACTTTTCTATCAAGAATGACAACTGGAATTTCTCCATATGACAGTTCTTCATTAGCCTCAATAGCCTCAACTGGTACGATAAGTGACGGATCTCCAACTATTTTCTTCAACATAGACACGTGAAATACCGGGAGCACTAATGACATATCAGGTGGTAGTTCAAGATTGTACGCCACCTGACCAATCCTTTGAATGATTCTGTATGGCCCGACATACTTCGGACTCAATTTTCCTTTCTTTCCAAACCACATTAGACCCTTCATGGGGGAAACCTTGAAGAATACCCAAATATCTTCTTTGAACTCCAAATCTCTGCGACGAAATATCCGAATAGGACTTTTGACGACTCTGAGCAGTTTTTAACCTCTCCTTAATGATCTTAACCTTTTTCATAGCTTGATGCGCAAGGTCTGGTCCTATCAACTCAGCTTCCCCAATCTCGAACCACCCAATGGGAGATCTACATCTCTTACCATATAACGCCTCAAATGGTGGCATCTAAATACTAACATGATAGCTGTTGTTATAAGCAAATTCTATGAGTGGTAAATGGTTATCCTATCTACCCTTGAAGTCAAAGACGCAAGCACGCAATATATCCTCAAGCGTTTGAATAGTCCGCTCTGCCTGCCCGTCTGTCTGTGAATGAAAGGCTGTAATGAGGTTCACTTGAGTGCCCAAACCCTGCTGAAATTTCTTCCAAAAATTGGTCGTGAATTGAGCTCCTTGATCAGAAATGATAGGAACTGGAGCGCCATACAACTTGACTATTTCCTTGATATACAACTGAGCATACTATTCCGCTGTGTCAGTAGATTTAACTGGCAAGAAGTAAGGTGATTTTCTGAGCTGATCCATAGTTACCCAAATTGAGTCAAAGTTGCGCGGAGTGCATGGTAGTCCTACCACAAAGTCCATGTTAATCATTTTCCACTTCCACATTGGAATTTCTATGTTCTATGCCAACCCACCGGGCCTTTGATGCTCGACCTTCACTTGCTGATAGTTTGGACATTTTGCCACAAAGTCCGCTACATTCCTCTTCATGTCATTCCACCAATAGACTTCCTCGAGATCCTGATACATCTTTGTAGAACCTGGGTGCACGGAATACCTAGAAGTGTGAGCTTCAGCCATGATTCTTTCCCAAAGATCATCAATATTTGGAACACATAGTCGCCCTTGGTACCGTAGTGTACCATCATTCATGCCAAGAGAAAAAGATGTGGTCTTATGTTTATGAATCTCTTTCTTCAATTATACCAACAATGGATCGTTGTACTGCTTTTCTTTGACCTCCACCACAAGCGATGACTCAGCTCTATTTCGCACCATTACTCCTCCTTCACTAGAGTCCGCAAGACAAACTCCCAAGATAGCCAACTGATGAACCTCCAGGGACAACGACCTTTGATATGCCTACAAGTGAGCCAAACTACCCATAGGTTTCTGGCTAAGAGCATCCGCCACAACATTAGCCTTCCCCAGATGATATAAAATATCAATGTCATAATCCTTGAGTAACTCCAGCCATCTTCTCTGCCTCAAATTCAATTCCTTCTGTTTGAAAATATACTGAAGGCTCTTGTGGTCCCGGAATATATCTACATGGACCCCATATAAATAGTGACACTAAATCTTCAAGGAAAAAACCACCGCTGCAAGTTCTAAGTCATGTGTTGGATAGTTATTTTCATGATTCTTGAGTTGCCTAGAAGTGTAAGCTATCACCTTTCCATGTTGCATTAATACACACCCAAGACCATTCCTTGAAGCATCGCAATATACCATAAACCCATATGTACCCTCTGGCAGGGTCAACATCGGTGTCGTAGTCAATTTTTATTTCAACTTGTGGAAGCTCCTATCACAAGCATCAGACCATTGGAACTTAACCGTCAATTTATTCAACGGAGAGGCAAGAGTAGAGAACCCCTCCACAAACTTCCTATAATACCCTGCTAAGTACAAGAAACTGCGAATCTCTGTTGGAGTTGTAGGTCTAGGCCAATTCTTCACCGCTGCAATCTTTTGAGTATCAACCTTAATTCCTTCTCTGGAGACAAAAAGACCCAAGAATGTGATAGATTCCAGTCAAAATTCACATTTCGAAAACTTCACATACAATTGGTGTTGATGAAGAGTCTACAGAACTGCCTTGAGATGATCGATATGGTCCTCACAACTTCATGAATATACAAGAATATCGTCAATGAACTCTATTACGAAGGAGTCAAGAAATGTCTTGAAAACCCGATTCACAAGATCCATGAAAAATGTCGGGGCACTTGTTAGCCCAAAAGACATCACCAGAAATTCAAAGTTCCCATACCGGGTCCTGAAAGCTATTTTCAGAATATCTTGCTCCCTGATCTTCAATTGGGGATACCTGGATCGTAAATCAATTTTGGAGAAGCACCTAGAACCCTATAATTGATCAAACAAATCGTCTATCCTTAGTAGTGGGTACTTAATTTTTTATTGTGACTTTGTTGAGCTGCCGGTAGTCAATACATATCTGTAGCGACCCATATTTCTTTCTTATAAAGAGAACCAGTGTGCCCCAAGGCGACAAACTCGGTCGGATGAAACCCTTCTCTAACAGATCCTTCAATTGTTCCTTTAGCTCCTTCAGTTCTGCTGGTGCCATTCTGTAAGGTGGAATAGATATAGGTTACGTGCCTGGCATCACATCAATCCCAAAATAAATCTCCCTATCTAGCGGAATCCCAGGGAGCTCATCAGGAAAGACCTCCGGAAATTCATTCACAACGGACACAAACTCAAGTGTAGGTGCCTCGGCATTGGTATCCGTAATTGTAACCAAATGGTAAATATATCCCTTGTTAATCATCTTCGTGGCCTTAGGTAAGAAATAAACCTACCTTTGGCATCACATTATCCTCCTTCCATTAAACAATGGATCATTTGGAAATTCAAACCTCATAGTTATAGTTCGAGAATTGAGCTTGGCAAAACATGAATAAAGCGAATACATTCCCATTATTACATCAAAATCAACCATTGCCAATTCAATGAGATTGGCTATGGTGTCCCAACCACGCACCGTGACAACATAGTTCCTATAAACACGCGCGACCATAATGGACTCACCAATTGGAGTAGATATAGAGAATGGCTTTTGAAGCTATTCTGGTTCTATCCCAAATTCCATAGCAACATAAGGAGTGACATAGGACAAAGTGGAACTGATATCAATAAGAGCATACATATCATGAGATTGGACAGTCAGTATACCTGTGACAACATCTGGAGAAGCCTCTGCACTCTGGCGACCACTTATAACATAGAAATGGCTGGGTCCTCCTGAACTCTGTGCACCACCCCAAGTTATACCACGCCCTGCGGGTGCTAGAGTGCCTCGAGCTGGAGAGGGTGCTGAGGATGTAGCGACTGCAGAACTGGATAGCTGTGTTGTGCCCCTACCTAAGAATTATCTTGCTAATTACTCATTTTTAGCTAATTATCGAGATTTAGAGTTAGGGTGTAGAATCTTACCTCTTAGGATGAAGACCTAGTGAATTCTTCTTGAAAATTCCTCAACTTTGAGCAAAAAATTAATTTGTGATGAGCTTAGGGACTCCCCTTCTCACTCTATGGTATTCTCTCTCTAGAAATATAAGGCTTTGCCTTCTAAAATGATCCCCAAATGAGTTATATTAGGATGGGGTCGGGTTTGAAAATTCAAAAAATTGGAGCCCCGACACAGATCTGTGGTCATATATGTGACCGCATAATGCTTCTGTGGTCCGTAAAGTGGGCCGCATTATTGGCCCTCCGTAACTAACATTTTCTGCTTCAGTCTATGACTAGTCTGCGGTTTGCAGACCTGCTTTGCGGCCGCACAATACACCGCAAAACCTCCCTCTAAAAAATTTACAAGCTGAATACCCATACTAGGGCCGCATCTGCGAGCTTTCCTTTCGAACGTGCATGTCTGTACCTGCAGACAACCTTATTGCAGGTGCGATGACACCACAAATTGGAAAACTTCAGCAATTCTCACAAGTCCATAATGAATCCGAAAGTGATTTGAAACACGCCCGAAGCCCCCGGGAGCTCTCAATAAAACCTACCAACAAGTCCTAAAACACCATACAAACTTAGTCGATCCCTCAAATCACATCAAGCAACAACAAAAACACGAATCACACCCTAATTCTAACTTAATGATCTTTGAAACTTCAAACTTCTACAACTGATGCTGAAACCTATCAAATCACGTCCGATTGACCTCAAATTTTGCACACAAGTCACATTTGAATTAATGACCTACTCCAACTTCCGAAATTGAAATTCGACCTTGATATCAAAAGTCCACCACTGGTCAAACTTCCCAAAAATTCAACTTTCGCTATTTCATGCCTAATTCAACTACGGACCTCCAAATCACAATCCGCACATGTTCCAAAGTTTGAATCACCCAACGGAGCCAACGGAACCGACAAAACTATGTTCCGAAGCCGTCTTTACATAGTTCCAACTACGGTCAAATTCCTAGAACATATGCTTCTATTTTAGGGATTAAGTATCTCAAACTACTCCGAAACCAAAGACAAAACCTCTCAACAAATCACATAAACATAGAAAGATACGGGGAAAGCAGTAAATAGGGGATCATGGCTAATACTCTCAAAATCACTACAAAAAAGACATGAAATTGCGACGGTTTTAATTCGGTTGTTCCTTAAAACCTCTATAAATACAATAATATTGTGGCAGTTATCCATCCGCCATATTAAACATTCCAAAAGCAACAGTTTAATTTATGTTGAGATGGGATTTAACGGCCTATACTTTTATTTTGATTTTAAACATATTTTTAGCTTTATTCCCAAGACTCTAATAATACCTCAACACTCGCAAATTAGGTATCCCACCTCTCTCTCTCACCCTACAGTAAATACCCTATTCTATGCATTGTGCCTTTCTTCCTCTTCCTCTCACCAAATCTTGCACAAATCGTTGTCGGCGTTTCACCAGTTCATTGTAGCCGCCGACTCCTTTTTCCCTCCTTTCTGTCTCCTTTTCTCGCCAGGTCTCCGATGAAGCTCGCAGGTTCATCCAGGTCTCTCTATTTTCCTCTAGTTTTTACTTATGTCTGTGTAGGTATTTGTGTGGATCTACGATTTCTTTGTGGTTTTGTGATGCTTTGTCACTTTTATTATTAGATCTGTTCTTAGCTTGCTATTTTATATATCTGGTATCATAAGGAACGAATTTGCTAAAAGTCCTTTAAGGATGCGAGAACCCATAGTTGCTCGTTCAAATATATATTAGCATAATGTGTATTGAGGGTTGTATAGTGGTCGTAACTAGTCCAGGATCAATACTTAGTGATTGATTAAACCAAGAGTTGTCTGTGGGATTGACATTTCACGATCATTTATTTCAATATATCCTTATGCCAGCTATGAAATTCTGCTTGTTAAAGAATTAAAGTAGTCTGCTTGGATTAATTTCAGTATGATTTGGCATGATACTATATCCTTTTTTTGTTGCTTTTAACTAGGCAGTGCAAACTGGCTCCAAGATATGAGTTTGGTATTTATTAAATAGTTGGATAAATAGGTTAACGTTTCTATCCATTTAGTTGGCTTTCTTGCATAGTGTGATAGTGTAGTTTTACAAATTAATCATAAGTTGCCTTGATTTGGGGAATAGTAGTTGGTTTGACTTTAGAGTCTAGTTTGTAGTACATAATGTGTATTATTAATGAAATAACATTTGTTTTTCATTTAAGTGTATCTTCGAGCCTTTATGTACCTAGTAATGAAAGATTTTAAGCGAGAAGTTGACACAATTAAATATTTAAGGTTGATATTATTTTGATGGCATGATGTTTCTTTGCTTCATACCTTTTCTTTTAGGCCAAGGCTATATTGAGTATTTTGTTAACATATTCTTGTTTGTTTATTTTACTTGGGATATCTTGTAGGACAGGTATTGAGCATAAGTTCCTCAAAATGTAAGAAAACGAAGTGTCCTTTTTTGTGTCTGAAGTTTTAAATCCTGGCTTCTAGATTAGGATGTTTCACGCATTTTGTGTTCTTTTCTGAAACGTAGTTTCGAACAATCCCCCGCTGAAATGCTAATTTTAAGTTCCATCTTGCAATATTTTCAGATACGACCGCGAAATAGATGGGCGTATTCTCATGGCAAAAGTTGATTAAACTGAAGAAGTTGATTTGTGTAGAAGGTATTATTTGTCTGAACAATTTAGAGGTTGTTGTTGTGCATGTCTAGTAAAACCTATATTTGACTAAAAGATTACAACTTTGCATTATTTGTCTTTGTTTTTATGTCCAAGAAAAGACAGTTAATCTAATAATTAGTATTTTCTCACAATTTAAAAGATGGAAAAAAGTAAGCTCTACATGGTTGATTTTGTCGAAGGACCTAACATGAGCTTCAATTCTTTGAGTACATATGTCTAGTTGATTCTCAAACCATGAAAGGTTCAGTTAGTTTGAATGAAAGTGCTTAGAGTTGCATTAACTAATATTCCTTTCATTTATGATTTGATTGTTATTCCAAATCCTCTCAAATTCAAAAAGAAAAACAAATCCCTTGTTAGTCGCTTTCATTATGTTGTAAAATTTAGGTCATTATTGTGTGACTACTTTACTTTTGTGTATCAATGTTAAAATTTTAAATTGTGATAGCACGCTAAAATAAGCACTTTTCTAGTTATTTATTTTATTTGTTTGATCCCTTTATGAATGTTTAAGAACCTTATCAGTGCTACTTTTGGCCGTGAAAAGTGTATTGAAATTCCTCTTATTCATCATTCTATCTTCTGTCTTTGGTTTTGATCCTTATTTGTTTCCGATTTTCATGTTGATATTTTGAGGAGCATGATAAATTAGTTGAAGTTCATGTCTAATTTTTGGTGCGAGTTACAAGCATAGCAACACTGCTGAAGTTGCTATCAGCATTCTGCATTCTGAATAATTAGAGTTGCATTACGTGTCTGGAATTATTCTTCCGATCATTGCTTTTCGCCCTCCCCCCACCCCCTGCAAAAAAAAAACTGCAAGCAGACTAATCGAACACGAGAAGAAGATGGTGGAGATGATGAGAAATATGATGTGTTGTATAAGTAGTTTGAAATCTATACTGACATTAAGATTGCTGAAGAGCTCATGTGCTATTATCTTGCTAATTTTAAAACTTCCCAAAAAATTGATACTATGTCAGTTTATGTTATGCATTGTTCAGGTTCCTGGCAACCTTGCCATATCAGCTCGTTCGGCAGCTCATTCATTTGATGTTTCTCAGATGAACATGTCACATGCAATTTCTTGCTTTTCGATTTTTCGTTTGGTAAGACAATGTAAATAGTGCAAATACATGATCAGGACGCAGATATGTTCAATTACTTTAATCCAATAGATTAGACAATTGGGTCAATTGTTAGATTCTTCTTAGCTTTAATTTGGGTTTCCTATTGAATTTGCATAAACATTTAATTTGAGTTAATAAATAACTTTTGTGTTCTCCGAGTTATATGGTGCCCATTATTAGGAGTTGAGTTAGACTGAAAGAGTGTTTGCTTCTTACCCACATTTACATATTTAACTCTCTTCATGTGAAGTAATCTTTTTATGCAGGGAACAAGAAATTAGAGCTGCTGAGGGAATGATCTTTGAAAAAAGAAATTATGGGAGATGAAGATGAGTTTTACAAATTAGTTATAAGATCTCCGCAAATTGAATGTCATGATAAAATACATAGCATTTTTGGTATTTTTATCGATGTTGAGAAGGTAGGCTCAATGCAATATTGCAAAGATTGACTATGATTGTTTATATTGTTATTGAACAATTCTTTGAAATATTAATTCATTTGATGATGTAAATATTTAGGTACCTGTACCATTTTTAAATAATAATTTTTTTACTTAATTGATGTTTTGTATTTGTGTCAAAGTTACTCTAAACTATTAAGCAAGTTTGGATGTATTGATGTGATAAAAAGGTTTAAACATAAGTACCGAAATAAATAATAAATAAAATAGTTAGACCACAATTATGGCGGTCTTGACCGCTAGTTTGAACATAAAATGGGACACATTGCGGTGGTTTCCAACAGCCGTAATACACTAACAAAAACCACCAGTTTATCAAATATAAGATTATGGTGGTTTTGTAAGAACCGTTGTAATATGTTTTTGGCGAACGTGATTCTGGTATTTTCCAAAACCACCATTATACGCTATTGTGGTGGTTTTAAACCGCCCTTATATGCTAAAATAACCGCCGTAATAACCTTTTTTTTTGTAGTGAATGACCGGCCGGGTCATTACATGTTATTTGTGATTTGAGGCCTCGAGTAAGTCCGTGTTATGCTTTGGGACTTTTTAGTATGTTCGGACAAGGTCCCGAATGGCTCGGGTGAGTTTCTGACGTGCTTCAAACAATTTTTCATTCATATATGGTTGCTGATTTTCTTGTGTCTCCGACCTTATTCGCGATCGCTAAGACTTAATCGCAATCGCATAGTGTATTATGGGAGTTGGCCTTTTTCCTTCTTGCGTTAACGACTACTCTAACGCGTTCGCGTACCATTGGAGGTTTGAGCATCGCGTTCACATAGGTAGTATCACATTCGCGTAGAGTTGAGTTGAGAAGCTGGGGCTGGAGAATTTCTTCAACGTGTTCGCGTAATATAGGATGCGTTCACAAAAGTTGGAGGCAGTATAGTTTGCGTTCGCATGAGTTATCTCGCGATTGCGTAGAGTATTTGTGGAGGCAATGCTGTTTGTTCTTCGCGATCGCGAAGGTTGTTCCTCGATCGCATAGATTATTTCTGGGGCAGTGCATTTTTCTTCTTCGTGATCGTCATGGTATTTCTCCGATTGCAATTCATAAATTCGTCCAGTGAATATAAAGTACTCTATTTCGAAGGTTTCGGCCATTTTATCATATTTAGAGCTATGAAGCTCAAATTGAAGCGATTTTTGAGGTGGTTATCATCATATGGATTGGGGTAAGTTTTCTATACTCTATTTTGGTTAGATTTCATGAATCTATCTTTGTTTTTTGTTATTAGAATTTGGATTTTAAAGAAACAAATTGAAGGTTTTTGTCTAAAGTTTCATAGAGTAAATTTTTGAGTTTTTAACATTGATTCAAAGTCATATAAGAGTGAAACTATATGGTTGGGCTCGTAATTGAATAGGTTGTCGGATTTTGTGAGTTTCATCGGGTTTCGTTGTGCGGTCATGAGTTTGACTTTTTGGTTGACTTTGGGATTTTGATTAAATATTCGACCTTTATCATTTGGAATTGTTTTCTTAGGCATTATTTGATGTTCTTGAGTTGCTTTTGGCTAGTTTTGAGCCGTTTGGTAGTTGGTAAGCACAGGATGGAATTTTTGGAGCATCGTTTGGCTTGCTCGGTATTGGATTCGGCTTGTTCGAAGTAAGTAAGACTTCTGAACTTGGTGCTGAGGGTATGAACCCCTGAATATACGTGTTATGTATTGATGTTGAGGTGACACACATGGTAGGTGATGGGTGTATAGGCGTGCACCATATAAATTATGACTCGGTTATTTCTATGGTACAATGTAGTTACCGAATCTTGTTTTTATCCCAGAAATCTCTACGTGTTAGAGTAACTGAGCAGTGATCCATGCTAGAAACCATATTTAGGCTATATGCTTATTCTGCTGGGACCTACCGAGGTCATATATGTTGTTGAGTTATTTGCTTAAATTGCAGTTACATACTCATTCATTTGCATATCAAAGCTCAGTCTCTGTTGCTATTTATTGACACATCATATAATTATTTTGGGCCGATTTTCATGATATTGAGAGCCCGAGAGACTGGATATATTGATGATTGAGTTGGGGCTTGAGGGCTGGATTGTGAGTAATATTGATGGGATCGGGTTGCACGCCGCAAAAGGTATTATTGATTCATGCCATGATTGGCCTATTATAGTGCCTGGGCTAGATTTGCCCCAGTGGAATCTATACACCCACAGTGAGCGCAGTTGCTATTAATTTTTGGGATGGATCTGCCCTGTACAATGTTGAGTGCGAGTGCCGAGTGCGAGCATTGAGCGCAAGTGCCAAGTGACTATGATGACTGAGTGACTGTGAGGATGGAGTGATTGGGAGGACTGAGGGAGTTGATACACTGAGAGTATGCATATGGTTTTATCACTGCATTATATTACAGTTGGCATGCATACTTCGCATATAGGCATTGGGATGCATTTTCTCGTGCTATACGGTGTAGTGACACTCATGACATGCACATGTGCATTAACATGTAAGCATATAGATGTACTTTCCTCATGCCATATGATAATGAGACTTCTTAAATACTATTGAAAGTTTTGGGGAAATATCACAGATTTCTGACTTACTCACATTTTTTTGAGATAATGGTTAAAGATTTGGGATTTACTATAATACTTGAAAAGCATGCCTATTTTCCCGTAACTGTAAACGAGTTGAACATCATATTTCTGAGTTATTTCTTGTACCACATTATGAACTAGTGCTAGTTATTGGTGTTGGACTCTGACCTTTGTTCCAACTCACCACTACTTTCAACCTATGGTTAGGTTTGTTACTTACTATGTACATGTGGTCATTTTTTGTTAGTTGATGGTGATTATGACATGTTAGGTGAATATTGGTTGGTTGTTGTTTATTGATAAGAAAGGAATTATTTTTGGATCGTTCGAACACAGGGAAAAACCTTGTCCGATTTTATAAAATACCAATGAGGCTTACATGGGAGCACTTGCTCCTGAGTGCCGATCGCGATCCTAAATTGGGTCGTGACAGGTTCCACATCAAAACAAAACAAAGTTCTAAGTATTTGATCTGGGGATTGAAGATGTTGCCACCAGATGATCTTCTACAGTTAAGGATGAAGTAGTTTCAATCTTTGTATCAAGGCTGATTCTGTATCTTCCCGCATTCAATAAATTAGAATGCACCCCGTAAATTAATAAGAAACAATAATTAGCATAAAAGTGTAACGACCCGACCGATCATTCCTAGCTCTAGCACATCATTCAGAGGTTTGAGGCCTAGCTTCACTTCATGTTTTATAACTTATACGTGTGATCAGAATTGAATTTTGGGAAGTTCAAAATTAATTCGAAGGGAAAATTCTTAATTCGGAAACTTTAAGTTGGAAGAGTTGACGAAGGTTTGACTTTTGAGCAAATAACCTCAGAATCAGGATTTGAAGATTCCAATAGTTTTTATGATGATTACAAACTTGGGCGTATGTTCGAGTTGAGTATCGCGTGGACAGGGAGCATTTCATCGCTTATTGTAAAAAGTTGACAATTTGAAGGGTTTAAGAATTCCTAAGTTTGATATGAAGTGGACTTTAGCATTATCGATATCCATTTGGAATTCCGAGCCTTGGAATAGGTTCATATCGTATGTCATGACTTGTACGTAAAGTTTGGCGTCAATTTAGAATATTTAAGTATGGTTCGGATGCGTTCGTCGAAGTTTAAATGTTTGAAAGTTTAAATAAAGGTTTCGATCATTGATTCATATTTTTGATGTTGTTTGGTGTGGTTTGAGGCCTTGATCAGGTTCATACTATATTTTGGGGTTTGTTGGTGTGATTGGACGGGGTCCCGGGGGCCTCGGGTGTATTTCGGGATGGTTTCAGACCATTTTCTTGTGTTTTGTGATTGCTGGTTTCTGGTGTCAGGGGAGTTCATCGCGATCACGTAAATAGGCTCGTGTAACAACCCGACCGGTCATTTTGAGATTTAGCGTTCCATTCAGTGGTTTGAGACTTTGAGTAGCTTCATATTATGTATTATGACTTACGCGTAGGGTTGGTTTCGGTTTTCGAGTGGTTCAAGATTTTTTGGAAAAATGATTCTCACTTTAGAAGATTTAAGTTGGAAGAGTTGACCAAGATTTGACTTTTGGGTAAACGGACTCGAAATCGAATTTTAATTATTTCAATAAATTTGTATGATTATTTTGGACATGTCCACAAAGTTTGGTTAAATTCCGATGAGTCTTGTATAAGTTTGGATTGTATGGTAATTGTTTTTGATTTCGACGTCGATTTGAGCGTAAAGGTTACCATAATGAGTAAACTCCCTTTTATTCGTTTTTTGATTAAACCATTATATCCGTATCGTAATTTTGGAATAATAGCAATTGAAATAATCAAGTTGCGACATCATATGAGAATTTATGGTCATTTTACTAAGAATTAGATTGCCATATTTTTCAGATTAATTACGAAATTGCCACTTAATTCGTATTAAAAATCTGCATTATTTTCAAATATCTAAAATAACATATCTTCTTCATTATATGGTCAACTGGAATGATTCAAAAGCCTAACTTGACTGACATTTCACGAGGAATCCATTAGAAGCATCAAAAGCCAATTTTGGGATCGTTTGGCACAAGATGTAGAATAGCTGGGCATTTTTGGCTATTAATGTTGTTGGAGTTTTTCTCATCTTTAAAGTTCGAGATTGGAAGAATTCAAGGTTCTTCTTCAACTTTCTTCCATGTCAAGACACCTACTCATTCAAGAATGAGTACACCATAATGGTATCCAGTAAGTATCAAGCCTAACCTCAGTAGAGTAGTGACGATGCCAGGTCAAGACACCTACTAGACATAGAAGCCTATTCAAGATATACATATGCTAACAATGGAAAAAATATCAATGTAAGACCAACGGCGGAAGAATTATTGATTTACAACCAATAATTAAGTAATAGGAACATAAATGGCAGCAAGTACTAAACGAGTAATAAAGAAACAACATAATCAGAACACCGACGAGATATAAATGAACTCAAATAAGGAAAAAGCGGATGACAACTCAAATAATCAAATTGCTCCCAATGCATGGACTTACAACATGAATTACCCCGAGGCACCATACCTCATAAACCACAAGCATGAACCACAATTTCCAAATCTTGCACATATGGCACCTCATGCCCACAATAACAATCACATTCGTATGGCAAAGCCCACGTGATACCATGTACTTTGCGACCATGATAAATTAACGAATGATATATTTAGACATCATAAAATATAATAACAATTTTGAATAAGGTAAGGTGTCAAATAAATTAATGAGTTTATTTTAGAAATCAAGTAAAATAAATTTGTACGAAACAGAGTATAAGATGGTTTAGTTTAGAAATAAATAAAATTGAGTAAAAGTATCATTTTTAAACAAAGCAAAACATAAGTTAAATTAACGAATTAAATATAGAATTTGCTAAAGAAAAATATGATAACGATTTTAAGTAAGGTAAACATCGAACATGGTGACGAGTATAATTTGAGAACCCTATTATAGTGAAAGTGCGATAATCATTTAGAATAATAAGACATCGAGTGAGATAATGAGTTCTATCTTAAGAGGCACATAGAATAAAACATGTTAATAATTCTTTTATTTAAACCATTATGTTATCAACAACCCAACAGAATATGATATAGTTAAATTCACATTGGCAATCAATTAACCAAGTTATAATGGAGGAGCAGATTGGCATGTTAAAGTAACACAGCAAATCACGTAAAATGCATAACTCACACAAGAAACCACAATCGTTTTAACACCAAGATAACAATGAATAACCAAATACAATCATAATGCAAATGATAGATTAAAGAAGAACACTGACTGTTTAAACAAGTTGTTCCAATATGGATTGTATAATGAAAATCATAACTAAGGTACCTCCTCGTATTCACATTTTACATTTCAAATTTCAATCATAATCTTTCCTTATATCACTACGTGAGCCTTACATTGAGTTTTGAAAGTCATTTTTTCCTGAAATAGCTACACGCGTTTTAGCCCACATTATCTCACCGTGTGGCTTCAAGTAGTTCCCCTACTAGCAACATATGTATAAACCCCACCTTATCTCACCGCATGCATATCAACCCCTAGCCTTATACCACACATTCGTATCAATATCACAACACAATCACAACTCGCACCACAAGTACCCAAATGCCACAACTTGCCACAAAGTCAATAACACCAATATTTTCACAACAAATAGCCCATGGCTCAACCGCAATGTGTACAAGAATTTCAAAAATAATAAAATGAATGAGAATACTCTACAAGGAAAGGTATCTCAATAATTAACAACTTCGCCTCAATTGGCTATTACAACTTCAACACCAATAACTCAACAAGATGATATTCCACAAAATAACAATTTCAATTAAAACTGATTCAATAATTAAGAGGTAACAAGATAAAGAGAAATACAATAACTTCAACTAAAGCATATAACAACAAAATAATAGGTAAGAGGTAGACCAAGTGCTAACAACGTCAAATAAAGTATGTAAGAGCAGAGTCTAGATAAGCTAAACCAGTCAAATACCACATATAGCCCGTGTACCCACTCGTCACCTTACATACACAGCTTTCACATAACACAAATAGCACAATCAACCCAAATACTAAGGGGTAGTTTCCCCCACACAAAGTTGGGCAAGATACTTACCTCAACTAGCCAACTCAATTCTCTGAAATAGATTTCCCCCTAAAATTCGCCTCCACACAGCTCAAATCTAACAAAAAATAACTTAATAACAACAAACAATGCAAGAGAAAGCAATTACAATAAATAAAGTTATGATATTTACATTTTCCCCAAAAAGTCAACAAAAGTCAACATTGGGTTCGCCTTGGATTCCAAATCCAAGCTTACCCTAGCGAAGCCCGAAACAATAAAAGATCACATGAATAAAAACCGACTCAATCAGAGTCTGATAGCTCAATCAATTTGCCTAAACATCGCTCTTGGGTGTTCATAACCAAATAATCCAACTCACACTTGTTGGGTCTCATAACTCCCGAAATACTCCACCAAAACTCGCCAAATTCGAGTATGTTGTTCTCCTAATATAGGAAAATAAAACCCCAAAAGGAATCAGGAAATAAATGCATGTAACTCATTTTCAGTTTTTAAAATTTTGGACATAACCCTATGTCTTGATTTAAAGAATTAAATGGGTTTTCAAATAAAATCATGGATTAAAGCTCAAACCAAGAGAATAAATCAAAGAGAAATACTTAGGTTATGATTTAGACCTTACCACATGGAAGAAACTTTAAGAACATCCTTGAATTCTCTCAATCCCAAACTTTCAAGATGCGAAAAACTCCAATAACATTAATAGCCAAAAATGCCCAGTTATTCTACCTTGTTTCTTGTGCCAAATGATCCGGAAACTCGCTTTTGATGCCTCTATTGGATTCCTCTTGAAATTCTGTCAAGTTAGGATTTTTAATCACTCTATTTGATCATATAATGAAGTATATATATTGTTTTCAATATTTGAAAATAGTGCAGTGTTTTTAAATGCAAATTCAATGGTAATTTCGTAGTTAATCTAAAAAATCTGGTAACTCAATTCTTAATAAAATGACCATAAATTCCTCATACAATGTCGAAACTTTATTATTTCAGTTGCTATGGTTCGAAAATTACGATACGGATACAATGGTTTAGCTGGACACGAATCAAAGGCCGTTTGTTCAATATAGTAACCTTTATTCTAAAATCGATACCGAAACCGAAAACAATCACCATACAACCCAAACTTATCCAAAACTCATTGGAATTTAACGAAACTTTGTATACATGTCCAAAATCAACATACAATCTTATTAGAATAATTAAAATCCAATTCCGAGTCCATTTACCCAAAACTCAAACCTTGGTCAACTCTTCCATCTTAAAGCTTCTGAAACGAGAATCATTCTTCCGAATCATTCCCTAATCGCTTGAAAACCAAAACCGATCATACACACAAGTCATACTACATAATATGAAGCTACTTAAAGTATCAAAACATCGAATGGAATGCTAAAGCCCAAAACAACTGGTCGGGTCATTGCATTCTATCACAACCCAAATTTCCCACTATCGAGACCGTGATGGTGCCTAACATTGAACTCGCTAGGCAAGCCAATGTTACCGATTATTTTAACTTTTTTTCTTTATGTTTTAATAGATTACAAGTTAACATAAGTAAATCAGCAGAATAAATGTGGAAGAACAAAATTTAACAAATTATCTTAATACAAATACGAAACCATAATAAAACTCCACCCATAACTGGTGTCACAATCTCATGGATGGTCTACGAATATGTGACGACCCGGCCAGTCATCTCATGAGTTACCGCCCTGTTTTCCCTATTTCTGCTTCTTTACGCTTCGTTATCCGTGTTTTATGTGATCGGGTTGATTAGTTTGAGTACGGAAAGGATTTGGTAAGAAATGAGACAATTAGTCTCTTTTAAGAAGGTTTAAGTTGGAAAAGTCAATCGGATATTGACTTATGTGTTATAGGGCTCGTATGTGAGTTTTGATGGTTCGGTTAGCTTCGGGAGGTGATTTGCAACTTAGGAGTGTGATCTGAATTGGATTTGGAGGTCCGGGGTAGGATTAGGCTTGAATTGGCGAAGTTAGTATTTTGGCAATTTCTAGTTGATAGGTGAGATTTTGATCCGGGGGTCAGAATGGAATTTCAAGAGTTGATGTAGCTTCGTTATGTCATTTGTGATGTGTGTGCAAAATTTCAGATCATTCAAACGTGGTTTGGTTGGTTTCTGATCGAAAGCGTATTTCGGAAGTTTTTAGAAAAAGTTAGGCTTGAATTCGATGTGAATTGACGAATTGGGTGTTGTTTGAGGTGCTTTGATGATTGGAACAAGTTTGAATGAGGTTTTAGGATATGTTGGTGCTTTTGGATGAGGTCTTGGGGGCCTCGGGTAAGTTTCGGGTGGCCAATCGGGCTAGTTTTGGTGTTGGATCATTGTAGAAACTATTCAGCTGTTGCAGACGAAATTGGCCTTCGTGATTGCGTGGGGCCAGTCGCGATCGCGGAGAAGGATTTTGGGATGGTCTGCGCTTGGCCTTCGTGTTCGCATTTGAGGCCTCGTATTCTCGAACGGTGGGAGGCTTGTGCTTCTCGTTTGTGTGAGGGTAGGTCGCCTTCGCATAATGTAGTTGGCGCGTGAAGGGTCCAGGAGCTGTTGCTCTTCGCGTTCACGTAAGTGGGACTGCACTCACATAGGTTAAGGAGTCTAAAGCATCGCGTTCGCGAGCCCTTGGTCGCGATCGTGTATAAGGAAATTTGGTCAAATTAAATTTGTGCGTCGCGAACGCGAGAGTTTGACCGCGTTCGGGAAGAAGGAAAGTTAGAACTGGGCAAAAAGTTTATAAGTTATTTTATCCGCGATTTTGAGCCATCTTTTCCTCCATAGCTGAGCATTTTGGGAGCTTTTTGAAGGTAATTAAAGAGGGATTCAAGGAGAATTGATTGGAGGTAAGATTTATGAACCTAAAACGTGATTCTATTGTGAAATTAACTTAGAAATTCATGGAACCTGAGCTAAAAATGTAAGAACTAGGGCTTGGGATTTTGAACTTTTGAATTGGGATTTGAAGGATCATTTGAGGTCGGATTTGAGAACTTTTGACATGTATGAACTCGTGGAAGGATAAGGAACCCGTTGATGTGAAAATTTTTGAGTTTCGAGAAGTGGGACCGAGGCTCGGGTTTCTGCTAATTTTAGGATTTTTGATATTTTTCGATTGTTTTCACTTGGGCTTTGTTCCCTTAGCATATTGTGACGTATTCGTTCTGGTTTTGGTCAGATACGACGCGCGAGGAGGCTGATTTTGAGAGGCAAAGGCGTTGCGAGCTAGAGATTTAGCCGGTTTGAGGTGAGTAATGAATGTAAATGATGTCCTGAGGGTTTGAAACCCAGGATTTGCACATCATAGTGCTATATTGAGGTGAGACACACGCTTGATGATGAGCGTGGGGTCGTTTACTATTGGGGATTGTGACTTGGTCCGTCCCGATTGATGATTTCACCACGTATTTGATTGAAACTTATTTCTTATCATCATTATTCGGACTGATTGTCATATTTGGGCTTCGTGCCAGCTATTTGAACCATCAGGGGTATTTTTATCACTATTACCTCACTGTTTTGACTTACTCCCTGAACTCAGTCGTACTGTTTTTCACCTGTTTTACAACTCCGCCACTTTTTACTCGATTTTGGAACTAAAATAATATTTTAAATGATGTTTTGGGCTGAGGACCACTATTTTACTAATGCCCGAGGGGCTTATATGATTTCTGGACTGAGTATGGCCGAGGGCCAGATGTGAGGATACAATGATACTGATATGAGACTGAGGGCCTGAGATACATATATATATGCCACGAGGTGGCTGATATTGATATGAGGCCGAAGGCCTAGATTTTATGCCACGAGATGGCTTGATATTGCGCTTGGGCCGTAAAGGGACCCTCCCGGAGTCTGCACATCCCCATTGAGCACGGGTACCCAGTTGTGATATGAGAGAGAGAGAGAGAGCCCGAGGGGCTGGTACTTTTCTATGTGTTTATTTTTCTTTAATTGTCTGTCTCTTAGTGCTTATGTGTTGTAGAATTATCTTATTCCTCTTTTCATTGGTTTATCGCTTTTATACTACTTGTTTAACTACCGCATTACAGATTACCCTGTGTATACGTGATTTCCTACTCTGAGTCATTATTTATGCTTATTACTCACTGGGTCGGAGTACTCACATTACTCCCTGCACCTTGCATGCAAATCCAGGTGTTCCAGAGGCTGAGTGAGAGCTTTCCAGTCAATCAGCATTATCCGGGAGTATCGAGGTAGCTGCATGGCGACCGTAACCCTGGTTTCTTCCTTCCTTCCTATTGTATTCCGCATTCCTAGACTGTTTGTGTAGTAGGCTGTTGAACTTGTATTAGAGGCTCGAGACTTGTGACACTGGATCCGTGTGGGGTATGTATTCGTATTATCTTTTGACATTCCGTATATTTAATTTGTTGTTTCAGAACCTTATTATGTTAATTTGATAATTAAATTGTGTTAGGTGATATTGGATTTTATAAGAAAATGGGTTGTGGTTGATAGTTGGTCAGGCTTGCCTAGCAAGGTGTTGGGCGCCATCATGACCGGGGTTGGGGTCGTGACAGAATACTACAAACAATGCTCTGAACAAAGAAATGCACATATGTTCGAAAGTAGATAAACAGAAATGAAACATGATAGAAGGGGACGCCAAGGCCTGCGGAGGCCTGCAGGACTACCTCGGGTCTCCACTGGTATGAAGGCAGCAACCTCAAACTACGGTCCGTATGGTCTAGTAATGGGATCTACACAAAAATTCCAGAGTGCAGTATCAGTACAACCAACCCCATGTACTGGTAAGTGCCGAGCCTAACCTCGACGAAGTAATGACGAGGCTAGGACATGACAAACATCATAAACCTGTGCAGTTAATCAGTATAATAACAGAGTAACAAGTAATAAAAACTAGGCATCAATATACATGAAGGGAAACATGCTATGGGTGTTTCAACATAAAGAATTACAATAGCAAAGGAATTTATACAGTTAAAACACTTGAACCAATAACAGTAAATGAACATAGCAAACAGAAAATGCATGGCATCACCCTTTGTGCTTTTACTCTCAATCCTCACCATGTCAATCGATAATAGAAATGTGCACGGCATCACCCTTCGTGTTTTATCACTCTTCCTCACCATATGAATAATATAAATGTGCACGGCATCACCCTTCGTGCTTTATCACTCTTCCTCACCATATGTATAAGTATGAATATAAATGGGCACGACATCACCCTTCGTGCTTTATCACTCTTTCCTCACCTAAACAGTAGAAATAATAATATCCCGGCAAGGGAATCAACAATAGAAACAATAACATCCCAGCAAGGGAATCAACTATAACCAACCTCGTTTCAACATTTAACTTCACAAAATAAGTCTCAACTTGAGTGAATACTCAACAATGGTCAATTACCAAGAAAATATCATAAGTCTTATTCAACATGGATAATCATCAATTTATGCATGAACAGTACATAATAAGAGTCACAACAGTCACACTATAAGACTCACTTGTATGCTCGTCACCAACGTATAGATACTATTCACCACACCTATACGTCGTACTTACACTAACACATAGAAAATAAGATACAAAACCTATTCCCTCAAGTTAAGGTTTGGCCTAACACTTACCTCGAATTCCCCGGCCAAACTGAAGCCTCAAATACCGCTTTCCCCTTAGATTTCACCTCCAATTCACTTGTACCTAGTCATAATTAACTTAACAACATCAATAAATGCTAAAGAATTCAACTCCAATGCTTAATTATAGGTTTTCTATCAATTTCCCCAAAACGTCAAAAATCGACCTCGGGCCTGCTTGGTCCAAACTCGACGTTCGGACCAAAACCCGATTACCCATTCACCCACGAGCCCGAATATATAATTAGTTTCGGAATCTTACCCCAAATCAATGTCTAAATTCCCAAATTTGCAAAATCCCCAATTTCCCCAAAATCCCTAATTTCTACCCTTGAAGAACAAGATTTTAGGCCAAGAAATCTAATGGGTGTTGAAAGAAGAACACAAACCTATGATTTGGTGTTGAAATTTCTCTTCATAAAATGCCCAAGGTCGGTTTCTATTGAAGAAAATATGAAATTTTGGTCTAATCCCGACCTAGGTTCTGTTTTAAAATCGCTGGACAGGTCTTCTTTGCGTTCGCGAAGCATTGGCTAGAAGAGCCTTCGCATCCACGAGGTACTGCACGCGTTCGCGAAGATTCAACCCTCCCCTTGACCTTCGCATTTGCAAGCCATTGGCCGCGTTCGCGTAGAGTATAGCACCCCTCCCCCAGGTCCTTGCCAAAATGGCCTTCGCGTTCACGATAGCCAGGTCGCGTTCGTGAAGGGTAATGCCCCCAACGCTCCGCATTTGCGACCTATGCCTCGCGTTCGCGTAGAAGGAATTTTCCTTCAGACAGTATTACTCTTCGCGTTTGCGAGAGTTCCTTAGTGATTGAGAAGAAGGAAACATCTGTGCACCTGCAACCGCAAAACAACAGAAATCTCTAAGTCTAAAACATCTCGAAACCTACCGAAACTCACCCAAGCCCTCGGAGCTCCAAACCAAACATGCACACAAGTCTAAAAATATCATACGGACCTATTCGTGTGATCAAATTGCCCAAATAACATCTTAAACAACGAATTTAGCGTCAAAATCAATGAAAATCTCAAGAACTCTTAAAGTTACTATTTTCACAACCGAGTGTCCGAATCACGTTATATGAATTCCGTTTCTTACCAAATTTCACAGATATGGTCTAAATGCCATAACGGAACTGTATCGTGCTCCGGAACCAAAATACGGGCCCGATACCAACAAGATCAAATCTATTTAAATTTCCAAAATCCATTACATTTTCAGTTAAACAATTTTCTTCAAAAATTCATTTCTCGGGCTAGGGACCTCATAATTCAATTTCGGGCATATGCCCAAGTCATATATTTTTCTACGGACCCTCTGGTACCGTCAAATCACAGGTTCAGGTCCGTCTACCGAAATTGTTAACCGAAGTCAACTTAATTCAATTTTAAAGGCAGAATTAGCATTTTCCTCAAATTTTCACACAACGGCTTTCCAGAAGCGCGCTCGGACTGTGCACACAAATTGAGGAGAAATAAAATAAGGTGTTGAAGGCCTTGGAACCCCGGATTGGGTTCTAAAAATAGAGATGACCTTTTGGGTCATCACATTATCCACCTCTAAAATAACCGTTCGTCCTCAAATGGACATTGAACAGTACCTTAGTCGATGAAAAGATGGGAATATCTGCTCCTCATATCGGACTCGAACTCCCAGGTAGCTGCCTCAACAGGCTAACTGCTCCACTGCACACGCACCGAAGGGTAACTCTTCGATCTTAACTATCGAACCTGCCGGTCTAGAATAGCTACGGGCTCCTCCTCATAGGTCAAATCCTTGTCCAACTGGATAGTGCTGAAGTCTAACACGTGGGATGGATCACTGTGATACTTTCGAACACATAAAACACTGGATGAACAACTGATAAACCTGGCGACAAGGCAAGTCTATAATCCACCTTTCCCACTTGATCAAGGATCTCAAAAGGTCCGATGAACCTAGGGCTTAGCTTGCCCTTCTTCCCAAATCTCATCACGACCTTCATGGGCGACACCCGAAGCAACACTCGCTCTCCGACCATGAATTCCACATTACGAACCTTATGGTCGGCATAACTCTTCTGCCAGGACTGAGCTATACGAAGCCTATCTTGAATAATCTTAACCATATCCAAGGCATCCTATACTAAATATGTACCCAACAACTGAGCCTCTCCTGGCTCAAACCACCCAATCGGCGACCGACATCGCCTACCATATAATGCCTCATAGGGAGCCATCTGGATGCTCGACTGATAACTTTTGTTGTAGGAAAACTCCACTAATGGCAAGAACTGATCCCAAGAACCTCCAAAGTCAATAACACATGCCCGGAGCATATCCTCCAAAATCGAAATAGTATGCTCGGACAGTCCGTCCGTTTGAGGATGAAATTCCACGCTCAACTCGACCCGCGTACCCAACTTACATTGTACTGCCCTCCAAATATGTGAGGTAAACTGTACACCTCAATCCGAAATGATGGACATGGGAACACATGAAGACGAACAATCTCACGGATATAAATCTCTGCCAGTCGCTCAAAAGAATTGGAAATTGCCATAGGAATGAAATGCACCGACTTGATCAGTCTATCCATAATGACCCACACTGCATCGAACTTCCTCTGAGTCCATGGGAGTCCAATAACGAAGTCTATAGTGATATGCTCCCACTTTCACTCAGGAATCTCATTCTTCTAAAGCAAACCACTAGGTCTCTGATGCTCATACTTTACCTACTGACAATAGAAACACCGAGCTACATATAAAACAATATCATTCTTCATCCTTCTCCACCAATAATGTTGTCGCAAGTTCTGATACATCTTAGCGGCGCCCAGATGACTAGAATACCGTGAACTATGGGCCCCCTCTAAAATCAACTCACGAAGTCCATCCACATTAGGGAAAAAACTCGACTCTGTATCCTCAAAACTCTTTGATCATCTCCAACTATGACCTGCTTGGCACCTCCATGCCACACCGTGTCTTTGAGGACAAGCAAATGAGTATCATCATACTGCAGATCTCTGATTCGCTCAAATAATGAAGAACGAGGAACTGTACAATCTAGAATGCGGCTGGGCTCAGAAATATCTACCCTTACGAACTGATTTGCTAAAGCCTGAACATCCAAAGCAAGCGGTCTCTCACCGACTGGAATATATACAAGGCTGTCCATACTGGCTGACTTCCTGCTCAAAGCATCGGCCACCACATTGGCCTTCCCAGGATGATATAAGATGGTGATATCATAGTCTTTCAATAGCTCCAACCACCTCCTCTGCCTCAAGTTTAGCTCCTTCTGCTTGAACAAGTATTGCAAACTCTTGTGATCCGTGAACACCTCACATGACATGCCATACAAATAATGCCTCCAAATCTTCAGCGTGTGAACAATGGCTGCTAGCTCCAAATCATGAACTAGATAATTCTTTTCGTGAATCTTCAACTGTCGCAAAGCATATGCAATAACCTTGCCATTCTGTATCAATAGCGCACCAAGTCCAATACGAGATGCATCACAATATACTGTATATGGCCCTAAACATGTGGGCAATACCAACACCGGTGCCGTAGTCAAATCTGTCTTGAGATTCTGAAAACTAACCTCACACTCATCCGACCACCTGAATTGGGCACACTTTTGGGTCAATCTGTTCATCGGGGCTGCTATATATAGATGAAAACCCCTCTACAAATCGACGGTAATAACCCACCAAACCCAAGAAACTCTAGATCTCTGTAGCTGATGTGGGTCTAGGATAGTCCTTGACCACATAAGTCTTCTTAGGATCCACCTGAATACCCTTTGCTGATACAATATGACCCAAGAAGGGCACTGAACTTAACCAAAACTCACACTTCGAAAACTTAGCATATAACTGATTGTCCCTCAGAGTCCGAAGAACAACTAGAAGATGCTGCTCGTGCTCCTCTCGGCGTGCCTGAGAACTGGCGAGTGAAATACAAAAGCCCAAAACGACCGGTCGGGTCGTTACATCCTCACCCACTTAAACATACGTTCGTCCTCGAACGTACCCAGAGTTGTTCCAAAAGCCAACCAATTGCTGAATAACCTCACCATACACATGCCCGGGGGTGATCCCATGTCACCCTATCTCGCATAGGTTCGATAACACAATATGACGGAAATTTTACAATCCATCCTAGTCCATAAACCATAGAACCATATTTCCTCTTCTAAAATCATCAACACGATCAGAATCTCACATTTATACTGTGAATAAGTCCGAACAAATTGTAACAAACCATATATGCTATCTCCGGTGCAATCACATGATATACCACATAACCCAACACTTGTAGTGATAACTGCTAACCACAGCAGCTGCACACAACATCCACATACCGATAGAAAAACTCTTATCAACTAAAGTCTCATCCCAACACTTTCATATACTGCCAATGATCACTAAGACACGCGGTAAGCCACGACCATTTCCTAGATCAACCATTCATGAAGCCACTTCTTCCTTGGCAAGTACCACGACAAATTTCCAAACCGAAGCTCGATACTATCCTTCAACATGCTGGAATCGCATCCGTTCGTATTTATTAATGATCCCCAACGATCTCCTCTAATCCAATACATTACTCTGGTGAGATGACACATCCATATAGGCCTAAGCCACAACTTGCACAATAAGCACATCAATACGACACAGTCCAAACATACTCAAATCATGAAAATGACTCAAATGAAAGAGCTGTACCTCAAGCTTACTGGTACCACCACAACACAAGGCTGAGAACCCGTCTCACATCATAGGAACAGAACACACCAATCTAACCCGCAAGGTCATACCTCCACATAACTTCGCTGCGATGTGCCATCCTATCCAATACTGCTCCACATGAACCACCTTAAGTCACTATGCTCGAAATCGACAACCACGCACAATTTGACATCTTCATTATACTCACGGTGAAGTAAATAACATACACCACGCAAACCTGAAAGGACATAACCGATACGCCATTCACCAAGCAACACCCAAATACTCTTCCCGCTCGACTTCCACTACGAGACCCAATAGAACCGCACCATCTATGCCTTTAACAAACAAATCATAACACCTCGCCACATAGAAAGGTTACTCATAGATCTCCCCAGATTACTAATAAACTCAATAACAATCGAATCAACGCATCCCTCAACAATACAATCTGGAGCCAACCGAGCCGACTCAAGTTAGAACATGCATCCACATTGGCCTGCCAACGAAACCCCTTTAACTCTGTCGGTGCCATACGATATAGTGCTCGACACTAAATCAATACTGAAATCAACAACCTTGCCTGCCGACATGCCCGACCCCAAGAAACATATCCGAAAAGTCCCTCACCACCGGAACTAAATCAATGGTAGGAGCCTCTGCACTGACATCTATCACGAAAACCCAACTAAGAAAAACAATCCTTCCCAGCCGTGCGCTTGGTCTTTGAAATCACTAGGACATAATCCGTCGAACGTCGCCACTCAATCCATGACATTTTCGGCATAGCCAATAGCGTCGCCTTAGCGCAATAGTCCAGAATGACACCATACAGAGACAAACAATCTGAACCCAATATCACATCCAAAATCTAACATACCAAGCAACAAAAGATCCGCTCGGGTCTCCAAACCCCGATAGTCACCATACCGTGCCGATACACATGACCCACAACCACACATAGCCTGAATATGAGAACTTCCCGTCTCAAAATCCCTATGGCACATGAATCACTATATCCGATCCCAATTATGCCGTCCAATACATACCACACCTCTAATACCTAATCATTCCACGAAAGATACTCTAAAATTCCCTTGTGCCATCAAGCAACTCGAATATCAGCAGTCGATCTAATAAGAAAGTGTCGTAATGATACCGAAGTACCATCAACTTAATCTCATTTCCTTTTCGAAACATATACCCTCGTCATATCACTCCAATTAGCAATACCATTTCCTAATAATCTAAAGATCATTCCTTTAATCATCTGAAATTGCCCGTGCTGCCTAAGAATTTTATGACCTTCCTTTCAGAACCGAACCGCAACCTCACACACGCAATTCTCAATCATTTACAACATACCGCATAACCCATACCATTCTAGGATAACCATGAGAACTTCATCTCCCTTCCGAGCCACAAACATCTACGTATTCCACTAGTCAAGAACTTCCCATTGATCCCATTCTAGATGGAAATTGCTACGCATCCCATGCTCCTCATGACCATAGAAAATATACATCTCCAACCAAGGTAGAAACCATTAAGAACTCTCCGGGTTCCCCTTGCACAAACCAGACCTGCCAGGACTGAATCCTTCTAACTCGACCAAGCTACGCAAGCCATCAAAACCTAAGAGCATAGTCGCGAAATACCTATAGGAACTCATTACCCCATACACACCCAAGGAACTAATCATATCCTTACCATACCGATCCATCCTACTACCCAGCTATCCCATCTATCCGAGTTTCCTTCTGATTTACCTTCAACTTGATATCCCCTCTTGTTGTAGCACCACAATTCCTCAACCCAGACTTAATACACGGGACCCAAAGCCACACCGTCTGATACCTATAAGCCGCTGAATACTCTCTTCTCTATTCCCAAAGGCACCACATTCAAAATACTTTACTCTGAGGAAACTTCCTGCGAATCTAAATCCGTTACATTTACCTTCATGATACTGATACATAGGATCCCATAATTGATTTAGAAGTGACACAAGTCTTGGCACCCTCTAATGCAAACCTCAGTTTCTAGCCCAATTATACACTTGAAAATCTCTAATTATTACCTGAAAGTCTTGAACCCATTAGAACAATTCCTGAGAGTCATCCACTCTACTCAAACCGCAATTAGCTTGATCAAACGAACCGCCAACCCATGCCTCAATAGCACTCTATTGATGCTATGATTACCATAGTGAGATTAAACTCAAATCTTTTATAAGCTTGTGAAAACACAGATCATCTAGAATTTTAACTCTTCTGTAAATCTCGCATTCCACTCTCGCAACAGTTACACCCACTCTCTAAGCAACCCAATTTAAATTGCAACACATATCTTTCACTTGCAAATGAGATCTTCTAATAGACATATAAGGATCGTACCACTTCAGAATATTTTGCAGGAGACAACCCACATACTTTGCCTCTAACTAACATTTCTGTATACCTTCCACCGTCATAAACCGTACGCTATCACTTAATCTTCCTAAGTCTGAACTCATACCGCAATATGAAATTTACTTCACTCACAACTAGGAAACATGAAAAGATCCTCCACACACCTGTAACTCGGGGCTATACCTCGAATCAAGATGAAATTCAAGCACATAATAGTTCTTCTATCCTCTAGCAGACCTTCTCGTCGATTCCAAATCATGTGGATACATCTCGTAGTACCAAGATACTCATCACATAGTTATCCAGCCGTCACTTCCACTAATAGGGACAATACCGAACATATACGTTCAAAAATACTTGCTCACACAATCAGCAACTCAGTGCTCAAGCCATAGGCAAAGATCCGACCTGAAGTCCTCCAGACCGGCCCAACATCAACTCACAGAGATCACATCTCGCCCCTCGATCGGGGAATCACAAGCCATCGATGCACATTTGATACTAAGCGGTCATGTGCGCATACGAATGCGTCGAAGGAATTCAAGAGTTAATTTTCAAGCTGAATCAAGGACGCATGATTAGAATTCAAGAATGTGACATTTTCCTAAAGGTTCTGTAGCCTCTTGAGGATAAATACAGATGTCTCCTTACCGATCCGCGAGACTCTACTAAACCTGCTCGTGACTCGTGAGACCTATGTAACCTAGGCTCTGATACCAACTTGTCACGACCTTAACCCCGAACCCGGTCGTGATGGCGCCTCTTGTGAAGACAAGGCCAGCCAATTCAACCCTATTCACCTTTTAAAACAGTTAATCAACACAAATATAGTCTAAACATGGTTTACATAATACTGAATAGTGGAAACATAGATAACAATGCGGAAATCCAGCCCTACACGGTCCTAACCGGGGTGTCACAAGTCATGAGCAACTAAGGATCCTGATACGAGTCTACTAAATACAATATCTGGTACAACTGTTTGAAGAACATAAAAGTAACAATATAAGGGAGACACGGGGGCTGCAGACGCCAATAGCTACCTCGTAGTCTCCAAAACACCGCCTACATTGGAGGGATCAACAATCAGGAGCGAGACCTGCTGTGGCTGAATATGCACACATGGGTGCAGGGAGTAAAGTGAGTACTCCAACTCAGTGAGTAATAAATGTAAATAATGGATGAAAGCATGAAAAATGTGAAAACGCAAAGCAATCTATACCGAAGCAGTAAAATCACTTAAAACAACAAATTAGTGAAATATAGAGTAAACTTCCTTTTTCAACTAGTAAAAAAAGTAATTTGGCAGGTAATTAACAAATAGAAATTTGCCCCTCGGGCAACAACTCATAACGGTACCAACCCCTCAGGCTCACTCTTAGAATAATATCAGCCCCTCGGGCTCACTCTCAGAACAATATCAGCCCCCCAGGCTCACTCTCAGATCAAAATGGGTACCCGCACTCACTGGGGTGTGCAGACTCCGGAGGGGCCCCTTACGGCCCAAGCAAAATATCAAGCCATCTCGTGGCATCAACTCTCAGCTCACGGCCTCACATCACTCAAACTAGCTCGTGGCGTATAAATGTATCTCAGGCCCTCGGCCTCATATCACTCAGTGTATCCTCACATCTGGCCCTCTGCCGCACTCATTCCAAAAAATCATCACAAGCCCTTGGGCATTAGTAAAATAGTAGTTCTCAGCCCAAAACATCATTTAGAAATATCATTTAAGTCTCAAAACTGAGTAAAAGTGGCTGAGTTGTAAAACAGTAGGAAACCACAGGACTGAGTTCAAGTAATAAATCAAAATAGTGAGGAAATAGTGATAAAAATCCCCGGAGGGTTCAAATAGTTAGCACGAAGCCCAAATATGGCAATCAGCCCAAACCATTGTGATACCAAACAAGTTTCAGTCAAATACGCGGTAAAAACATCAATCGAGACAGACCAAATCACTATCTCCAATAATAAACGACCCACGCTCATCATCAAGTGCGTGTCTTACCTCAATATAGCACTACGATGTGTAATCCGGGGTTTCAAACCCTCGGGACATCATTTACAATCATTACTCACCTCGAACCGGCTAATTCTCTAGCTCACGGCGCCTTTGTCCCTTGAATTGGCCTCCACGCGCATCGAATCTATCCAAACTCAGAGTGAATACGTCATATTATGCTAAGGGAACAAAGCCCAAGCGAAAACAATCGAATTACCACAAAATTCCAGAAATTGGTCAAACCCGACCCCCGAGCCCACATCTCAAAATTTGATAAAATTCACAAAACTAGAATCCTTATACTCTCACTAGTTTATCCATATGAAAATTATCCAATTCCGATACCATTTGGTCCGTCAAATCATCATTTTACATTTTTGAAAGATTTCACAATTTTCTTTCCAAATTCCATCCCAATTCACGAATTAAATGATGAATTCAATGATAGATTCATGTACACTAGCCAAATCTGAGTTAGAATTACTTACCCCGATGAATTTCCCGAAAAACCTTCGAAAAATTGCCAGAATCCGAGCTCTCTAGGTCAAAATATCAAATAAAACCCAAAACCTCGTATTTATAGAGTGCCCCACAGATTTCCACCTCCGCGGGCCGCACAAAATCGACCGCGGTCCGCACAAAACTAGTGTGGTCCACACAAAACCAGTGTGGGCCGCACAAGCTTTCCAAATTATGATATCTTTACCTTTTTGGAAACTAGACACGAAGAGCTACAACTTCTATTTTTGAATCATCTCAAAATTGCTTGCATATCAAAAGATATGAGCTTCCGAAGTAGGACCAGCAGAATGTTCTTCACCGCGGCCGCACACCATTTTCTGCGGTCCGCACAGCACCTACCGCGGCCACACACCATTTTGTGCGATCCGCACAGCACTTACCGCGGACGCACTTCATTTTGTGCGGACCACGCGGGTGAGTGCCGAGGCCTGCAACCCTTCTGGACCTGCTACAACTATGATTTTCAGCCTAAAACATCCTGGAATCTATTCGGAACCTACCCGGAACTCCCCGGAACTTCAAACCAATTGTACCAACACATCCCATGACATCGTTCAAACTTGATCAAAACTTCAGAATGCTCACAACAACATTAGATCATCAATTGAACATAGGATTCAAGCCTAAGAACTTCAAGAACTATTAAATTATGCTTTCGATCAAAAAGTCTATCAAATCTCGTTCGAATGACCTGAAATTTTGCACACATATTCCAAATGAACCAACGAAGCTACTGAAACTCTCAGAATTCCCTTTCGACCCCTATATAAACATCTCACCTATCAACCGGTAACGACGAAATCTCAATTTCGCCAATTCAAGCCTAAATCTTATGTACAACTCCAAAACCCATTCCAATCGCGCTCCCAAGTCACAAATCACCTAACGGAGCTAACCAACCATAAAAATTCCAACCCAAGATCAAATACACACAAGTCAAATCTTGGTCAAATCTTTTAAATTTTAAGCTTTCAACTGAGATTGTTCTTCCAAATTAAATTCTGATTAACTTGAAACCCAACACCAACGATTTACATAAGTCATATTGCATCACACGGGGCAAGTCATGCTCGAGAACTGGCGAGCGAAATGCAAAAGCTCAAAACAACCGGTTGGGTCGTTACATCTGATCAAGGCTCGAGGGAAATATCTAGCAATATGCCTAGTATCGCCACAAGTATAACAAGACTTCGGCTGCTGAGACTTCTGACCCTGACGGCTTGAGCAACCACCCTAAAAACTCTGGAGAGGAGGTACCTTGTAGGTTAACTGATCAAAATACTACATATGAGAACCATGGCCACCCGGAGCGCCGTGAGAAGCCTGAAGTGCTGAGTGAAATGGCCTGGGAGGATGGCCCCTACCAAAAGAATACCTTCCTCTAGACGAGGCACCACTGAATATGCTAGAATGACGAGGTCGCTTGTCGGACCCCTGACCGCTCCCCTGAGCTAGAACCATCTCAACCCTCCTGGCCATATTGGCCACATCTTGAAACGAAATCTCGCTTCCTGTCTCCTTAGCCTACTGCAATCTAATAGGGTGAGTCCCTTAATAAACCTCCTTACCCTCTCTCTCTCTTGGTGGGGATTATAAGAAGAGCATGACGAGCCAAATCAATAAACCTCCTTACTCTCTCTCTCTCTCTCTCTTGGTGGGGTTTATAAGAAGAGCATGACGAGCAGAATCAATAAACCTCATCTTGTATAGTGTGATAGTCATAGAACCTTACTAAAAACACTCAAACTGTCTGCAGTACTCCTCTCTCTAAGCAACGGGAAGGAACTTCTCGAGAAATAGCTAAGAGAAATGGTCCCAAGTCAAAGCAGGCGAACAATAATCTCTCCACCATTTCTTGGCGGAACGCGACAGACGAAAAGAAACAAAGTCAACCCCATTGGTCTCCACTATCCCTACGTTCCGTAGAACCTCATGACAGCTGCCCAAATAGTCCTGGGGATCTTATGGAGATATACCACCATAGGTAGTAGTGAAAAGCTTAGTGAACCTATCCAATCTCAGCAAAACATCTAAAGACATAGCTGATCCATCATTGGTCTAAGCTACAACACCCAGTGGAACTACCCCAACTGGCTGAGTTGCTAGAGTATGAAACTGGGGGGCCATATGCTCCGGAGTGTGAGTAGCGGTAGTCTGTGCTCCTCCCCCAGCCTGGGAGACGGCTAGTGCTACAGGAAGTATGCCTGCCTGAGTGACACTCTCCATAAGGCCTACTAGACGGACCAAAGCATCCTCGAGTATCGGGGTAGCGATGAACCCCTCTAGAACCTGAGTTGGGCCCGCTGGAACGGTCTGGGCCAAAACCTCATCATCAAACCCTACTTGAGGCTCCGCCGCTAGTGCTACAGCTTTGGGCTGGGCCCTGCCCCTGCCTCGGCCTCTAGCACAACCTCGTTCTCGTCCTCTTCCCCTCATAGGAGCTGCGGTAGGGGCTCGGGCTGCTGATCAGTTGATGAAGCGGGATATATTCTTGCCATCTGCGAAAGAACAGAGTAGAAGTTTAATTAGTATTGAGAAATCAAACCGCACAACAAAGATGAATAGAAGTGAAACTATTCCTAACTCTGTAGCCTATGGGGGATAAGCACAGACGTCTCCGTGCCGATGCCTCAGACTCCACAAAGCTTGTCCGTGAATTGTGAGACCTAAGCAACCTAGAGCTTTGATACCAACTTGTCACGACCCAAATTTCCACCGTCGAGACCACGATGACGCCTAATATTGAACCCGCTAGGAAATCCAACGTTATCGATTATTTTACTTTTTTTTCTTTAGCGTTTAATAGCTTACAAATTAACATAAGTAAATAAGCGGAATAAATGCGGAAGAATAGAATTTAACAGATTATCTTAATACAAATACGAAACCATAATAAAACTCCACCCAGAACTTGTGTTACAATCTCACAGACGGTTTTCGAATACTACAAACAATGGTTTGAACAAGGAAATGTACATCTATTCAAAAGTAGATAAATAGGAAAGAAATATGATAGAAGGGGACCCCAAGGCCTGCGGGGACCTATAGGACTACCTTGGGTCTCTACTGGTCTGAAGGCAGCAACCTCGAACTACGGTTCGTATGGTCCAGTACCGGGATTTGCACATAAAGTGCAGAGTGCAGTATCAGTACAACCGACCCTATGTACTGGTAAGTGCCGAGCCTAACCTCGGTGAAGTAGTGACGAGGCTAGGACACGACAAACATCATAAACCTGTGCAGTTAATCATTATAATAACAGAGTAACAAGTAATAAAAAGTAGGCAGCAATATAAGGGAATGACAACATGCTATGGGGGTTTCAACGTAAAGAATTACAGCAGTAAAGGAATTTGAATAGTTAAAACACTTGAACCGATAATAGTAAATGAATACAACAAATAGAAAATGCACGACATCATCTGTCGTGCTTTTACTCTCAATTCGCACCATGCAATAAATAATAGAAATGTGCACGGCATCACCCTTCGTGCTTTATCACTCTTCCTCACCATATGAATAATATAAATGTGCGTGACATCACCCTTCGCGCTTTATCACTCTTCCTCACCATATGCATAAGTATGAATGTAAATGTGCATGGCATCACCCTTTGTGCTTTATCACTCTTTCCTTACCCAAACAGTAGAAATAATAACATACCATCAAGGGAATCAACACTGGAAACAATAACATGCTGGCAAGGGAATCAGCTATAACCAATCTCGTTTCAACAGTTAACTTCTCAAAAGAAGTCTCAACTTGAGTCAATACTCAACAAAGGTAAATTACCAAGAAAATATCATATGTCTTGTTCAATATGGATAATCATCAATTTAAGCATGAACAGTACATAATAAGAGTTACAATAGTCATAGTATAAGACTCACTTGCATGCTCGACACTAATGTATAGATACTCGTCACCACACCTATATGTCGTACTCATACTAACACGTAACAAATAAGACACAACACCTATTCCCTCAAGCTAAGGTTAGGCTAAACACTTACCTCGAATTCCACGGCAAAACTCAAGCTTCAAATACTGCTTTCCCCTTAGATTTCGCCTACAATTCACTTGTATCTAGCCATAATTAACTTAAAAACATCAATAAATGCTAAAGAATTCAACTCCAATGCTTAATTATAGGTTTTCTATCAATTTCCCCAAAAACTAAAAAAATGACCCCGGGCCCGCTTGGTAAAAACTCGAGATTCGGACCAAAACCCGATTACCCATTCACCCATGCACCCGAATATGTAACTAGTTTCGGAATCCGACTCTAAATCGAGGTCTAAATTCCCAAATTTGCAAAATCCCCAATTTTCCAAAATCCCTAATTTCTATCCTTATAGAA
The DNA here is from genome assembly GCF_000393655.2 of Nicotiana sylvestris. Taxonomy (NCBI): domain Eukaryota; kingdom Viridiplantae; phylum Streptophyta; class Magnoliopsida; order Solanales; family Solanaceae; genus Nicotiana; species Nicotiana sylvestris. The sequence continues at coordinate 120,719,919 of NC_091061.1, forward strand.
CAATATTTTAATAGAAATCTAATGGGTGTTGATGGAAAATGAAAGAAATTAGTTTAAGAACACAAACCTATGATTTGGTGTTGAAATTTCTCTTCACAAATCGCCCAAGTTCGGTTTCTATGGAAGAAAATATGAAAGTTCGGTCTAATCCCGACCTAGGTTCTATTTTAAAATCGCCGGATAGGTCTTATTCGCATTCACGAGAAGCCTGTCGTGTTTGCGAAGCATTGTCTAGAGGATCCTTCGCGTTCGCGATGTTTCAACCCCCCTCCGACCTTCGTGCTCGCGTAGAGTATCACACCCCTCCCCCAGGTCCCTACCAAAATGGCATTCGTGTTCGCGATAGCTAGGTCGCGTTCGCGAAGGTTAACGCCCCCAACGCTCCGCATTCGCGACCTGTGCCTCGCGTTCGCATAGAAGGAATTTTCCTTCAGACAATATTACTCTTCGTGTTCGCGAGAGTTCCTTCGCGAACGCGAAGAAAGAAACATTTGTGCACCTGCAACAACAAAACAACAGAAATCTCTAAGTCCAAAATATCCCAAAACCTATCTGAAACTCACCCAAGACCTTGGGGCTCCAAACCAAACATACACACAAGTCTAAAACATCATACAGACCTATTCGTGCGATCAAATCGGCCAAATAACATCTTAAACAAAGAATTTAGCATCAAAATCAATGAAAATCTCAAGAACTCTTAAAGTTACTATTTTCACAACCGAGGGTTTGAACGTCATATGAATTCCGTGTCTTACCAAATTTCACAGATAGGGTCTAAATACCATAACGGACCTATACCGGGATCCAGAACAAAAATACAGGCCCAATACCAATAAGATCAAATCTATTTAAATTTTCAAAATCCATTACATATATGGAGATATGGATATCACTGTATAACAGAAATAGGAAGACCATAACCAAGGCACAATCAACCATTCAGCACCCCAAGAGCAATCTCACTCGAATTTCGATACAAAGCCCAAACATAACCGCATCGGTGTGCAGATAACCAATATATTACAACCCATCGCAACATAGGAGAGTAACACATGATACATATTAGAATAGGAATGTGACCCACCTTAACGGATAACATACCCTTCCACAATAACTATGTCGAGTAGATAAATCTATCCCTATTTAAAACCGAGTAGATAAATCTGACCCTATTTAAACACACATCCTTATTAGACCTACTATTAGCCCCCAAATCAATTTTGATCCTTCCGAAGTAGGTAGATACCCTCCGAAAAGCCCACAATAACATATCTATAATACATACCATCAGTTGCCAACCTCTTAACATACCTTCATCGTTCACAACCATGGAACAATCTGCCTCAAGAATCTTCTTAGTCTTCAAATCCCTAAAATACTATAACCTCCATATCCGACCACAACTATACTACTCAAATAACTGACACATTCCTCATATACAGTCAACCCACGAGAAGTAATTATATAGCCTGTACGCAGAATAAAATAAAGACCGAAAAAGAAAATATGGAATGAAATAAGGTAGTTAACTGAAGAAAATAACAAAATCCTCAAAGAAAACTAGTGAAGGTCAGAATTACCAATCCTTAGAGTTTTGTACGAAAAATACCGAAACCCACACAACACAAGGAAATAGAAACTCATAGATTGTTGCGGAGCGCAACCCGATCCCACCGTACAACACAATCATCCCTTATTCCACCATAACAGTATCAACAATCATAAATAAATATATTGTGGTGCGCAGCCCGACCCCATCATTTAACAAAATCAGTATCATAATCCATCCTTATTTCACCATATTAATCCACCCTTATTTCATACGTTGTGGCGTGCAACCCGATCCCATTATATAAGTACAAATTCTCCCTTATTATACCATATCAATCCACCCTTATTTCACTTGTTGCGGCGTGCAACCTAATCCCACCATATCAATATCAAATATTCAATGAGTACAATCAAATCAATAACTCAAATCACAAGAATCTCTGCGATAGATGAATATGAAACTGAAATAGAAAGGATGCATCGTACCAACTTGGGAAATCACATACGTAATAATACATAGCAAGACAAGTCCAGTAGATGACAGTTAAAAGGTGCAAGTAAGTCAATTATGGCAAATAGTAGCTAGTCATAAAAGCATGGAAAGGTCTAACATTTTTAACACAAGAAACAATGATTAACAAGTAGCATATAAAGCATGAGAGGCATTTAAAGCACATAACACTTAAGGCATGGAAGGAAATAACTAAGGAAAAATAGAAAATCAGAGAAACAATTAATTCGGCAGCGTATAAGCACTCATCACCTCACATATATGTTGCAACACATGAATTTCACATAGCACATAGTCCGAGGGTTCCTAGTTTCTTCAAATAAAGGATAAAGTCAACACTTACCTCACTCTAAAAATCGACTCAAAGCTCAACCACAGACCTGCCTTTCGAACAAGCCTCCGAACCAATCACATCTAGCAATTTAACAACCAAACGATTCAAAATAAAACTTAGGAACTACCCACGAAAGAAAGAGGTTCAATTTAGGTCAATATTGAAAAAAGTCAACTCCTGGGCTCGCTTGGTCCAAATACAATATTCGGATCAAAACCCGACTACCCATTCACTCCCGAACCCGGTTATGTAATTTGTTTCGAAATCCGACCTGAACTTGAGGTCTAAATTCCCATTTTACAAAAATCCCTAATTCTACCCAAATCCCCAATTTCAACCACAAAAATACTAGATTTTAGGTTGAAATCTTATGAAAAGTAACTGATAATTGAAAGAAAATTGGTTAGAATCACTTATCAATGGATTGGAGAAGAAGAGTTCTTGAAAAAACCGCCTCTAAGATTTCTAAGGTTGAGAATTTGAAAGAATGAGGAAACTCCCGTCTAACTTAGATTTTTACCAAGTGTAGATGTCGCAATTGTGACCTGGGGTTTGCAATTGCAAACCCCGCAAATGCGAATAATAATTCGCAAATGCGAAGTCTTCACATTCCTGCTACCTTCATAAATAAGAACAATATGTTCGCAAATGTGAACCTGAGGGGATCGCAAATACGACCCTAGATCTCACAAATGCGAAAGCCAACCCCCCAGCCCCTACTCGCAAATGCAAAGTCTTCTTCGCAAATTCGAGGCTCGTAAATGCGAAGTCTACAGACTTGATGCACCAGCATTCCCTAAAGTTCAAAAATCACTTTGTAGCCTATGTGAAACTCATCCGAGCCCTCGGGACTTCAAACCAAATATGCACACAAGTCCAAAAACATAATATGAACAAGCTCGCTCGATCAAATCGCCAAAATAACATCTAGAACTACGAATTGGACACCAAATCAAATAAAATTTTTAATAAAACTTTAGAATTTCTATTGTAACATTCGAAAATCCGAATCACATCAAACGAACTCCGTTTTTACCAATTTTGCAGACAAGTCATAAATATTGTAATTAACATATAACAAGCTCTGGAACCAAAATTCAGACCCGGTAGCAATAAAGTCAAACCTTGGTCAAATCGTTAAACTCATTAAACCTTTAAACACCAAATTTTAATAAAAAGCAATAACTCGAGCTAGGGACCTCTGAATTTAATTACGGATAAACACCTAGGTCCAAAATCACGATACAAACCCACCGGGGTCATCAAAACACAGATCCTAGTCGGTTTGCTCATAACATTGACCAAAGTCAACTCAAATGGAATTTTAAGGCTTAAATTCACATTTTTCAATTTTTAAAATAAATTCCTTCCAAAAAAGACGGACTATGCACGCAAAATAAGGAAGGATATAATGAGATATTTGAGGTTTAAAACTCTAGATGACCTGTCGTGTCATCATATTTGTCATGCCCTAAACCCGAAGAGGTGTGGCTGGCATTCAGTGCCATACTCGACTCGAGCGTACCACTTTGTAACTATGAATTCTGGAGGGGTAACCCTCAACTTAGGCCCGTGAGGCCATATTCTGAATCATCTAAAAATAACGTCTCTCTCATCTAAAGGGTAAACACACCCAAAAGCTGATATATATAATTGTGCAAGCCGACGAAGCCGCAATGAACATCTATTGCTATACAAAATATACATGACTCATCTACAAGCCTCTAGAGATAACTGATTTATACCATATTCGGGACAAGACCTCGACCTATGCATCTAACCTATATATATAAAATGGACTCCAAGGTTTAGACCTGGTAAATACGAGTAAGTAGATCTTACCAACCAAACTTATGTTTGACTCTGTCTGCTGGAAAGGTCTGTCCAACTGTCAATCAGGCCCTATAGGCATGAAATATAGCGTCCCCAGCAAAAAGGGCGCCAATACGAAATAATGTACCAAGTATGTAAGGAAATAGAATAACTGAAAGCTGAAACTAAATTGATAATATAGTAACTGAAAGTAACTAAGAGTCAAAGATAATCTAAAGATATGCTTACCTGCTGATACTAACTCAAATCTCTCAATATAGTAAGTAAAATAGTTGTTCGGCCTTATAAGGCTCAGTATGTGTAACTGCTCTACCGTTCTAGGCTTGCTCATAGACGCTCGAACATACTAGCTCATTATCTCGGCCATTATTAGCTCGCTCATAGGCGCTCGGCCATAGTAGACTCGATATATAACTTACCATCTGATCAGAGGTTGCCCAATAAGGCCTGCCCATTGATTGTAGCTTGATAGTGGTGAAAATACTGTAATACTCTATATATATAGACTCTCTACTCTCTTGGCTAAAAGAAGACAAAACACTACTAAATGTTAAGTCCTGATAAGGGAGAATGCTGTAACTTGTGAGACAAAGACAATGTACATAAATTAAGGAATATGAACTTCTCTTTATGTCTCGTTATTAAACACATGTCGGTACTCAATCATGCAAAAATGAGGAAAAGGTTTAGCCCTAACATGCCTTAACCTCGTTAAGGCCTTTATATCTTCAAAGCAACTCTTCAAACAACTTAACTCAGTCTACCATAGCATAAGGAGATTCAAAATCGATGCTGAGTAGGCTAAGTCCGTAACTTAAGGCCTCCACCAATACCATATACCAAACACAACAACCAAAGTAGTACAATAAGATAAACATCAACAATAGGGTAAAAATATTTCATTAAAAAGTCGTCAACATATTTCTGATGAGCGGCAAGCTCTGATTGAATCCCTTCAGCACCTTTTAACCCCATTATCACCTCTTATAGACTTCTTACATTAAATTAAAAGCATAATTAACATGATAATGAAGTCATTCATCAATGATTCCATCTTTATACTATATATTTATAAGAAATGAAATCTATACAGCTAAAATCGAAGAGTCTGATTTTACGATCATTATGACATTCCATAGCCCGTCTCCAGAAGGCTCGAGGCATAACACCACCTCAGGGCAGTACAAATCGGTGGCTATGATGAATCAGTGTGAGATTCCCAAGGCAAGTGGTTAGAGCTGACCAAGTCTATAAGAATAGTGTGTGTCTGTACCGTGACATTAAATAGTTATACCAGCTGCAAATCTTTGTAATAAATGCACATCTACTATGTTGGGATTCCCCCTCATATATAAAGGGTAACCTTGTTATTTTTTGCACACATGATATTGAATACAACAACAACAACATTCTTTGCTCTGTAATAAAAATACTCTCTATTGTATTTCCTTTGATCTATTGATTACATTTATTATGTTTCATTAATTGTTCTTCATTTATTACTCATTATTGATAATAAAGATCCCTCGTCAATGCTCTTATTACTGTTAACCCTTCATCAGCTATCCATAGCTCAACGTTTTAACTCGACCTCAAGGCCCCGAACAGCTCAAGGCCCCCACCCTCGGCCACTCACTTTGTTTGTCACATTACATTCAAGTTCCTGTCTTATTTTATAGTCACACACTTAGAATCTATTGCCTAACAACTAGCATAAGAATAAATCACATATTTTTAGAACAACAAAATACAATCTAATTGTAATTATCATTTTCGAGGTAAATAGTTTGGTGCCCACCGTGGGGCAAAAAATAATAGTGATTATTTTCGTGCTGGTTTTATGAAAAATGCAAGTTATTCTTCACACTTTTTCTTGCCCAAAAATCTTTGATTTCAAGTCAAAATGTCTAAATCAGTAAATGCATATGAAAACAACGGTCTTGAAGACCGTGGATAGAATGGTGTAGCTGTTCCATGCGTCGGTGTATCACTACGAAACCCTGAGGATGTACTAGAGCCAATCCTCGTGGATGTGGTCTCACGCAACGCCCAACACATCGATATAAGCTCCCACACTAACAAGAGTATACGCCAAGAAGACCAATGAGAAGCTTAGAAAACCCCAGCTCGAGAGGAACAAGAGGTTAGCCTCCACGCTATTTTTGAGATGTTATAGGCACAACAGTTGGCAATTGCTCAACTGCAAAGCCACCAAAAAACCCCAAGATTAGTAGCATCGGAAACGGTACCTCTAACCGATCAGGTACCTGAAAGATCGAGCAATAACGGGTCAGCAGCCGACCCTGTTATTATGATGATGCTCGAGGACCTCACAGAGAGGATTGAGTCAGGTGAAAAGATGATAGAAGCTAATGACAAAAAGGTGTAGACCAACAATTCAAGGGTCTATCAGATCCCGGGCGCACCCTCGATCTTGAAGGGTGTTGATACAAAGAAATTTGTACAAAAGCCATTCCCATCAAGTGCGGCTCTGAAGTCCATCCTAAAGAAATTCAGAATGCCCGATCTCCCGAAGTACAATGGAACTTTGGACCCCAACTAGGACGTCACCGCCTACACTTGTTCGGTGAAGGGAAACGCCCTGAAGGATGACGAGATTGAATCTATCCTACTGAAAACGTTCGGAGAAACACTTTCAAAAGGGGTGATGATGTGGTATCACAACCTAGCCCCTAATTCGATAGACTCATTCGCCATGCTGGAGGATTCTTTTGTAAAGGCACATGCCGGTGCCGTCAAGGTTGCTACAAGGAAATCCGACGTCGTCAAAATCAAACAGAGGGAAAACGAGATGCTACAGGAGTTTGTATCTCACTTTCAAATGGAGCGAATGGAAATACCACTAGTCTCTGATGATTGGGCAATACAGTCCTTTACCTAAGGTTTGAATGAACGAAGCTCGGTGGCTTCAAAGTAGTTGAAGCAAAACTTGGCTGAATATCCCGTCGTGACTTGGTCGGATGTCCACAACCGATATCAATCAAAGATTAGGGTCGAGGACGACCAACTAGGAGCCCCATTGGGCTCAGTATATCTTAGCAGGCTCTTGGCAAAGGAACCAAAGCCAAATAAGGAAAGGTACCAACCATATACTAAAGACCGAAGAAACACCCCAAGGTGTAACATACCCCGAAACGACCGAAAGGCAAACCGAGGTAAGGATTCTTAGGGACTCATGAGTAGAGCCAGATTCAACAGATGCACAGGACCAACGGAGGCACCCCGATTATCTGAGTACAACTTCAACGTCGATGTTTTGTACATTGTATCCGCCATTGGTAAAATAAGAGACACCAGGAGGCCAAACCCCGTACTATCAGACCAGTCGCAAAGGAATCCTAACCTGACGTGCAAATTTCACGGCACACACGGTCATAGGACAGAAGATTACAGATAACTTCGAGAAGAAGTAGCCCAACTACTTAGCAAAGGGCGCTTCTGAGAGTTCCTCAGTGACCGAGCCAAAAATCAATTCCAAAAACGAGAGGCGAACATGAAAAATGAAATAGAAGAACCACAACATGTCATCCACATGATTGTTGGGGGAATCGACATCCCACAGGTACCCATTTTCAAGCAAACAAAAATATCCATCACCATGGAAAAGCGAACTCAAGGTTGCATACCCGAGGACGCTCTCACATTCAGCGACGAGGACATCGAGACCCTGTCTCAGCCTCACAACGACGCATTGGTAATTTCTTTTCTTATGAATACATTTCGAATTAAACGTGTACTTGTGGATCCAGGTAGCTCGACCAACATTATCAGGTCGAGGGTGGTGAAGAAGCTCGGACTAATCGACCAGATCGTGCCTGCCTCTCGAGCCCTCAATGGATTCAACATGGCGAGCGAGATAACAAAAGGGGAAATCACCCTCCCGATCAATGTAGCCGGCACAACCCAAAACGTCAAGTTTCATGTCATCGAAGGAGACATGAGATACAATGCCTTGCTCGGAAGGCCATGGATACACTTCATGAGAGCAGTGCCATCAACCCTTCATCAAATGATGAAGTTTCTAACAAAGGACGGAATAAAAATGGTATAGGGGGAGTAGCATACTGCGAGAGAGATGTTTACAGTTCACGATGTGGTATCGATATCGACACCTTCAACATCGATGGTCCCATAGGATAAGCAAACAACAAAGTAGCAATCACAAGATACATCCTTGGCTGCATCCGAGTGAATGAACCAGTGACCGTACCGCATCCCCGGAGCAATCAGTGAAAGCACATCGAGGCTTAAAATGCCATCACAACTAAGGTATAACCGCCTCCCTTTTTATTTACTTCGAACATTAACCTGTGTGCAGGCATCCAGTTAGAAGAATAAAAGTACCTTCCAGCTTGAAGACCTTAGGTTTTATAGCATGCATTGCACTCTTTTCCTTCGATCAGATTTCATTCCAAGAAGGGTTTTACCGGCAAGGTTTTTAACGAGGAAACATCTATATGCTACCTAAGGAGAAGTTAACAATTATTCAAGGCTTCTCTTCAATCAACCTCGAACACTGGGGGGCATCCCCGGGGAGACCACCTTATCGAAGAAGTCAAGATGAGCCAAAAAGGGTCTCGATAGGAAAATGATATATCGGGCCAAACGGTCGAATGAACCATGTTCGCATAGAATAATTGAACCCTTGACGGCGAAAACATGTACGCTTGTACCAAGTAATCAAAGGTGTATCTTTTACCACAAAAAATGCTTTGCGCTTCAAAGAAGTCTACTATCTTTACAAGAAACGGCCCCATGGTCTTAAATTTCTCGAACACTCGGGGATTGACGTCAAAAACTCGAAGTTGTATGACCCCCGGATCGAAAACTTCGAACTCGTAAGCCCTCAACAAGGCAACATCAAAGTTTACAAAGAACGGCTCTAGAGCTAAAAAGTGCTCGATGTCTCGGGGACTGTCGCCGACTGTCACCCATCCAGCTGTCAAAAACGTGAGGCCATAAGGCCCCGTGCGGGCAACCTCAAACTCATAAGACCTCCAACAGGCAACACAAAAATTGTAAGACCTCAAGCAAGGCATGAATCACACTTGTACCAAGAATCTGTAAGACCTCAAGAAAGGCATGAACTATACTTGTACCAAGTAACCTATCTATAAGACCTCAAGCAAGGCATGAATTATACTTGTACCAAGTAACCTATCTGTAAGACCTCGAGAAAGGCATGTTCAAATTTATAATACCTTACAAAGAACATCGTCCCGATCTTAAAGTTAAGGTTATATATTCGAACTAGTAAGACCCCTAAAAAGGCATACCCTCGATATAGACGCCGAAGATACTTCACTCGAGGATTAAAAGGCTACGACCAAGTACAAATGACTACAGTCACAAAGTTGTACCAGCCAAACTAACGTGACTCGGGGATGCCCGACCGCCGCCATAAAATCACAAGCCATCAATTACTTCGAAAAGAACCGGTTAATTAGGCTACACTCGGGATAAGCAAAAAAGCTTCGATCATATTAGCTCCAAACAAAAGGATTCGAAACAATTCAGCCATCAAGTGAAACCTCCCGAGGTGCTCATTTATCGCTACATAATGGCCCACAATTGAGGTTCTTATCAAATCGTCGAAGAGTCGGACGAACAGAAAAACTTCAAAAAGTCATTAACGAGGGAAAATAAAGCCTACATTAGAGGTTGTGCCGACCCAACCCGTAAGAGCCTAAGCGGTAGCCTAAATTAAAAGTCGTACTGACCCAATGCGTGAGAGCCACTATTGCCAGCTTAAATTACAGGTCACACCAAGCCAACGTGTGAGAGCCACTGTCTATAGCTTAAATTACAATTAGCACTGACCCAATGCGTGAGAGACACTGTTGTCGGCTTAAATTAGAGGTCGTACTGACCCAACGCATAAGAGCCACTATTGCCAGCCTATATTAGAGGTCGTACCAACCCAACGCGTAAGAGCCTACGGGCCAGCTTAAAAGAGCCTTAGGGATGATTAGAGGTCGTACCGACCCATTGCGTAAGAGCCTAGGTGCCAGCCTAGACTAGAGGTCGTATCGACCCTACGCATAAGAGCTTACGGTCCAGCCCAGCAAGCCTCATGTCCGATTTGTAAACCTAAGGGTTTTACCTCGAAGGCCAATTCATCTATCTAATCACTGACAAACGTCAAAATTCAAGACAAAGGAAGACATACTCGAGCATAGAGAAATTCATGAAAGGAGAAAACCAGAAGGTTTTTTTTGTATATGTGAAAAATACTAAGCTTCATTTGCAATGTTCTCTAAGAGCATTATATGAAGAATCAGAAAGGAAAGGCCTAGTCTACGTTCCCATCGGGGACTGCGGCCCCATCAGCCTCTTCCTTCTTATATTCAGCATCGAACACAAGGAACTTGGTGTCGTATTCATCCGCCTTGGATTGCTCTATCTCCTCCGAGAGATCGAAGCCCCTAGCGTGGATCTCTTCGAGGGTTTCCCTTCAGGATTTGCACTGGGCATACTCCTTGCTTCTGCTCTCCCGATCGGAAGACCGTCTTAACTCAACTCGAGCATCGGCAGTGTCTTTTAAACAGACGACTACTTTCTTATCAACTTTAGCTTGAATCTCTTCGGCTTCATCCTGGGTGTCCACAACCTCGGCCTTCATCTTCAAAAGGTCGGACTCGAGACTTGCAATCCCGCTCATTTGAACCAAGCTATTTTATCGAGCGTTCCAAAGCTGCACCTCAAGGGCAGAAGCCTTAGCCAATGAATTATTCTTGGCTGCAACTTGGTCATCGATCTAATCCTTTAGTTCATCACACTCATCCTTGGCCTAGACAACTTTGCCCTGAATGCATTCCAGGTCCTCCGTCTTACTCTACAACTGAAGTGTCAAAATATTAATCTCCGAGGGTAGAAGAAGAAACATGCATCCTCTCAAAACAAAGGTTACCTATCTCTCGAGGCAACCTTCATATTTTAGGCTTCGATTCATCTCATACTGAAGGTGTATCAACTCCTTAGCCCTTTTATCACAAAGAAGCCTGAGGGATTTTTCCTAGTCTAAGGCTTTCCTCAGCCTGGCTTCACGGCGGAGTAACTCAGACTTGAACTTGCCAAAGGCCTATGAAAAAGAAGCCCAATAATAAAATGAAAATGCAAAATCAAAAAACCAACAAAGTCAACCAAGGCTCACCACAGAACAAAGCCACTGAGCCTCTTCAAAGGTTGAGCGTGCATCTACTGGCCTAGTCTCACCGTCCCCAGTTGAACCAATCTCGTTGGGGACATGGTCGATCGAGACCCTGCTTGATTTAGGTGACCCCTGGCCTCGAACTACCCTCGAAGTACCTTCGCTGGGAGAAGAAGATGGCGGCTGAAAATCTTTATCCCTCGAAGTACCTTCGACGGGAAAAAAAGACGGTGGCAAAGAAGGAACCATTTTCCCGAAGCTAGAAGCCTCGGATACTACAGGCTCAACTAATATATCTTCTTTGAGCCTCCGGGCAGGGCTTGCCTCGCTATGAGCACCTTCGCCCTTCAAGGATTCCTTATGTTTGTTATTATTCCTCGGCCCTGAAGCAGATGACCCCTCCTCCTCTCTGAGGGGACACGGTCTCACCTCAAGACATTCTCTAATGCCAGCGGCGACAGAATTAATACATATAAAGAAAGTACCTTTCAAAGAAAACAAACCACACAGCACGTACCGTGATGTTTTTCCTCCCATGTACCCTACGATAGGTCTCACCACTAGCGCTCATCATAGGTCGAGCGAGCTGCGAGCTCCCAAGTCCAATCCGCCAGGTCGGGGACCTCATATGGCCTCCAGGGAGTTGCTGTAAAAAGGAAAAGGAAAACATCTTTATGGAGTCCGCCTTCACCATGAACAAAAATGATAAAAACACAAGTGTACCACCTACGTGTGAAATTCCATTTCTCAAGAAATGGTAGGAACTCCATAGGGATAATATCGACACTCCGCACTCGGACAAATCGGCTCATCCACCATCGACCCTCATTTTCTTCATCGTCAGCAACAAAGGGATTGGTGGATCGACATCATAAAGCTATCAGGCCTCGATAATAAAGGGTCTGGTACAATCTGATGAGATGGCTAAGGGTGAACTCAAGCCCGATTTCCTCTACAAAGAACCTCATGATCAATACTATCCTCCAAAACGACGGGTGAACCTATGCCAGGGTAGCCCGATATCTTTGATAGAAGTCAAGCACGACTCTATCGTGAGGTCCCAATGTGAAGGGATACATGTATACGTTCAAAAACACCTCTACATGAGCCATGATGTTCTCTTCCAGGGAAGGTACCTGCAGTACCACCTTTTCTCCCCATCCGTAGTCTTTCCTCACTACCTTGAGGTGCCCCTCTCCTATTGATGAAGTGAACTTCGATGCATACTCCCAATGGCCCTTAACATTGGGAGGTCTCTCTAACGAAAAGTCCCTCCTCGAGACAAAACATCTCAAAGTTAGCTCGCCGAACGCCAGTGGTGTACCATCGACCAAGCGGGAAGCAGAGACGGAACTGTCCACTTCTTGGTAAGCGGGTTTGGGCATAGCATCCATAACTATGGTGAGACAAGAAAAGGGAAATGAAAACTTAGGCGAAAATATTGAATTAAAGTGATGAAAGAGCTGACGCGAGGAAGGAGAACTCTATAAAAAGGATAGCTGCTCAAAGTAGGGGAACCCCCAAATAAGGGGAAAGCAAACTCATATATAGAACAAGCGCTGGCTGTCCGCCTACTCTAAAGTCCAATTAATTCTAACTAGGCCATTATAACTTTCGGGGAAGTATACCGGCGGGACCATCCCGATCACTTCATGACCATGTCTTACGAATAATGCTATCATACAACGTTCGAGGGGTCAAAGAATCCTATGTCAACCTAGCCTCCAGTTGGTGCCCTATCTCGAGGATCTCCGCTACCATAACTATGGGCTTTAAGGAGCCATCAATATCAATCTAGTCTCGAGATGGTGCCCGATCTAAAAGATCTCTATCAATATAAAATTGGGCTCTAAGGAGCCATCAATACCAGTCTAGCCTTGAGATGGTGCCCAATCTCGAGGATCTCTATTACTATAACTCTGAGCTCTAAGGAGATATCCACATAAACCTAGTCTCGAGATGGTACTCAATATCGAGGATCTCTGCTATTATAAGTACGTGTCATTCACCCAATTCTTTGGCCCCGAACTACCCGAGTCCAAGTTAGTTCTCACTCGAGGGTTATCAATAAAGCCTCAAGGCTATCTACATCTCTAAGTTCAATTTGAATGCTCTCTCGATTATTTTAAGCTCAAGGTCCACCCGAGTTCAAATGCATCCACGCTCAGGAACTATCTATAACGCCTTAAGGCTATCTTCATTCCAAGCTCAAGGTCTATTTTTGCTCAGTTGGAGGCCACCCGAGTTTGAGCAAACTCTCACTCGGGGGCTATTTGTAAAGGTCTAAGGGTTACCTCTATTTATAGATGATCAAGTAAACTCTTGCTCGAGGACTAGCAGCGAGGCCTAAAAATGCTAAGCCTTATACCAAAGAGAACGAGACCCTGCTCTCAATCAGCTCAAACTTAGAGGGCCCGGCAACCTAGGTTCGTATTGGATCAATCCAAGCCTGGTCTGAGGGATGACAAAGAATTTCAAAGAACATCATTTTAACACATCAAGAACCAAAGGAATTCCTATGTCCGGGTCCAGTATTCAGGCCGATTGATAAAATCGCATGCGCGGATTTTTGAAACACATGCAAGAGGGTAATCCAGCACAAGGCAAAGACATATTGAAAGAAACTTTTGCATTAATAAACGATGATTACAGAAGCCCGCGAGGGGTCCTTACACAGAAACAAAGAAGCAAGATACAACAGCTATAAATCCTAATCTACTTTCGAGGGTATGTCCTCGGGAGCGACATCTATGAGAACCATTTCCTCGAGGAACCCATTTCGATATTTAGAGCAATATCTTTGAGTGTCTCTTCCTATTCCTTAGTCACAATAGGTACCACTTTAGTATAGAGTGCATACAATGTTGTAGTGAGACTGTTATTACAAGACCATTATTTATTTAGGTCACTATGTAATTCAAGCCTTCTTCCTTATTTCTTCAGCTAGTCTTTCATTGTTGCCTTTAGGGAAGAATCTCTGACTTTTTTAATATTGTGAGCTTATCCCATCATAAACCTGACAGAATATTTGTTGTTCTTACTCGCCTATAAATATCCTTAGTTGCATACCTTCGTGCCCTTGTTCTCGTAGGGTTACTTCTGAACTCAATTTTTTGTCTCCCCGTGGCAGTCTCTTTTATTTCCCTAACACTTTTACGGCAACTATAACTACCTCAAATCCTATCTAAATATTTCTACGAGACTGAATTCCCTATGCTAGGTTTCACTAGGTTTATCTTACACAAACTGCTGACTTGGTCGGCCTGTCCACAATAACCCATACTGCATCAAACATCCCCTGAGTTTGTGGGAGTCCAACAACAAAATCTATAGTGATACGCTCCCACTTCCACTCAGGAATCTCTAACTTCTAAAGCAAACCACGAGTTCTCCAATGCTCATACTTTACTTGCTGACAATTTAGACACCGAGCTACATATGCAACTATATCCTTCTCCATCCTTCTCCACTAATAATGTTGTCGCAAGTCCTGATACATCTTAGAGGCACCTGGATGAATAGAATACCAGGAACTATGGGCCTCCTCAAGAATCAACTCACGAAGCCCATCTACATTAGGTACACAAATACGTCCCTGCATCTTCAAAACTCCATCATCTCCAACAGTAACATGCTTGGCCCCACCTTGCCGCATTGTGTCCCTAAGGACAACCGAATGAGAGTCATCATATTGTTGCTCTCTGATGCACTCATACAAGGAAGACCGAGGGACTGTACAAGCTAGAACACTGTTGGGCTCTGAAACATCTAACCTCACAAACTGATTGGCCAAAGCCTAAATTTCTGATGCAAGCAGTCTCTCACCAACTGGAATGTACACAAGGCTGCCCATACTCACTGTTTTTCTACTCACAGCATCAGCCACCATATTGGCCTTCCCGGGATGATACAAAATGGTGATATCATAGTCTTTCAATAGCTCCAACCACCTCCTCTACCTCAAATTGAGATCCTTTTGTTTGAACAAATAGTGCAAGCTCTGATGATTCGTGCATACCTCACACACAAGCCATAAAGATAGTTCCTCCAAATTTTTAGTGCATGAATAATGGCTGCCAACTCTAAGTCATGAACATGGTAATTCTTCTTATGAACCTTCAGCTACCTCAACACATATGCAATCACCCTTCCATCCTGCATCAATACTGTACCGAGCCAATACGAGATGCATCACAATACCATGTGTATGATCTGGAACTTGTGGGCAACACCAATACTGGTGTTGTAGTCAAAGAACTCTTGAGCTTTTGAAATCTTGCCTCACACTCATCTAACAATATGAACGGGGCACCCTTTTGGGTCAACCTGGTCAATGGAGCTGCTATGGATGAAAACCCATCCACAAACTGATGCTAATAACCTGCCAAACCCAAGAAACTTTGGGTCTCCATAGTTGAAGTGGGTTTAGGCCAGTTCTGAACTGCCTTAATGTTTTAAGGATCCATTTTAATGCCCTCTGCCAATACTACATGCCCCAAGAAAGTAATGGTGTCCAACCAAAACTCGCACTTTGAAAACTTGGCTTATAACTGACTATCCCTCATAGTATGGAGTACGATCTGAATATGCTGATCAAGCTCCTCTCGACTGTGGGAGTAGATCAAGATATCATGAATAAACATAATCACAAAGGAATCCAAATAGCATTTGAACACTTGGTTCATTAAATCCATAAATGTTGCTGGGGCATTTGTCATCCCAAATGACATCACTAGAAACCCTTAATGTCTATACCGAGTCCGTAAAGTTGTCAAAGGGACATCAGATGTCCTAATCTTCAACCGATGGCAGCTAGACCTCAAATCAATTTTCAAAAACACCTTGGCACGCTGAAGATAATCAAATAAGTCATCAATCATTGGCAATGGATATTTGTTCTTGATGGTGACTTTGTTCAACTGCCGGTAATCAATGCATATCCTCATCAATCCATCTTTCTTCTTCATGAACAACACAGGTGTACCCTAGGGCAACACACTAGGACAAGTGAAGCCATTATCAAGTAAATCTTGTAATTGCTCCTTCAACTCTTTTAATTCTGGAAGGGCCATACGGTATGAAGGAATAGAAATGGGTTGAGTGCCCGAAGCCAAATCAATATAGAAGTCAATATCTCAACCGGTCGGCATGCCCAGCAGATCTATAGGAAACACATCTGCAAATTCATGAACAACTAGTTCTGAATCCATGGAAGGAACCTCCGTACTAGAATCGCGGACATAAGCCAAATAAGCTAAACACCCCTTCTCCACATACGCCGAGCCTTCTCCTAAGAGATAACCCTGCTGGTAGAATGGCTAGAAGTCCCCCTCCACTCTAATTGAGGCAACCCTGGTAACACTAAGGTCACCGTCTTGGCGTGACAATCCAATATAGCATGATAAGGTGACAACGAACAAGATGACATCAAAAACTACCATCTAGTCTCAAAACACCTAATAATAACCACACATGAATAATAGACACGATCTACAACAATAGAATCTCTTACAGGTGTGGACACATATACAATAGCACTTAAAGAATCACGAGGCAGAACTAGATATGAAGAAAAATAGGATGACACATAGGAATAAGTAGAGCCCGGATCAAATAGAACAGTAGCATCTCTGTGGCAAACTAGAACAATACATGTCATAATAGCGTCAGATGACTCAGCCTCTGGCTTGGCTGGGAAAGCATAACATCGAGGATAGGCCCCACCAATATGAACTAAATCCCTAGGACAGGCTCTAGTTGGCTGGCCTCCACCTCTAGTGACCTAACCTCCACCTCTAGCGGCCTGACCTCCAACTCTAACGGCCTGACCTACACCTCTGGCTGCTTGACCCCTACCCCTAGCTAGCTGAGTGGGCGGCAGAGCAGCCGGTGCCGGAATCTAGGCACAGGAACTCTGTTGTGGCCTGTCACCCAATAATCTTGGACAGGTCATCCTGATATGCCCAAAACTACCACACTTAAAACATCCATCTTGCTATTGTAGCTGCTGAAACTAAGGGTGACCCGAACGGCCCGGATAACCACGACGATAACTCTGAATCTAAGGCACACTAATAGGAGCTAATGGTGCACTTTAGGTTGGCTTCCCAGAATAGGACACATAAGAATCATGACTCCCTGAAGCACTGTGGGATGCCTGAAGCGTCGACTGAAATGTACTTGGAGGATGGCCCCTACCAAATGTACCCCTACCTCTGGATGAGGCACCACTGAAACCACCAGAATAATGAGGCCTCTTATTAGACTCCTGCCTTCTCTCTTGTGCAAGAACCATCTCAATCCGCCTAGCAATATTAGTAGCCATCTCAAAAGCAATCTCAACCCCGGTCTCTTTGGTCATTTGTAGCCTGATAGGGTAAATGCATCCATCAATAAACCTCCCTACCCTTTCTCTCTCTCTCAGTAGGAATTAGAAGAAGAGCATGACAGCTAGATCTACGTAACAGGTCTCGTGCTGAGTGACTGACATACTGCTTTACTAGAGACGCTCAAACTGCCTACGGTAATCTTCTCTTTGTATGATAGGTAGAAACTTCTCTAAATAGCTGTGAGAACTAGTCCCAAGTAAGATCAGGCGACCCAGATGGTCTGGTCGATACATAATCCTTCCACCACCTCTTGGAAAAACTCGTCATCTGAAACACAGCAAAATCAACCCCATTGGTCTCAACTATACCCATGTTACGTAACATCTCATGTCAGCGGTCAAGATAATCCTATGGGTCCTCAGAAGGTGCACCACTAAAGTGAACTGGAAAGAGCTTTGTAAACTTGTCCAATCTCAATAGGCCCTCATAAAACATGGCAGGCCTATCACCGACTTGTGCTGCAACAACCGGATAAACAATGGGGAGACTGGTGGGGCTGCTAGAGTCTAATAATGGGGAGACATCTACTCCGGAATGTGAGTAGCGGGAGTATATGCTACTTCCCCAGCCTAAGACATGGCTGGTGCCACAGGAAATGCACCGGCCTGGGACACACTCTTCATATGGCCCACCAAACGGACTAGAGCATCCTGAAGTATTGGGGTGGCGATGAACCCCTCGGGGACCTAAGCTGGTCTAACTGGTACAGTCTGAGTTGGAACCTCCTTATCAAAATCCACCTGAGGCTCCACTGCTTGTGCTGGTGCTCGAGCTCTAGGCTGAGCTCTACCTCTGTCTCGGCCTCGGCCTTGGCCTCTGTAGCAACCTTGGCCTCAACCTCTGCCCCTCGTAGGAGCTGCCACTAGGGGCTCCAGCTTTTGCTTGGATGAATATAAAATACGTGTTCTCTCTATCTGTGAGAGAAAAGAATAGAAGAGCTCAATCATCATTGATTGAATAAAATCGCACGACAGAGAAAAATAAAAGTGAAATTGTTCCTAAACTCCATAGCCTCTGGAAGATAAGTACAGACGTCTCTGTACCGATCCTCCCGACTCTACAAAGCTTGCTTGTGACTCGTGAGACCTAAGTAACCTAGTGACTCAGGACCGTGATGGCGCCTAACATTTCACTTGCTAGGCCAGCCAACATTAGAACAATTCATTTGTTTTTAAAAGTTAATTAAATGATAAGAGAGAAGTTGAAATAACTATAATAATCTGAAAAATAGTGTGGAAAAACATAACAATTGAAATATCTAATACAACCATGGGCCCGGTGTCACAAGTGCACGAGCTACTAGAATAGTACAAATAAAGTTCTGAATAAAACATAAAGTTTTCTGAGGGAAGATACACAACTAGTAAAAAGGAAAGGGGACTCTAGAAGTTGCGACGCTGAGCAGCTGTACCTCAAGTCTCCACAAGGCTAGCCAACCCGAGAACGCTAATAACTGCCGCTGAGGCCGACTACAAAATCTTCATAAGAAGTGTAGAGTGTAGTATGAGTACAACCAACCCCATGTACTCTATAAGTGTTGAGCCTAACCTCGATGACGTAGTGACGAGGCTAAGACATGTCACTTACACCATAACCTGTACGCAATATAAAATAAAGACAGGAAAAGAAAATACGAAATGAAATAAGGCAATTAACTGAAGGAAATAACTCAATCCTTAAACAAAACTAGTGAAGTTCATAATTACCAATCCTTAGAGTTTCGTACAGAAAATACCTATAACCCACACAACACAAGGAAATAGAAAATACATAGATTGTTGCGGCGCACAACCCGATCCAGCCATACCACATAATCCTCCCTTATTCTAGCGTAACAATATAAACAATCATAAATAAATATATATTGCGGCGCGCAACTCAATCCCACCATATAACAAAATTAGTATCATAATTCACCCCTATTTCACTGTATCAATTCACCCTTATTTCACCTGTTGCGGCGTGCAACCCGATCCCACCATATCAGTACAAATTCTCCCTTATTTCACCTACTGCATCATGTAACCTGATCCCACCATATCAATATCAAATATTCAATGAGTATAATCAAATTAATAACTCAAATTACAAGAATCTAAATGATTGATGAATATGAAACTAAATCAAAGAGGAAGCCTTGTACCAACATGGGAATTCTCCCGATCCCGGTTTTGTAATTTGTTTCAAAATCTGATATCAATTTATTGTCTAAATTTTAATTTTACAAAAATCTCTAATTCTACCCAAGTCCCCAATCTCTACCAAGAAAATCCTAGATTTTAGGTTGAAATCTTATGAAAAGTAATGGGTAATTGAAGAAAGTGGGTTAGAATCACTTACCAATAAATTGGGGAAGAAGAGTTCTTGAAAAAATGTCCTCTAAGGTTTTTAGGATTTAGAATTTGGAAGGGTGAGGAAAACCTCGTCTAACTCAGATTTTGACCATGCGTACATGTTGCAATTGCGACCTTGGGTTTGCAATTGCAAACCCCGCCAATGCGAATAATCCTTCGCAAATGCAAAGTCTTCACATTCCTGCTGCCTTCGCAAATGCGAACAATATGTTTGCAAATGCAAACCCGAGGGGATCACAAATGCGACCCCATATCTTGCAAATGCGAAAGCCAACCCCCTAACCCCTGCTCGCAAATGCGAAGTTTTCTTCACAAATGTGAGGCTCGCATTTGCGAGCCAGACCTCGCAAATGCGAAGTCTGCAGACCTGATGCAACAACATTCCCTAAAGTTAAAAAATCACTTCATAGCCTATCGGAAACTCAACGGAGCCTTCGGGGCTCCAAATCAAATATGCACACAAGTCCAAAAACATCGTACGAACTCGCTTACACAATCAAATCACAAAAATAACACCTAGAACTACTAATCAGACACCAAATAAAATAAATTTTTTAATGAAACTCTAGAATTTCTATTTTAACAACCGGACATCCGAATTACGTCAAACCAACTCCGTTTTTTACAAAATTTTGCAAACAAGTCATAAATATAGTAATGAACATATATCAAGCTTCGGAACCAAAATCTGGACCTGGTAGCAAAAAAGTCAAACCTTGGTCAAATCTTTAAGCTCTTTAAACCTTTAAACTCCAAATTTCGACAAAAAGCAATAATTCGAACTAGGGACCTCCGAATGTGATACTGGGCATACGCCCAGGTCCCTAAGCACGATACAGACCCACTGTGATCGTCAAAATATGAATTCAGGTCAGTTTTCTCAAAACGCTGACCGAAGTCAACTCAAATGGACTTTCAATGCACAAATTCACATTTTTATCAATTTTTAACATAAAAGCCTTCCAAAAAAGACACAGACTATGCATGCATATCGAGGAAGGATAAATTGAGATATATGAGGTTTCGAAACACAAAATTAAGTTTTACAACTCTAGATGACCTATCAGGTCATCACATTTAATAACAGAATTTAACTATTTAATCATTTATCATAAACCCTTAAATGGCATACATAGCCACAAGCGGCTAATAGTTATACATTTGCCAAAATCGGTAATATAGAGTCATAAGCACTACTAAAATACCCTAGAATTTCTAAACACAATATTATTTTGAATTACAATTTAACAATAGCATAATGAAGTAAGATGGTGACTCCGAGGCATGCGAACATCAAGCAGGTATACCTTGAAGTCTCCCACTGCGTAGACGCAACTATCAACAACACAATCCGAATACGTGTATCTGCACAAAAATGTGCTGACGCGTAGCATGAGTACACTACAATGATACCCAATAAGTATTAAGTCTAACCTCGGTAGAGTAGCGACGAGGCCAGGTCAAGACACCTACTAGACATAGAAACCTGTACAAGATATACATAAGCTAACGACAGAAAAATTATTTACTTACAACCAACAATGAAGTAATAGAAACATAAATAGCAGCAAGTATTAAACGAGTAATAAAGAAACAACATAATCAGAATAACGATGAGATGTAAATGAAATCAAATAAGGAAACAACGAATGACAAATCAAATAAGCAAATCGCTCCCAACGCATGGACTTACAACAAAAGTTACCCCGAGGCACCACACCTCATAAACCACAAGTCATGAACCACAATTTTCAATTCTTACACATATGGCACCTCGTGCCCATAATAACAATCACATTCTCGCGGCAAAGCCCACATGCTACCATGTACTTTGCAACCGTGATAAATATTAATTTGGATGAACGAAATATATATTTAGACACCATAAAACATAATAACAATCTTGAATAAAGTAAGGTGTCAAATGAAAAAATGAGTTCATTTTAGAAATCAAGTAAACTAAAATAATATAATATTTTTACGAAACAGAGTATAAGATGGATTTAGTTTAGAAATCAATAAAATTGAGAAAAAGTATCATTTTTAAACAAAGAAAAATATAAGTTAAATTAACGAATTAAATATAATTTTTTTAACCAAAAACATGATAACAATTTTAAGTAAGGTAAACATCTAACATGGTGATGAGTATAATTTGAGAACCCAATTATAGTGAAATTGCGATAACCATTTCGAATAATAAGGCACCGAGTGAGATAACAAGTTTTATCTTAAGAGGCACATAGAATAAAACATGTTAATAATTCTTTTAACCATTATTTTACTGGCAACTCAACAGAATATGATATAGTGACCACACAAATAAATTTACCTTGACAATCAATTCACCAAGTTATAACAGAGGCACAGATTGAAACGTTAAAGTAATACAACAAATTACGTAGAATGCATGACTCACACAAGAATAAACAATCGTTCCAACACCAAGATATCAACGAATAACCAAAAACAATCAAAATACGGATGAATGATTGAAGGAAGAATAATGACCGTTCAAACCAACAAGTACAATGAAAATCACAACCGAGGTGCTTCCTCATATTCACATTTCACAATTTCAATCATAATCTTTCCTTATATCACCGCATAAATCTTACATTTAGTTTTGAAAATTATTTGTTTTCCGAAATAGCAACATGTATTTTAGTCCACCTTATCTCATCGTGTGGCTTCAAGTAGTTACCCTACTAGCAACATGCATATCAATCCCACCTTATCTCATTGCATGCATATCAACCCTTCACCTTATACCACACATGCGTATCAATATCACAACACAATCACAACTCCCACCACAAGTGCTCATATGCCACAACTTGCCACAAAGTCAACAACACCAATATTTTCACAACAAATAGCCCATGGCTAAACATAATGTGAATAAGAATTTCAACAATAATAATATGAATGTGAATTCTCAACAAGAAAAGGCATCTCAACAATTATCAACTTCGCATCAATGTGCTACCGGCTATTACAGCTTCAGCACCAATAACTCAACACGATGATATTCCACGAATTAAAAACTTCCAGTAAAGAAGATTCAACAATTAAGAGGTAACAAGACAATAAGGAAGGCAATAACTTCAATTAAAGCATATAAGAGCAAAATAACAAGTAAGAGGTAGAAGAAGTGCTAACAACGTCAAATAGAGCATGTAAGAGTGTCACGACCCAATCCCCGAACCCGGTCGTGATGGCGCCTCTCGCGGAGACAAGGCCAGCCAGACCAAAACCGAACACCTCTTTTAAACAGTTAATCATCATAAACAGTAGTAACATATAATATAATATTCATAAATTGCGGAATTTAACGATAATAACAGTAGAAACCATCCCGACACAGCCCAAACCGGGGTGTCACAAGTCATGAGCTACTACAGAATCTACTATAGGTCAGCAAAGTACGGAATCCGATACAACAGTCTGAATAAAACATAAATGATAGAGGATAAGAGAAACAAGGGGCTGCGGACGTCAACAACTACCTCGTAACTCCAAATCACTGTCTAGCCTGGAAGGAATCAGCGCTCAGGTGCGGACTCTGCTATACCTGAATCTGCACACACGGTGCATCCAGCACGTATCTTGCCTCAATATAGCACTACGATGTGCAATTCGGGATCTCAAACCCTCAGGACATCATTTACAATCATTACTCACCTCGAACTGGCTAATTCTCAAGCTTGCGACGCCCTTTGCCCCTCGAATTGGCTTCCACGCGCGTCGAATCTATCCAAAATCAGAACAAATACATCACAATATGCTAAGGGAACAAAGCCCAAGCGAAAACATTCGAAAAAATATCAAAAATCCTAAAATTAGCAAAACCTGAGCCCCGGTCCCACGTCTCGGAATCGGGTAAAATTTACATTTTCAGAATCCTCATACCCTCACGAGTCTAACCATACCAAAAGTATCAATTCCGATACCATTTGGTCCTTCAAATCATCATTTTACATTTTTGAAAGGTTTCACAATTTTCTTCCCAAATTCCATCTCAAATCATGAATTAAATGATGAATTCAGTGATAGATTCATGTATTCTAGCCAAATTTGAGTTAAAATCACTTACCCCGATGAATTTCTTGAAAAGCCTTCGAAAAATCGCCAAAATCCGAGCTCTCTAGGTCAAAATATTAAATAAAACCCAAAACCTCGTATTTATAGGTACCCCTCAGGTTCAGCTACCACGGGCCGCACCAAAACTCACGCGGTCCGTGCAAGCCAGTGCGGTCCGCGCAAAGGCAACGTGCGGCCGCACAGGCCTCCCTCTGCAGTGATAGGCTTTAGATGTTTGGCCATAACTTTTGCTACAGATGTCTAAATTGAGATATCGTTATCTTTCTGGAAACTAGAAACAAAGGGTTACAACTTTTGTTTTTGAATCACCTCAAAATCCCTTGTAGATCAAAAGATATGAGCTTCCGAAGTAGGACCAGCGGGAGGGTTCTTCACTGCGGCCGCGCCCATTTTTGTGCGGTCTGCGCGATGCCTACCGCGGCCGCGCCTGCTTTTGTGCGGTCCGTACATCACTCTCCGCGGGCGCACTCATTTTTGTGCGGACCGCGTGAGTGAGTTCCGGGGCCTGCAACCCCTGTAGACCTGCTACAGCTATGATTTTTGCACTAAAACATCCCGGAACCTACCCGGAACTCCCGGAACTTCAAACCAATTGTACCAACACATCTCATGACATCGTTCAAACTTGCTCAAAACTTCGGAACGCTCACAACAACATCAAATCACCAATTTAACATAGGATTCAGGCCCAAGAACTTTTAAATTATGCTTTTGATCAAAAGGTCTATCAAATCTTGTCCGAATGACCTGAAATTTTGCACACACATCCCAAATGACACAATGAAGCTACTGCAACTCTCGGAATTCCATTCTGACCCCTATATCAAAATCTCGCCTATCAACCGGAATTTGCCAATATATCAATTTCTCCAATTCAAGCCCAAATCTTCTCTACAACTCCAAAATCCATTCTGATCACGGTCCTAAGTCACAAATCACCTCCCGAAGCTAACCCAACCATCGGAACTCACTTCCGAGCCTTCTAACACATAAGTCAACATCCGATTGACTTTTTCCAACTTAATACTTCTTAAAAGAGACTAAATGTCTCATTTCTTACCAAATCCTCTCCGAACTCGAACTAATAAACTCTATCACATAAAACACGGATAACGAAGCGTAAAGAAGCTGAAATAGGGGAAATGGAGCGGTAACTCATGAGACGACTGGCCGGGTCATCACATCCTCCCCAACTTAAACAAACGTTCGTCCTCGAACGAGTCAAGAAACATACCTGAAGCCTCAAACAGATGATGATATCTACTCTGTATCTCCCGCTCGGTCTCCTAGGTAGCCTCCTCCACAGGCCGACCTCTCCATTGCACCTTCACTGAAGCTATGTCCTTTGACCTTAACTTCAGAACCTGGCGACCCAAAATAGCTACTGGCTCCACATCAAAGGTCAAATCATCATCCAACCGAACCGTGATGTAGTCCAAAACATGAGACGGATCCTCACTATACCTCTGGAGCATAGAAACATGAAATACCGGATGCACACTCGACAGGCTGGGTGGCAAAGCAAGCTCATAAGCCACCTCCCCAATCCTTCGAAGCACCTCAAAAGGCCCAATGAACCGAGGACTCAACTTGCCTTTCTTCCCAAATCTCATAAACACCCTTCATGGGCGAAACCTTCAGCAAGACCTTCTCACCGACCATGTAGGACACATCTCGAACCTTCCGGTCTGCATAACTCTTCTGACGCGACTGCGCTGTACAAAGCACCTCCTAAATCACCTTCACCTTCTCTAAGGCATCCTGAACCAAATTTGTCCCCAATAGTCTAGCCTCGCAGGGCTCGAACCAACCTACCGGAGATCTACATCGCCTCCCATACAAAGCCTCATATGGAGCCATCTGAATACTCGACTGGTAGCTATTGTTGTAAGCAAACTCTGTAAGTGGTAGAAACTTATCCCATGAACCTCCAAAGTCAATAACACAAGCACACAACATGTCCTCCAATATCTGAATAGTACGCTCGGACTGTCCGTCCGTCTGAGGATGAAACGCTGTGCTCAACTCTACCTGAGTACCCAACTCTCTCTCTGCATGGCTCTCTAAAACTGCGAAGTAAACTGAGTACCTCTATCTGAGATGATGGAGACCGGAACACCATGCAACCGAACAATCTTCCGGATATAAATCCCTACCAACCGCTCTGAAGAATAGGTAGTACACACAGGGATGAAATGCGCAGACTTAGTCAGCCGATCCACAATCACCCAAATAGCATCGAGCTTCTTCAAAGTCCAAGGAAGTCCAACCACAAAGTCCATAGTGATTATCTCCCACTTCCACTCGGGAATAACCATCTGCTGAAACAAGCCACCCGGTCTCTGATGCTCATACTTCACCTGCTGATAGTTGAGACACCGAGCTACAAATCCCACAATATCTTTCTTCATTCTTCTCCACCAATAGTGCTGCCTCAAATCCTGATACATCTTCATGGCACCCGGATGAATGGAATACCGCGAGCTATGGGCCTCCTCCAGAATCAGCTCTCTAAACCCATCCACATTGGGCACACAAATTCGGCCCTGCATCCTAAACACACCATTATCACCGACGGTCACATCTCTGGCATCATCATGCTGGACTCTATCCCTAAGGACAAGCAAATGCGGATCATCATACTGGCGCTCTCTGATGCGATCATATAAAGAAGACCGAGAAACCACACAAGCCAACACCCGACTGGGCTACAAAATATCCAACCTCACGAACCGATTGGCCAAGGTTTGAACATCAACCGCAAGAGGTCTCTCCCCAAATATGCCAAACTCCCCATACTCACTGTCTTTCGGCTCAAAGCATCGGCCACCACATTGGCCTTTCCTGGATGGTACAATATAGTGATATTATAATCCTTAAGCAACTCCAACCATCTCCGCTACCTCAAATTAAGATCTTTTTTCTTGAACAGATGCTGAAGACTGCGATGATCAGTGAACACCTCACAAGATACGCCATACAAGTAATGCCTCCAAATCTTCAATGTGTGAACTATGGAAGCCAACTCCAAATCATGAACGGGGTAGTTCTTCTCATAGGGCTTCAACTGCCGAGAAGCATACGCAATAACTCTATCCTCCTACATCAACAAACAACCAATCCCAACTCTTGAAGCATCACAATACACAGTATATGAACCTAAAGCTGATAGCAAAACCAGCACTAGAGTTGTGGTCGAGGCTATCTTGAGCTTCTGAAAGCTCTCCTCACACTCGTCCAACCATACGAATGGAGCACCCTTCTAAGTCAACTTGGTCAAGGGTGATACAATGGATGAAAATCCCTGAACAAACCGGCGATAATAGCCTGCTAACCCAAGAAAGCTACGAATCTCTATGGCTGAGGACGGTCTGGGCCAACTATGAACCGCCTCTATCTTCTTCGGATCAACCTGTATACCCTCGCTGGACACCACGTGCCCAAGAAAGCCACTGAATTGAGCCAAAACTCACACTTGGAGAATTTTGCATAAAGCTTCTCCTCCCTCAATCTCTGCAACACAACTCACAAATGCTCTACGTGCTCCTCCTGACTACGCAGTATGCCAGAATATCATCAATGAATACAATAACGATCGAATCCAGATAAGGCCGAAATATACTATTCATCAAATGCATGAATGTTGCTGGGGCATTGGTTAGCCCGAAGGACATAACAAGAAACTCATAATAACCATATCTGGTCCTAAAAGCAGTCTTAAGAATATTTGAATCCCTGATCTTCAACTGGTGATAACCCGAACGGAGATCAATCTTGGAGAACACCCTCGCTCCCTGAAGCTGATCAAATAAATCATCAATGTGAGGCAAAGGATACTTGTTCTTGATTGTTACTTTGTTCAATTGCCTATAATCAATGCACATTCTCATCGTGCCATCCTTCTTCTTCACAAACAAAACCGGTGCACCCCAAGGGGACATACTAGGCCGAATGAACCCCTTATCTAGGAGTTCCTGAAGCTGTTCTTTCAATTCCTTCAACTCTGCTAGTGCCATACGATATGGCGGAATAGAAATGGGCTGAGTGCCCGGCACCAGGTCAATACCAAAATCAATATCCCTGTCTGGTGGCATGCCCGGTAGGTCTGCAGGAAAAACATCGGAAAAATCCCTCACAACTAGGACAAAATCAATACTAGGAGTCTCAGCTCCAACATCCCTCACAAATGCTAGATATTAAAGGAAACCCTTCCTAACTATACGCTAGGCCTTCAAGAAAAAGATCACTCTACTAGGGATATAATCAGTCACACCACGCCACTCGATCCGCGGTACACCCGGCATAGCCAAAGTGACTATCTTAGCATGATAGTCTAGAATAGCACGACACAGAGATAGTCATTCCATGCCCAAAATGACATCAAAATCCACTATGCTCAATAGCAATAAATCCACTCGGGTCTCCAGACCCCCAATAGTCACTATATATGACCGGTACACACGGTATACAACAACAGTATCGCCCACTGGGGTAGATACATGAACAGGTAAAGCAAGAAACTCACGGGGCGTACCCAAATAATGAGCAAAGTATGATGACACATAAGAAAAGGTGGAACTGGGATCAAATAATACAGAGGCATCTCTGTGGCAGACTGAAACAATACCTGTAATGACAACATCTGAAGCAATAGCATCTGGCCTGCCAGGAAGTGCAGAGAAACGGGCCTGACCGCCCCCTGATCGACCTCCCCCTCTGGGGCGACCCCTAGATGCATGACCTCCACCCCTAGCTGGCTGGGTAGGTGGTGATGTAACTAGAGTAGTAGTCGAGGGCTGACCACTCTGCTGAGATGAACTAGCCATACGACGAGGACACTGCCTCCACACATATCCAAACTCTCCACACTCATAACAACTCCCAAGTGCTGGAGAAGGGGACTGAAGGGAATCCCTCACACCGGAGTGACCAGCTGATGCACTCGGCATAGAAGAACCCTGAGCTGACGGGGCATGAGATGAACTCTGGGTTGGAAGGGCACTGAGTGATGAATGGCCCCGCTAAGATCCATGATGACCATGACCCGAAGATGCCCCGCGATACTCTGGGCGGGCTGACTGAGCATGCCTGAAAGAACAGCATTTACCATGCTGAAACTGGCCCCTCAAAGTAGCACCACTATAACTGCCAAATCCTCGAGGCTTCTTGGCCTCCCTCTCCTCTCGATCCTGACGGTGAACTGTCTCAATCTCACGAGCGGTATCGACCACCTCCTCGTATGTAGCACCCAACACCCTCTCTTGGGTCATAAGAATACGGAGGTGATAGTTAAGGCCATCAACAAATCTCCGGATCCTCTCACGATCTGTCGGAACCATCCAAATGGCATGATGAGCCAACTCTGAAAACCTCGACTCATACTGTGACACAGTCATATCCCCCTGTCGCAACCACTCAAACTATCTACGTAGCTCCTCTCTGCGGGACTGTGGCACATACTTCTCCAAGAAGAGAGTGGAGAACTGCTGCCAAGTAAGGGGCGCTGCTCCAACCGGCCTACGCCTCTCATATGCCTCCTACCATGTGAAGGCAGCCCCAGTAAACTGAAAGGTTGTAAATGCCACACCACTAGTCTCAAGAATCCCTGTTGTACGGAGCATCCGCTGACACTTATCAAGAATACCCTGGGCATCATCGCCCTCGGTACCACTGAATGACGGAGGCTGGAGTCTACCAAACCTCTCAAGATGACGCTTCTCATCATCCGACATAACTAGCACAATAACTCCTGAGCTGGTGCAACCGGCTGAGCTGGAGGTGCCCCGGTGTCTGTAGCCCCTGCACTACTTGCTCAGGTGTGCGAGCAGCCGGGGTCTGATTGCCTCCCCCGGCCTGTGAAGTAGCTGCTGATGTAGTGGCTGAAACTACTTGAGCCAAGCCAGTGCAAACTGATACGATCTGTGCCAATGCCTCCTAAAAACTCGGAACCACGATAGGAACAACTGGTGCCTGAACTGGTGCTGCTGGAGCATCCATAGCAAGAGCCTGATCCGGAGCCGGGGTAGGCGGTGCATCAACAGGTGCTGCCTTTGCTGCTCTACCTCTGCCACGTCCACGACCCCTGGTGGCCTCAGTGGGTGGCACTGGTGGTCATCCACCTCGTCTGGTAGCTCGAATCCTCACCATCTATGAGAGAATGGAATATCAGAAGTTTAGTACTGGGACCAACAAGTTCGCACGACCAGAGTTTCAAGAATATGAAATTTTTTCCTAAAGGTTCTACAGCCTCTCGAGGATAAATAAAGAAGTCTCTGTACCGATCCGCGAGACTCTACTAAAACTGCTCATGACTCGTGAGACCTAAGTAACCTAGGCTCTAATACAAACTTGTCACGACCCAATCCCCGAACTTGGTTGTGATGGCGCCTCTCGCGGAGACAAGGCCAGGCAGACCAAAACGGAACACCTCTTTTAAACAGTTAATCATCATAAACAGTAGTAACATATAATATAATATTCATAAATTGCGGAATTTAACGATAATAACAGCAGGAACCATCCCGACACAACCCAAACCAGGGTGTCACAAGTCATGAGCTACTACAGAATCTGATATAGGTCAACAAAGTACGGAATCCGATACAACAGTCTGAAGAAAACATAAATGATAGAGGATAAGGGAAACAAGGGGCTGCGGACGTCAACAGCTACCTCGTAACTCCAATTCACTGCCAAGCCTGGAAAGAATCAGCGCTCAAGTGCAGACTCTGCTATACCTGAATCTGCACACACGGTATAGGGAGTAAAGTGAGTAGTCCGACTCAATGAGTAATAATTACAAATAATGGCTGAAAGTATGAAAACACGTAAAGGCACAAAGCAATTCCATATCAAGCAGTAAAATCACTTAAAGCAGTAAATCAGTGAAGAAATCAAATGATATTCCTTTTTAAAACAAGTAAAACAGGTAATTTAACAGGTAATTAACAAGTAGAAATCCGCCCCTCGGGCACAGTATCAATCGCTCAGCATAGTATCATCCCCTCGGGCTCACTCTTAGTATAGTATCAGCACCTCGGGCTACCTCACAATCACTCAGCATAATGGTCAGCCATTGTTACCTGACCGAATTGCATCATACAGTGTTATTGTTACCACTGTTTCAAATTACATGGGTACCCGTGCTCACTGTGGGTGTGCAGACTCCGGAGGGGCCCCTAACGGCCCAAGCGCTATATTACGCCACCTCGTGGCATCATCACTCAGCATATCCTCACATCACTCAAGCCATCGCATGGCATAAATAGTATCTCAGGCCCTCGGCCTCATATCATTCAGCATATCCTCACATATGGCCCTCGGACTCACTCAGTCCAGAAATCATCAAAATCCCCTTGGGCATTAGCAAAACAGTAGTTCTCAGCCCAAAACATGATGTAGAAATATCATTTAAGTTTTAAATCTGAGTAAAAGTGCCTATGTTTGTAAAACAGTAGATATCAACAGGACGGAGTTCAAATAATAAGTCAAGTAGTGAGGAAACAGTGGTTAAAATCCCCGAAGGGTTCAAATAGTTGGCACGAAGCCCAAATATGGCAATCAACCC
Organism: Nicotiana sylvestris; assembly: GCF_000393655.2. Lineage (NCBI taxonomy): Eukaryota > Viridiplantae > Streptophyta > Magnoliopsida > Solanales > Solanaceae > Nicotiana > Nicotiana sylvestris. Next base: position 120,751,736 of record NC_091061.1, read on the forward strand.
AAATCATGATGATAACAAATGAATTTCAGTCAAATATTCAGTAAAGTCATCAATCGGGATGGACCAAGTCACAATCCCTAGTAGTGAAAGACCCCACGCTCATCATCCAGCATGTATCTTGCCTCAAAATAACACTACGATGTGCAATCTGGGGTCTCAAACACTCAGGACATCATTTACAACCATTACTCAACTCGAACTGGCTAATTCTCTAGCTCACGACGCCCTTTGCCCTTCGAATTGGCCTCCACGCGCGTCGAATCTATCCAAAATCAAAACGAATACGTCACAATATGCTAAGGGGACAAAGCCCAAGCGAAAACATTCGAAAAAATGTCAAAAATCCCGAAATTAGCAAAACCCGAGCCTCGGGACCATATCTCGGAATCGGGTAAAATTTACATTTTCAGAATCCGCATACCCTCATGAGTCTAACCAAACCAGAATTGTCCAATTCCGATACCATTTGGTCCTTCAAATCATCATTTTACATTTTTGAAAGGTTTCACAATTTTCTTCCCAAATTCCATATCAAATCACGAATTAAATGATGAATCCAGTGATAGATTCATGTATTCTAGCCAAATCTGAGTTAAAATTACTTACCCCGATGAATTTCTTGAAAAGCCTTCAAACAATCGCCAAAACCGAGCTCTCTAGGTCAAAATACTAAATAAAACCCAAAACCTCATATTTATAGGTACCCCTCAGGTTCAGCTACCGGGGGCCGCACCAAAACTCACGCGATCCGCGCAAGCTAGTGCGGTCCGCGCAAAGTCAACGTGTGGCCGCATAGGCCTCCCTCTGCAGTGATAGGCTTTAGTAGTTTGGCCATAACCTTTGCTACAAATGTCCAAATTGCGATATTTTTATCTTTCTGGAAACTATATACGAAGGGCTACAAGATATGAGCTTCCTAAGTAGGACCAGCGGGAGGGTTCTTCACCGCGGCCACGGCCATTTTTGTGCGGTCCGCACGACGCCTACCGCGCCCACGCCCGCTTTTGTGCGGTCCGCACAGCACTCTCCACGGGCACACTCATTTTTGTGCGGACCGCGTGAGTGAGTTCCGGGGCCTGCCCTTGTAGACCTCCTACAGCTATGATTTTTGCACTAAAACATCCCGGAACCTACTCGGAACTCCCGGAACATCAAACCAAATGTACCAACACATCTCATGACATCGTTCAAACTTTCTCAAAACTTCGGAACGCTCACAACAACATCAAATCACCAATTTAACATAGGATTCAGGCCTAAGAACTCCAAGAACTCTTAAATTATGCTTTCGATCAAAAGGTCTATCAAATCTCGTCCGAATGACCTGAAATTTTGCACACACATCCCAAATGACACAATGAAGCTACTGCAACTCTCGGAATTCCATTCCGACCCCTATATCAAAATCTCGCCTATCAACCGGAATTTGCCAAAATATCAATTTCGCCAATTCAAGCCTAAATCTTCTCCACAACTCCAAAACCCATTCTGATCGCGCTCCTAAGTCACAAATCACCTTCCGAAGCTAACCGAACCATCGGAACTCACTTCCGAGCCTTTTAAAACATAAGTCAACATCCGGTTGACTTTTTTCAATTTAAGCCTTCTTAAAAGAGACTAAGTGTCTCATTTCTTACCAAATCCTCTCCGAACTCGAACTAATAAACTCGATCACATAAAACACGGATAACGAAGCGTAAAGAAGCTGAAATGGGGGAAATGGAGCGGTAACTCATGAGACGACTGACCGGGTCGTCACAAGAGTAGATTAACAATGAGAGATATAACATGTTATGACATTTCAATTAAAGGCATGGAAATAGTCTAGATAGTCTAAATCGGTCAAACACTACATATAGCCTGTGTACCCACTCGTCACCTTGCATACACGGACTTCACATAACACAAATAGCACAATCAAGCCAAATCCTAAGGGGTAGTTTCCCCCACACAAAGTTAGGGAAGGTACTTACCTCAAACAAGCCCAATCGATACACTAGAATTGCCATCCCGCTCAAATCATCCTCCGAACAGCTCGAAACAAGCCAAAAGCAACTCAAATCATCAAACAATACCATAGGAGGCAAACCCAATCGATAAAGGTCGAATCTTTATACATTTATCCAAAGTCAACCAAAAATCCGAGCTCGGACTCGGTACTCAACAAAATTCACAAAATTCAATAACCCATTCAATTAAGATTCCAACTATACTAATTTCACTCAATTCTGACTCAGAATTGGTGTTCAAAACTCAAAAATCACTTTAGAAAATTTTAGACAAAAACCCCAATTTTTCTTTTGAAATCATCAATCAAATGCTAAAAACGAATATGGTGTCACAAAATATAACAAAAACGAGTAGAAAACACTTACCCCATGGAAAAAACTTGAAGAACATCCTTGAATTCTCTCAATCCCAAACTTTCAAGATGAGAAAAACTCCAACAACATTAATAGCCAAAAATGCACAGCTATTCTTCCTCGTTTCTTATGGTAAATGATTCTGGAACTCACTTTTGATGCTTCTAGTGGATTCCTCATGAAATTCCAGTCATGTTATGGTTTTGAATTACTCCATTTGACCTTATAATGAAGGAGATATATTGGGTTCAATATTTAAAAATAGTGCAGATTTTTAAATATAATTTACTAGCAATTTTGTAATTAATCTGAAAAACCGAGCACCCTTATTCTTTGTAAAATGACCATAAATTTATCATATGATGTTGAAACTTGATGATTTTAATTGCTATGGTTCCAAAATTATGATACATATACAATGGTTTAGCCGAAACACGAATCAAAGGCCTTTTTCTCAATATGATAACCTTTATGCTCAATTCGACGTCGAAACCGAATGCAATCACCATTCAACCCAAACTTATCTAAAACTTATTGGAATTTAACCAAACTTTGTGTGCATGTCCAAAATTATCATACAAACTTGTTGGAATAATCAAAACCTTATTCCGAGTCTGTTTACTCAAAAGTCAAACCTTGGTCAACTCTTCCTACTTAAACCTTCTTAAACAAGAATCATTTTTTCGAATCAATCCCCAATCACTAGAAAACCAAAACCAACCATACACTCAAGTTATAATACATAATATAAAGCTACTCAAAGTCTCAAACCACTGAATGGATTGCTAAGGCTCAAAATAGCCGGTCGGGTTGTTACATCACTTTTAATATTATGTGATTTCTTTTATTGTAGAGCTACTCTTAGTTGAAATTGTCATCACATGATATCATTTGCCAGGTTGTTCTCATGCATTTATACATAGTACTAGTTCGTGCCATCTCATTCATTATTAACCTAATTCGAAGTTTTCCATTTCAAGAAAGTACCTCCATTATCGAGGTTATCCATAAGCAATTAATTGGAATTGAAGTTAATTGAGACTCATTAATCTATTCTAATTGAAGTTGTATTTAAAGGTGGTGTTTTTCTTTGTTGAGTTACTTTTATGTTTATTTTTTTGTTACTCAGATTCTATATATATTGTGTTAAGCCTTGGGCTATTTATTGTGAAAATATTGATATCATTGAATCTTTGGAAAGGTTGTGGCCTACGGGCACTTGTGATACAAGTTGATATGTTATGTTTTTGTGATGATAGCACATGTCAATTGTTGCGTGGTTTGGTTGTTGTTATGCGGAGTATAAGGGTGGCATTTCACCCTTGTTGTTATGCGTAGTATAAGGGTAGCATTTCACCGTTGTTGTTATGCAGAGTATAATGGTGGCATTTCACCGTTGCTGTTATACGGGGCATAAGGGTGGCATTTCACTGTTGTTAAATATACAGAGTGATGCACGTGGCTATTGCGTCATTGTCCGGGAGGAGCGATAAGGGTGGCTATTATGCAAAGTGATAAGGTTTGCTAATGATAATATCAGGGCGGTTGTGATTTAAAGTATGGACACAAGGTGCCCTGAGTATATGATGATATGCTGAGACCCGTGACTTGTGACTAACGGATGAAATATCATGGAGTTATTTCATTGAGGAATTTATGTACAATGGTTGATGAATTGGTTGTCCTATGTGTTTTCTTAATTGGTTTCTTAATCTAGAGAATGCATATGACAAGGTCCCTAGGGACGTTCTTTGGAGATTCCTGGAGGTAAAAGGTGTATTGGAAGCTTATATTAGGGTGATAAAGGATTTGTAGGATGGAGCTAAGACTCAGGTTAAGACTATGGGAGGGGAATCAGAGCCTTTTCTGATGGTTATGGGGTTACACCAAGAAATGTGCTCAGCCCGTTCTTATTTGCTATGGTGATGGACACATTAACACACCATATTCAAGGGGAGGTTCTATGGTGTATGTTGTTCGCTGATGATATAGTTCTGATTGATGAGACAAGAGGCGACGTAATAGGAGACTAGAGGTATGGAGGCAGGCCCTGGAGTCTAAAGGTTTTAAGTTGAGTAAGACCAAGACGGAATATTTGGAGTTTATGTTCAGCAATGTGTCGAGGGAAACAGACATGGAGGTGACATTTGACTCGCAAGTCATCCCTAAGAGAGAGAGTTTCAAGTACCTAGGGTCAATTATCCAGGGAGATGGGAAGAGCGACGGGGATGTCACGCACCGTATCGGGGTGAGGTGGATGAAATGGAGGTTAGCGTCTGGAGTCCTGTGCGACAAGAAGGTACCACTAAAACTTAAAGGTAAGTTCTATAGAGTGGTGGTTAGACCAACCAGTTTGTATGTGGCTGAGTATTGGAAAGTCAAGAATTCTCATATCCAGAAGATGAAAGTAGCTGAAATGAGGATGTTGAGATGGATGTGTGGGCACATTAGGCTATATAAGATTATGAATGAAGATATTCGAGAGAGGGTGGGCATGGCTCCCATGGACATCAAGATGCGGGAAGTGACCCTTAGATGGTTCGGTCACTTGCAAAAGAGGAGCCTAGATACCCCGGTTAGGATGTGTGAATGGTTGACTTTGAGAGGTACGAGAAGAGGTAGAAGACGGCCTATGATGTATTGGGGTGAGGTGATCGGGCAGGACATGGCGCAACTTCAGATTTTCGAGGACATGGCCCTGGATAGAGAGGTGTGGAGGTCGAGCATTAGGGTTGTAGGTTAGGGGTAGTTGAGCATTTTTCCAGCTAGTCTGATAGTGTTTTGTCTAGGTCTGCTACTGATTTTTGTTCCTCGCATGATTTTTATTTCCAATTTTTATTTTTTTCAATTTTATTATTAGTATACTTATTGTCCTTCCACTTATTTGTTGTCTCTTACGGTGCTGATAATATTGGTCTTGTTTCTGTTATTGTTATAGATCTTTTGTCTCTGAGCCTCCTGGAAACAGCCTCTCTACCTCCCCCCCTCGATGTAGGGGTAAGGTCTGCGTATACTCTACCCTCTCTAGACCCCACTAGTGAGATTGTTGATGTTGTTGTAAATGTTGTTGGTGTTCTTATTGCTTTTATTGTTCACCTCACATGTTGATTGTGTATCCATTTACTAATTTCTTCTGTCCATTATTTGTTTTATACCTCTATGACGTACATGTTAATTTGTTTAGTGAGTGTCTTGACGTATACCTCATCACTATTCTACCGAGGTTAGTCTTGATACTTATTGGGTACCGACTATGGTGTACTCATACTACACTTCTGCACATTTTTGTGCAGATCCAAGTATTTCGGAGTCTATTAACTATTAGATAGCGGATCAGATATTGCTGTGGAAACTTCAAGGTATACCTGTCTTCGCCTTTGTAGGCTTCAGAGTCACCTTCAGAAGTTATTTTTGAATAGTTTAATTCTATTCTGAACAACTGGACTTAGAGATTTTTTCTAGTGAACTCAGTAGAGCTTGTGATTTATACTACCGATTTTTGGATTGTTGGCTTTGTATAGAAATTTCTGTTTCGTATTTAATAGTTGTTGGTTGAATTTTTCCATAACTTTAGTAAGTGCTAGGCTTACATTGTCTTGAAGACTAGGTTCCATCATGACATCCTGCAGAGAGAAATTGGGGTCGTGACATTTGAGTTCGTGGTGTTTTGAGTAATTATTATCTTCAAGAATTTTTGGAATTTGGCCATGTGGATCTGAGGGTTGACTTTGTTGACTTTTCAAGAGGAGTTGAGAATTGTTATAAATTAATTAATTATGAGTGTTGGAGTATATTTTTATTGCTTTGCATGTTGTTTGACTAGTTTCGGATCGTTTGGCTTTGAATTGAGGAGTTAGAGAGGCATTCGATCTGGTTATTGGAACTTCGGAGTGAGGTAAGTCTCCTGTCTAACTTTGTGAGGGGGAATCCACATCATAGGCATTAAGAATGTTATATGCTATGTACGCACGAGCTTATGTCCGGGTAGACTTAGGACTTTATCACGTAACATCTAAATTATTTGAACTCATTTTGCTAGCTTAATTAAGTGAATTTATAATTAAAATTGGTTTGGGAATATATTAGGCCGAGCTTTATCTCCTTGAGTTTGTAGCAAGATATTTGATTAACGGTAAAAGTCATGTTTCACATGATTCACAATTCGATAAGTTTCTTATTTTTCGTTGGATCGAGCCGAATGACTTGGCATTATATGTATTTATGAAATGCATCTATGATCGGGCTGTACAACCTCGGTAGTTTATATACATGACTATATAGATCGGGTCGAACGACCTCGGCATAATTCGTGCGTAAAATCGCTAAAGAGTCCGAATACACACGACATTACCCTCTTAAGTAAACTTGAGAATTATGTAATACTCTCTTTATGACCCGAGATTGGCTATCTAATAGATGGTTCCTATTTGTTGAGATAGCATGTTGACCTTGGGGATATTTTAACTGATAATATTTGTTAACGAATGTCGTTATCTACTGTTCCTTATTCTATTGATCTTATTGTATTTCACACCTATATATGATTCACGCATTTTATTTAATGGACCACTAGTAAGTATCGATGTGACCCCTCGTCACTACTTTTTCGGGGTTAGGCTAGATACTTACTAGGTACACATTGATTTACGTATTCATGCTACACTTTTGCACTAAATGTGCAGGATCTAACAAGTTCATTTGATGATAAGCTTGGTGCATAGGCACAACTCCTGAGGGAACTTTATGGTGAGCTCCATTCCATGTTAGGTGTCGCAACCCAGTGAGTTTCCATCTTATTTATTTACTTTATTCTTTCTATTTTATATTCTAGAAAGATGTCGTGCTATTATTATGGCACTGTATAATAGACTCTCATGCACTTGTGACATCGGGTTTTGGGATTTTTCAGAATTTCTTTATGGTTTGCTTTACATTGACACACTTCTATTAATTATTCTATTGGAATTGTAAGTTTTCTACGATTTTCATGCATTAATTTCTCTATCTAATAAGTTTCATGATTTCAAAAATAACAAAATGAATAATTAAGTTGGTAGTTCACCGTTGGCTTGCCTAACAACAACGTTGAGCGCCATGTCGACCTATAGTTAGTTTTGAATGTGAAAAAAAATGGGTGAAACAAAAGAAACATTAATATTAAGATACAAGTTTAATTTCTTAAAATGATCAAAGAACGTTCGAAAAGAGAAAAATTATGTGTAGATAATTCTTTTACAAGAATTTTTAGCATAACAAGAGCGAAAAATTCAAAGCAACAAGATAAGAAACAAACCTGTTTTGATGACCCGATAGGTCATGTAGAGTTTTAAAACTTAATTATATGTTTCGAAATCTCAAATATCCCATTTTAGCCTTCCTCGATTTATGTGCACAGTCCGTGCCTTTTTTCGGAAGGCTTTTGTGTTAAAATTAATAAAATATGAAACTATGCCTTAAAAATCTATATGAGTTGACTTCTGCCAATGTTTTAAGAAAACCGACCCGGATCCATGTTTTGACGGTCCCCGTAGGTCCGTATCATTATTTGGGACTTGGGCATATGTGCGGAATAGATTTCGGAGGTCTCTAGCTTGAGTTATCACTTTTTGTCGAAAATTTAAGGTTTAAAGGTTTAATGATTTTAAAGATTTGACCAATGTTTGACTTTGTTGATACCGGGTCCTTATTTTGGTTCCGAAACTCGGTATAGGTCCATTACTATATTTATGACTTGTCTATCAAATTTGGTGAGAAGCGGAGTTGGTTTGACGTGATTCAGATGCCCGGTTGTTAAAGTAGAAATTCTAAAGCTTCATTGAAAATTTCATTTGATTTGGTGTCTGATTCGTAGTTCTAGGTGTTATTTTTGTGTTTTAATCTCGTAAGCGAGTTCGTATAATTTTTTTAGACTTGTGTGCATATTTGATTTGGATCCCCAAGGGCTCGGGTGAGTTTCAGAGAGCCTACAAACCTTTTGTTCTTTGAAAAATCTTGTTTTTAAACTTCTGCTGGTGTCTGGTGTTTTCTTGTTCACGATCGCGAAGGTACTCTCGCGATCGGGAAGATTGAACTGGGCTGGGGTGGAATTTTGCTCTATGCGAACGTAAGGCTGACGACGTGTTACGACCCGGCCAGTCGTTTTGAGAGTAATAGCCCCGCTCACATGTTTTCTTTTTGTTTTAGCCAATCATCTAGGCAAGGTGCCTAGGGCTAGTTTTTATATTATAAAACAAAAATAAAATACAATGTGTCATGAATTCCTACCAAATTACAGAGATAAACCTTGACAACTACATATATCCTATTATCAATGTTGAGTGAGATAATCAACAATTATAGTACAAGATGAAAAGAAATGAAGAATGGTCATAGCAAATAATGGTGAACGGGGAAGGGATGTGCATGTCATAATAGATTTAAACAAATAAAGGCAAAGAAGGGATATGCGTGTAGTAAAGAAAGTAATCACATAAGTCAAGTTCATTATGGTAAGAGCCTAAGTATTCCCTAGCAGAGTCGTCATGCTGTCGCGCCCCAATTTCTCTCGAAAGTGGGTTTCGACATGAGACAACTCTTTTAAATGGAGGATGAAAAGAGAAGAGTCGCCATTCTTTTAAATGGCACCTATTTTTAAATAACTCTGTTTTAACTAGTCAACATCACCAGAGATCGGGAAAGGGCTCAAATTACCTCAAAGAGAAGGTGTTAGGCACTCTTCAAGGTCCACAACTATGGGTCCCGGCCAAAGTTAAGACTATGTGGATTGTAATTAGGTTAAGTGATCAAGTAATCAAAAAGGTATAAAATAAATCGAAGAGTTTTATTATAACATATGTGAATTGGTACAAACTTTAATGATTGCATAAATCTATACTAGATAACTAAGTGTGCCAATAAGTATTTGAAAGAAGGGACAGAGAGGGGTCCTAAGTTTTTTAGCCAAAAGGATCACCCCGTGCAACATAAATAATACTTCGGAACTCCCTTAAAATAAGGGGATTTCTCATATTATTCAGCAGGCACAAACTATCATCTCCTGCTACCCAATTACTATGTTAAAGTTGTTTACCTGAAGCGTTCTAATTCAATTCTAAACTGTGTCCTATGCGTGCACTACCCGTCCCATGCCTATGGTCCCGGAGGCATTGGACCTCTAGTTAGGGGGGTCCTAGACTTTACTTAGGTTGCTCAAAATGATAAAACTAAGCGACATTCAAAACAAGTAGGACTTCAGGTAAAGACAATTAAAGGCCCAAATTAGCCTGCACACATAGACACCAAATGCACGCGGCCAAATTCTATATTATGTATAGGCAATTTCAGGTTTGAGATATCATTTTAAACCTATGAGATGGTTTCTAAGTGACTACCCAGTTCAAGAAAAGTCACATGGCAATGTTGCTATTCAGATTATCGCGATTATAAAACCTATAGACATGATCTCTAAGTGATCTACATGAGGGGACAGTGATAGCCATTGAGAAAAAACTCATAACTCTCATTTGATACTATTGGCATACTTGATAAGCGAGTAGCAGTGTTTATGGCTAGGTCCTAATAATTGGAAGATTTATCACTTATCCCTATATGCATGTTATCTAGGTGGGCAGAGTAATAAGACAATAGAAATGGTCGATTAGTTAATCAATTAAAGCCCTATAGACATGGTATCTAGATAAGGATTAACAGAGAATAAATTAACATAATCCTATAGGAATGGTATCTGTTAAGTAACTGCGGTTGCACAAATTGAGTGAATAGTTATTGACACTTGATCCATATAGGCATGCTATCTAATAACGCATAGCATTAGACATGGAAACAAGTAAAGTACTTAAACTCATGCTTTTGATAGTAAACAGGTTGAGTGAGTGTTTGATTCCTATAGACATAGTTTCTACTAATGTACAACACATGAAAGCCAAAACAACAAGTATAGCACATTGGTCCTATAGGCATGCTTTCTACCCATTTGTGTGAGAATTAGAATACCCTACCCCTTTTACTAAACTACCCATCTGTTCAATTACAAAATTATTATAGACCCAAAATTAATGAATACAAGTGTGAATTCCACATATTAAAAGATTACAGGCTCAGTACACATAGCAGGCCCAAAATACTGTAACCTAGTAAATCTTGGGCCTTCAGCAGGCTCTTCCCTAATACGTGAAGCAAACCCAGGTCCAAATACACCCCAAACCTCAGAGTATATCAATTGCTCAACTCAAACTCACACATGAATCCACACTAGGCCCATAGGGAAGACCTTCTTACCCAGCAACAGCAGATGCACAACTTAACCACACCAATTAACAAACTACGCATGACAATCGAGTAAACAACACTGAAACCTACTAATAGTGGTTTTAGGACATAGATACCGAATCATAAAAATTGATAGGACTCACGCAAGGCATATTAGAACTTATATTTTAGAAAATGAAGGGGCGTTTTGAAGTGATCATAGGCAGCGTGGCAACACTAGTAGCAATGGCTTACTACAAACCTCAGTAGTGATATAACTCATGAGATCATACAACTTTTAAAAAGGGAATGAGACAAGCAAGCATAACTATATGCATCTAATTGCCTAGAAGCAGGAAGTACTAACTGTGAGCACATGATTTTTTTCCTATGTGAAATACTCCTGCAAATTAAAAAAATAGATTTTTCGCAATTATTTGCAATTTTATAGGATTTTTGTAGGATTTTTTATTAATTGTTTACATTTTTGTGCATGTTTAATTCTATTAAAATCATGAAAAATGCCAAAAATACCATGCATTGCATTGATATTTTGTTTTCATATTTTTAGGATTAATTAGATAGTTAATTGCTTATCGAGATGAAAATCACAAAAATTGGTTCACTTTTACATTTTTAGCTTTTAATTTTAGATTAGTTATTTTTCTCTTTTAATTTAGGATCAACTAATTTTTATAAATATTATAATTAGATAATTATCTTAATTTTATAATTTATATTAATTTAGGATTTTAATTTAGTATTTTTAATTAAAGAAAAAAAATAAAAACAAAGAAAAAGGAAAAAAGGGGAATTGAAAAAAGGCCTAAATTAGCTTTGAAATTGGGCCAATTCATACCCAAGTCAACCCCAGACCCAGCCCAAAATCGGGTTACTCGGTCTAGGCCCCCCACTACAACGACCCCGTTTCGTGACCATTAAATCCCATTCGTTGATCTCTTTTGATCGAACAGATGGGAACTAACCTACCCGTCCCCATATAACTGTCCGAACTCGGACACCCCCCCCCACAACCCCTCTCATTCTCATCTCTCTAACCCAAACCCTAGAGACCAGCCCCCCTTATGCCTTCAACGCCTCCACTGTCAACCGCCCACCGGAAATTTCCTCACAATGGCTCCGATACTCCAAACCCTACCAAAATTATACCTAGTAATCTTCTTTCCCTCCCCTTTCCAAATCCCTAAACCATTTCCCTCAAACCCTTATCAAACTCTTCGAATCTTAGATCCAAGGTCGAAACCTAAAAAACCCTAGTTCCTCCAAATTCACTCCCCTCACCCCTAATATGTTACTGATTTTCTCAAAAGGCATCTCAGAATCGAGCAATTTCAGATCGAAAAACCTGAAAAACCTAAAAGTCTACACTGAGTTGATTCCGAAAGATTTAATGGCTAAAACATACAAGAGTCAATTGCTCTTGACAAGAGCAATTGATTTATGTAGGTTTGATTTGTTTTCAAACCTGCCAGAATCCGTTCAAACTCCGGCAAGATCCACCAAGTCCAGTTTATTTCTTACGTTTAGCGTAGGTAATTCCCCTTTTATGTTATTTTTTTTCCATTACTTAGGTTTCTTTTTCCTCTTCATGTTCATGTCTCTGTTTAGCCGCATGATTAAGGGGTTTTCCCTTTTTTTTAAAGTTGTTCGCTTACACTTTGTTCACTAGATTCATCAAAGAATGCTAAGATCAATTGGCGTAAGTTTGTTTTTAATTAGGGTGTTCGATAAATTGGCTACTCTGTTGTGAGCACATGATTTTTGCCCTATATGAAATACTCCTATAAAATCAAAGAAAATAGATTTTTTCCGATTATTTACCATTTTATAGGATTTTATTAATTATTTGTATTTTTGTGCACGTTTAATTTTGTTAATATCATAAAACAAATGTCAAAAATACCATGCATTGCATTTAGATTTTTTTATATTTTTAGGATTAATTAGTTAATTATTTGTTTTAATGAAAATGAAAATCACAAAAAATGGCTCATTTTTATATTTTTAGCTTTTAATTCTAGATCACAAAAGAAAAAGGATTAAAACAAGAAAAGAAAGAAAAGAAGGTTGGTTTAAGTGATTGGGTCAAATTAATACTAAGCCCAAATTCTCACCCTTTACCCATTTCAATCCAAGCCCAAGCCAAACCCAACTAGTCAAATTCCCTACTTACCAAAACGACCTCGTTTCACCCCTTTCTAATCTCAACCGTTGATTATCCCAGATCCAACGGCTTGAAACTAACCTATCCTACCCATATAATTGTCCGAACCCACCCCCCAAACCCTTAAATCCCTTCTCATTTTCGTCTCTCAACCTCAGAGATATGATACCCTAGCTGCCCTTATATACTTCGCCGTCTCCGTCGATCGGTAATCACCTCACGGCGGCGGACCACCTCCAAACCGCCTCAAATTAACACCATATAATCACCTTACCCTCTTCTTTCCATATATCCCAACCATTCCTTTCAAACAAGCCTAGAACTCATCGAATCGCGGATCTAAGATCCAAAACCCTAACTTTTCCACTTCCAATTTCAGGCAATTTCTGGGTCATTTGAACCCAAGACTTCCATTAATCGACTAATTTTGATAAGAGCAATTGATTGATGGTCGTCTAAATTTCATTTTTACCCTACAAATTTGGTCAAACTTCGTTAGATGGTCTAGTGTTATTTTGTAAAAATGAACATTAGATAACTTTTTCTACCTTCTCTTTAGTTTTTCTTTTTCTTTGTTGTTGATTCCTCTTTGTGTTTAATTGTTTCTGTTAAACCGCATGATTTTAGGGTTTTTCTTTTTTTAAAATGTTAGTTGTTTGTTTACACATTGTTCACTAGATTACTCAAAGCATGTTAAAACTTCATTTCAGTTTTGCATAAGCTTAGCTTAACTAGGGTTCTTGTGAATTGTTATTTCTGTCTTTGTTTCCATTTTTTCTTGTTTAACTGCTCCTCTCATATATTCTGTGATTAAACTTTAGCATATAAATTCATAAATTGAGTAGTTTAACCTCTAGGATTCCTTTGGGGTTTCTCCCTGATGATTTTTAGTTAATTTACTGTGTAAATGTATTTAGCTGTTTGAGTTTAGTATTGTTTAGGTTTAATTAGATAAACACTTTCGTCTACTGATTAGGTTAGTCTTAAGTTTAAATTGCATCATTTTGATTCTGTTTGCCCTTTTTGATTTGCATTCTGATCCTTTGATGACTATTGTCCTTGATTTGTAAATCATTAGAACTTATAGGGACCTAATTGAACTAAAAGCGACTTAGGACAATTTCAGAAGAAATATCTAGGAAGAGAAGGTTCCAGAAATGGTACAACTGTCCTAGCTATTACAAAAGATGCTGAAATAGAATAATAAGGACGGTTGTATTGTACTATTTTCAAACTTTAGGATATGGAATATTCCGAAAATTATACCCTCCCTAGGCAGCCTATATATGTAGGCTATTTTATTCTGAAAAAGGGATCAAATTGAAAAACCCTAAAAATACTCTCTAAAGTTTAGCTACTGTTTTCAAAAAGAGTTGATTCCCTTGGCTCTTGATTATAACAAAAATATTTAAAAAACCTCCCTGATATTTATGGTCTCCATAAGCTGAGAAACATGCTTAGAAAGTGAAGATTTCCTGGTTTTCCTTTGGGGTATACTGTTGTTTAGCTGTTGTAGTTGTGGTTAAAGTCTGGTTCCTGATTTTTGGTTGCTGGCTATTTGATTTCTGTTTCTGCTTCTTTTCTTTTGAGTTTTCAATCAGTTTTTGATCTTATACTTGTTGGTCTTTTGATTGCTGATTATTCAAGGTACTGGCATCATTTCTGTCTTATGTACTGCTGTTTTTTCTCTGAAATGATATATTACTGGTGAGCTTGTAAGACATGTACAAAGAAAGAGCCTTGTGTGATGTTTGATTAGTGTGATATGAATGAAGTTTAATTTAGAAAGGAATCAATATGACTCTCGCTGTTTGGTATATCTCTGTTTAGCCAAGTGCTCCATGTTTTAGAGTTAATCTTGAATGCTGTTTTTTTATTATTAAAGTCGTACTATCTTTTTTCTTCTTTCTTTTTAAATGAATGATACTTTGTTTCCTTAATGACATTTGATAGCCTGAGTGTTAGGTTTTACATCTCCTAAGAGTGTGAGGTCTTCACCTTGATACTCTGAGGAGAGATAAGCTTTTTCATCCATCAGACTCTTTGCAGATATAGCCATAATGTTATGAACTGCTTCCTTTTCTGGTGACTCCTTGAGAGTCACTGAGTCTAACATGGAGGTATTAAGGTACTGGTCAGGATCATATTCAAGGGCTTCTGATACTCGAGGAGTGAGACCTTCTGTGTGGTCTTTGATGAGATCGTAAGATTGACTGGACATAGGATTCTCAAAATAGTGGTAAACAGGGTTTATCAGTAATGGAAAGACTGTAGGGGTGGAGGAGGACCCAGAAGTTTGTAAGGTGGTAGAAGGCGTGAAATAGTGAAGCTTTGGGAATGATTTCAAGGGTGGTGAAGAAATGGGAACAGTGTTAATGTCGGGGGAATGAGAAGATTTTTCAATCTCCATTGGATGAGCACTTAGTATATAAGTTGAAAGCGGAAGGAGTAGATAGGGAGAGGATCCTAGCTATGCATAGGGGATGAAGGTTCATAACTTACCGTGAGAAAGAGGGGAAGTTTCTTATTGGGAGAAGAACTAATGATGAGTGGGGAGCGAAACAGGTTCTGAAACATCTGAAAACGGCGGTACATTTGCGGGAAAGTGTTACCGTGTAGAGGGGATGAAGGATTTGACTGACAAGACATGACACTAAGACGTTGAAATGTTGAATGACGTGGCAACTGAATTACAAAGTATTTATATGCCTTTTTTGTTTATAAAGGGCATGCAAAAATTAAGCGCATATGGTAAAGTTTGAACATGAAGATCAGGAAATTGTGGTCCATGGAGAAGACGAGAAATCAATTTATAGGGAACGTCAGTCCCATGTCTCGAGGCTAAGGAAGGTAGCGAGCACATAGTCTATCAAGCCTTTGAGATTGTGGTCGCGGATCAATGTGAGGAAGGAAGCCCGTGTCCTCAACCCTTTTTTTCAAATGCGTCAATCATGGTCGCCACTGAAATGATCAAGCACGGGTATAAGCCCGGGAAGGGGCTCAGGTTATTTTTTCAAGGCATTACGGAGCCCATCACCTTTACTGCTAGTAAGAACTTCTTTGGTGTCGGTTTCTAAGCTATAGGAAGATGACGTGAAATGGTCTAAAGAACGTAAGAATTATGGGTGGTTCTACCTCAGCCGGTCCCGCATCTCGCCAGAACATTTGCTAAGCCAAAGTACACAGAAGAAGAAGATGAGGCCTTCCCGGCCGAAGAAATTGAGGACATATGTGTAGCCATAAGGAAAATGTTATATGAAGCTCACATGGTCCATCCGGGAGAAGGCTGGACCACTGCTGAGGTGCAATATATGGGGCCCGATGCCAAGCTTCAAAATTTGAAGGCTACTCCATTCCCAGTCAGGCGGGAATCCCGGTAGTTCAATCTTGCCATCTTATCTGGATTTTGAGTTACTCTAGGGTGTAACTCGAACGTTTTCTTTTAGTTTATTGTCTTTAAAATTCTAATGTAAACCATTCTATCTTCAAATTCAATGAAATCAAATCAATATTTCATCGTCTATGAATCTCTTTCTTATTTTTGTTACTTTTATTATTTCTACTTTTCAGTTCTAATAATGCGGATTTAAATAACATGACATGCTTGTGGACTTTATGCCAGATCTTAGCACGCTGTCTAACTATGAAATAATGAATCAAGAACCAAAATATGATGAAGATGAGGCTTTTAGAGAAATAACCGAGAACTGGAACGATTTTAGAATAAGCCTAAGCCAAACTTAAATGGAACTGAGCCAGTTAAATTGGGTAGTTCAGAAGAGGTCTAGGAAACCATGATAAGCATTCACATTGAAGAAAGAACTATGGATGCATTGATCCAACTTTTTTTCGAATTCAAAGATGTGTTTTCTTGGTCCTATGATGATATACTAGGACTGAGTGTTGATTTAGTGGCGCACAAATTGCCAACTTACCCCTATCATCACCCAGTCCAGCAAAAATAGAGAGAGTTCAAAACTGACATTAGTGACAAGATCAAAGAAGAGATCACCAAACAGTTAAAAGCGGTTGTGATCCGAGTGGTCCGATACACCACATGGCTGGCTAATGTAGTCCCAGTGCCAAAGGAAGATTGAAAAACCCGAGTATGTGTTAATTATCAGGATATGAACAAAGCAAGTCCCAAGGACAACTTCCCGTTGCCAAACACCCACTTCCTTGTTGACAACTATGCCAAACATGAGATACAACCTTTCATGAATTGTTATGTTGGATATCATCAGGTCTTGATGGATGAATAAGATGCAGAAAAGACAACCTTCACCATGCCATGGGGTACCTATTGTTATAGGGTCATGCCTTTTGGCTTGAAGAACGCCGGGGCAACTTACATGAGAGCTATGACTGCCATCTTTCACGACATGATGCACCAGGAAATTGAGGTGTATGTGGACGATGTGATCATTAAATTAAGAACGCGGACGACCATGTTCAGGATCTGAGAAAGTTCTTTGAGCATCTGCGTAAGTGTGACTGGAAGTTAAATCCAGCTAAGTGTGCATTTGGAGTTTCGTCTGGGAAACTTTTGGGGTTTATTGTCAGTCGGAGGGGCATCCAACAAACCTTTGGGGTTTATCCAACAAATATAAAGTTTATTCGGGATTTTCCACCTCCGAGAACTAAGAAAGAGGTTATGAGTCTGTTGGGAAGGTTAAATTACATTAGCAGATTCATTTCTCAGTTGACTTCAACATGTGAACCCATATTTAAGCTATTAAGGAAAGATGCGGCGATTAGATGGACAGATGAGTGTCAGGAAGCTTTCGACAGAATCAAAGAATATCTATCAAACCCTCCAGTCTTGGTCCCACCCGAACCTGGAAGGCCTTTGTTTCTTTATTTGACAGTATTAGAGAACTCCTTTGGATGTGTTCTCGGGTAACATGATATGACCGAGAAGAAAGAACAGGCAATATACTATTTGCGGAAGAAGTTCACTAGTTATGAAGCCAAATACACTTTGCTGGAAAGGACTTGCTACGCCCTAACCTGGGTCGCTCAGAAGCTTAGGCGTTACTAGTTGAACTACACCACCTATATCATCACCATATTAGATCCTTTGAAATACATATTCCAAAAGCCAATACCCACGGGGAGGTTAGCAAAATGGCAAATCCTGCTCACCGAGTTTGATATAGTCTATGTCACCCGCACGGTAATGAAAGCTCAAGCTTTAGCGGATCACCTCACTGAAAACCTCGTTGATGATGAATATCAGCCTTTGAATACCTACTTTCCAGACGAGGAAGTAAATTTAGTTGAGATTATTTCAGAAGAAACCAATTCTTGGAAAATGTTCTTCGATGGAGTTGTGAACACAAAAGGTGCCGGGATTGGGCAATTTTGATCTCACCCACTGGTCAGTACTATCCGGCCAAGCCCGACTTTGGTTTATCTGCACGAACAACACTTCTGAGTATGTAGCCTACATTATGGGCATGAACATGGCAATCGATCAGGATATGGAAGAATTTTAATCATGGGAGATTCAGATTTGATTATCCGACAAGCTGAAGGCAAACGGGAAACTTGAGATGTCAAGCTTATTCCATACATACAACATGTGGAAGATCATAACAAGCAATTCAAGTCCGTTGAGTTCAGGTACATTCCTCGATTTCACAATGAGTTGGCCGACACACTAACTATTTTGGCCTCGATGCTGTCGTATCCGGGCGATGTCCACATTGACCCGTTGGAAATCCAAATCCGAGAAAGGCATGGTTGTTGCATTATGGTTGAGGTGGAACCAAATGTTCATCCATGGTATCATAATATCAAAAGATTCTTGAAAACAAAAGAATATCCCGAGCAAGCTAGTGGAGACCAAAAGAGAACCATTAGAAGGCTTGCTAGTGGCTTCTTCTTGAGCGGAGAGGACTTGTACAAAAGGACCCCAGATATGAACCTTTTAAGATGTATGGATGCCCAAGAGGCCGAAAGAATCATAAATGAAGTACACGCAGGAGTGTGTGGTCCCCATATGAATGGATACGTCCTTGCAAAGAAAATTCTTCGAGCAGGTTATTACTGGATAACTATGGAAAAGGATTGCTTCAGCTTTGTCCGAAGTGTCATCAGTGTCAGGTACACAATGACCTGATTCATGCACCGTCTTTAGAAATACATTTAATGTTAGCACCATGGCCGTTCGTTGAAGATGATATTGAGGATAATAAGTGGGTCAACACCCGTCTAGAACAGTTGACCCTAATTGATGAAAAGCGGATGTCCGCAGTTTGGCACGGGCAGTTGGATCAACAAAGAATGGCCCGTTCTTACAACAAGGAAGTGTGGCTTAGGAATTTTGAGGTGGAGTAACTCGTTTTAGGACGTATTCTCCCGCATCACAAGGAAGCAAAAAGAAAGTTCACTCCAAACTGGAAAGGTCCATACATTATAGGGAAATTTTTTCGAAAGGGCATTGTACTTGGGAGACATTGAAGGAAATGACCCTGAAACGGGTGTTAATGCAGATGCACTCAAAAGGTATTATGTTTAACCCTTCTGCGGTATCGATATTATCCGATTGGGATGACGAAGGATTTCATTCTCGCTACCCCAAACACTTCAACCTTCTGCTAACCCTTTGAGCCGGTTACCTTTATTTGATTACCCTATTTAGAACCCGAAAATGCTTGTAAAAAAAATTCCCTGAACAATGTTCGACTTGATTCCGAAAAGATATGTAGGAAGCCTCTCTCTAGGGTTTAGTCACACCAAAACAAAAATTCACATTACCCCCAAAGTTGAAATTGGGGCAGATATATAATGGTTCGGCGAGGTTCCCGCCTGAATGGTTCCAAAGTTGTAATTCAGTCCAAACTCTTTTACCCTAAATCCTGCTCAAAGTCCTTTTGATCAATTGCTAAAGATGTTCAAAATTGGAGGATGCTGGTTATTTGAATCTGATACAATCAAATGAGAGAAATAAAACGAGAGAGTTTTATTGGTGAAAACCCACACGGGTACCGTAAGGCGACGGTGAGCATGAAAAATTGAACATGAGAGAGTCTTGTTAGTGAAAACTCACAAAGAGCACTACAAGGAGACGATGAGAAGAGAAATGGGAGAGGTCAATTGGTGAAAACCCACAAAGGGCGCCATTGATTGAAACAGTAATCACTTACAACCACCGGTACTAATAAGTGTCCTGGCAAAGTTTTCTCGGTTCTGAGGTATGATGGGAGATTGGATAGTTGTGCAGATCCGGTATCCAGTTCAAGAAGCATGTCATGTCTATTGAAGTCTGCATGCACTCCAGATAAGCCCTTCTTTCCTTCCCCGAAAGGGACACTTCTCATTTAAATTCATTATATTGTCCTTTGTTTACTTTTCTTTGAATCCCTTTTGGTCTAATCCTCCTTCGAAACTGATACAAAGAAAAGATGGCAAGATTGGTTTTACAGGTTTCTATTTAACAAAAGTTAAAATTTAAGGAAGGGCACCCATCCTCAACAAGTGCATACGGGCTAACCATCACACGCCAATAAAGGAAATATAAGGAGAAAAGGCCAAATCCCCACACAGGTTAACCATCATGCGAAATTATGAAAAAGCAAAGATCCCTGGGTTTAGAAAAGAGATAGATTTCCAGAAAGCCAGCAAGCATTGGAGATTTTCATCAAAAGAGTTGGGCCGAGATCAAATGATCAAAACAATCAAGTCCACAAAACCAACCACCGTTTCAAACTAACAAATTGTTCTTTTATTTGAAAACAGGAAAAATAGGTGCAATCCAAAACAACCCTGCAAGAAGCATGTGCAATAAAAGCAAGGCACGTAGAAACCAAAATGGTTATGTAGCAAGATTTGACCCGAAAAGGGAAGTCCTTTTAAACTCTTCATTCATTCTCCTAAATCAAATGAAAAGCAAAAAAAAAAAAGATTCAAAATCATGGTAGCTTAGGGCCTCCAATCTCTTACTACCTTTTCCAACATAGGGTTACATTCCCTAGTCGCTGCTAGCATAACCTGGTAGCCTTTTCCAGTATAGGATCCCACTCCCTAGTTGATCCCCGACATAACCTGTGGACTTCCCCGGCATAACCCGAGGACCTTTTCTGGCATAACCCAATGACCTTTCCCGGCAAAACCTGTGGACCTCCCCGTCATAACTCGAGGACCTTTTCCGGCATAATCTGATGACCTATCCCGGCATAACCCGTGGACCTCCCCGCATAACTCGAGGACCTTTTCCGGCATAACCGGATAACCTTTACTGGCATAACCGGTGGACCTCTCCAGCATAACCCGAGGACCTTTCCAGCATAACCCGATGACCTTTCTCAGCATAACTCGTGGATCTCCCCAGCATAAACTGAGGACCTTTTCCGGCATAACCCGAGGACCTTTTTCTGGCAGAACACGATGATCTTTCCCGGTATAACTCGTGGACCTCCCCGGCATAACTTGAGGACTTTTTCTGGCATAACTCGATAACCTTTCCCGGTATAACCCGTGGACCTCCCCAGCATAACCCGAGGACCTTTTCCAGCATAACCCGATGACCTTTCCCGGCATAACCCGTGGACTTTCTCGGCATAACCCAAAGACCTTTTTCGGCATAACCCGATGACCTTTCCCAGCACAACCCGTGGACATCCCCGGCATAACCTGAAGACCTTTTTTTTGGAATAACTCGATGACCTTCCGGAATAACACGTGGACATCCCCGTCATAACCCGAGAACCTATTTCTGGCATAACCCGATGACTTTCCCGGCATAACCCGTAGACCTCCCCGGTATAACCCGAGGACCTTTTTCCGACATAACCCAATGACTTTCCCGGCATAACCCATGGACCTCCCCGATATAACCCGAGGACCCTTTTACGACATAACCCGATGACCTTCCCAGCATAACCCAAGGACCTTTTCCGGCATAACCCGGTCATTTTTTCAGCATAACCTGGTAATCTTCCCAAATTGGGGCCTCTGATCCTCATTTGATTTCATTTTAGATATAGGATCTCCACTCCTTAATCTTTTTTTCTCAGGGATACACAATCCCGATTTTATTGCTTTCAATAAAGAAATAGTTTAGATTTTGTTACAATAACTTATGAATTTTCCTAGTGAAAACTAGGGCAGAAAAATTCTGTCTGTTTGTTTGGTGTCTGAGCATGTTTTTTCTTGAGGCTCAAGTTTCGGGACAACCAAAAGAAGAAGTCTCAATCCAAAATAAAAGAAAAAGGAACAAAAGAAAAGAAGTGAAACAAAGTGTAGAAGCGGAGAAAAGATGTGGACTTCTCAAGATATGATTGAAGCCACAAGCTTCGAATGTCCCTCCTTGATCCGAAAAGTTAAAGAAAATGAACCAGTGTTCTCAGCTAACGAGCATCAAGATTCAGATCAGAGTTTGCACGAAGAACCAACCAAGACTTAAGATCAAGCTTTAGAAAGTTTATAGATAGGAATCTTTTAACTCATAGTTGATGGGCGTAGCTAGTTTAGCTTTTCATTTTTGATTTTTGTGTAATAAGGAGCTCAGCAAGCAGAAACAGCAACAACAGTAGTGAAGTCACAGTTTCTCGGTAGTCCCAGCTACCAAAACTTCTAGAACTACACATACCTGATTCCTTTATTGCCAAGGATATGTAGGCAACCGAAGCAAAGTTCGGTCAGACTTTATCAAAAAATGCTTCTCATGGAGTTTCAAACGGGAAAAAATTGCTCGTAATTGCTCATTTTATCTTTGCCTCAAAACCCTTCGTGTTTCCGAGCAAAGAGGGGCAGTTGTGAGCACGTGATATTTTTCCTATATGAAATACTCCTATAAAACCAAAGAAAATAGATTTTTTCCAATTATTTACCATTTTATTGGATTTTTGTAGGATTTTATTGATTGTTTGCATTTTTGTGCATGTTTAATTTTGTTAAAAATTTTAAAAAAAATTCAAAAATAAAATGCATTGAATTTAGATTTTATTTTTATATTTTTAGGAATAATTAGTTAATTATTTGTTTTATTGAAAATGAAAAATCACAAAAATGGCTCATTTCTATATTTTTAGCTTTTAATTCTAGATCAGTAGTTTTTCTCTTTTAATTTAGGATGATTTAATTTTTATAAATTTTATAATTTGATAATTAGTTTAACTTAGATTAATTTAGGCTTTAATTTAGAATTTTTATTAATTAAAGAAAAGAAATATCTAAAGAAAAATGATTAATCAAATAAAAGAAAGAAAAGAAGGTAGGTTTAAGTGATTGGGAAAAATTAATACTAAGCCCAAATTCTCACCCCTTACCCGTTCCGACCCAAGCCAAACTCACCTAGTCCAATTCCCCACTTACCAAAACGACCGTGTTTCGCCACTTTCTAATCCCAACCGTCGATCATCCCAGATCCAACGGCTGGGAACTAACCAATCCTACCCATATAACTGTCCAAACCAATCCCTCGAACCCTAAAACCCCTTCTCATTTCCATCTCTCAACCTCAGAGATATGAAACCCTAGCCGCCCTTATATATTTTGTTGTCTCCGCCGTGGTCCATCGACTGGAAATCCCCTCACGGCAGTGGACCACCTCCAAACCGCCTCAAATTAACACCATATAATCATTTTACCCTCCTCTTTCCATATATCCCAACCATTCCTTTCAAACAAGTCTAGACTCCTCAAATCTCGAATCTAAGATCCAAAACCCTAACTTTTCCACTTCAAATTTTAGGCAGTTTCTGGGTCATTTGAACTCAAGACTTCCACTAATCAACTGCTTTTGATAAGAGCAATCGAGTGATAATCATCTAAAGTTAATTTTTACCCCATAAAAATTTGGTCAAAGTTCGTTAGATGGTCCAGTGTTATTTTGAAAAAATGAACATTAGGTAACTTCTTCTACCTTCTCTATAGTTTTTCTTTTTCTTTGTTGTTGATTCCTCTTTGTGTTTAATTGTTTATGTTAAACCGCATGATTTTAGGGTTTTTCTTCTTTTTAAACTGTTAGTTGTTTATTTACACGTTGTACTAGATTACTCAAAGCATGTTAAAACTTCATTTCAATTTTACATAAGTTTAGATTAACTAGGCTTCTGGTGAATTGTTATTTCTGGCTTTGTTTCCATTTTTTCTTGTTTACCTGCTCCTCTCTTATATTCTGTGATTAAACTGCAACATATTAATTCATAAATTGAGTAGTTTAACTTCTAGGATTCCTTTGGGGTTTCTCCTTGATAATTTTTAGTCAAGTTACTATGTAAATGTATTTAGCCGTTTAAGTTTAGTCTTGTTTAGGTTTAATTAGATAAACACTTTCGTCTATTGATTAGGTTAGTCTTAAGTTTAAATTGCATCATTTTGATTCTGTTTGCCCTTTTTGATTTGGATTCTAATCCTTTGATGACTGTTGTCCTTGATTTGTAAATCATTAGAGCATATAGGGACCTAATTGAACTAAAAGAGGCTTAGGATAATTTTCAGAAAAAATATCTAGGAAGAGAAGTTTCCAGAAATGGTATAGCTGTCCTAGCTTTTACAAAAGATGCTGAAATAGAATAAGGAGGACAGCTGTATTGTACTATTTTCATACTTTAAGATAAGGAATATTCCCAAAATTATACCCTCCCTAGGCAGCCTATATATGTAGGCTATTTTATTCTGAAAGGGGGATCACATTGAAAAACCCTAAAATACTCTCTAAAGTTTAGCTATTGTTTTAAAAAAAAGTTGATTCCCTTGGCTCTTGATTTTAACAAAAACATTCAAAAACCTCCCTGATATTTCTGGTCTCTATAAGCTGAGAAACATGGTTTGAAATTGAAGATTTCCTGGTTTTCCTTTGGGGTATACTGTTGTTTAGTTGTGGTTAAAGTCTGGTTCCTGATTTTTGCTTGCTGGCTATTTGATTTCTGCTGCTGCTTCTTTTCTTTTGAGTTTTCAACCAGTTTTTCATCTTATACTTGCTGGTCTTTTGATTGCTGATTATTCAAGGCACTGGCCTCATTTTTGTCTTATGTACTGTTGTTTTTTCTCTGAAATGATATATTATTGGTGAGCTTGTAAGACATGTACAATGAAAGAGCTTTCTGTGATGTTTGATTAATGTGATATGAATGAAGTTGAATTTAGAAAGGAATCAGTATGACACTCCTTGTTTGGTCTATCTATGTTTAGCCAAGTCCTCCATGTTTTAGCGTTAATCTTGAATGTTTTTTTTTATTATTGAAGTCGTACTATTTTTTTTTCTTTTTAAATAAATGATACTTGGTTTCCTTAATGACATTTAAAGCTGTTGGCTGACCATGAGATAGTACCTGTAGATTTGGTCACTAGTTGACCAAATCAGCAGGCTCAAAAGCTGGAAATTGGGGATCCTGCTGTTTTAACGTGAGAAGAGACCAAGCTCTGATGGACAAATCATGTCCAAAAGAGGTAGGGATTCTTTACGTTGTTAGTTATACATAATTTGTGATAGATTAGCTTTTAATGTAGTTAGTTTATGTATCTAATAAGTCACAATGTAATGTGTTGATTTTGAAAAGCTTCCTATTTTATTTGAAGACTGTAATGAACTAGGTTTTGATTTCATGTATTGGGATTTAGAACAGATGCATTAAGAGTCTAATTATGTGGTTGTTATACTTTTTTTATAAAACAGTAGTGGTGTAAAGGGGCCAGGCTCTGAGCCCACTTAGTAGAATTAAATGGTTGTTCCTTTGATTAAAGAGGGCTGAATTTGAAGCCCAGATGAAAAACTAACCCAAAATGAATTGGGTCTAGTCTATAAGCCCAAACTTTGAATCAGTTGTAGGAGCTTGATTTTATTAAAAATCATGGTATAAGTGTATGCTATCTTTTATATTGCAAAATCAAGTGATTAATTTTCAGATTAGAATCGTGTTTTAATCTCTAAATTCCATTTCTACTTAAACAGTGATTTGAAAGCTTAATTGTTATAAATGTGCAAGTATGGTTAAAAGTAGAGGTGGATTGGCACAGCTAGAAAACATGTAGTGATTGGGCCCGCCTATTATAGGCCCAATATGGGCCAATTTTGTTCAAACATTTGGACCAGCTAAGGCCTTTTGAGGCTCTTTCGTTTTTGGGCCAGGTCCTGAGCTTAAATGAAGCTTTAATGCTGATTTTCCCCAACTAATTAATTAATAAGTTACTGCTGACCCAAACCCCTTTTGCAAAGTTAATTAAAAGGCTTAGTTTTTTCACCCTTAGCATGTCCTTGATTTAAAATCTTCTTAGTGAATTTCAAATAAGGATTGAGATATGAGTATCCTTAATTTGGTTTAGTGGAATACAATCCTTCTAAAATAAATTGAGGTGTGCCATACAAATAAAATCCATAACATATGGCCCTTACATTAATACTAACTTAGTGTAGAAAATATTTTTAAACATTAGTAGTTTTCTTTAGGCGCGTTTTATAATAAATCATCGTGACTATGGGTATGGTTCCCGTGGCATAGTTATGATACCTAATTCCCAAATTTGGGTGTGCATTTT
The DNA here is from genome assembly GCF_000393655.2 of Nicotiana sylvestris. Taxonomy (NCBI): domain Eukaryota; kingdom Viridiplantae; phylum Streptophyta; class Magnoliopsida; order Solanales; family Solanaceae; genus Nicotiana; species Nicotiana sylvestris. Next base: position 120,778,016 of record NC_091061.1, read on the forward strand.
ATGTAACCCGATCATAACAACTTCGAATAATAATAAAATAAACATGTCGCGAATTACGGCTACATTACATGTAGCACTGTTTGTGGTGTCTTCCAAAACGGCAAGTGTACGACAATCGTATCTTGTTAAAGAAATAATTCCATAAATTCTAAAAGCGGTTTAAATAATTAAAAGCAGCTAAAAAGTTAAAAATGCGCAGTAGATTTAAAACATGTAGTAAATTAGATAATAGGCTGTGACGACCCAACCCATCGTCTCATGAGAACCGCTTCGTCTTTCCCATTTTATGCTTCTTCATGTTTCGTTATCAGTCTTCGGTGTATTAGAGTTAAATCGGATTGGTTTTGATAGGAAATGAGACACTTAGTCTCTTTAAGGAAGGCTTATTTTAGAAAAGTCAACCGGATGTTGACTTATGCGTTAGAGGGTTCGGATGTGTGTTCTGATGGTTCGATTAGCTTCGGGAGGTGATTTGTGACTTAGGAGAGTGATCAGAAGTGGTTTTGGAGGTGCGGTGTAGAATTAGGCTTGAATTGGCGGAAGTTAGTATTTTGGCGAATTCCGGTTGATAGGTGAGATTTTGATCCGAGGGTCGGAATGGAATTCCGAGAGTTTCTGTAACTTCGTTATGTCATTTTGGACTTGTCTGCAAAAAATTTGAGGTCATTCGGACGTGGATTGGTTGGGTTTTTGATCAAAAATAGAATTTGAAAGTTCTTGAGATTCATAGGCTTGAATTCGATGTGATTTGAGGATTTTTGGTGTTAGTCGAGGTGTTTTGATGATTGGAACGAGATTGAATAATGTTTAGGACGCGTTGGTGCTTTTGGTTGAGGTCCCGGGGACCTCGGGCATGTTTCGGGTGAGTTTTGAGCGAGTACGGACACCCCGGAACTTAGAAAATGGAGGGGGCAGCAGTTGTGGCGCGGACCGCGCTCCTTTTCGCGTTGGGCGCGCTGGCCAGCGCTGACCGCGTCAAAGTGGGCGCGGACCGCGGTCACTGAAGACTGCAGGTTGCTGGTCCTACTTCGGAAGCTCATATCTTTTGATCCACAAGGAATTTTGAGATGATTCAAAAATAAAAATTGTAGTCCTTCGTATCTAGTTTTCAGAAAGGTAAAGGTATAGTAATTTGGACACCTGTAGGGAAAATTATGGCCAAAATACTGAAGCCTGTCACTGCAGTCAAATTGTTGCGCGGCCGCGACCATTTTTGTGCGGTCAGCACTCCCTGGGCGCGGACCGCGGTCATTTTTGTGCTGTCAACACTGTCGGAATCCGAGGGATACTCTATAAATACGAGATTTTGGGTTTTATTTGATATTTTGACCTATAGAGCTCGGATTTTGGCGATCTTTTCGAAGGTTTTTCAAGAAATTCATCGGGGTTAGTGATTCTAACTCAGATTTGGTTAGAGTACATGAATATACCATTGAATTCATCATTTAATAAGTGATTTGAGATGGAATTTGGGAAGAACTAGGGCTTGAGTTTTGAGATCCTAAATTGATGATTTGAGGGGTCATTTGAACTCCGATTTTTACATTCTTGGTATGTATGAACTTGTGGAAAGATGAGGAATCTAAATATGTAAAAAAATTTGAATTTCGAGAAGTGGGACCAGGGCTCGGGTTTTGGTAATTTCAGAATTTGTGCCTGAATTTGATTGTTTTCGCTTGGGCTTTGTTCTCTTAGCATATTGTGATATATTCGCTCTGTTTTTGGTTAGATACGACGTGCGTGGAGGCCGAGTTGAGGGGCAAAAGCGTCGCGGGCTAGAGATCACCGGTTCGAGGTGAGTAATACTTGTAAATGATATCTTGAGGGTTTGAAACCCCGGATTTGCATGTCATAGTGTTGTATTGAGGTGACTTGCACGCCGAATATGAGCGTGGGGTAGAGCACCGTTGGGAATTGTGACTTGGTCCGTACCGGTTGTTGATTTTACTGCGTATTTGACTGAAATTACTTGTTATCATCATAATTTGGGCTGATTGCCATGTTTGGGGCCTTGTGCCGACTTGTAAAATCCTTCTAGGATTGATATTACTGCTTAGCATGATTTGCATATCATCTAACTTCAGTCCAAGGTTTTAAATGTTGTTTTGCAAACCCAGTCGTATTTCTAAGTTTTGAAAACTTTAATGATATTTTAAATGCATTTCGGGTTGGAAACTTCGATTTTGTAAATGCCTAAGGGGCTTATTATATTATTTTCTGGACTGATTATAAAGTGACTTGAAACAGTGGTAACAATGACACTGTGTGATATACTTGAAACAGTGGTAACAATGACACTGGATGATATACTTGAACAGTGGTAACAATGGCACTGTATGATATAAATTGGTCAGGTAACAATGGCTGACCGGTCAGGTAACAATGACTGGCCAAGATATTGCGCTTAGGCTGTAGGAGCCCCTCCGGAGTCTGTACACACCCCCAGTGAGCGTCGTCGACGATAAATAAATATGGGTGGCTCGGGCTGCACGCCGTAGTGGGTACTGGAATGTACCATCATATGCATTGCATTGCATTCATGCATTGTTTTGTTATTGGCGAATTAGACTTATTCCTGCTAAGTAATTATAATGAGATGTATTGTTTTGTTATTGGCTGGCCTTGTCCCCACGAGAGGCACCATCATGACCGGGTTGGGATTTTGGGTCGTGACAAGTTGGTATCAGAGCCTAGGTTACATAGGTCTCACGAGTTATGAGCAGGTTTAGTAGGGTCTCGTGGATCGGTACGGAGACGTCTGTATTTATCCTCGAGAGGCTGCAGAACCTTAGGAAAAACTTCACATTCTTGAATTCTTATCATGCGTCCTTGATTCAGCTTGAAAAGTAACTCTTGAAATTCCTTCCACGTGTCTGTATGCACGCATGAGTGCTCAGTATCAGATGTGTCTTGATGGCTTGTGAATCCCCGATCGAGGGGCGAGATGTAATCCCTGTGAGTTTATGTTCGGCCAGTCTGGAGGACTTGAGGCCGGATTTTTGCCTATGGCTTGAGCACCGAGGTGCTGATTGTACGAGTAAGTGTTTTGAACTTATATGTTCAGTATTGTCCCTAATAGTGGGAGTGACAGCTGGATAGCTATGTGATGAATATGCTAGTACTACGTGATGTTTCTATATCACTTGGAAGTATCGAGAAAGATTTGTTAGATGATAGATGGACTACTAAATGTAGGATTTCCATTGTGAGTGGAAGTGTAGTTCTGAGATTATAGGTGTGTGAAGAATCTTTTCAAGTCTCCTAGTTGAGAGTGAAGTAAATTTCACGTTGCGGTATGAGTACAGACTCAAGAATATCAAGTGACTGCGTAATGCTTATGGCGATGGAAGGTATACGAAAAGGTTATATTGAGGCGAAGCAGGTGGGTTATCTCCCGCGAAGTGTGCTGAGGCGGTGTGATCCTTATGTGAATGATAGAAGACCTCATGTGCTAGTGGATTGTAAGTGTTGAAGTTTAAAATTTTGGGGTCGCACAAGAGAGTGAGCTTAACTGTTGCGAGGATGAATGCGAGATTTGCAGAAGATTTAAAGTACTAGATGATCTGTGTTTTCACAAGCTTACAAATGATTTAAGTTTAATCTCACTATGGTATTAAGGCAGCGGTGGAGTATACACGTTATGAGTATTGTGTGTTCTGATTTATGGCTTCGAGCCAAGTTGGGGAGCTTGTTATTGGTCAGCTGATTGTACGGTGGTGTTGCTATGCTGGTTTTGAATTGAGGTCTACTGGCAAGTGGAAATTGAGCCGAAGATGGCACGAGTGAAGGAAAATTTAAATAAAGGTTATATGGTGCTTCGTAGATGTGCAAAAATAATAGGATGTCTTGAGCTGTTGTAAAGAATGCTCAGCGTATAGAGAAGGAAGATGCTTGATTGTATTGGGATAAGGTTGTATCTTGCGGTGTCAGAGTGCTAATGAGGCACAGGTGGGTTTGTTAGTTGAGCAGGCTAAATGCAAGTTGAATAGAGTGAATGACTCTCGAAAATGGTCCTAATGTGTTCGAGGTTCCACATGTAACAATTGGGTATCTTAAAGTTGTATATGGGGTTAGAAACTGTGTTTTCATTGGATGAGGTCAAGACTTATGATATCTCTATATCGATTATAAGATCCTATGTATCAGTATCAGGAAAGCAAAGGTAACGGATTTAGATTCGCAGGAAGTTCTTCGGAGTGAAGTATGTTGGAATGTGGGGTATCTGGAAATAATTGAGAGAGGATTCAGTGGTTTATGGGTCTTAGATGGTGTGGTCTTGTGCTTGGGTCTCGTGTAGTGAGCCTGGGTTGAGGAATTGTGGTGCTACAGCAAGGAGAAATATCAAGTTGAATATGAATCAGAAGGAAATTTAGATAGATGGAGTAGCTTGATAGTAGACCGGATCGGTATGGTAAAGGTATGATTAATTCTTGGTATGTGTTCGAGGTAATGAGTTCATACAAGTACTTTGTAGCAATGCTCTTGGGTTTTGTTGGCTTTCTTAGCTTGGTCGAGTTAGAAGGATTCCGTCCTGGCAGTTTAATTTATGCAAACAGAATTGAGATAGTTCTTGTTGATTTCTACCATGGTTGAAGAGGTACATTTTCTATGAATATGAGAGACATGGGATGTGTAATGATTTTTCTTCTAGATGGGATCGATGGAAGTTCTTGACTAGTGGAGTGCATAGATGTCTGTGGCCCGGAAGGGAGGTAAGGTTTTCATGTATCCTCGGATGGTATGTTATATGTGGTATGTTGTGGAGGACCGAGACTTGCGTGTGTTAGGTTACAGTTCAGTTCAGAAAGGAAGCTCATGAAACACTTAGACAGTGGGTAGCCTCAGATAATAAAGGAAAATGGTACTGCTATTTGAAAGTGATTTGACGAGAGTATATGTTTCAGGAAAAGGGCAATATGAATAAATGGATGGAACTTCGGTGGTATTGCGGCACTTTCTTATTAGATCGACTGGTGATATTCGGGTTGGCTTGGTAGTACAGGGAACTTTTAGAGTCTATCGTGGAATTATTGGGTATTAAGGTGCGGTATGCTTTCGGACGATGAAATTGGGATATGATGTGGTGATTCATGTGTCGCGTGAATTTGAAGACGGAAGTTGTCATATTCAGGCTATGTTGTGATTGTGGATCGTGTGTAATGGATATCGGGATTTGGGGGCCCGAGTGGACCTTTCCTTGTCTGGTATATTAGATTTTGGATATGATATCGGGGTTTAGACTGGATTTCTCAGTGTTGGGTTATTATGAATTATTGCGTTATGGGCTATGTCGGAAATGCCACAAGGTGAGTGGCGAGGTGTGTCGAAGTATGCTCTAGTAGAGTGGTTTATGTTTCAAAGAACCAGCGGACGGCTGGGAAGGGTTGCTTTCCTTATTTGGGCCTCGTGATAGATGTCAGCGCAGAGGTTGCCATCATTGATTCAGTTCTGATGTTGAGGGAATTTTCGAATATGTTTCTTGTGGCCGGGCATGTCGCCGGACGGAGTTGTGGATTTCGGTATTGATTTGGTGCCGGGCACCGTATCGTATGACTCCAGCAGGAGTTATGGTAGTGGAAGAAGCAGCTTCAGGCTTCCTCGGTAAGGAGTTCATTGGCAGGCTAATGTGGATGCGTGTTCTAGCTTGAGTCGGCTCGGTTGGCTCCGAATTGTATCGTTGAGGGTTAGGTTGACTCGACCGTTATTGAGCCTATTAGTGATCGGGAGGTCTGTGAGTTGCCTTCTGTGTTGCGAGACGTTATGATTTATTGGTTATGGGCACCAATGGTGTGATTCTGTTGGTGTTCATAGTGGAAGTCGAGCGGAAGAATAATTGGGTGTTGCTCAGTGGATGGCGTACGGGTTACGTCCTATCGGGTTTGCATGGTATATGCTACTTGTTTCACCGTGGGTGTAATGATCTACTTTGGTTTCAAACATCAAATTGTGCGTGGCTGTCGATTTTGAGCATGGTGACTGTAGGTGTTTTATGTATAACAGTGATTGAATAGGATCGCGCGTTGTAGCGAGGCCACATGGAGACATGACCTTTCGGGGTGGATTCAGTGTTCTATTTATATGATGTGAGACGGGGTCTCAGCCTTGTGTTGTGATGGTATTGATGAGCTTGAGGTACAGCTCTTTCGTTTGAGTCATTTTTTTATTTATGATTTAAGTATGTTCAGACCGTTTCTTATTGGTGCGTGTATTATGCAAGTTGTGGCTTAGGCCTGTATTGAGGCGTCATATCACCAAAGTGGTGTATTGGATTCGAGGTGATCGTTGGGGTCATTAATGAATACGAACAAATTTGATTTCAGCTTGTTAGAAGGATAATATCGAGGTTCGGCTCAGAAACCTGTTATGGTATTAGTCAAAAGGGAAGTGGCTTCATGAGTGGTTGATCTGAGAAATGGTTATGGTTTTTTGCATGTTTCATTTATCGTTGGCAGTATATGGAAGTGTTAGAATAAGACCTTAGTTGATAAGAGGTTTCCTACCGGTATTCGGGCACTGTGGGCAACTGATGTGAATAGAAGTTATTGTTTCGAGTGTTTGGGTTATGTAGTATATCATATGATTGAGAGTTACTACAGCTGGTTCGGGCCTATTCTGAGTATGGATGTGAGGATCGGATCTTGTGTATGATTTCGGAAAGTGCAATGTGGTTCTATGGTTTATAGACTAGATGGATTGTGAAATTTCAGCTATGTTGTGTTATCGGGCCTATGCGAGATAGGGTGACGTAGGATCACCCCCGGGTATATTCTTGGTAAGGTCATTCAGCTATTGGTTAGCTTTTAGGATAACTCTGGGTACGCTCGAGGACGAGCGTTTGTTTAAGTTGGGGAGGATGTGACGACCCAACCCGTCGTCTCATGAGAACCGATTCGTCTTTCCCATTTTATGCTTCTTCATGTTTCGTTATCAGTCTTCGGTATGTTAGAGTTAAATCGATTGGTTTTGATAGGAAATGAGACACTTAGTCTCTTTAAGGAAGGCTTATTTTGGAAAAGCCAACCGGATGTTGACTTATGTGTTAGAGGGTTCGGATGTGAGTTCTGATGGTTTGGTTAGCTTCGGGAGGTGATTTGTGACTTAGGAGAGTGATCAGAAGTGGTTTTGGAGGTGCGGTGTAGAATTAGGCTTGAATTGGCGGAAGTTCGTATTTTGGCGAATTCCAGTTGATAGGTGAGATTTTGATCCGAGGGTCGGAATTTCTGTAACTTCGTTATGTCATTTTGGACTTGTCTACAAAAAATTTGAGGTCATTCTGACGTGGTTTGGTTGGGTTTTTGATCAAAAATGGAATTTGAAAGTTCTTGAGATTCATAGGCTTGAATTCGATGTGATTTGAGGATTTTTGGTGTTAGTCGAGGTGTTTTGATGATTGGAACGAGATTGAATAATGTTTAGGACGCGTTAGTGGTTTTTGGTTAAGGTCCCGGGGGCCTAGGGCATGTTTCAGATGAGTTTTGAGCGAGTACGGACACCCCAGAACTTAGAAAATGGAGGGGGCAGCAGTTGTGGCGCGGACCGCGCTCCTTTTCGCGCTGGGCGCGCTGGCCAGCGCTGACCGCGTCAAAGTGGGCGCGGACCGCGGTCACTGAAGACTGCAGGTTGCTGGTCCTACTTCGGAAGCTCATATCCTTTGATCCACAATGCATTTTGAGGTGATTCAAAAACAAAAATTGTATCCCATCATGTCTAGTTTCCAGAAAGGTAAAGATATCGCAATTGGGACACCTGTAGCGAAAGTTATGGCCAAAATACTGAAGCCTGTCACTGCAGTCAAATTGTTGCGCGGCCGCGACCATTTTTGTGCGGTCAGCACTCCCTGGGCACAGACCGCGGTCATTTTTGTGCGGTCAGCACTGTCGGAATCCGAGAGGTACTCTATAAATACGAGATTTTGGGTTTTATTTGATATTTTGACCTATAGAGCTCGTATTTTGGCGATTTTTCGAACGTTTTACAAGAAATTCATCGGGGTAAGTGATTCTAACTCAGATTTGGTTAGAGTACATGAATATACCATTGAATTCATCATTTAATAAGTGATTTGAGATGAAATTTGGGAAGAACTAGGGCTTGAGTTTTGAGATCCTAAATTGAGGATTTGAGGGGTCATTTGAACTCCGATTTTTACATTCTTGGTATGTATGAACTCGTGGAAAGATGAGGAATCTAAATATGTAAAAATTTCTGAATTTCGAGAAGTGGGCCCGGGGCTCGGATTTTGGTAATATCGGAATTTGTGCCCGAATTTGATTGTTTTCGCTTGGGCTTTGTTCTCTTAGCATATTGTGATATATTCGCTCTGTTTTTGGTTAGATACGACGCGCGTGGAAGACGAGTTAAGGGGCAAAGGCGTCGCGGGCTAGAGATCTCACTGGTTCGAGGTGAGTAATACTTGTAAATGATATCTTGAGTGTTTGAAACCCCGGATTTGCACGTCATAGTGTTGTATTGAGGTGACTTGCACGCCGAATATGAGCGTGGGGTAGAGCACCGTTGGTGATTGTGACTTGGTCCATCCCGGTTGTTGATTTTACTGCGTATTTGACTGAAATTACTTGTTATCATCATAATTTGGGCTGATTGCCATGTTTGGGGCCTTGTGCCAACTTGTAAAATCCTTCGAGGATTGATATTACTGCTTAGCATGATTTGCATATCATCTAACTTCAGTCCAAGGTTTTAAATGTTGTTTTGCAAACCCAGTCGTATTTCTAAGTTTTGAAAACTTTAATGATATTTTAAATGCATTTCGGGTTGGAAACTTCGATTTTGTAAATGCCCAAGGGGCTTATTATATTATTTTCTGGACTGATTATAAAGTGACTTGAAACAGTGGTAACAATGACACTGTGTGATATACTTGAAACAGTGGTAACAATGACACTGTGTGATATACTTGAAACAGTGGTAACAATGACACTGTGTGATATACTTGAAATAGTGGTAACAATGACACTGGATGATATACTTGAACAGTGGTAACAATGGCACTGTATGATATAAATTGGTCAGGTAACAATGGCTGACCGGTCAGGTAACAATGACTGACCAAGATATTGCGCTTGGGCTGTAGGAGCCCCTCCGGAGTCTGTACACACCCCCAGTGAGCGCCGTCGACGATAAATAAATATGGATGGCTCGGGCTGCACGCCGCAGTGGGTACTGGAATGTACCATCATATGCATTGCATTGCATTCATGTATTTGTATTATTTGTTGTTGTGATATTTCTGGAGATATTTATCTGCTTTTGCTGGTGCTATCTGATCCTTGAGTGTTGGGGCCTGAGTGGCTGACCAGGAACGAAGATATTGCCCGAGGGGCGGGTTTCTGTGCATAGTGACACTGATGGCTGGTATTATTTTGCAACTGTTAAAAAAAGATTATTTTCAAAAGAGGTTTAAAACTGAGTCAGATATTTTATAAAGGATTTTCATGGAATTACTGTTTTCAAAAAGGGTTGTACCGTCTTAGATAGCATGATGAAGTGTTCTTACGTGATTTCTTATCGCTCAGTTATTATTTACTCTTATTACCACTGAGTTGGAAGTACTCACTTTACTCCCTGCACCTCGCGTGCAGTTGCAGGTACTGTTCACCCGGTAGCGGGTTATTAGCGGACTGAAGGTATACTATTGTAGCTGAGCAAGGTGACCGTCAGCGTTCACGGCACCGTATTTCTTCATTGATTCTAAATTCCATTCTGTATATTGCTGGTCTTGTATTAGTATTTAGATCTTTAGATGCTCGTGGCTTGTGACACCCCGATTTCGGGCTGAGTCGGGATGGTTTCCATTATTCTATCATGTTTACTTCGCACTTGTGATTATATTATCTGCGAATTAGACTTATTCCTGCTAAGTAATTATAAAGAGATGTATTGTTTTGTTATTGGCTGGCCTTGTTCCCACGAGAGGCGACATCACGATCGGGTTGGGATTTTGGGTCGTGACATAGGCCAATATTAATAGTTTAAGTGACCGTGCTAGAACCACGGAACCCGGGAATGCCTAACACCTTCTCCCGGGTTGACAGAATTTCTGGTTCGCAGACTTTTAAAATAAAGTTGAAAATTTCCTCGATTTTGAATTTTTAAAATAAACCGGTGACTTGGGACACCAAATAAACTATTCCAAGTGGCGACTCTAAAAATAAATAAAATAATCCCATTCGATTAATGTCACTTAAATTGGAAAAACTCCCTTATATCCCCTTTTTGGTGGTAAAAGGAGGTGTGACAGCTCTGGCGACTCTGCTGGTTCTGGGTTCAGAAGTCGAGCTTAGAATAACTGTTATAGTTGCCTTGTTTTCATTATCTGATTTTTACATGTTTAAGCCTAATGTGCTAAATGCCGCTTTTTACTGCTTTGATATTGATTGGACTGTGTATAAATTGTTACGAAACCCTCTTCTCTCTGAGTCATTTAAATCATCTGGGAAGTGTGCACTTCATGTAACTTCATTTCTGTTAGAGTCATATCCCAATTTTAGAACGAGGTTCGGTCAAGTTGCAAAGTAGGTGAAGCTTTTGTATTCCCGGTACGCTGCCCCCCTCGGCTCGAGCTGTCCGCTTGGGTAAGGTAGGTCTAGAACAATACATCCAGGTTTTTAAACCTAGTATAACACAGCCTCATGTTGGATCCTTAGTAGGAACGCTTTGTTTGCATCACATGCATTTGACATTGGGGACTCAACACAAGGGTTGGGACCGTCTAGGACAAATATACCCGATATCAAAAGACCATCCTGATGCATTTTACTTGCTACTTGTACATTTATTTGCTTCGGATTGCATGTTACCAGCTTCTAGAATAAGGGAGAAAAGTTAGAAAAATCAATTTGAGGTATGAGAGAGATAATTACCCGTCTTTGGAAAATCTGGTGTCCAAAATATACCGAAACTCTACCGAATTTTTGAAAAAAAAAGAAAAGAAAAGAGAAAAAGGAAAATTGTTTCAAAAATATTTGGTATTGTTTTATGTTGCGTCAAAACTGCCCGAACTATGCAACTTTGATTCTCACCGGATGTGGGATACGTAGGAAACCCTCACTAGGTCCAACCACATTTTTGGAAAAATTACCCAAAATGTGAAATTTTATCGTTTTTGTCATAAATAAAGTTAGGTGATGCCGTTTTTGTTTAAATAGCCAAAAATGTTCCAAAATGGCACCGGAAGGCTGTTTTTGCAAGAATAACTACCTATGGTCTTATTTTCAAATTTTTGGCCAGTTAGCAAACACAGCCCTAAAATCTTCTTTCCTGAGGTGCTGAAGGGCCGTATTTGCAAAGGTGTTTTATTTTGAATTGTAATTTTGAAAAAAATTGATAATCTTCTCTTGAGTCAAAATAAATCATTGGTCTTTTAACCGATCACTTTAAATAAATGTGCAGGATGAGCACTATTGAAAATGAACCTTTCAAAGTTCTAGAGAAAATCCCGCTAGAACTCCATATGTGGTGGAATGACCTAGGGGAAGTCAGCAGAGGTGCTGCGATAAAAGCTTTGGGCGGTCTCATTGGTCTTTTGAAGATTAAACCGAGGTTGGATATAATCGAAGCTTTAATACCTTTTTGGGACCCGGTGCATAACGTGTTCCATTTCTCTGATTTTGAGCTAACCCCTACACTTGAGGAAATAGCAGGATATGCTGGCCTTAATGGGAATCTCAGGAACCGCTACCCAATGGCACCAAGAGAACTCACAAGTTTCTAGACCTTCTGAGTATCAGTTGGGAAGTCAAAGATGGAAATTTGGCTGAGGGATTTTGCACATTCTACTTCTTGTATCGTTGTTATGGGGATCCCCATGGTTTTGAGGCTCCGGATACCGGTCTAACTCATTCAGGGAACAAAGGCAAATGGGAAGCACGTCGGGGACTAGCCTTTATAGTGGCATTCTTAGGCACCTTAATCTGCCCGAGGAAAGATAGACATATAGAGCTAGGGCTCATAGGAATGGCCGACTTCATGATTAAAAAGGCTAAGGCACTATTGTACCGATGATCCTATCATAGATTTATCGAGCTCTAACTGTTTGCTGAGCGGGGGGGAAATTTTTTGAGCGTTGCAACATGCTTTTACAACTTTGGATGGAAGAACACCTTTGCCATCATCCGGGGTACATGAACTATAGTATGACTGGTCTTAACTGCATTGAAGAACATGAAAACCCGGTGGAGGATCATGAGTTTTTGGAAGGTACAGAGGCATGGTTCGCACATTTGAGTTCTAGGCATGGTTCGCACATTTGAGTTCTTTGACTGCAAGTAGAATTGAGTGGACATTTGGTTGGCTCCCGGTCACCGAAGTCATTTATATGTCGGCCAAAGTGTGTTTTCTTCTATTGATGGGTCTTTGGAGTATTCAGTTGTATGCTCCACACAGGGTTCTGCACCAGCTAACTCGGTACCAAACTGTCCCTCATGATGAAGATTTGAGTCGACAAGTCATTTAACTAGGTCCAAAAGTTGCATTCCCGAAAGAAAAGATTCGCCAGATTTGGCATCAGTGTAGGTTCTTGGAGCCACAGACTTGAGTATGGGATTTGTCCAAAGGCGAGTTAGAGCATAGTTACACGGCTGGTATGGTAAAAGGGTTCAAGTCCATCAAGATCCTGAATGGCCCGCCATAAGGGCCCATGTCCAACAGTTCACTAACGGGGCGCAAGAACAATGGGATTGGTCGGCCAAGGAGAAAAGCTATAGGGTCACGATAAGCAAATTGGAAGGAAAATCAGAGATCTTAAATTTGATAGTAGTGTACAGGCTGCTACTGATGAAGGGGAGAAGAAAAAGTTGGCCCAAGAAAACAAAGCCCTTCAAGCCTAGACCCAAAGAATGAAGATAGCTGCTGAGAATCTGGAAAGGAGTCGAACGGATGAAAGACTCTTAAATGGTCTTAGGAAGAAAATATGTGAGTATGGGAATGATTTGGAAAAATTTGAAGTTAGTCTGGCAAGAGTTCGAGCACAGTTGGCAAAGAACACAGAGGGACGGGCAGAGTTTGTTCAGCAATTGAAAGGGAAATATGATAGAGAAGTCACAAACCTGAAGAAAAAGCTAACTACTCTCAAGAACGAAATGGCTAAAGAAACAAAGAACTTTAAGGTAGAGAGGGAGCATTCTTATGCATTGATATCTCGGCTAGAAGTGGATATGCAATAGTTGCAAGGTCAAAGCCATAATGACACCCAAGTGCTGGAAGCTAGGTCTCAACAAATTGGACGTTTGCTCCAAGAGAAAGGCATTATTAGGGAAAGGGTCAGAGCAATTGCCAACTACATCGTCATGAAATGCCATAAATGTGAGGGCATGACTAGAACCACCTTCTTCACCGCAGTGATGACCTTTGTTCGCCAAATAATAAATGACCTGGATTAACTCCAATGATATCTTGCACATAGGCCCGTGGCGAGACAGACTGATGTCCCGCGGGCCCCTCGATTAGTTTTGGAAGCACTTATGTATTCTTGATTTTCTTTTCAAGTTAGTATTTCAGTTGTAGAGTTTGTTTCGAGTCTGTTTTTAGTTTTTCAATTCTTAGAAAAGTATGTTGGAGTCATTGTAATAGAGAAAATTAGAAGTTTTTATTTTAATGAAAAATTTGAAAAAAAAACCACAAATGTTTGTTTCGTTTATTTCGCATTTATTCCTTCAACTACGTGATGATCTGATTCATGCGGCGTCGTGATACGTAGGCAATCCCTATCGGATCCAGTCATGGTTTTAAATAACTCAAATAAAAGAATAATAATAAGGGAGAAAACAATGAGAAAGTGCAAAAGAGAGCAAAAATATGAAATGTGCCAAAAGAAAAGAAAGATCAGGGAGATAAATAAAAGCTGGGATGAGACACGCAACCGTTGCAAAACATGTAGAAACATATTTAATTGTATAGGTGCATCACATCCCCAATGTGCGGTTCCTTATATGTTAATTGCCTCAAAATAACCAGTTTGTTGTGTCGGCTTTTGAGTTCATGTTCTGTTTTTTAAGGTGGTTAGTTTGTGGTAACCTGACTTCGCACCCTTACTTTACAAGATCCAAGGGAAGTGTCAAAATGTCACCAGACAGTCATCTACAAACAATTCCCATCCCATATGATAGCCCGATATCGGTTATCCCAACATCAGAATCAACGGCTGCTAAAGAGAATAGGTCATTGCGCCTCCGCATGTTAGAAATGTGGGACGCTTGGTCTAATGGTAGAGATCCGCCTAGTGCAATACCTAGTTTCCCCGAGCTACTTTCAAGAGCAAGTGGAACTTCCAACATCCCAATAAATTACCCAAACACCCCGCTCGGATATCCCACCATCTCAGCCCATTTTGCCGGAACACCTTCTGAGGTTCGCCCCCAGGCATTGATTTTGGGAGTGGCATCTAACATATTCACAGCACCACCAACCTTACCCAGGCCAATCTTTGAGTTGTCATCCTTCACTTTCCCAATACCATCTTTCCCATCGGACACAGATCATTTCACCACTAATTCATACCCTCAGCAACCTCGGTATGAGTTTATTACGGGACAAGAGAGAACTACAAAGAATCCCGAGCAAGAGGAAATCACCCGGAAAATGAAAAGCATGGAACAAAGCCTCAAGAATATACAAGGCTTAAGTGGCCAGAAGAGTGTATCCTACGCTGACTTATGTATGTTACCGCATGTTCATTTGCCCATCGATTTTAAGACTCCCTAGTTTGAAAAGTATGACGGACACGGGGACCCCATAGCCCCCATCAAGAGGTATTGTAATTAGTTAAGAGGGGCGAGCGGAAAAGAAGAACTTCTAATGGCTTACTTCGGAGAGAGTCTAGTCGGAATTGCATCCGAGTGGTATATGGATCAAGACATATCTCGCTGGCACATATGGGATGATTTGGCTCTAGATTTTTTCAGACAATTCCAGTACAACACAGACATAGCTCCAGACAGATATTCTCTATTTAATTTCAAAAAGAAATCTTCGGAGAGATTCCGAGAATATGTTGTAAAGTGGGGTGAACAACCTGCCAAGGTGAAACCATCGATGGATGAGACCGAGATGGTCAGTGTCTTTCTACAGTCCCAAGAGGCTGATTACTTCAAGAACTTGATGTCTACAATGGGAAAGTCGTTTGCTGAGGCTATCAAAATTGAGGAGATCGTCGAGAATGGTTTGAAAACGAGCCGCATATTGAGACAGTCCGCTATAAGAGCTAGGTCCCAAGCAATCCAGAGCGGGTCAGGGGGTGTAGCAAACCGAAATAAGAAAGAACAAGTGGCAATGGTCGCTTCAAGTACAAGAAACCCCCGTCAACCCCGAGGTTACTTCCCTTCAAACACCTCGCAGCATTATTATCCTCACCACGATGCAGCTTATGCCATGACTCCTCAGCCTTATGCAGTGATGAATGCCTAGCCCTACGCTCGACCACAACAACAGTTTAATCAAAACCAAGCTTCACCTCCTAGAAATAACCCTCCTCACCAAGATCCATATAATCCCTGTCCCTCACAAAATAATTTTCCATATAATACACGTTCCCTTGAGCTACCCAGAAGAACCAATTTCATGCCCATAGGTGAATCATACTCTAGCCTTTTCCCTAAGTTGGTCCAAATGGGTTTGTTGCAGCCCGTACGTCCGAACAGACAAAACCCAGAGTCGCCCTCTTACTAACCCGATATCCGATGTGCTTATCATTCAGTGGAAGAAGGGCACGATACTGAGGATTGTTGGACTCTCAAAAGGGCAGTCGAAAATCTAATAGAGTAAAAGTGGGTAGTGCTGAGACATGAAGAGGTCCCCAATATGACTAATAACCCATTGTCGGCTCACAACAACGGGCCAGTTATTGGGATGACTTGTGAAGATAAAGAGTTTGATCCAGCTCTAAAAGCCATCATTGCTATCGCTGATGTTGAAAAGAATCCAAGGGCGGATGCAAATCAAGATAAGGGGGAGAAGAAGAGAAACCCCACCCCTCGAAGTGTAGAAAAGATAGTGGAAGCCAAAACAAGGGCAGTACCTCCTAAAGATGTCATTCTTTATGTTCCCCAGACCCCCAGGAAAGAACAGTTTGTGTTGAGTCCCCCCAAGAGGTTTGAGCTAAACAAGGGACCTAAGATGTATGTACCAAGAGGGACTTATGTGGCGCAGGGGCCGGTAATTTCACCAAGGCTGAATGAGCCCGTGGCTATCAGCCGCATACCACAGAAGCCCATGAAGGACCCTACTGCAGTCCCCTAGAACTGCAACCAAGCAGTGGTGACGTACAAATGAAAATAAATCATGGGATAAGTTAATAAAACAAACCCGTCAGGGAAATACCTCAACTTGGAGGAATCGAACAAAACAAAAAAGAGGCGTTTTTTGCTTAAAAAGCCAGTTAGTGCGGAAGAGGCCGAGGAATTCTTCCGAAAGATGAAAACCTCATACTATGATGTAATTGACTAATTCTGAAAGTCTCCCTCCCATGTATCACTTTTGTCTCTACTGATAAGTTCGAATGAGCATCAGAAAGTGTTGATAAAGACCCTTAATGAAGCATATGTTATGATTGAAACCACTGTTAAGAAACTGGAAAGGATGGCTGAATGATTCTTTGAAGTCAACCGGATTTCATTTAGTATAATGACTTGACCCTGGAAGGGGCTGCCCACAACAAAGCTCTTCATTTGACAGTTAAATGTGAAGTGTACTACGTAAAGAGAGTCATGCTGGATGGCGGATCTAGGGTTGACATTTTCCCTCTCTCAACTTTGCGTATAATGGAAATTGGGACTGAGAGAATTAGGCCTAACAATGTTTGTGAACGTGCTTTTGATGGCATCAAGAGAGACTCAATAGGGGAAATGGATTTGATCTTAACTATCGGTCCTGTGGATTTCGAAGTGATGTTCCAGGTCTTGGACATGGATACCTCTTATAATTTTCTCCTATGAAGGCCTTGGATCCTTGTTGTAGGGGCCGTACCTTCTACTCTCCACTAAATAGTGAAGTTTGAACATGAAGATCAGGAAATCGTGGTCCATGGAGAAGACGAGAAATCAATTTATATGGATCCGTGAGTCCTATGTATCGAGGCTAAGGAAGGTAGCGAGCACATAGTCTATCAAGCTTTTAAGATTGTGGTCGCGGATCAATGTGAGGAAGGAAGCCCGTGTCCTCAACCCTTTTTGTCAAATGCAACAATCATGGTCACCACTGAAATGATCAAGCACGGGTATAAGCCCAGGAAGGGGCTTGGGTTATCTTTGCAAGGCATTACAGAGCCAATCACCTTGACTGCTAGTGAGGACTTCTTTGGTGTCAGTTTACAAGCTACAGAAGCCGACGTGAAATGGGCTAAAGAACGTAAGAACGATGGGTGGTTCTACCTCATCCGGTCTCGCATCTTGCCAAAACATTTGCTAAGCCAAAGTACATAGAAGAAGAAGAAGATAAGGCTTTCACGGCCGAAGAAATTGAGGACATATGTGGAGCCATGCGGAAAATGTTATATGAAGCTCACATGGTCCATCCGGGAGAAAGCTCGAGCACTGCTGAGGTACAATATATGGGGCACGATGCCAAACTTCAAAATTGGAAGGCTACTCCATTCCCAGTCAGGCGGGAATCCCGGTAATTCAGTCTTGCCATCTTTTCTGCATTCCGAGTTATTCCAGGGTGTAACTCGAATGTTTTCTTTTACTTTATTATCTTTAAAATTCCAATGTAAAACCTTATGTCTTCAAATTCAATGAAATCAAATCAATATTTCATCATCTATGAATCTCTTTCTTTATTCTTTATTATTTTTGTTACTTTTCTTATTTCTTCTTTTCAGTTCTAATAATGCGAACTTAAATAACATGACATGCTTGCTGACTTCATGCCCAAATCTTAGCACTATGTCTAACTATGAAATAATGAATCAAGAACCAGAATATGATGAAGATGAGGATTTTAGAGAAATAAATCGAGAACTAGAACAATTTGAGAATAAGCCTAAGCCAATCTTAAATGAAACTGATCCAGTTAATATGGGTAGTTCAGAAGAGGTCCAGGAAACCATGATAAGCATTCACACTGACAAAAGAACTGGGGATGCATTGATTCAACTTTTGTTCGAATTCAAAGATGTGTTTGCTTGGTCCTATGATGATATCCGAGGACTGAGTGTTGATTTAGTGGTGCACAAATTGCCAACTTACCCCGATCATCCCCCTGTCCAGCAAAAGAGAGAAAGTTTAAAACTGATATCAGTGACAATATCAAAGAAGAGATCACCAAATAGTTAAAAGTGGGTGCAATCCGAGTGGTTCGATATACCACATGGTTGGCTAATGTAGTCCCAGTGTCAAAGAAAGATTGAAAAACCTGAGTATGTATTTATTATCGGGATCTGAACAAAGAAAGTATCCACATCCTTGTTGGCAACTGTGCCAAACATGAGATACAGTCTTTCATGGGTTGTTATGTTGGATATCATCAAGTCTTAATGGATGAAGAAGATGCAGAAAAGACAGCCTTTACCACGCCTTGAAGTACCTATTGTTACATGGTCGTGCTTTTTGGTTTGAAGAATGCTGGGGCAACTTACATGAGAGCTATGACTGCCATCATTCACGACATGAAGCACCAGAAAATTGAAGTGTATGCGGACGATGTGATCATTAAATCAAGAACGCAGGACGACCATGTTCAGGATCTGAGAAAGTTCTTTGAGTGTCTGCATATGTATGACTTGAAATTAAATCCAGCTAAGTGTGCATTTGGAGTTCTGTCTGGGAAACTTTTGGGGTTTATAGTCAGTCGGAGGGGCATCGAGCTAGATCCAATAAAGATAAAGTCTATTCGGGATTTGCTACTTCCGAGAACCAAGAAAGAGGTTATGAGTCTGTTGGGAAGGATGAATTACATCAGCAGATTCATTGCTCAAATGACTTCCATATGTGAACCCATATTTAAGCTAAAAGATGCAGCGATTAGATTGACATATGAGTGTCAGGAAGCTTTCGACAGAATCAAAGAATATCTATCGAACCCGCCAGTCTTGGTCCCACCCGAACATGGAAGGCCTTTGTTTATATATTTGATAGTATTGGAGAATTCCTTTGGATGTGTTCTCGGGCAACATGATGTGACCGGGAAGAAAGAATAGGCGATATACTATTCGAGTAAGAAGTTCACTAGTTATGAAGCCAAATACACTTTGTTGGAAAGGACTTGTTGCACCCTAAGCTGGGTCGCTTAGAAGCTTAGGAATTACTTGTTGGCCTACACCACCTATCTCATCACCAGATTGGATCCTTTGAAATACATATTCCAAAAGCCAATTCCCACGGGGAGGTTAGCTAAATGGCAAATCCTGCTCACCGAGTTTGACATAGTCTTTGTCACCCGCACGGAAATAAAAGCTCATGCTCTAGCGGATCACCTTGCTGAAATCCCTGTTGATGATGAATATCAACCTTTGAGTACCTACTTTCCAAACGAGGAAGTAAGTTCAGTTGAGGTGATTTTAGAAGACACCAATGCTTGGAAAATGTTCTTCGATGGAGCTGCGAATGCAAAAGGTGTCGGGATTGAGGCAATTTTGATCTCACCCACTGGTCAACACTGTCCGGCCATAGCCCGACTCCAGTTTTTCTACACAAACAAGACTATTGAGTATGAAGCCTGCATTATGGGCATGAACATGGCAATCGATCAAGATGTGGAAGAATTGTTAATCAAGGGAGATTCAGATTTGATTATCCGACAAGCTCAAGGCGAATGGGAAACTCGAGATGTCAAGCTTATTCCATACATGCAACATGTGGAAGATCACAGCAAGCAGTTCAAGTCCGTCGAGTTCAGGTACATTCATCGATTTCACAATGAGTTGACAGACACACTAGCTACTTTGGCCTCGATGCTGTCGTATCCGGGCGATGGTACGCCCCGTAGTATTACATCGATGTTATGCACTATAGTAATATATTACGATGATGTTACCCTCTGTGGTAGTATATTATGATAATGTTACATCCTGTAGTATTACACTACGGTGATGTTACGCTTCGCAGTATTAAGTTACGACAGTGTTACACCCAGCAGTATTACATTACGGTGATGTTATGCTTCGCAGTATTAAGTTACGATAGTGTTGCACCCAGCAGTATTACATTATGGCAATGTTATGCTTTGCAGTATTAAGTTACGACAATGTTACACCATGTAGTATTGTATGTTGGATTTATCGTAAGGTAATTGACATCAGTCTAAGTAAAAGATTATTTGGAGATTATAAGGAATATGCTATTTCACAAGTGATGAATAAATTCATAAAGGTGAAATGGAAGCAAGTCAAAGGAAATGAATTTTTTGTCCAAGTTTGGCATATTGGGGAAAATACGGACCGAGCTAAAATACCCGGTATTTATGGACTAGTGACATGCAAGGTACTACATGCCCATGCTAGAAAGTTGTATAAGGTATGTGAAAAGTGAGTAATATTTTAAGTAAGTAGGAATAATTCTCAATTTTTCGGGTAATTTGTTAATTACTGGGTAATAGAATATTACCCGATTAATTAATAAGTGTATAAGATTAAATCCCTCCCCCCCCCCCCAACAAAACGTGGCAAAAGGCCACTATTTGAGAAAGTGACTCATATGGATTTATAGGTAGGTGGATTCCAAAGACTTAACTGAATATTAAAGAAAGCAAGACTTAGTAATGTCTTGTTTCCATGTTTTTTTGGAAAGAGTCAGAATGTCCCTTAAATTCAAAATGGAAATCATATATCAAGTCTCCATCTCCATTTGGAAAGGAGTAACGTAGCCATTTCTTAAAAAGCAAGAAAATTTTTCTTTCTTGATTAAAATATTGTAACGCCAAGAACAGAAGCTTCAACCAAACTTCAAATTTGGAAACAAGTTTTAGCTAAAATTCATTCTTTTGCTTACAAACTTTAGAAGCAGAAAGCAAGTTCAAGGAAATCCAACTATAATTTTGTTCATATTTTGCAGAAGTAGATTCGTTCAAATAATTCAAGAAACATGTATGTTAAGGCTATCCCTTCTTTCTTTTGGCATGATCCATACAATACGAGCGAAACGTGCAAATGCACAAATTCCATGAATGACTCTATTCATAGAAGTATTAGAAATATCTATGTTCTTGAACTTCCATGTGTCATAATATTTTATCATATGTTCATGGGTCTCAGAGAAATATAAAAGTTGAAAAGATATTACTTTATGATATTAATTAAAGGCAAAATGGTCTTATGACATTCTAAAAGATTTTATTAACGTACTTTTCATGCATTTCATTCATGGACATTTCCCCCATGACTAGATGGCGTTAAATACATGTATATATGTATTTATATATATGTATATGGGATATGGGAAAGATTGTGGCGTTATATATGCACCACCACCTGATCAGCTGGTATACGTTGATGATTTTCCCATAGTGGCCGAGATGATATGATGGGATTTCCTCAGAGCCTGATGATGTTATGAAAAATGTACCTATGCACGACATGACATTCATACGCATATGCATGATACTATGATTATTTCATAATTTACAAAGTTATTCAGACTTACAGGTTGAGTCATGTACTCCATATTTCTTGCATGTCTGTTATGTACTTATTTATATGTCGTATATACTCGGTACATTTTTCGTACTGACGTCCCTTTTTCCTGGGGACACTATGTTCATGCCCGCAGGTCCCGATAGACAGGTTAAGAGCCCTCCAAGTAGGCTATCAGCTCAACAGAAGATGTTGGTGCGCTCCATTTGCTTCGGAGTTGCTTGTCTGGTTAGTATGATTTAGACGTGTATTGTTTGGTATGGAGGGACTCTGTCCTGACCTTTATGACATTTATGTACTCTTAGAGGCTTATAGACATATGTCGTGTACGTGAAAGATTGTACGACCTTGTCGGCTTATGTTTTAAGTTTATAAAGTATCATGATGGGCCATTAGGCCCGTATGTCGCGTGTGTATGATGATATAATAAGAAAGATACGTTATGTTGGTACTCGGTTAAGTAAGGTACCGGGTTCCCATCGCGGCCCATCGGTTTGGGTCGTGACAAAAGTAGTATCAAAGCAGTTCTGTCCTAGGGAGTCTACAAGCCATGTCTAGTAGAGTCTTGTTTATGGGTGAGTCGTGCACCACATTTATAACCAGGAGGCTACAGGGCATTTAGGATTGTCACTCTTTCTTCTTACTCTAGATCGTGTGGTAGAGCTCACTTATAAGAATTAAAATTCCGAAATTCTTTTTTTTATTCATACTAATGCGATACCTACATCCGAAAAGAAGGATTGAAAGATAGATAGTTGTGGAAGAGCTGATGTGACGACCCGGCCAGTCGTCTCATGAGTTACCACTCTGTTTTCCCCATTTATGCTTCTTATTATTTTTTCTATCAGTTCTATATGTGATTGGGTTGGTTGGCTCGAGTTCGGAAAGGATTTGGTAAGGTTTGAGACACTTAGTCTCTTTTGAGGAAGCTTAAGTTGGAAAAACTCAACTGGACGTTGACTTATGTGTTAGAGGGCTCAAATGTGAGTTCCAATGGTTCGAATAGCTTCGGGAGGTGAATTTGGACTTAGGGGCATGATCGGAATGTGTTTTGGAGGTCTGAAGTATATTTAGGCTTGAATTGGCGAAATTGGATTTTTGGCATTTTCCGATTGAAAGGTGAGATTTTGATATAGGGGCCGAAATGGAATTCCAGAGTTGTAGTAGTTCTGTTGTGTCGTTTGGGATGTGGGTGCAAAATATCAGGTCATTCGGAAGTGGTTTGGTTGGGTTTTTGATCAAAAGCGTAATTTAGAAGATTTTGGAATTCTTAGGCTTGAATCCGATGCGAATTAGGTGTTTTGATGTTGTTTTGAGCATTTCAGAGGTTGTAACAAGTTTGAATGAGGTTATGGGATATGTTGGCATGTTTGGTTGAGGTTCCGGGGGCTCGAGTGAGTTTCGAGTGGTCAATTGGACCATTTCATGTTGTTGAGAATTGTAGAAAAACTGCTGAACTATTGCAGAGAATTTGACCTTCGCGTGCGCGAGTAGGTCCTGGCGTTCGCAAAGGGTTAGTTGAGGAGGCTGGAATTTTAGCCTTCGCGTCACGAGGAAGTCTTCACGTTCGCGAAGGGGCTGGGTGGTGATTCATCGCATTCGCGAGGTGGAGTCGCTTTCGCGTAGAGGAAATTGGTCAGCTGGGTTTGAGGTCGAGTTGTTCATCGCATTCGCGAGAGAGGGAGTGCATTCACGAAGACTTAATATGAGGAACCATCATGTTCGCGATGGGCATGTCGCGTTCATGTAAGAGGATTTTTGGTCAAAGTCATTTTGTGCTTCGCGAACGCGAGGCGTTGACCGCGTTCGCGAAGAAGGAATTGAGGCCTGGGCAGAATGTTTAAATAGTCGTCTTGTCCGCAATTTTGGGGTTTATTTCCACCATTTTTGAGCAATTTTAGAGTTTTTGAAGTGGATTGAAGAGGGATTCAAGGGGAAACACTTGAAGGTAAGATTCATGGACTTAATACTCGAGTCTAATGAATTCTACCTAATTAATCATGGAAATTGAGCCAAAACATTGAAGAACTAGGTCTTGAATTTGGAGACCTAGAATTTTGGATTTGAGGGGTCGTTTGTGGTTGGATTTTTATGCTTTTGGTATGAGTGAAATCGGGGAGTGATAAGGAATCCATTGATATGAATTTTATCGATTTCCGAGATGTGTGCCCTGGGATCAAGTTTTGGTAATTTCGGGATTTATGCTATAAATCGATTATTTTCGTTTGGGCTTCGTTCCCTTAGCATATTTTGATGTCATGATTCTGATTTTGGATAGATTCGATGAGAGCAGAGGCCGTTCGAAGGGCAAAGGCATCGCGAGCTAGAGTTTTGACCGGATTGAGGTGAGTAATGATTGTAAATGATGTCCTGAGGGTATGAAACCTCGGATTGCACATTGTTGTGCCATATTGAGGTGACACACACGCTAGATAACAAGAATAGGGTCGTGCACTGTTGGGGATTGTGACTTAGTCCATCCCGAATGACTATTTTATAGCATATTTGACTGAAACTATTTGTTATCATCATGTTTTGGGCTGAATGCCATATTTGGGCCTTGTGCCAACTATTTGAACTCTTAGGGGATTTTTACTGATATTTCCTCACTGTTTTGACTTTATACTTGAACTCAGTCATGCTATATTCTACTGTTTTCATAACTCAGCCATGTTTACTCTGTTTTAACACTTCAATGATATTTTGGGTTGAGCACCATATTTTACTGTTGCCCGAGTGGCTTGTGAGATTCTGACTAAGTAGGGCCAAGGGCTATGTTGTGAGGAAATACTGATTATGATTATGAGGTCGAGGGCCTGAGATTGTACGCCACGGGGTGGCTTGTTGATATGAGGCCGAGAGCCTAGTGATGATGCCACGAGATGGTTTGATATTGCGCTTGGGCCGTAAGGGGCCCCTCCAGGAGTCTGCACACCTCCAGTGAGCGTGGGTACTCATTGTGATGTGAGATATAGCACGAGTGGCTGGTGTTGTTCTATGATATTGCTCAAGGGGCGATCCTTTATGTGTTTATCTTTCCTAGTTGCCTGTCATTTACCTTCTTAATTGTTAAAGAGGAATTTCATGAAGTTTAAACTGAACTAAAATGACTTTACATATCTTCACTGATTCACTGTTTTTACTAGCTTTTACTACTTCAATATAGACTGTAATGTGCCTTACATGATTTCGTACTTCTCAATCTTTATTTATGATTATTACTCTCTGAGTTGGAGTACTCACTTTACTCCCTGCACTCATGTGCAGATTCAGGGATTGTTGATCTTACTAGTGAGGGTTTTGAGCTCCCGGCAGATTTCGGAGTTCATGAGGTTGCTGCTTGGCGTTCGCAGTCCCGTGTTTCTCCCCCTTTATCTCATTTCTATCTCTTTCAGTTATTATGTAATAGTTTATAGACATTTCAGACTTGTAGTATATTGATAGAGGCCCATGACTAGTGACACCCCGGTATCGGGCTGTGTTGGGCTTTATTTCCGCAAACCATAATGTTCACTGCTTATCATTTTGAGATTTATTATTATGATGTTCAAGAATTAATGCTTATTATTTTATATTGCTTAAAAATTGAAATGAGAATATGTTGGCTGACCTTGTCTTCACAAGAGGCGCCATCACGACCGGGTCCAGGTTTAGGGTCGTGACAAGTTGGTATCAGAGCTTAGGTTACATAGGTCTCACGAGTCATGAGAAGTTTTAGTAGAGTCTTGCGGATCGGTATGGAGACGTCTGTATTTATCCTTGAGAGGCTGCAGAACCTTTAGGAAAAACTTCATATTCTTGAAATTCTTGTCGTACAACTTTGTTGATCAAAGTACTAAACTTCTGTTATTCTATTCTCTCACAGATGGTGAGGACATGTGCTACCAGGCAGGATGGACGACCACCAGTACCAACAGTTGTGTTCACTAGAGGCAGAGGTGTGGCCCGCACAGCAACTAGGGCAGCACCTGCAGATCCACCAGCTGCCCTAATTTAGGATCAGGTCCTAGTTGTGGACGCTCTAACAACACCAACTCAGACACCAGTTGTGCCCATTGTGATTTCGGGTCTTCAAAAGGCCCTGGATTAGATTCTATCAGTTTTCATTGACCTAGCTTAGGCGGTTTCAGTCACTATAGCCGCAATTATTTCTTTTGTCGGGGCAGGCAATCAGACTCCCGTCGTCACACACCTGAGCAGGTCATGCAGGGACTTCAGACGCCGGGGGCTCATCCAGACTAGCCGGTTGTAGCTGCTTAGGACTATGTAGTTCCTGCAATGCCAGAAGAAGAGCAGTGTAGGTTGGAGAGGTTTGGTAGACTTCAACCTCTGACCTTCAGTGGTGCAGAGGGCGAGAATGCCCAGGGTTTCTTGGATAAGTGTCAGAGGATGCTTCATATAACATGTATTCTGAAGACCAGCGGGGTCACTTTCACTACTTATTTGTTCTCTTAAGCTGCCTTCACTTGGTGGGAGAATTTTGAGAGGTGTAGGCCTGTTGGTGCAGCACCCCTTACCTAATAGTAGTTCTCCATTCTCTTTTTGGAGAAGTATGTGTCGTAGTCTCGCCGAGAGGAGCTGTGCAAGCAGTTTGAGTGGTTGCATCAGGGAGAGATGACTATGATGTAGTATGAGATGAGGTTCTCCAAGTTAGCTCGTCATGGTATTTGGATGGTTTTGACAGATAGAGAGAGGATTAGGAGGTTTGTTGATGGCCTCACTTATCAGCTTTGTATTCTCATGACCAGAGAGAGGGTGACTGGTGTGACTTTTGAGGAGGTTGTATACGTCGCTCGTGAGATTGAGTCTTTTCATCGCCAGGAGCGAGAGGAGAGGAAGGCCAAGAGGCCTCGAGGATCTGGTAGTTATAGTGGTGCTCCTTAGAGAGGTAAGTTTCAACACGGCAAAGGTCGTCCATTCAGGTATACTTAGACAACTCGCCCAGGTTATCGTGGGGCGTCATCTGGTCATGGTTCTCACAGTTCTCATTAGGGTCAGTCATCACTTAGTGCCCTTCCAGCTTAGAGTTTGTCCCATGCTCTATCAGTTCAGGGCTCTTCTATGCCAGGTACATCATCTAGTCATTCTGGTACTAGGGGTTCCCTTTAGTCCCCTTCTCCAGCACCTGGGAGTTGCTATGAGTGTGGAGAGATGGGCCATATGTGGGGGCAGTGTCCTCATCGTCTTGCGGGTTCATCTCAGCAGAGGGGTCAGTCATCGGCTTTAGTGCCAGTTACTTCACCCCCACCCACCCAGCTAGCTAGGGGTGGAGGTCAATTAGCTAGGGGTCGCCCTAGATGGGGAGGTCGCTCAGGTGGCGGTCAGGCCCGTTTTTGTGCATTTCCAGCTAGACCCGATGTTATTGCTTCTAATGTTGTTATTACAGGTATTGTTTCATTTTGCCACAGTGATGCCTCTGTATTATTTGATCCCGGTTCCACCTTTTCTTATGTGTCATCATACATTGCTCGTTATTTGGGTATGCCTCGTGAGTCTCTTGTTTCACCTATTTATGTATCCACCCTGGTGGACGATACTATTGTTGTAGACCGTGTGTACTGGTCGTGTGTGGTGACTATTGGGGGTCTGGAGACCCGGGTGGATCTTTTATTATTGTGTATAGTGGACTTCAATATTATTTTGGGTAGGGATTGGCTATCTCCGTATAGTACTATTCTGGACTGTCATGCTAAGACAATCACATTGGCTATACTGGGTGTGCCACAGATTGAGTGGTGAGGTTTGACTGATTATGTCCCTAGTAGAGTGATCTCATTCTTGAAAGCCCAGCGTATAGTTTGGCAGGGTTGTCTTTCGTATCTAGCCTTTGTGAGGGATGTCGGTGTAGAGACTCCCGGTATTGATTCTGTTCCAATTGTGAGGGATTTTCCTGATGTGTTTCCTGTAGACCTACCGGGCATGCCACCGGACAAGGATATTGATTATGGTATTGACCTAGTGTCGGGCACTCAGCAACATTCATGCATTTGATGAACAGTGTGTTCCGGCCTTATCTCGACTCATTTGTCATAGTCTTCATTGATGATATTCTGGTGTATTCGCGTAGTCAAGAGGAGCACGTGGAACATTTGAGAGTTGTGTTGCAAATATTGAAGGAGGATAAGCTTTATGAAAAATTCTCCAAGTGTGAGTTTTGACTCATTTTAGTGGCTTTCTTGGGGCACGTGGTGTCAGCGAGGGTATTCAGGTTGATCTGAAGAAGATAGAGGCGGTTCAGAGTTGTCCCAGACCGTCCCCAGCCATAGAGATTCACAACTTTCTTGGTTTGGTGGGTTATTATCGTCGGTTTGTTCAGGGATTCTCATCTATCGCATCTCCCTTAACCAAGTTGACTTAGAAGGGTGCTTCATTTGTATGGTCAGATGAGTGTGAGGAGAGCTTTCAAAAACTTCAGACAGCCTTGACCACAGCTCTAGTGTTAGTTTTGCCATCAACTTCAGGTTCATATACCGTGTATTGTGATGCTTCAAGATTTGGTATTGATTGTGTATTGATGCAGGAGGGTAGAGTTTTTGCTTATGCTTCTCGTCAGTTGGAGCCCCATAAGAAGAACTACCCCATTCATGATTTGGAGTTGGCTGCCATAGTTCACGCGTTGAAGATTTGGAGGCATTACTTGTATGGTGTGTCTTGTGAGGTGTTTACTGATCATCGTAGTCTCCAACACCTGTTCAAGCATAAGGATCTTAATTTGAGGGAGCGGAGGTGGTTGGAGTTGCTAAAGGATTATGATATCACTATATTGTACCATTCGTCGAAGGTCAACGTGGTTGTCGATGCTTTGAGCTGAAAGGCAGTAAGTATGGGGAGTTTGGCATATGTTCCAGTTGGGGAGAGACCTCTTGCAGTTGATGTTCAAGCCTTGGCCAATCGGTTCGTGAGGTTGGATATTTCGGAGCCCAGTGGGGTATTGTATTATGTGGTTTCTTGGTTTTCCTTATATGATCGCATCAGAGAGCGCCAGTATGATGATCCGCATTTGCTTGTCCTTAAGGATAGAGTTCAGCATGATGATGCTAGATATATGACCATTGGTGATAATGGGGTGTTGAGGATGCAGGGCCGGATATGTGTGCCCGGTGCAGATGGGCTTCAGAATTTGATTCTGGAGGAGGCCCATAGCTCGCGGTATTCCATTCATCCGGGTGCCGCGAGAATGTATCAGGATTTGAGGCAGCATTATTGGTGGAGGAGAATGAAGAAAGACATTGTGGGATTTATAGCTCGATGTCTCAATTGCCAGCAGGTAAAATATGAGCATCGGAGACCAAGTGACTTGCTTCAATGGATGGATATTCCAGAGTGGAAGTGGGAGTGGATCACAATGGACTTTGTAGTTGGACTTCCACGGACTTTGAAGAGGTTCGATGCTATTTGGGTGATTGTGGATCGGCTGACCAAGTTCGCACACTTTGTTCCTCTATGTACTATTATTCTTCAGAGCGGCTGGCAGAGATCTATATCCAGGAGATTGTTTGATTGCATGGTGTCCCAGTTTTCATCATTTCATATAGGGGCACTCAGTTTACTTCGCAATTTTGGAGGTCTGTGCAGCGAGAGTTAGGTACTCAAGTTGAGTTGAGCACAACTTTTCACCCTCAGACGAATGGGCAGCCCGAGCGCACTATTCAGATATTGGAGGACATGTTACCTGGTTGTGTCATTGATTTTGGAGGGTCATGGGATCAATTTCTACCTTTTGTAGAGTTTTCTTATAACAACAGCTACCAGTCGAGTATTCAGATGGCTCCATATGAGGCTTTGTATGGGAGGTGGTGTAGATCTATAGTTGGTTGGTTTGAACCGGGTGAGGCTAGGGTATTGGGGACAGACTTGGTGCATGATGATTTAGAAATGGTGAAGGTGATTCAGGAGAGGCTTCGTACAGCGCAGTCGAGACAAAATAGTTATGTTGACAGGAAGGTTCGAGATGCGTCCGACATGGTTGATGAGAAGTTTCTGTTAAAGGTTTCACCCATGAAGGGTGTTATGAAATTTGGGAAGAAGGGTAAATTGAGTCCTCGGTTCATTGGGCCATTAGAGGTGCTTCAGAGGATTGGGGAGGTGGCTTATGAGCTTGCTTTACCACCCATCTTGTCGAGTGTGCATCCGGTATTTCATGTTTCTATGCTCTGGAAGTATATTGGGGATCCGTCTCATGTTCTGGATTTCAGCACGGTTCAGTTGGATGGTGATTCGACTTATGATGTGGAGCCAACAACTATTTTGGTGTGTCAAGTTTGAAAGTTGAGGTCAAAGGATATAGCTTCAGTGAAAGTGCAGTGGGGAGGTTGGCCCGTGGAGAAGGCTACCTGGGAGACTGAGCGGCAGATGCGGAGCAGATATCCCCACCTATTTGAGACTTTAGGTATGTTTCTTGCCTTATTCGGGGACGAAAGTTTGTTTAAGAGGGAAAAGATGTGACTACCCGTCCAGTTGTCTCATGAGTTACCGCTCTGTTTTCCCTATTTATGCTTCTTATTGCTTTGTCTATTGGTTCCATATGTGATTGGGTTGGTTGGCCTGGGTTCGGAAATGATTTGGTAAGGTTTGAGACACTTAGTCTCTTTTGAGGAAGCTTAAGTTAGAAAAAGTCAACTGGATGTTGACTTATGTCTTAGAGGACTTGGATGTGAGTTCTGATGGTTCGGATAGCTTCGGAAGGTGAACTGGGACTTAGGGGCATTATCGTAATGTGTTTTGGAGGTCCGGAGTAGATTTAGGCATGAATTGGCGAAATTAGATTTTTGGCGTTTTCTGGTTGATAGGTGAGATTTTGATATACGGGTCGGAATGGTAATCCGAGAGCTGCAGTCGTTCCGTTGTGTCGTTTGGGATTTGTGTGCAAAATTTCAGGTCATTCGGACGTGGTTTGGTTGGGTCTTTTATCAAAAGCGTAATTTATAAGATTTTGGAATTCCTTGGTTTGAATATGATGTGAATTGGCTATTTTGAGCGTTCCGAAGGTTGGAACAAGTTTGAATGAGGTTATGGGATATGTTGGCATGTTTGGTTGAGGTCCCGAGGGCCTTGGGTGAGTTTCAGGTGGTCAATCGGACCATTTCATGTTGTTGAGAATTGCAGAAAAATTGCTGAAGTGTTGCAGAGAATTTGACCTTCGCGTTCGCGAGTAGGTGCTCTGGTTTGTGAAGGGTTAGTTGAGGAGGCTGAGATTTTAGCCTTCGCGTTCGCGAAGGGGCTGGGAGGTGATTCATCGCGTTCGCGAGGTGGAGTCACGTTAGCGTAGAGAAAATTGGTCATCTGGGTTTGAGGTCAAGTTGTCCATCGCGTTCGCGAGAGAGGGATTGCGTTTGCGAAGAGTTAGTCTGAGGAACCATCGCGTTCGCAATGGGCATGTCGCGTTCGCGTAAGAGGATTTTTGGTCAAAGTCATTTTGTGCTTCGCGAACGCGAGGCGTTGACCGCGTTCGCGAAGAAGGAATTGAGGCATGTGCAGAATGTTTGAATAGTCGTCTTGTCCGCGATTTTGGGGTTTATTTCCACCATTGTTGAGCGATTTTGGAGCTTTTTGAAGAGGACTGAAGAGGCCTTCAAGGGGAAACACTTGGAGGTAAGATTCATGGACTTAATACTTGATTCTAATGTGAATTCTACCTAATTAATCATGGAAATTAAGGCAAAAAATTGAAGAACTAGGGCTTGAAATTGGAGACCTAGAATTTGGGAATTGAGGGGTCGTTTGTGGTTGGATTTTGATGATTTTTGTATGAATAAACTCGGGGAGTGATAAGGACTCCATTGATGTGAATTTTATCGAACTTTGAGATGTGGGCCCGGGGGTCGGGTTTTGGTAATTTCGGGATTTATGCTATAAATCGATTATTTTTGCTTGGGCTTCGTTTCCTTAGCATATTTTGACATCGTGATTCTGATTTTGGATAGATTTGACGCGAGTGGAGGCCGATTTGAGGGGCAAAGGCGTCGCGGGCTAGAGTTTGGACCGGATTGAGGTGAGTAATGATTGTAAATGATGTGCTGAGGTTATGAAACCCTGGATTGCACATCGTTGTGCCATATTAAGGTGATGCACACGCTAGATGATGAGCGTGGAGTTGTGCACTATTGGGGATTGTGACTTAGTCCGTCCCGAATGACTATTTTATAGCATATTTGACTGAAACTGTTTACTATCATCATGTTTTGTGTTGAATGTCATATTTGGGCCTCGTGCCAACTATTTGAACCCTTAGGGGACTTTTACTGATATTTCCTCACTGTTTTGACTTTATACTTGAACTCAGTCATGCTATATTCTACTATTTTCATAACTCAGCCATGTTTACTCTGTTTTAACACTTAAATGATATTTTAAATGATATTTTGGGTTGAGCACCATGCTTTACTGTTGCCCGAGTGGCTTGTGAGATTCTGACTGAGTAGGATCGATGGCCTATGTTGTGAGGAAACACTAATTATGATTCTGAGTTGATATGAGGCCGAGAGCCTAGTGATGATGTCATGAGATGGCTTGATATTGCGCTTGGGCCGTAAGGGGCCCCTCCAGGAGTCTGCACACCCCCAGTGAGTGCGGGTACCCATTGTGATGTGAGATATAGCCCGAGGGGATGGTGTTGTTCTATGATATTGCCCGAGGGGTGATCCTTTATGTATTTATCTTTCCTAGTTTCCTGTCATTTGCCTGCTTAATTGTTAAAACGGCATTTCATGAAGTTTAAACTGAATTAAAATTACTTTACATATCTTTACTTATTCATTATTTTTACTGGCTTTTATTGCTTCATTATACCCTGTAATGTGCCTTACGTGATTTCGTACTTCTCAGTCTTTATTTATGATTATTACTGAGTTGGAGTACTCACTTTACTCCCTACACTCCGTGTGCAGATTTAGGTGTTGCTGATCCTGCTAGCGAGGGTTGAGAGCTCCCGGCAGATTTTGGAGTTCATGAGGTAGCTGTTTGGCGTCCCGTGTTTCTCCCCCTTTATATCATTTCTCTCCCTTTTAGATATTCTGTAATAGTTTATAGACATTTCAGACTTGTAGTATATTGATAGAGGCTCATGACTAGTGACACCCCGATATCGGGCTGTGTTGGGTTTTATTTTCGCAAATCGTAATGTTCATTGCTTATCATTTCGGGATTTATTATTATGATGTTTAAGACTTAATGCTTATTATTTTAAATTGCTTAAAAATTGATATGGGAATTTGTCGGCTGGCCTTGTCTTCACGAGATGCGCCATCACGATCGGGTCCGGGTTTAGGGTTGTGACAGCTGAGTCAGAGGAATTGGATTTTTGTAAGATGCCTACGACAAATGAATGTGAGGTCTTTAGCAGATCATGAGTGTATTGAAAGATGTAAGCTTCCTAATAAGAAGCCTTGAGGCAAGAATGTCTATCCATCTTTATGGTAAAAGAGAGATTAAGAAGATAAATACAAGTTTCAACAATCAAAGGAAGCAAGATGAAGAAGGGTACGAGGCACCTAATTAATGAAGGTTAACAAAGTTTATAATTGAGGCAGAGGAACATAAGCTTTTTGAGTTATATTTAATAGTAACAGAGGTATATACAATTGGCCGCACCTATTATAGATATGCCCTATGGGGGTTAACAAAAGTAGTATAAGAAGATATGATGGATGAATTGATTGCATCAGTTAACATTTCCGAAGGATATTGCAAATGTGCTAATAGATCTCTTTATGAGACACCTAGATGGTGCTCTCTAAAATAGTGCAACCAGACATGAGTAATACAAAGACATGCACTATAAGCTTAAGGGATAAATATTACCTTAGTGTGGCTCGCGCCCCTAGTAAAGCGAGAATGTTAAGCAACTTGAAGAGCCACTAGATAGAGCAAAGGAAAGCTAAAAGCGAAAGAATGTCGTATTGAAGTTTTCACAAGAAAAGGGATATGCAGAAATATTAGCAGAGTAATAAGAAGAGAGGTAAGGAAGCATTATGAGTTAGATGTGATACACGGATGACAATGGTAGGTCAAAAAAATGATGACAGTATTACAGAGTTTACAATCAAGTGAAGGAAAAGACAAAAGATGACAGGCCTTGAGAAAATAAAAGAATATAGGCCATAAAGTCATATCCTCATTTCGAGAAATAAGTTCGCAACTCTAACATGATTAACAGAAGGAAAAATTAGACACCAGATTAATAGAAATTAATATGAACTGGTGAACAAGATAAACTAAATATGAATTAGTGACTGAGTGATTTGATAATAGTTAGCATCATTAGAACTTCAGATCACATTCCGGCAATAATAGGACGGACAACAGAAGAAGATTCATGAGAAATTTAGAGAATGGTCATTCAGGAAGACGTTTCCCTAAAGCAAGCAATGTTAGCAAAGTTAAGCTTAAGGGACTGTATGTACCAGTTACACTAAGTGTCACCATCGCGAGTGAGGGATTTTGTTATCCTTGGTACAGAAGGATTACCGCAAGGCGAGTAAGGGTCATTGATGATGTGAAAGGACACTAAAGACAAAA
The DNA here is from genome assembly GCF_000393655.2 of Nicotiana sylvestris. Taxonomy (NCBI): domain Eukaryota; kingdom Viridiplantae; phylum Streptophyta; class Magnoliopsida; order Solanales; family Solanaceae; genus Nicotiana; species Nicotiana sylvestris. The sequence goes on from NC_091061.1 coordinate 120,812,112, forward strand.
AGGAAAAAACATCTGTAGGTAGGTCGTCATAGCTCCAAGTCTTAGTACACCCCCAAAGGGGGGAATATGGAGTGATTCGACATTGAGTCAGAATTAAGTGGTTCTAGTGACTATGGAATGGTAAAGGAAGAATGCGATAAATGAAAGAGGAATGAGATGGAACTTATCCAAATCTTAAAGATACGCTATGATTCAAGAATATTGTGCATGCACGACATCAAGGAGAGGAAGTAAAGGTTCCAGCTCGAGTTGTTATTAATAAATAAGGAGCCAATGCGAGACGCAAGTTAAGGCAAATGAAATAACCCAAGAAAGATTACGACGAATATTGATATAAGAATGGGCCAACGAGTAGTTAGTAATTGGTTAGGAAGATCCCAGTTATGGCTAAATAGGAGGTTATGGACGTGTCATCAGATCGTGTAAGATAAACATAGTAGAACCAAACATGGAGAGTTCAGCCTCGAAGAATATCATTATAATACTTGAGATATATTCAAACAAGAGTACGGGTAGTTAAAGACGTCGTATGAGTGTTACAGGGATAAAAGAAAGTGCCACTATGAAGGGAGTCAAAATATCAGTTTAGAAGCAGCCATGGCGTGGAAGTAAGCAACTACGGATGGTTATAAAGCAAGTAAGGACATCAAAAAGGTCCGTAATAAGCTCACGACTTTACGAGAGTCAAGGGTTCTCCCTAAGTACTACAACAAAATACTAGCTGAGGAGATAAGAAAGAAGGCTTCAACCTAAGCACAATGGCCTAAGGAGAAAAGGGTCGTTTAACAACAATCTCGCAACAACATTGTAAGCATTCCAAAGGAAAGAGGCACCTACCATGGCTAATGATACGTGAAGTAAGAATTAAAAGTAATATTCGAGATTATATAAGTTGTATGAAAACTCTGGCAAGTGTGGGTACTAAGATAAGCTAAGTATGGACGCAACAAGGGGCAGAAAAACCAGGAAAAGTAATTGCAGATGTTTAAAGAAAGCTGAGATGGAACGAAAGGAATTATTCGATCAATGATCCAGAGTTAGTACATTATGGATACACTCTAGATTTTGGAGCATATCCAGGAAGCATATTTGTTGACAATAACATATCCATAGAAGGCTCCAGTATAAGTTAAAAGGAAGAATTGAACTCAGGGCATAGACAAAGGATTGAATTGTTAGAAGATTGTATCATGGATATTACATAATGCCGATGAAAGGCTAAGGTAATAACTGATACCATGAGCCATAGATTGGAAGATAACTTAAGCCTATGTAAAGGCTGATCAGAAGGAAGAGGGAACTAAAGAATTACATCACCCAAGTAAATCAGGAGTCTGATTATTGGACCTAGAAAAAATTATAGATGTTGTGCTTGAGAACATGACAGAATCACTCTTAATATTAGATGTTCAAGAGAAATAATACAACAACCATAATCTATAATGTCATTACAAGGAAGCCAGTTAGAAGATGTACCAGCCTCATAAGAAGTCAATACGAAGCTCCCACTAGATTGTGTATGTACTAGAGGTGAGAGTATTATAGTAGAGCTTCAAGTTATGGACACGAATTACACCTAGGTGAAAGGGAGGTCAGGAAAGAGATAGAAGATACGATGTGAGATTTTAAGGTAAGTAAGGTAATACGAGATACTCAAAGACAGAAAATCGTGACTAGTCCATACTTCAGATAGAAGGCTATAAGCATGGGGATCAAATAACCAGGAATGATAGCGACATCATCGGCGTCATGTCTTCTAGCCTATGGTTCTAAGTACTGAGAGATCTAGTTAAGAGAGTAGAGAAAAGTTGGAGACGATGTGATGTCTCGCTTAACGTTCCAGAATATCATAAGGAAAACTATGGTGCAAGCAAGTTGAAGGAAAGTTTATAAATGGATATGTATAGATCGCAAGCTAAAGTATGGTAGAGCAACAAAGTTTTAAGGAAACATGAGTAAGGATAAGGAAATGCAAGTGAAAAAGTGACGAGAATGGATAAGTCATTAAGAATAAGCCCATGAAAACAAGAATAGCAGACAGTTTCTATATGTTATACAAAGCTCACTATAGCCTTAATGAATTCAAAGGAGTCAAAGATTAATAACATGAAATGCTGACCTGGTAATAAAATAGGGTTATAATTTTCATAGAAAAAGGATGACGTTTGGGCCTTCATTTGAATAATAATTTTTTTTTAAAAAGATAAGGAGAAAAGATTTCGCTAGCAGTACAAAATTAGGATACCTCCATAAGGTGAATCACATTGAGACACTATTAAATATGATTATGGAAATCACCTTGAATATTCCTTGAGGTAACGTAAGAAGTTTCTAGTTATCAGTGGTATAGTGTAGATCAATATTGAGGTGAATCAATAATAGATAGACAAAAGTCACAAAGTATGAGATGAAATTGGGCCGTCATTCTAAAGATGAGCAGTAATGATGAAGCATTAAAGGACTTAAATTTATACATATGGAATAAACAATGAGAGTAAGTTTGGATTTGGTAGCAGACCTCAACAACGATAAATTAAAGTAAGAGTTACGGCAGTAAATTCATACGGATGACTAAACAAACCTATGCGATGAGATATAGCAATATTTGTGACTTCAACAAAGTACCGAGCGAAGAACTTTAGTATACTCATATATGCCCAAAGGGACATCTTATCAAGATCTACATATTAAGCTTAGAGATTGGGCACACTTACAAGGTCAAAATTGTACAGGATGTATGATGAAAGGTAGCAACAGTTACGAGATTGGAAGGATTCTGACTACAAGTTGTGGTGTGAGAAGGAGGCCTAAGGGGGGAATACCCTGGACTTTGGACTCATTCATAGAACAGTCGCCTAGATAGCAGGGGAAGTTGTAAAGTATTCGGAAGATATAACTTATGAAAATGATAACTGCATTAATCAACATTCGAGGACAAATGTTCCAAAGAAGGGAATAATGTTATGCCCCACAATATTACATCGATGGTATGTTCTGCAGTAATATATTACGATGATGTTACCCTCTGCAATAGTATAATACAATGATGTTACATCCTGCAGTATTATACTGCGGTGATGTTACATTTTGCAGTATTAAGTTACGACAGTGTTGCACCCAGCAGTATTACATTATGTGATGTTATGCTTTGCAATATTAAGTTACGACAGTGTTGCACCCATCAGTATTACATTACGACGATGTTATGCTTTGCAGTATTAAGTTACGACGATGTTACACCCTATAGTATTGTACGTTAGATTTGTCGTAAGGTAATTGACATCAGTCCAAGTAAAAGATTATTTGGATATTATAAGGATTATGCTATTTCACAAGTGATGAATAAATTTGTAAAGGTCAAAGAGGAAGCAAGTCAAATAAAATGAATTTTTCGTCCAAGTTTAGCATATTGGGGTAAAATACGGCCCGAGCTAAAATACCCGATATTTATGGTCTAGTGACATGCAAGGTACTACATGCGAATGCTAGAAAGGTGTATAAGATATGTGAAAAGTAAGTAATATTTTAAGTAATGGGAATAATTCTCAATTTTTCGGGTAATTTGTTAATTACCGGGTAATGAGACATTACCCGATTAATTAATAAGTGGATAAGATTAAATCCCTTCCCCCCCCCCACCCCAACAAAATGTGGTAGAAGGCCACTATTTGAGAAAGTGACTCATATGGATTTATGGGTAGGTGGCTGCCAAAGACTTAATTGAATATTAAAGAAAGCAAGACTTAATAATGTCATGTCTCCATGTTCATTTTGAAAGAATCAGAATGTCCCTTAAATTCAAAATGGAAATCATATATCAAGTCTCCATCTCCATTTGGAAAGGAGTAACGTAGCCATTTCTTAAAAAGCAAGAAAAATTTTCTTTCTTGATTAAAATACTGTAAAGCCAAGAACACAAGCTTAAACCAATTTCAAAAAACCGTTGGAAACAAGTTTTAGCTAAAATTCATTCTTTAGCTCACAAACTTTAAAAGCAGAAAGCAAGTTCAAGGAAATCCAAGTGTAATTTTGTTCATATTTTGCAGAAGCAGATTCGTTTAAATAATTCAAGAAACATGTATGTTAAGGCTATCCCTTCTTTCTTTTGGTATGATCCATACGATACGAGCGAAACGTGCAAATGCACAAATTCCATGAATGACTCTATTCATAGAAGTATTAGAAATATATATATTCTTAAATTTCCATGTGTCATAATATTTTATCATTTGTTAATGGGTCTCAGAAAAATACGAAAGTTGAAAAGATTTTACTTTATGATATTACTCAAAGGCAAAATGGTCTTATGACATTCTGAAAGATTTTATTAACGTACTTTTCATGCATTACATTCATGTACATTGACCCGTAACCAGATAGCATTATATGCGTGTATATATGCATGTATATATATGTATATGGGATATGGGAAAGGTTATGGCGTTATATACACACCACAACCTGATCAGCTGGTATACGTTGATGATTTTGCCCATAGTGGCCGAGATGATTTGATGGAATGCCCTCAGAGGCTGATGATGTTATGAAACATGTACCTATGCACAACATGATATTCATATACATATGCATGATACTATAATTATTTCACGATTTACAAAGTTATTCAGACTTACAGGTTGAGTCATGTGCTATATATTTCTTCCATGTTTGTTATATACTTATTTATGTGCCATACATACTTGGTACATTTTTCGTACTGACGTCCCTTTTGCTTGTTGATGCTGCATTTCATGCACGCAGGTCCTGATAGACAGGTCGAGAGCCCTCCAAGTAAGCTATCAGCTCAGCAGAAGATGTTGGTGCACTCCATTTGCTTCGGAGTTACTTGTCTGGTTAGTATGATTTAGACGTGTATTGTTTGGTATGGCGGGACTCTGTCCCGACCTTTATGACATTTATGTACTTTTAGAGGCTTGTATACATATGACGTGTACGTGAAAGATTGTATGACTTTGTCGGCCTATGTTTTGAGTTTATAAAGGATCATTTTGTCCCATTAGGCCCGTATGTCACGTTTATATGATGATATAATAAGAAAGATACGTTATGTTGGTACTCGGTTGAGTAAGGTACCGGGTGCCCGTCGCGGCCCATCAGTTTGGGTCGTGACAAGCGATATCCACATTAACCCACTGGAAATCCAAATCCGAGAAAGGCATGGTTATTGCAATACGGTTGAGGTCGAACCAAATGTTCAGCCATGGTATCATAATATCAAAAGATTCTTGAAAACAAAAGAATATCCCGAGCAAGCTAGTAGACACCAAAAGAGAACCATTAGAAGGCTTGCTAGTGGCTTCTTCTAGAGCGGAGTAATCTTGTACAAAACGACTCCAGATCTGAACCTTTTAAGATGTGTGGATGCCCAAGAGGCCGGAAGAATCATGAACGAAGTAAACGCAGGAGTGTGTGGTCCCCATGTGAATGGATACATTCTTGCAAAGAAAATCCTTCGAGCAGGTTATGACTATAGAAAAGGATTGCTTCAGTTTTGTCTGAAAGTGTCATCAGTGTCAGGTACATAGTGACCTGATTCATGCACTGCCTTCAGAAATTACATCTCATGTCAGCACCACGGCCGTTTGTTGCTTGGGGTATGGATTTCATTGGGCAATCGAGCCAAAAGCTTCAAACGGACACATATTCATATTAGTTGCCATTGACTATTTAAGAAACTGGGTCGAAGTAGTCACTCTCATAGCCATCACTAAGAAAGTAGTGGTGGACTTCGTGTGTTCCAACATTATTTGTCGTTTTGGTATTCCAAAAACTATCATTACAGACAATGTTGCAAACCTGAATAGTCATTTGATGAGGGAGGTATGCGAACTATTTAAGATCACGCATTGGAACTCCACCCCTTATTATCCCAAAGCTAATGGTGTTGTTGAAGTAGAAAACAAAAACATCAAGAAGATCCTTAGGAAAATGATCCAAAGGTCTAGGCAATGGCATTAAAAGTTGCCTTTTGCATCACTGGGATATCGTACAACTGTGCGCACATCAGTTGGGCCAACACCCTATCTATTGGTTTATGGCACTAAAGTCGTAATACCCGTAGAAGTTGAAATTCCATCTCTTCGAATCATCGTTGAAGCTAAGATTGAGGATAATGAGTGGGTCAAGACCTGTAGAGAATAATTGACCCTAATTGATGAAAAGCGGATGGCCGCAGTTTGCCACGAGCAATTGTATCAACAAATAATGGCTCGTGCCTACAATAAGAAAGTGCAACCTAGGAATTTTGAGGTGGGCCAACTCGTTTTAAGACATATTCGCCTGCATCACAAGGAAGCAAAAGGAATGTTCGCTCCAAACTAGAAAGGTCCATACATTATAAGGAAATTATTGCCAAAAGTGGCATTGTACTTGGGAGACATTAAAGGAAATGACCCTGAAACAACTATCAATGCAGACGTGGTCAAAAGATATTATGTTAAACCCTTATGTGGTATTGATATTATCCGATTCGGATGACAAAGGCTTTCATTCTCACTACCCCAAACACTTCAACCTTTTACTAACCCTTTGAGACGGTTACATTTATTTGATTACCCTCTTTAGAACCCGAAAATGCTTGTAAAAAATAAAAAAATTTAAAAAAAATTCCCTGAACTATGTTCAACTTGATTCCGATAGGATACGTAGGAAGCCTCTCTCTGGGGTTCATTCACACCAAAACAAAAATCCATATTCCCCCAAAGTTGAAACTGGGGCAGAATTTGTAATGGTTCGACGACGATCCCGCTTGAATGGTTCCAAAGTTGAAATTCAATCCAAACTCTTTCACCCTAAATCCTGATCAAATTCCTTCTGATCAATCGGTAAAGATGTTCAAAATGGGAGGATGTTGGTTATTTGAATATAATACAATCAAATGAGAGAAATAAAATGAGAGAGTCTTATTCGTGAAAACCCACACGGGCACCGTAAGGCGACGATGAGCATGAGAGAGTCTTGTGAAAACTCACAAATAGCACTACAAGGAGACGATGACAAGAGAAATGGGAGAGGTTAGTTGGTGAAAACCCGCAAAGGGTGCCATTGATTGAAACAGTAATCACTTACAACCACCGGTACTAATAAGAGTCCTGGCAAAGTTTTCTTGGTTCTGAGGAATGATGGGAGATTGGATAGTTGTGGAGATCGGGTATCCAGTCCAAGAAGCATGTCATATCTATTGAAGTCTGCATGCACTCTAGATAAGCCCTTTTTTCCTTCCCCGAAAGGGACATTTCTCGTTTATATTCAGTATCTTGTCCTTTGTTTACTTTTCTTTGGATCCCTTTTGGTCTAATCCTCCTCCGAAACTAATACAAAGAAAATATGGCAAGATTGGTTTTACAGGTTTTTATTTAACAGAAGTTAAAATTTAAGGAAGGGCACCCATCCTCAGCAAGTGTATCGACTCGATCTCGACTGGCCATAATGGCCGATGATCCAAAATCAAAATCATTGGAAAGGAAAGAAATCCAAAGTCATGCGCCCATAAAAGCAAAATAAGGAGAAAAGGCCAAAGCCCCCACACTAGCTAACCATTACACGGAATTTTCAAAAGTAAAGATCCCTGGGTTTAGAAATGAGACAGATTTCCAGAAAGCCAACAAGCATTGGAGATTTTCATCGAAAGAGTTGGGCCGAGATCAAATGATCAAACCAATCAAGGCCACAAAACCAACCACGTTTCAAACTGACGAATTGTTCTTTGATTTGAAAACAAGTGCAATCCAAAACAACCCTGCAATAAGCAGGTGCAATAAAAGCAAGGCACGTAGAAACCAAAACAGTTCTGCAACAAGAGTTAACCCGAAAAGGGAAGTCCTTTTAAACTCTTCATTCATTCTCCTAAACGAAATGAAAATAAGAAAAAAATGAATTAAGATTCAAAATCATGGTAGCTTAGGGCCTCCAATCTCTAACTATGTTTTTCCAACATAGGGTCTCATTCCCTAGTCGCTGCCAGCATAACCTGGTAGCCTTTTCTAGTATAGAATCCCACTCCCTGGTTGATCCCCAGCATAACCCGATGACCTTTTCCGGCATAACCCGATGACCTTTCCCGGCATAACCCGTGGGCCTCCCCGACATAACCCGAGGACCTTTTCCGGCATAATGCGATGACATTTCCCAGCATAACCTGTGGACCTCCCAAGCGTAACCCGAGGACCTTTTTCCGGCATAACCCGATGATCTTCCCGGCATAACCCGTGGACCTCCCCGGCAGAACCCGAGGACCTTTTTTTGGCATAACCCGATGACTTTCCCGGGATAACCTATGGACCTCCCCGGCATAACCCAAGGACCTTTTCCAACATAACCCGGTCATTTTTCCAGCATAACCTGGTAATCTTTGCAAATTGAGCCTCTGATCCCTATTTGATTTCATTTTAGATATAGGGTCTCCACTCCTTAATCTCTTTTTCTCAGGGATACACAATCCCGATTTTATTGCTTTTAATAAAGAAATAGTTTAGATTTTGTTAAAATAACTCATGAAATTTTCCTAGTGAAAACTGGGGCAGAAAAATTTCATTCATTTGTTTGGTGTTGGAGCAGGTTTTACCTTGAGGCACAAGTTTCGAGACGACCAGAAGAAAAAGTCTCAATCCAGAATAAAAGGAAAAGGAACAAAATAAAAGAAGTGAAACAAAGTGCAGAAGTGGAGAAAAGATGTGGACTGCTCAAGATATGATTGAAGCCACAAGCTTCGCATATCCCTCCTTGATCCGAAAAGTTGAAGAAAATGAACCAGCGTTCTCAGCTAACGAGCAACAAGATTCATATCAGAGTCTTCACGAAGAACCAGCCAAGACTCAAGATCAAGCTTTAGAAGGTTTATAAATAGGAATCTTGTAACTCATATTCGATAAGTGTAGCTAGTTTAGCTTTTCATTTTTGATTTTGGTGTAATAAGGAGCTCAACAAGCAGAAACAACAGCAACAGCAGTGAAGTCACAGTTTCTCGATAGTCCTAGCTACCAAAACTTCCAGAACTACACTGACCTGATTTCTTTATAGCCAAGGATATGTAGGCAACCTCCGAAGCAAGGTTCGGTCAGACTTTTTCAAAAGATGCTTCTCATGGAGTTTCAAACGGGCAAAAATCGCTCGTAATTGCTCTTTATCTTTGCCCAAAAACCCTTCGTGTTTTCGAGCAAAGAGTGGCAGTTGTGAGCACGTGATTTTTGTCCTATATGAAATACTCCTATAAAATCAAAGAAAATAGATTTTTTTCCAATTATTTGCCATTTTATAGGATTTTTGTACGAATTTATTAATGGTTTGCATTTTTGTGCACGTTTAATTTTATTAAAATCACAAAAGAAATGTCAAAAATACCATGCATTGCATTTAGATTTTGTTTATATATTTTTAGGATTAATTAGTTAATTATTTGTTTTATTGAAAATGAAAATCACAAAAAATGGCTCATTTTTATATTTTTAGCTTTTAATTCTAGATCATTAATTTTTCTCTTTTAATTTAGGATCATTTAATTTTTATAAATTTTATAATTTGATAATTAGTTTAACTTAGACTAATTTAGGATTTTTATTAATTAAAGAAAAGAAAAGAAAAAAACAAAAGAAAAAGGATTAAAAAAGAAAGAAAGAAAAGAAAGTTGGTTTAAGTGATTGGGTCAAATTAATACTAAGCCCAAATTCTCACCCCTTAACTGTTTCGACCCAAGCCCAAGCCAAACCCACCCAGTCCAATTCCCCACTTACCAAAACGACCCCGTTTTGCCTCTTTCTAATCCCAACCGTTGATCATCCCTGATCCAATGGCTGGGAACTAACCAATCCTACCCATATAACTGTCCGAACCCACCCCCAAACCCTAAAACCCCTTGTCATTTCCGTATCTCAACCTAAGAGATATGAAACCCTAGCCGTCTTTATATACTTCGCCTTCTCCGCCATGGTCCGCCGACCGGAAATCTCCTTACGGCGGCGGTCTACCTCCAAACCGCCTCAAATTAACACCATATAATCATCCTATCCTCCTCTTTCCATATATCCCAACCATTCCTTTCAAACAAGCCTAGAACTCCTTGAATCTCGGATCTAAGATCCAAAACCCTAACCTTTCCACTTCCAATTTCGGGCAGTTTCTGGGTCATTTGAACCCAAGACTTCCATTAATCGACTACTTTTGATAAGAGCAATCGATTAATGGTCATCTAAAGTAAATTTTTACCCCGTAAAAATTTGGTCAAAGTTCATTAGATGGTCTAGTGTTATTTTGAAAAAATGAACATTAGGTTACTTCTTCTACCTTCTCTTTAGTTTTTCTTTTTCTTTGTTGTTGATTCCTTTTCGTGTTTAATTGTTTCTGTTAAACCACATGATTTTAGGGTTTTCTTCTTTTTAAACTGTTAGTTGTTTGTTTATACGTTGTTCACTAGATTACTCAAAGCATATTAAAACTTCATCTCAATTTTTCATAAGTTTAGCTTAACTAGGGTTCTGGCGAACTGTTATTTCTTTCTTTGTTTCCATTTTATCTTGTTTAACTGGTTCTCTCTTATATTCTGTAATTAAACTTCAGCATATTAATTCATAAATTGAGTGCTTTTACTTATAGGATTCCTTTGGGGTTTCTCCCTAATAATTTTTAGTTAAGTTACTATGTTAATGTATTTAGCTGTTTAAGTTTAGTCTTATTTAGGTTTAATTAGATAAATACTTTTGTCTACTGATTAGGTTAGTCTTAAGTTTAAATTGCATCATATTGATTCTGTTTGCCCTTTTTGATTTGGATTCTGATCCTTTGATGAATGTTGTCCTTGATTTGTAAATTATTAGAACTTATAGGGACCTAATTGAACTAAAAGAGACTTAGGAAAATTTTCAGAAAAAATATCTAGGAAGAGAAGGTTCCAGAAATATTATAGTTGTCCTAGCTGTTACAAAAGATGCTGAAATAGGATAAGGAGGACAACTGTATTGTACTATTTTCAGACTTTAGGATAAGGAATATTCCCAAAATTATACCCTCCCTAGGCAACCTATATATGTAGGCTATTTTATTCTGAAAAGGGGATCAGATTGAAAAAACCCTAAAAATACTCTATAAAGTTTAGCTACTGTTTACAAAAGAGTTGATTCCCTAGGTTCTTGATTTTAACAAAAATATTCAAAAACCTCTCTGATAGATCTGGTCTCCATAAGCTGAGAAACATGGTTTGAAAGTGAAGATTTCCTGGTTTTCCTTTGGGGTATACTGTTACTTAGCTGATGTAGCTGTGGTCGAAGTCTGGTTCTTGATTTTTGGTTGCTGGCTATTTGATTTCTGCTGCTGCTTCTTTTCTTTTGAGTTTTCAACCAGTTTTTCATCTTATACTTACTGGTCTTTTGATTGTTGATTATTCAAGGTACTGGCCTCATTTTTGTCTTATGTACTGTTGTCCTTTCTCTGAAATGATATATTATTGGTGATCTTGTAAAACATGTACAATGAAAGAGTCTTATGTGATGTTTGATTAATGTGATATGAATGAAGTTGAATTTAGAAAGGAATCAATATGACTCTCACTATTTGGTCTATCTCTGTTTAGCTAAGTGCTCCATGTTTTAGAGTTAATCTTGAATGCTGTTTTTTTTATTATTGAAGTCGTACTATTTTTCTTCTTCTTTCTTTTTAAATGAATGATACTTTGTTTCCTTAATGACATTTAAAGTTGTTGGCTGACCATGAGCTAGTACCTGCAGATTTGGTCACTAGTTGACCAAATCAGCAGGCTCAAAAGCTAGAAATTGGGGATCCTACTGTTTTAACGCGAGAAGAGACCAAGCTTTGATGGACAAATCATGTCCAAAAGAGGCAGAGATTCTTTACGTTGTTAGTTATACAGAATTTGCAATATATTAGCTTTTAATGTAGTTAGTTTATGTATTTAATAAGTCACAATGTAATGTGTTGATTTTGAAAAACTTCCTATTTTTATTTGAAGATTGTAATGAATTAGGTTTTGATTTCATCTATTTGGATCAGAACAGCAGCATTAGGAGTCTAATTATGTGGTTGTTATACTTTTTTTTATAAAACAGTAGTGGTGTAAAGGGGCCAGGCTCTGAGCCCACTCAGTAGAATTAAAGGGTTGTTCCTTTGATTAAAGAGTGTTGATTTTGAAGCCCAGATGAAAAACTAACCCCAAATGAATTGGGCCTGGTCTATAAGCCCAAACTTTGAATCAGTCGTAGGATCTTCCTTTTATTATAAATCATGGTATAAGGGTATGCTGTCTTTTATCTTGCAAAATCAGGTGATAAATTTTCAGATTAGAATCGTGTTTTAATCTCTAAATTCTATTTCTACTTAAACAACAATTTGAAAGCTTAACTGTTATAAATGTGCAAGTATGGTTAAACGTAGAGGTGGATTGGCCCAGCTAAAAAACAAGTAGTGAATGGGCCCGCCTATTATAAGCTCAATATGGGCCAGTTTTATTCAAAAATTCGAACCATTTAAGGCCTTTTGAGGCTCTTTCATTTTTGGGCCAGGTCCTGAGCCTAAATGCAGATTTAATGCTGATTTTCCCCAACTAATTAATTAATAATTTACTGCTGGCCCAAACCGCTTTTTCAAAGTTAATTAAAAGGCTTAGTTTTTTCACCGTTTGCATGTCCTTGATTTAAAAGCTTCTTAGTGAATTTCAAATGAGGATTGAGATATGAGTATCCTTAATTTGGTTTAGTGGAATACAATCCTTCTAAAATAAATTGAGGTGTGTCATACAAACAAAATTCATAACCTATGGCCCTCGCATTGATATTAACTTAGTGTAGAAAATATTTTTAAACATTCGTAGTTTGCTTTAGGCGTGTTTTATAACAACTCATCATGACTATGGGTACGGTTCCCGTTGCATAGTCATGATACCTAATTCCCAAATTCGGGTGTGCATTTCATGTAACCCGATCATAACAATTTCAAATAATAATAAAATAAACATGTCGCGAATCGCGAGCGCATTTCATCTAGCGCGGTTTGCGGTGTGTTCCAAAACGGCAAGTGCACGACAATTGTAACTTGTTCAAGAAATAATTCCATAAATCCTAAAAGTGGTTTAAATAATTAAAAGCGGCTAGAAAGTTAAAAATGCACAGTAGGTTTAAAACATGTAGTAAATCAGATAATATGTCAATATTAATAGTTTAAGTGACCGTGCTAGAACCACGGAACACAAGAATGCCTAACACCTTCTCTCAGGTTAACAGAATTCCTTACTTAAGATTTATGGCTCGCAGACTTTTAAAATAAAGTCAAAAATTTCCTCGATTTAGGATTTTTAAAATAAACCGGTGACTTGGGACACCAAATAAATTATTACAAGTGGAGACTCTAAAAATAAATAAAATAATTCTATTTCGATTAATATCACTTAAATTGAAAAAACTCCTTTATATCCCTTTTCGAGTGGTAAAAAGGAGCATTGACATCTGTTATTCGTCCTAGTTCAAAGATTCTGAAAGATGATCAATAGTCCATTTGGTTGATTCATGATTAGCTATTAAAAATATATAGTTTAGTTAATTAATTTATTTATAAACTCATTAGTTTAGGATTTCTTTGCAGTTTCATGATAAATTTTGTAGATGCATTGATTGTTTTAAACTTAGTCTTTGTTTAGGTTTAATTAGATAAACACTTTTGTTTACTAATTAGGTTGTCTTAGTTTAAATTGCATCATTTTTTTGTTGTCATTTTTAATTTACATTCTGATTTGTTGATTGACTGTTGTATTTGTTTGCCTTAGTTTGTAAAGCAGTAGAAATTTGTAGAGGTAGGGGTTTGTTTTGAGGGTAGAATAGGATATAACCATGTGGGAAGGTTCTATAATTTGGGGAAGCTGGCCCTATTTGGCCGGCACAAAAATGCTGAAACCAATTAGAGGTGGACAGTTGTCCCATTTTTGTTAAAAAAAGATGCTAGGAGCTGTGTGGGGGAATAATTCTCATTTCTGTTTCTACAGCACATGGCACTCTTAGGGGCTATATATAGAACCCCCTCCCTCACTCCTAAAAAGAGATTTCAGACCCTAGAAAATACCCCAAAAGTTCTGCACTGTTTAAATAGCTGAATTTTCTGATTTTCACAAGAAAAGTTAAAAGAAGTTCCTTTTGAAATTTTTGGATTCTTAAGGGTTTAAATATGGTGTAAATTTGGAGCTGGGTTACTGTTGTTGGCTTTCTGCTCTTGTTCCTCTTTGCTGATTTCAGAATTTCTTTTCTTTGTTGTTGTATCCAGGTACCTTCATGAACTTTGAAATGCAAAAATGAAGTTGTAATATGCTCGAAACCCCAGATCTCTTTCTTGTTTAATGTCTTCTTTGTTTTTTTTTCTTCTTTTGTTTGTAGCTCCTTTCCATTTGTTTAAGCCTATTTTAAAACTGATGTTTATTTCTATAATTTAGTCACAATGTTTGAGTGTTTGAAATTTAGGATTGGTTTTTAGTTGTTTCATCTGTGGCTGGACAGTTTACTATACCTAAGGTTGTAATATTTGGGGACTGTATTTAAACCTATGACTGTAAGTTATTTATATGAGTTCGAATGGTTGAATACCCTCAGCTAAGTAAGTTTGAGGTTTGGTGTTATTAGTATGAATGCATATTTAGGTTTAGGAAAATATATGAACAAGATCATATTAATTGGCAGTATGTTTTGAATCATGTTGTGTTTTGCTAGAGTCAGAAATTTTATTATAATTTTCGAATTGCAACAGTAGCAAAGTGATTTCATGTGCAAGTTACTGTGATTTATGAAGAAGAAGAATTCTAGATCTTGTCTTGTTAACAATAATAGTGTGCTAAGGATTGGTCTTAAGATATGCCTTTTATTTCGTTGAACTCGCAAGTAATCTGGGATGCATTCGATTCACAAAAAGTCGAGTCTCAATTAGGCCTGATATTGGCCCAAATTGAGACAGCCCAGTCAAGTTCCGTGCTTGGGCACTTCAGCCCTGGCCCTGTTGTTTCTTTTTCGTTTTGGGCTTGATTCAGAACACCAATCAATTTCAATAATTTATTTCATCAAGTTTGCTTCGAACATAACCAAAACAGGTTTTAAACACTGAGCTTGTCCTTAGATGTTGGGCCTGTTATTGGCCCAATTAAACCAGTGATGCCTCTTGTTGTTCGCTTTCACTTCTGGGCTCAATTTCGAGCCTAGTTTTATTTTTAAGGATCTCTAGACGGTTTTGGGCCTACTGCTGGACCAGTTTTTTTCTAAAATAATTAAATGCTTAGTATACTACCCCATGCTCACTTACAATTAGTGATTTTAGATTAGCTTTTATTTAGATTAAAACCGAACATCCATAATTCACTTTAGTTGAGTACAAATTCTTGTAAACAATTTGAGGTGTGTCATCTAATCACATAGTCTATGGCCCTTACATCGCTATCTTAACTAATGTAGAAAAATGCTTTGAACTCTCGTAGTTAGCTTTAGGCGCGTTAATTAAATAAATTGTCATAGCTACGGGTACGGTTCCGGTGACGTAGTTGTGTTGCTTTAATTTCTAAAATCCGGGGGTACATTTATGTTACCCGGCCACAATTTAACCTTGTTAATAAAATAAACATGTTGTGGATCGTGGGTACGGTTCCCGTAACATGATTCGTAATGTGTAATTAAATAATTAGTTGTATGACAATCGGATTATTGAAAGCGGTTTTAAAAGGGATAAAATGCATATAGGTTTCAAAAATATTTTAAAATCAGATAAATAGGTCAATAATAATATTTGAGAGATCGTACTAAAATCACAAAATCCAGGAATACCTAACACCTTCTCCCGGGTTAATAGAATTTCTTACCCAGATTTTTGTGTTTCGCGGACTGTAAAATAGATTCAAACTTCTTCGATTCGGGATTTAAACCGTTGACTTGGGACACCATAAATTATCCAAAGTGGTGACTATGAATCTTAAATAAATAATTTCGTTTCGATTTTGTCACTTTAATTGGAAAAATTCCCCTATATACCCCTTCCGATGGTTGTAAAAAGGAGGTGTGACATCTCAGGCGACTCTGCTGGGGACAAGAACCTAGAATCTCTGATTCAGGGTTCAAGAATTCGAGCTTAGAATAATTGTTATATTTGGCTTTTATTTATTATCTGACTGTTATTACATGTCTGGGCCTAATGTGCTAAATGCCACTTTTTACTGCTTTGATATTATTTGAACTGTATATAAACTGCTATGAAACCCTTCTCTTCTCATATTCGGGAAAGTGCACGCTGGCATGACTTCTTTTTTGTTAGTGTCATACCCTTATTTAGAAAGAGGTTCGAACAAGATACAAAGCCGGATGGCCTTTTGGTTCCTGATACGTAGCCCCCCCCCCCCACTCGAGTTATTTGCTTGGGTACACCAAGTCTACAATAATATACCCAGGTTTTTAAACCTAGAATAACTCAGCTTCATACCGGATCCCTAGTGGGAACGCTTGTTTTCATCATGTGCATTTGACTTTGGGGACTCAACACCGGGGTTGGGTCCATCTATGACAGGTGTACCCGAAAATAAAGAGACCAACCTGATGCATTTTTATGTGCTACATGTGCATTCATTTGTTTCAGATTGCATGTTGACCGGCTTCTAGATTAAGTGAGGAAAACTAGAAGAAAAACCATTTTCGGGGTATGAGAGAGAATTTCATCCATTTCCCAAAATCTGGTATCCAAAATACCTATCACGACCCAAACCGATGGGCCGCGACGGGCACCCGGTACCTTACTCAACTGAGTACTAACGTAACGTATCTTTCATATTACATCATCATATACACGTGACATACAGGCCTAATAGGCCAACATTATCATTTACAAACTCAAAACAAAGGTCGACAAGGCCATACAATCTTTCACGTATATGACATATGTCTATAAGCCTCTATGAGTACATCAATGTCATAAAGGGCGGGACAGAGTCCCTACTTACCAAACAGTACACGTCTAAATCATACTAACCAAACAAGCAACACCAAAGCAAATGGAGCGCACCAACATCTTCCACTGAGCTGATAGCCTACTTGGAGGGCTCTTGATCTGTCTATTGGGACTTGGCGGGCATGAAACGCAGCGTCCCCAGGCAAAAGGGATGTCAGTACGAATAATGTACCGAGTATGTAAGGCACGTAAATAAATACATAAGAGACATGGAAGACATATAGAGTACATGACTCAACCTGTAAGTCTGAATAACTTTGTAAATCATAAATTACTTTTAGCTTTATGCATATGCGTATGAATGTCATGTCGTGCATAGGTACATGTTTCATAACATCATCAGCCTGTGAGGGCATCCCATCATATCATATCGGCCACTATGGGCAAAATCATCATCGTATACCAGCTGATCAGGTGATGATGCATATATAACGCCATAACCTTTCCCACATCCCATACATATATACACGTATATAACGCAGTTTGAATACATACATATATATGCGTATATAACGCAGTTTGAATACATGCATATATACGCGTATATAATGTCGTTTGAATCATATTTCAGCCACTGTGGGCAACATCATCATCATATACCAACTGATCAGGTGGTGGTGTGTATATAACGCCGTAACCTTTTCCCATATCTCATATACATACATATATATATATATATATATATATATATATACGCATATATAATGCCATATATGTCATGGGTCAATGTGCATGTATAAATGCATGAAATGCATATGAAATACTATAACAAAATATCTCGGTACGTCATAAGACCATTATACCTCTGGTTAATATCATAAAATCATTTTACGTATTTTCTGAGACCCATTAACAGAAGATAATAATAATTCTCAAGGGGAATCAAGAATATAGACACCCCTACTATTTCTATGAATAGAGTAATTTATAGAAACTGTGTATTTGCTCGTTTCTTTCGTATAAACTGGACCATGCCAAAAGAAAGAAGGGAGGGCCTAACATACCTGAGTAGAAAAAATTCCGTATAATATTCTTGGCAAAGACTACACCGTACTCTTTTAGAACCACAAAACTTGGACGGAATTGCTTCAAAGTTCTTGGTTTTGAAATGGAACGATTTCTGCTTCTGAAATTGAAACCTTGCTTTGTTTCGAAATGAAAATGATTCTGCTTTAATCGTTCTTGGCAGATTTGTGTTGGGCTTTAAAGAACTCCCAAGAAGCAATTTCAATTGGAACAAAATGCCTCCACTTACGTTCTTGGCTAGTCAAAGGCAGATTGGTTTTTGCCTTTTTACAAAGAATTCTCTATCTTATCCAAAGTCTTGTAAGAATTAATTTATGGTATAAAAGCCATCTGGCAAGGTGAATTTAAGAGTCATCTTTTGCCTATTGTGGGTTTATGCCACGTAAAATGGTGGGTGAAGATTATTAATCTTTACCCACTTATTAGTTAACTGGATAATGTTTCGTTATCCGTAATTAATTAATTACCCGCATAATTGAGAATTATTCCCACTTACTTGAAATATTACTCACTTTTCACATACCTTATACGCCTTACCATTATGGTCACGTGGTACATTGTATGGTACTAGTCCATAAATACCGAGTATTTTAGCTTGAGCCGTATTTTATTCCGACATGCCAAACTTGGACGAAAATTCATTTTCCTTGACTTGCTTCCTTTCTTATCTTCACGAATTTACTTATTACTTGTTTGAAATAGCATAATCCTTATATTCTCCAAATAATCTTTTCCTTGGACTGATGTCAATTACTTTACGACAAATTCAACGTACAATATTATAGGGTGCAACATCGTCGTAATGTAGTACTGCAGGGTAGAACACTATCGTAACTTAATACTACAGGACGTAACATCATCGTAATATATTACTGCAGAGGGTGACATCATCGTAACATATTACTGTAGAGCATAACATTGTCGTAATATAATACTGCGTGATGTAATATTGCGGGGTGTAACAATATCCCGAAATTCTGCCTAAAATTTTTGAAAAAAGAAGAAAAAGAGGAGAAAATTATTTCAAAGTGTTTATATTTTTCAGTCGCGTCAAAACTGGCCGAACTACGCGGGTTTGATTCTCACTGGATGTGGGATACATAGGTAACCCTCATCCGGTCCAGCACCACTTTTGAAAATTTTGAAAAAATATATATATAAAGTGTCGTCATTTTTGTCGTAAATAAAGTGGGTGATGTCATTTTTGTCTAAATAGCAGAATGTCCCAACAGGACGCCGGAAGGCTATTTTTGCAAGAATAGCCACTGACGGTGTCTTTGTCAATTTTTGGCCATTTAGTGAATACAGACCTAAAATTATTTCGAAGTGCTGAAGGGCCGTATTCGCAAAAGTAGCCATGATTTATTTGATTTTTGCAAAATAAACCCTTTTTTATCAGTTTTCAAAATAAGATTCATTTTGTCCTTAAACCAATCACCTTAATCTAAATGTGCAGAATGAGCACCAGTCAAAATTTACCAATGAAGGTCATGACCAAGATTCCATTGGAACTACACATGTGGTGGGATGATTTAGGTGGGCAAGGACGAGACATGGTCAACCATTATTTGGGGCTCTCACCGGATTACTAAAGATCAGGCCTAAGGGAGATATCATAAAAGCACTGGTGATATTTTGGGATCCAGCTCACAACGTTCTACATTTCTTGGACTTCGACATCACACCTACTTTGGAGGAGATAGCGGGATATGATGGGAGTACCGAGGGTCTAAGACATAAATACCTGGTCGCTCCAAGGGCTGTCACCACACACAAGTTTCTAGATTTGCTAAAAATAAGCAGGCAGGTCTAGTATGCAGGCTTGGAGAGTGGGTTTTACATTGTATACTTCATATACCGGTGGTATGGACATATATAGGGATTTGAAAACCCGGAAAGAAGACTTTATAGTAAAGGAAACCAACCAAAATGGGAAGAGTATAGATGTTTCTCTTTCATGGTGACATTCCTGGATCTTCTAGTGTTTCCCAGGAAGGACGGGAATATTGATCTACGGGTAGCCGGAGTTGTCAACACTTTAATTACCAATGCCAAAAGCACCCTTGCACTTATGATAGTGTCGGAAATATTCCGAGCTCTCACAGCTTGCAAAGCCGGAGTAGATTTTTTCGAAGGTTACAATTTGTTGCTACAAATGTGGATGATTGAACATCTATGTCATCGTCCTCGGTACATGAACTATGGGTCGATAGGGAAAAGCTACATAGAGGAGTTTTATACAAGGGTCGATGGGTTCAAGATGCCGTAAGGGGTCATAGATTGGGTATCTTGCCTCCACTCCATAACTGCAGATAAGATAGAGTGGACGTTAGGTTAGCTTCTTGTTAATGAGATTATATACATGCCTGCCACCGGTCCTCACTTCCTCCTGATGGGCTTAGAAGTATCCAGCCTTATGCCCCGTATCGGGTTTTGAGACAGTTTGCAACATGCCAAATAATTCCCAAGGATGAAGACCTTAGCATTCATGCAGTTGAGATCCGCTCTGATGGCCAATTCCATGAAGCAGTGGTTTGACAAATCTAGAGTGAGTGCCAATACCTGATGGCAAACACCCAAGTGTGTTATTTATCCAAGGGTGAAGTCTTGTCCAGTTACCTTGCTTGGTATAAATGAAGTGTTGAGTTTGGAAGACCAACCAAAAGACCTACCTCCAAGAAGTTGTTGAAGCATCATAGCAACAATGGGATTGGTTGGCGAAAGAAAATGAGTATAAGGCCACCATAAGCAGTTGGAAGTTGTTTGAGTTCATCTTATTTTTCATAGGATCTATTTTATGTAGTTGTGGAATTAAATGCTTTTTCATGATTATCTGTAGCTAACGAAATTAACCTTGAAATTTCTTTTATATTTTCAAGTGTGTATTCTAAGTATTTAATATCTTTAGTTTTTTGATATTCTTCTATATTTTTTTCTAATATTATTTTTGACATATTTATATGTTTTAGAATTTCTAACCAGTACTTAAAATATTTGTAACTATCAATTTTTGATTTGTTCATATTAATACTGAGATGTATACCTGTTGATACATATATCCATGGTTTCTATATTTCTCAGTGTTATTTCTTTTCTGTGTTGATAACTTTCAAGTTTATCTTCATAAAATTCAATTTCATTTTCTATAGTTAATAAAGCTTTATTACGTAATTTATTATATCTAATAATATCTTTGCAGGTTTTAATATTGTATTTAACACAATCTATTTTTCTATTTATGTTACTGAGGTTTTTAAGAAGTTTCCATTTCTGGGTATTATAGAATCTTATATAATGAAAAGTGTTATGTTTCAATTGTAAACAGTAAGAGTCGTTTTAATTTTCTTTATATAGAATGTAAATCCGAGGAAGGAGGACATCCTCACCCTTACCTTCTCTCTCTAATATTCTCTCTTATCTTCTCTCTTGTAAGAAATATCTGAGTTATTTACAAGTATCTAAAACAGCTATGGAGCATTCAAACGAGTTACAAAACCAGGTAAGTTTATTTATAATCATGTTTAACTAAACTCTTATATTCCTTATAATCTCTTAAATATCATAATTGTTTATCATGTTATAGTACTGTTATAAAGAACATCTTGAGAAAGTTTGCCTGTCTAATAATGCTGAGAGTAGTTAAGCCCAGACTATGCCATCCTAAAGTGGAAACCAGTAGGCAAGGAAGCCGTTTAGGGGAGTACACAGAGTTGAGGCGCTGTTAGGGTAAATGATTGAAGCATGAAAAACATGGTAGTGACCAGAAAAGATTGTTCAGTATAACTTATTAAAATATGATAAACTCTATGATAAACAAAGAGGTTAGAGGGAATATGTTTAGTAAACACATGATAAGGATAAATAATAAATCTAAATGAACAACCACACGTATTTATTAGAAGAAAATATTGACTACAAAATACTTATGTTATATATCTTTAAGAGACTTAATAACGATGTTAAAAGAAAAATTTACGATATTTTAGTTACTTTTGAAATAATATATGTAATGGAACAAGCATTTACGGAACTAATTGTATCACATGAAATAGATATATTAGATCTATATGAACTAGATTTATATTCAGACTAATGATCACATATCAAGTTAATAAAATCTGTTTATAAATGAAACATAACACTTTTCATTATATAAGATTCTATAATACCCAGAAATGGAAACTTCTTAAAAACCTCAGTAACATAAATAGAAAAATAGATTGTGTTAAATACAATATTAAAACCTGCAAAGATATTATTAGATATAATAAATTACGTAATAAAGCTTTATTAACTATAGAAAATGAAATTGAATTTTATGAAGATAAACTTGAAAGTTATCAACACAGAAAAGAAATAACACTGAGAAATATAGAAACCATGGATATATGTATCAACAGGTATACATCTCAGTATTAATATGAACAAATCAAAAATTGATAGTTACAAATATTTTAAGTACTGGTTAGAAATTCTAAAACATATAAATATGTCAAAAATAATATTAGAAAAAAATATAGAAGAATATCAAAAAACTAAAGATATTAAATACTTAGAATACACACTTGAAAATATAAAAGAAATTTCAAGGTTAATTTCGTTAGCTACAGATAACAGCTAAAAATAAAATAAATAAAATAAAAATAGAAAATCCATTCGAAAGAATAGTATCAGTTATAGACAACAATGATTACAGTTATACAGAAATAGACATGGATGAAGATTTAGAAATAGTAAAAGAAAGATTAAGCACATCAAAACGAATAAATAATGAAATGCCAGAAACATCATCAAGAAGTACATCAAGAAGTACATCAAAAAGAATAAATTATACCACTCCACAAAAATTAATAGAACAAAAAATAGAAGAAATAAACCCACATCATTATTATATAACAGGAATAATGGACCAAAGAAAATATTTAATACTAATAAATACAGGGCAGGAAGAGAATTATGTTATAAGAGAACTAATACCAGAACAAGAGATAGTAACAATAGAACAACAAAATTCAGAACTACCAAAAGCGTTAAGAAAAAACGAAGAAACAACTGAAAAAGAATTAATTATTGGAGGAATACCAATATTAATAAATTTTAAAATATATCAAGGAGATAAAAATATTACACTAGGGATAAAATGGTTAGAAAAAGTCAAACCATATAAATTAGAAGATAGGCAATTAACAATAAGTTATGAAAATAAGAAAATAATAATAAAAAGAACTTTGATATAATGCCAAAGATATACATACTTGCCAAAATAATAGTAGAAGGATATTATAATAGATATTATACACCTATGGTGGATACAGGAGCAGAAGCTAATATGTGTAGACATAATTGTTTACCAGAAAGTAAATGGGAAAAGCTAAAAACCCCCATAGTAGTAACATGATTTAATAATGAAGGAAGTATGATAACATATAAAGCAAGAAATATAAAAATACAAATATGGGATAAAATATTAACCATAGAAGAAATATATAGTTACGAATTCACAAATAAAGATATATTATTAGGAATGCCATTTTTAGATAAATTATACCCACATATTATAACAAAAACACATTGGTGGTTTACTACCCCGTGTAAACAAAAATTAGGAGCAAAAAGAGTAAATAATAAAGTAAGAAAAACAACACCCTGGATTAAAGGAAGTGAAAAGATTACCCAAAAATTAGAAAATGTAATACAAAGTAACCATAATATAGAGATAATCATTTTCTCAATAAATAAGATAAAACCATTACAAGATAAACTAGAATTACTATATAATGATAATCCACTCCAAGGATGGGAAAAACATCAAACAAAAATAAAGATTGAACTAATAGATGAAAATAGCATAATAACACAAAAACCTTTAAAATACAATTTTAATGATTTAACAGAATTTAAAATGCATATAAAAGAATTATTAGATAATAACTACATACAAGAAAGTAATAGTAAACATACTAGCCCAGCATTTATAGTAAATAAGCATAGTGAACAAAAAAGAGGAAAAAGCCGTATGGTTATAGATTATAGAAATTTAAATGCAAAAACAAAAACATATAATTATCCGATACCAAATAAAATACTAAAAATTAGACAAATACAAGGATATAACTATTTTAGTAAATTTGACTGTAAATCAGGATTTTACCATTTAAAACTAGAAGATGAATCTAAAAAGTTAACAGCATTCACAGTACCACAAGGATTTTACGAATGGAACGTATTACCTTTTGGATATAAAAATGCACCAGGTAGGTATCAACATTTTATGGATAATTACTTCAACCAATTAGAAAATTGTATAATATATATAGATGATATATTGCTATATTCTAGAACAGAGAACGAACATATAAAACTACTAGAAAAATTCATACACATTGTAGAAATATCAGGAATAAGTTTAAGTAAAAAGAAAGCAGAAGTAATGAAAAATCAAATAGAATTTTTAGGTATACAAATAGATAAAAACGGGATAAAAATGCAAACCCATGTAGTACAAAAAATAATTAACTTGAATGAAACACTTGATACAAAAAAGAAGTTACAATCATTTTTAGGATTGGTTAACCAAGTAAGAGAATATATTCCTAAATTAGCAGAAAACTTAAAACCATTACAGAAAAAATTAAAAAAGGACATAGAATATCATTTTGACGAAAAAGATAAAATACATATACAGAAGATAAAAAATATGTGTAAAAAATTACCAAAACTATATTTTCCAGATGAAAAGAAACAATTTACATATATTGTAGAAACTGATTCTAGTGATCACAGCTACGGAGGAGTTCTAAAATATAAATATGATAATGAAAAAATTGAACACCATTGTAGATATTATTCCGGATCATACACGGAACCACAATTAAAATGGGAAATAAATAGGAAAGAACTATTTGGATTATATAAATGTTTGTTAGCATTTGAGCCATATATTGTTTATAACAAATTTATAGTAAGAACAGATAATACACAAGTAAAATGGTGGATAACTCGGAAAGTACAGGATTCAGTAACTACAAAGGAAATAAGGAGACTTGTATTAAATATACAAAATTTTACATTTACAATTGAAGTAATACGAACTGACAAGAATGTTATTGCAGACTACCTATCAAGACAAAGGTACCCAAACAGATGAAAGCCAAGAATCAAAAGACATATTTACAATCCTTACTACTCTATCCTTACAGATGGAGAGTATGGGAAAAAGATTACAACAGCTAGAAAGTCAGCAGCATGACTATAAAAATGCGGAGCTAAGTCGATCGGAAGACTCTAAACTTCCAGAGGTAGAAGGAGACGTTGGGAAACTCCAAAAAACCCATAACACAGTTGCTTTATATACAGCTGCAGGTACAAGCAAACAAGTTAGCAAAAAACCACATATCAATGTAAACCTAAATACCGTATTTGATAAGCCATTTACATCAAAAAAGCCAAGAGAAGCAATAGTTATAGCCCCACAAACTTCAACCTATGCTAATAGCCTACACCACAACAAAAAGGTATATAACCATATTACTCAAACATATATTGAGAATATATATAAAATCCAGACATTTCTGAACCTAAACCCTAGATCAACGACTACTACAGATCCAACACAAGATTATGTAACCCAAAAACTACAGGGATATAATAGGCTTATAGCCCAGCCAAAAACAAAAGCAAACCTAGTAAAAACATGTTACAACTACGGACTACTTAGCACAGTATATACCCATGACGGAGAAGAAATAATTGGAATACCAGAGCTATACAAAGCATTTGTCACCTTCAAGAGAATTACAAAAGGCAACCTATTCTTCATCAAATTCTATACAGCACCAGCGGAAATACTATATGATGAAATAAAACCCATAATACAGGTGATAAAGATAGGACTAACACGAGATATGATAATACCAGAAGAGATAGAGAAACAACCCGAGATACAGAAAATGGAGATACCAAGTTTCTATGCTAATAAAAGAATAATTGGTATAGCAACTATTATTCAAGAACTAGCTAACAATTATCTACAAGGAAATGCTATCTGGAGCTACTATTCCAGAGACCAGTTGATGATATATGCCAACTCGAAGGAACTACGACAAGGAGATATGGATGAAGTCCAGAAATGGATTTTATCATTATTAAAACCAGAAATGCAACCAACTACCAGAGCATTGAAAAAAGAATTTATTTCAAACGAGTTATTAACAAGATACTGCAAACTAGTAGGACACAAATATCCAGACCACATATGTTCAAAGTGCAACGGAGATGATAACTATGTACCAGAAGTCCAACTAGAATGAAGGTATCAACAAGAAGACAAAAGAAGAAGACAGCTACTGGAAACATATAATGTAAAGTAAATAGTACTAGTCGCATTCATGAACAGTAAAGGTCGTTCATGAATAGTAAGAGTCATAAAGTAAATAGTATATGTCATAATCATGAACAGTAAAGGTCGTTCATGAATAGTAAGAGTCATAAAGTAAATAGTATATGTCATAATCATGAACAGTAAAGGTCGTTCATGAATAGTAGGAGTCATTTGTAAACAGTAAGAGTCGTTTTAATTTTCTTTATATAGAATGTAAATCCGAGGAAGGAGGACATCCTCACCCTTACCTTCTCTCTCTAATATTCTCTCTTATCTTCTCTCTTGTAAGAAATATCTGAGTTATTTACAAGTATCTAAAACAGCTATGGAGCATTCAAACGAGTTACAAAACCAGGTAAGTTTATTTATAATCATGTTTAACTAAACTCTTATATTCCTTATAATCTCTTAAATATCATAATTGTTTATCATGTTATAGTACTGTTATAAAGAACATCTTGAGAAAGTTTGCCTGTCTAATAATGCTGAGAGTAGTTAAGCCCAGACTATGCCATCCTAAAGTGGAAACCAGTAGGCAAGGAAGCCGTTTAGGGGAGTACACAGAGTTGAGGCGCTGTTAGGGTAAATGATTGAAGCATGAAAAACATGGTAGTGACCAGAAAAGATTGTTCAGTATAACTTATTAAAATATGATAAACAAAGAGGTTAGAGGGAATATGTTTAGTAAACACATGATAAGGATAAATAATAAATCTAAATGAACAACCACAATTATTTATTAGAAGAAAATATTGACTACAAAATACTTATGTTATATATCTTTAAGAGACTTAATAACGATGTTAAAAGAAAAATTTACGATATTTTAGTTACTTTTGAAATAATAAATGTAATGGAACAAGCATTTACGGAACTAATTGTATCACATGAAATAGATATATTAGATCTATATGAACTAGATTTATATTCAGACTAATGATCACATATCAAGTTAATAAAATCTGTTTATAAATGAAACATAACACTTTTCATTATATAAGATTCTATAATACCCAGAAATGGAAACTTCTTAAAAACCTCAGTAACATAAATAGAAAAATAGATTGTGTTAAATACAATATTAAAACCTGCAAAGATATTATTAGATATAATAAATTACGTAATAAAGCTTTATTAACTATAGAAAATGAAATTGAATTTTATGAAGATAAACTTGAAAGTTATCAACACAGAAAAGAAATAACACTGAGAAATATAGAAACCATGGATATATGTATCAACAGGTATACATCTCAGTATTAATATGAACAAATCAAAAATTGATAGTTACAAATATTTTAAGTACTGGTTAGAAATTCTAAAACATATAAATATGTCAAAAATAATATTAGAAAAAAATATAGAAGAATATCAAAAAACTAAAGATATTAAATACTTAGAATACACACTTGAAAATATAAAAGAAATTTCAAGGTTAATTTCGTTAGCTACAGATAATCATGAAAAAATATTTAATTCCACAACTACATAAAATAGATCCTATGAAAAATAAGATGAACTCAAACAACCCCCCCCCCCCAAAATGGTATCAGCGCTATAACACTGAATATGAATAAATCGCAGAATGAATACTTAATAAATATGTTTATGAAAAATAAGCATTTATATTAAGAAGCAAATCATGAAAAATAATACTGACATTAATAGTACAAACCCGCAAAACAGTGAAACAATCAAAATAACTAAGAAATCACAGAAAATTAGGAAGAAACTAAAGAAACTATATATAGAATATGAATACTTAAGTATCACAAAAATAAACAAAGCTAGGCTGTCCAAATTAATCGATATAATATCTAAAACAGAATATAAATATGTTTGTTATCTAAAGGATAAAAGATGAATAAAGAAGAATTCGCATTAGAAGAGAAAACATATGAGAATCCAGAAGGATTAAAAATAACAATAATATTTTCCAACTTAGGAAGAAGATATAAAAAAATAGGAAATAACCTAAACTTAATGTTAGAAAAAGAAACTGTAAAACTAGAGGATAGTTTAACCGCCATGGTTAGAATAACAAAAGAAAACGAAGAAATAGATAAAAAACGAGAGATTAAAGAAATACAACAGCAAGCTAAAGAAAAAATACAACAGATAGAGGAAGTAAAAAACACTAAAATAACAGAATTAGAAAATGAAATTGAATTTTATGAAGATAAACTTGAAAGTTATCAACACAGAAAAGAAATAACACTGAGAAATATAGAAACCATGGATATATGTATCAACAGGTATACATCTCAGTATTAATATGAACAAATCAAAAATTGATAGTTACAAATATTTTAAGTACTGGTTAGAAATTCTAAAACATATAAATATGTCAAAAATAATATTAGAAAAAAATATAGAAGAATATCAAAAAACTAAAGAT
This sequence comes from Nicotiana sylvestris, assembly GCF_000393655.2. Classification (NCBI taxonomy): domain Eukaryota; kingdom Viridiplantae; phylum Streptophyta; class Magnoliopsida; order Solanales; family Solanaceae; genus Nicotiana; species Nicotiana sylvestris. The sequence goes on from NC_091061.1 coordinate 120,840,899, forward strand.
ATTAAATACTTAGAATACACACTTGAAAATATAAAAGATATTTACAATCTATTATATGTTCTCTTTGGCTTACTACATAGTATTCTTCTTTTTGTCTTTTAAACCAATTCTTTATTGTTGGTACTTCTAATATTTTGTCTATACTTAGATCCAATTCTTTTCCTTTTATTTGTTCAAATATATTAGCGTCAAATATTATTTTTTGTTCTGAAGATTGTTCATCTTGGTGTTCTTCTTGTTGTATAATTTGTATATCTTTTTCAGTCATAATTTTCTTCATCTGACTCTTCTATATCCTTGTTTATTTCATTTTCAGAGAACTCATTTTCTGATATCTCATATATGCTGTCTTCACTGCTTAATTCATAATCTACATATTCTATTTGTGTATATTTATCATTATCAATTAGTATTTCGGTAATTTGTTTCTTCTTTGGGTTTTTTGGTAATTTACAATCTTTGGCTAAGTGTCCTAGCTTTCCACAATTATAGCAAGTACACTCTGTTAGTTTTTTCTTTTTCCTATATGGTTTTTTATGTTTATAATTTTTTACATAATATCTTCTTCTTGGTTTCCTATATTTATATTTTGAATATTTTGATTTAAATTTCTTTTTCTTTCCTTCTTTTTTGTAATATTTATCTGTGCATCCAAATTGGGGTGCTATTCTACTTTTGCAACATGCCAAATTTTTTACTAATATTTTTTCCATTTTCATGTTTTCTTTATATTTTTCACATAATTCTATAAACCAGTTTTGTAGAAATTTTATCCTTGCTCCTAATGTATCTGCTAGTCCTGCTTCGTTCCAATTTTTTATTATTTTTGAGCTAAAGGGTTCTGGTAATTTTGTAAAATATAATTTTCTTATCTCTTTACTTTCATCTGGACTATATGTTCCTTTATAATAATAGTCTCTAAATGCACAAGTATATTCATCTATATAACACATATTACATATTGCTAATTTTGTCATTAAATTTCTATTTGTAATTTTTTCTTTATTTTGTTCTTCTACTTCTGTTGTCATACTACTAAATTCATTTCTTATTGCTATTTCATATTTATTTAATATATCTGTAACTGTTGTTGTAGTTGTACCGTCAAGTTTTTTATTACTCCTTAATGTGTCTAAGCTTTCACTTGATAAATTTTGTAACCATAATTTTACAGTTCCTATTAATGTTCTTTCTATATATCCTGGTGTTTCCGCTATTGTTATTTTATTATCTATTAGTTGTTTTGAGATATATCCTATCCATAATTGTATTGTTTTATTTATATCTGCTACACAATCTAGATCTAAAAAATTATATTGTTCAGTTATCTGTCTTGGTGCCCATTTCTTATTTAACCTTTTATCCCATAATGTTTTGTTTCTGTCATATGCATCATAACTTACTCTGTAATAGGTTGGGTTTAATTGTTTTGGATTTTTTATTCCTGATATGCTTGGTTTATCTTCGTTCATATCTCCTGTATTTATTTCTGGGTTTATTTTTATCTTTTCTGTTTTTTCTATAAGTTCTGTGTATGTTTCACTTGTTTCTGAATAGTTTTCTCCTAGTTCTGTGTCTTTATCACTTTGGTCATTTATTTCGTTTATACTTATTTTTGATGGACTCTCCTGTACTTCTTCTAACTGTAATTTGAATCTTTCTATCTCATTTGTTAGTTTTAGTTCTTCTTCTTCTTCTTTACGTTTTTCCTTTTCTTTTAGTTTATTTGCATACATCTGTTTTAGCATCTCTAATTCTTTTTCTAATTCTGTTATTTTAGTGTTTTTTACTTCCTCTATCTGTTGTATTTTTTCTTTAGCTTGCTGTTGTATTTCTTTAATCTCTCGTTTTTTATCTATTTCTTCGTTTTCTTTTGTTATTCTAACCATGGCGGTTAAACTATCCTCTAGTTTTACAGTTTCTTTTTCTAACATTAAGTTTAGGTTATTTCCTATTTTTTTATATCTTCTTCCTAAGTTGGAAAATATTATTGTTATTTTTAATCCTTCTGGATTCTCATATGTTTTCTCTTCTAATGCGAATTCTTCTTTATTCATCTTTTATCCTTTAGATAACAGACATATTTATATTCTGTTTTAGATATTATATCGATTAATTTGGACAGCCTAGAGTTTCAGGGAGTATATTTTTCGTTGGAGAGAATAGGCAGCACGAGTCAACCCTCCAATGGAGGAAGATGAAATGGTAGAGTGCTTTCTTCTGGCCTTGGAGCCTACTTACTTTGGTCATCTGATCTCGGCCATAGGCAAGTTTTTCAATGAAGTGGCTAATATGGGAGGAATGGTAGAGGAAGGACTCAAATCGAGAAAGATCATGAGTTACTCTACCATTAAAGCAACTACGCAAGCAATCCAGAATGGCATCCGAGGCGTGCTAGGGAAAAAGAAGAAAGAAGATGTTGCTATGGTCGTCTCAAGATCGTGGCATGGCTCAACGGTTCCGCATCACCAATACACCCAGCCTCGACCCCAGCCTCAAACCTACACCCAAACTCCATATAATCCACCCCAACCCTACTTCCCACAACTAGAGCCTCAATATTCAGTCAGGCCACCCCAATATCATGTCCACCACGCACAGTCATATGCTCAACCCCCTCCTTACCCGCAATGGCATGTACCAGCTCCACAAAATCCTTACCCCCCTCAACGAGCATACCAAAACCCTATTGGTTCAGGCTTTTGCCCTAGGCCAGAGTACAGATATGAAGGCTGAAGCAGAAGAAAAATTTCACCCTGCTTGGGAAGTCTTATACCAGCTTGTTCTAGAGGTTGAGGCAGTTGGATGTTCTGAGGCCAATTGAGTCAAAATTACCAAACCCCCTCCAAAAAACCTAGATTATTCCCTTAGATGTGCATATTGTTCTGATGTTCTGGGGCACGACACAAAAAAGTGCTGGCATTTCAACAACGCCATCTAAGAGCTTATTGATACAAACTAAATTGTGGTGCAGAGCCCAGAAGCGCCCCATATAAATCAAAATCCGTTGCCAGTACATGCCTAAATGCACATGATTGAGATAGTGCATAAGGATGGGGAGCCCAAGAAGCCTTCAAAGTATGTTATGATGATTCTTGCCATTGAAAGTAAGCAAGTCAAAGTTCCAGTTGTTACAAAGGCCACATCTTCGATAGCCGAAGGGCTGACAGACAATCCAAGCACGCCCAATGATAAGCCGTCTATGGTAGTCTCAAAAGGGACCCTAGATAATGTTGAAACAAAGCAAGGAAAGCTGAAAGTGGTCATGCCGGGGGTAGCAAGTAAGCCTGTCATTGTTATGGAAGGGGCTCGCATTGCCCCTGTTATTATTAAACCTGTGACCCAATTGCCAATAGATAACACCAAGGTTCTTCCATGGAATTACAAGCGAGTGATAGTAACTTATAAAGGGAAAGAAGTGGAAGAGGAAGTTAATGAAACCCAGGGTTTGACTCGTTCGGGGAGATGCTTTGCACCAGAGGAATTAAGGAAAGCTAAGCCACCGAAAGATGGTCTGATTATAGTGAAGAAACCAGTGATGGAGAGGAAGTAAAAGAATTTTTGAGAAAAATGAAGGTGCAGGATTACTCCATAGTAGAATAATTGAGAAAGACCCCCGCTCAGATTTCTCTTCTATCATTATTGATACTCAGACGAGCACCTCCGGGCCCTCATGAAGATTCTGAATGAAGCTCATGTCCCTGACAAGATCACAGTGAACCATTTGGAGAAGATTGCCAATAAGATATTTGAGTCAAATAGGAATACCTTTTCGGATGATGAGTTACCTCTGTAGGGTACAGAACACAATCGAGCTCTCTATCTCACAGTGAAATGCAAAGATTCTGTGGTCACAAAGGTGTTAGTTGACAATGGTTCCAATGCAAACATTTGCCCTCTCTCTACTCTGCACAAGTTAGATGCCGAGAGGATCCACAAGAACAATATATGTGTCTGAGGTTTTGACGGAGGGGGAAAAGACTCTATTGGTGATATCATGCTCGAACTGACAATAGGACCAATTGAAGTTACCATGGAGTTCCAGGTACTGGATGTGGCTGTCTCTTATAATTTGTTGTTGGGTAGGCCCTGGATACATATGGCCAAAGTAGTCCCGTCTTCTTTGCACCAGATGGTGAAGTTTGAGTGGGCCAGATAGAAAGTTGTTGTGCATGGTGATGAGAACTTATATGCTTACAATGATACATCCGTCCCATTTATTGAGGTTGAATATGATAAGAGGCCTTGGGTTTACCAAGTTTCTGAAACAGTGTCAGTTGAGAAGGTTCCGGAAGGGGAATACGCTAGCTTCTGCGACCGTCATGGTAGAAAATGAAATGTTGAAGAATGCTTTTATACTGGGCAAAGGTCTGGGTGCATCTTTGCAAGGTATCGTGCAACCAGTGTCTCTATGTGAAAATCTGGGTACATTTTGTTTGGGGTTCAAGCCTACAAGAAATGATGTGAAGAAGGATAGAAAGTTGAAAAAGAAGGCATGGTCGCTCCCTAAGCCTAACCCATGTCTCTCCAGGTTTTTCGTCAAGTCAGGGGTTGTGAAGCATCCAGTGTCAGCAGTTCCAAAGCCTGTTGTAGAAATTGGGGAAGGTTCCAGCGAGGCAGACATACAGTTTATTGGGCCAAAAGTGAAGCTTAACAATTGTAATGCTACTCCTCTCCCTACTCGGAAGGAGTCTTCGTTGTTTGCTTTGTTTTCCTTTCTGTTATCTGGATTATTCTAGGGTTGTAATCCAGATTTTCATTTTTATTTTTCGTCTGCTTTGATGTACAAACCCTCCTATCCTTTATTTTTAATGAAATGCAATTTCTCTTCTCCATTACTCCTTATAGTGTCATTTTTTTCTTTCTTTGTACAATTCTTTTTATGTTGGTTTCAGTAACATGACATGTATGAGGAATCTTCAGCCAACTCTTAAAATCCATTCTAACTCTGAAATAATAGTCCAAGAAATAGAGTGTGATAATGAAACAGAATATGATGGCGAGGAGGCATTTGAGGAAAAAGAACTAAATCATTTTGAAGAGAAACCCAAGACTAATTTGAATGAAACTGAAGCAATCAATTTAGGGGATCAAGATAATATCAGGGAAACCAAGATAAGGGTACACCTGGAACCACAAATCAAGGAGGAAATAATCAAAGCACTGTTTGAATATAAAGACATTTTTGCATGGTCATATAATGACATGCCGGGTCTAAGTACTGACTTGGTGGTTCACAAATTGCCCACTAATCCGGCATTTCCTCCCGTCAAGTAGAAGTTAAGGAAGTTCAAGACTGACATAAGTGTGAAGATCAAGGAGGAATCACAAAACAGTTGGACACGAAGGTCATTCGAGTCATGCGATACCCCACTTGGTTGGCTAATGTTGTGACAGTGCCAAAAAAGGATGTCAAGACCTGGGTGTGCGTTGATTACTGCAATCTCAACAAAGCAAGTCCAAAAGATAATTTTCCATTGCCAAATATCCATATTTTGATCTATAACTATGCCAGCATGAGATCGGGTCTTTTGTGGATTGCTATGCGGGGTACCACTAGATCTTGATGGATGAGGAAGATACAGAAAGATAGCATTTATCACACCATGGGGAACTTATTGCTATCGGGTAATGCCATTTGGTTTGAAAAAAGCTGGGGCAACTTACATGAGGGTAATGAGTACTGTGTTTCATGACATGATACACAAGGAGATTGTGGTTTATGTAGATGATGTGATCATAAAGTCAAAGCAATAGTCTGGCCATGTCGGAGATTTGAGGATGTTTTTTCAAAGGCTCCGCAGGTACAATCTTAAGCTCAACCCTGCAAAGTGTGCATTTGGTGTACCATCTAGGAAATTGCTGGGATTCATAGTCAGTCATCGAGGCATTTAGTTGGATATGTCAAAGATCAAAGCTATCCAAGAACTGCCACCTCCAAGGAATAGGACTGAGGTGATGAATTTGCTAGGGCGTTTAAACTACATTAGCAGGTTTATTTCTCAACTCACAACAACTTATGAGCCCATTTTTAAGTTGCTGAAAAAGAATGTTGTGGTCAAAAGGACTGATGAGTGCCAGGAGGCATTTGATAAGATCAAGGGGTACTTGTCTAACCCACCTATGTTGGTCCCGCCGGAACCCGGGAGACCTTTAATTCTCTATTTGATAGTCTTGGATAATTCATTCAGTTGTGTGTTGGGTCAACATGACATCACCGGTAGGAAAGAGCAAGCCATCTATTATCTCAGCAAGAATTTCACATCCTATGAGGTTAAGTATACTCCCCTTGGAAGGACATATTGTGCCTTGACTTGGGTGGCACAAAAGTTGAAGCATTATCTATCATCCTATGCTACATACCTCATTTCTCATTTGGATCCTCTAAAGTATATCTTTCAGAAGCCTATGCCCAAAGGAAGACTTGCAAAGTGGTAGATTTTGCTCACAAAGTTTGACATTATCTATGTAACTCGGACCGCGATGAAAGCCCAAGCATTGGCCGAGAACCTAGTGGATGAAGAGTATGATCCATTAAGGACTTATTTTTTTGATGAAAAGGTGATACATATTGACAAGGTAAAGCAGGATTAAAAGCCAGGTGGGAAACTCTTCTTTGATGGAGCCGCTAACATGAAAGGTTTTGGAATAGGGATTGTGCTCATTTTTGAAATAGGGCATCACTACCCTGTTATGGCCCAGCTTCGTTTCTATTGTACCAACAACATGGGTCAGTACGAGGCATGCATTCTGGGTTTAAGGTTAGTGGTAGATATAGGAGTCTAGGAAGTCTTGGTCTTGGGAGATTTGGATCTTTTGGTGCACCAGATTCAGGGATAATGAGAGACTCGGGATTTAAAGCTTATACCATATCGACAATACTTGCATGATCTTTGTCAACAGTTCTGATCAGTAGAATTCAGGCATATTCCAAGGATCCATAATGAGGTTGCCGATGCCTTGGCTACCTTGGCGTCAATGTTACACCATCCGGACAAAGCTTATGATGACCCTCTGCATATTCAAGTTCGTGATTAACATGCCTACTATAATGTGGTTGACGAAGAGCTTGATGGTGAACCGTGGTTCCATGATATCAGGGAATACATCAAAATGAGGGTGTATTCGATACAAGCCATGAGTGATCAAAGGAGAACAATTCGACGTTTGGCTAGTGGATTTTTCGTAAGCAGGGGAATTTTGTACAAGAGAATTCCAGATCTTGGAATGTTAGGTGCATAGATGCTAAACAAGCTACGACTATCATAACCGAAGTGCATTCCAGAGGTTGCGGGCCACATATGAGTGGATATGTTCTGGCGGAGAAAATTCTTCGAGCAGGGTATTACTGGCTCACCATGGAACAAGATTGCATCAACTTTGTGTCACGACCCAATCCCCGAACCCGATCGTGATGGTGCCTCTCGCGGAGACAAGGTCAGCCAGACCAAAACGGAACACCTCTTTTAAATAGTTAATCATCATAAATAGTAGTAACATATAATATAATATTCATGAATTGCGGAATATAACAATAATAACAGAAGGAACCATCCCGACACAGCCCAAACCGGGGTGTCACAAGTCATGAGCTATTACAAAATCTGCTATAGGTCTACAAAGTACGAAATCCGATACAACAGTCTGAAGAAAACATAAATGATAGAGGATAAGAGAGACAAGGGTTGCGAACATCGACAACTACCTCGTAACTCCAAATTACTGCCTAGCCTGGAAGGAATTAGCGCTCAGGTGTGGACTCTGCTATACCTGAATCTGCACACACGGTGCAGGGAGTAATGTGAGTACTCCGACTCAGTGAGTAATAATTACAAATAATGGCTGAAGGTATGAAAACACGTAAAGGCACAAAGCAATTCCATATCAAGTAGTAAAATCACTTAAAACAGTAAATCAGTGAAGAAATCAAATGATATTCCTTTTTAAAACAAGTAAAATAGGTAATTTAACAGGTAATTAACAAGTAGAAATCCGCCCCTCGGGCACAGTATTAATCGCTCAGCATAGCATCAGCCCCTCGGGCTCACTCTTAGTACAGTATCAACCCCTCGGGCTACCTCACAGTCACTCAGCATAATGGTCAGCCATTGTTACCTGACCAAATTGCATCATACAGTGTCATTGTTACCACTGTTTCAAATCACATGGGTACCCTCGCTCACTGTGGGTGTGCAGACTCCGGAGGGGCCCCTTACGGCTCAAGCGCTATATCAAACCACCTAGTGGCATCATCACTCATCATATCCTCACATCACTCAAGCCACCACATAACATAAATAGTATCTCAGGCCCTCGGCCTCATATCGCTCAACATATCCTCACATATGGCCCTCGGCCTCACTCAGTCCAGAAATCATCATAAGCCCCTTGGGCATTAGTAAAACAGTAGTTCTCAGCACAAAACATGATGTAGAAATATCATTAATGTTTCAAATCTAAGTAAAAGTGACTGAGTTTGTAAAACAGTAGATATCAACAGGACTGAGTTCAAATAATAAGTCAAGTAGTGAGGAAACAGTGATAAAAATCCCCGGAGGGTTTAAATAGTTGGCACGAAGCCCAAATATGGCAATAAGCCCAAATCATGATGATAACAAATGAATTTCAGACAAATATTCAGTAAAGTCATCAATCAGGATGGACCAAGTCAGAATACCCAGTAAGGAAAGACCCCACGCTCATCATCCAGCGCGTATCTTGCCTCAATATAGCACTACGATGTGCAATGCGGGGTTTCAAACCCTCAGGATAACATTTACAACCATTACTCACCTCGAACTGGCTAATTCTCTAGCTCGCGACGCCTTTGCCCCTCGAATTGGCCTCCACGCGCGTCGAATCTATCCAAAATCAGAACGAATACGTCACAATATGCTAAGGAAACAAACCCCAAGCGAAAACATTCGAAAATATCAAAAATCTTGAAATTAGCAAAACCCGAGCCTCGGGCCCACGTCTCAGAACCGTGTAAAATTTACATTTTTAGAATCCTCATACCCTCACGAGTCTAACCATACCAAAATTATCCAATTCCGATACCATTTGGTCCTTCAAATCATCATTTTACATTTTTGAAAGGTTTCACAATTTTCTTCCCAAATTCCATTTCAAATCACGAATTAAATGATGAATTCAGTGATAGCTTCATGTATTCTAGCCAAATCTGAGTTAAAATCACTTACCCCGATGAATTTCTTGAAAAACCTTCGAAAAATCGCCAAAATCCGAGCTCTCTAGGTCAAAATATTAAATAAAACCCAAAACCTCGTATTTATAGGTACAGTGACAGGCTTTAGTATTTTGGCCATAACTTTTGATACATATGTCCAAATTACATTATCTTTACTTTTATGCAAACTAGACACGAAGGTCTACGACTTTCGTTTTTAAATCACCTAGAAATTCCTTGTAGATAAAAAGATATGAGCTTCCGAAGTAGGACCAACGGGAGGGTTCTTCACCGTTGCCGCGCCCCCTTTTATGCGGTTTGCACAGCACTCACCGTGGGCGCACTCATTTTTGTGCAGACTGCGTGAGTGAGTTCCGGGGCCTGCAACCCCTGTAGACCTGCTACAGCTAAAATTTTTGCACTAAAACATCCCGGAACCTACCCGGAACTTCAAACTAATTGTACCAACACATCCCATGACATCGTTCAAACTTGCTCAAAGATTCGAAACGCTCACAACAACATTAAATCACCAATTTAACATAGGATTCAAGCCTAAGAACTCCAAGGACTCTTAAATTATGCTTTCGATCAAAAGGTCTATCAAATCTCGTCCGAATGACCTGAAATTTTGCACACACATCCCAAATGACATAATGAAGCTACTGCAACTCTCGGAATTCCATACCCACCCATATATCAAAATCTCGCCTATCAACCGGAATTTGCCAAAATATCAATTTCGCCAATTCAGGCCTAAATCTTCTCTACAACTCCAAAACCCATTCCGATCGCGCTCCTATGTCACAAATTACCTCCCGAAGCTAACCAAACCATCGGAACTCACTTCCGAGCCTTCTAACACATAGGTCAACATCCGGTTGACTTTTCCAACTTAAGCCTTCTTAAAAGAGACTAAGTGTCTCATTTCTTACCAAATCCTCTCTGAACTCGAACTAATAAATTCGATCACATAAAACACGGATAACGAAGCGTAAAGAAACTGAAATGGGGGAAATGGAGCGGTAACTCATGAGACGACTGGTCGGGTCGTCACATCCTCCCCAACTTAAACAAATGTTCGTCCTCGAACGAGTCAAGAAACATACCTGAAGCCTCAAACAGACGAGGATATCTTCTCCGTATCTCCCGCTCGGTCTCTCAAGTAGCCTCCTCCACGGGCCGAACTCTCCATTGCACCTTCACTGAAGCTATATCCTTTGAACTCAACTTCCGAACCTGGCAACCCAAAATAGCTACTGGCTCCACATCAAAGGTCAAATCATCATTCAACCAAACCGTGTTGTAGTCCAAAACATGGGACGGATCCCCATTATACTTTTGGAGCATAGAAACATGAAATACCGGATGCACACTGGACAGGCTGGGTGGCAAAGTAAGCTCATAAGCCACCTCCCCAATCCTCCGAAGCACCTCAAAAGGCCCAATGAACCGAGGACTTAACTTGTCTTTCTTCCCAAATCTCAAAACACCCTTCATGGGCGAAACCTTCAGCAAGACCTTCTCACCGACCATGTAGGACACATCTCAAACCTTCCGGTCTGCATAACTCTTCTGACGCGACTGCGCTGTACGAAGCCTCTCATGAATCACCTTCACCTTCTCTATGGCATCCTGAACCAAATCTGTCCCCAATAGTCTAGCCTCGTCGGGCTCGAACCAACCAACTGGAGATCTACACTGCCTCCCGTACAAGGCCTCATATGGAGCCATATGAATACTCGACTGGTAGCTGTTGTTGTAAGCAAACTCTACAAGTGGTAGAAACTTATCCCATGAACCTCCAAAGTCAATAACACAAGTACGCAACATGTCCTCCAATATTTGAATAGTACGCTCGGACTGTCCGTCCGTTTGAGGATGAAACGCTGTGCTCAACTCTACCTGAGTACCCAACTCTCTCTGCACGGCTCTCCAAAGTTGCGAAGTAAACTGAGTACCTCTATCTAAGATGATGGAAAAAGGAACGCCATGCAACCGAACAATCTCCCGAATATAAATCCCTGCCAACCACTCTGAAGAATAGGTAGTACACATAGGAATGAAGTGCGCAAACTTGGTCAGCCGATCCACAATCACCCAAATAGCATCGAACTTCTTAAAAGTCCAAGGAAGTCAACCACAAAGTCCATAGTGATTCTCTCCCACTTCCATTCGGGAATAACCATCTGCTGAAACAAGCCACCCGGTCTCTGATGCTCAAACTTCACCTGCTGACAGTTGAGACACCGAGCTACAATTCCCACAATATCTTTCTTCATTCTTCTCCACCAATAGTGCTGCCTCAAATCTTGATACATCTTCGTGGCACCCGGATGAATGGAATACCGCGAGCTATGGGCCTCATCCAGAATCAGCTCCCTAAGCCCATCCACATTGGGCACACAAATCCGGCCCTGCATCCTCAACACACCATCATCACCGACGGTCACATCTCTGGTATCATCATGCTAGACTCTGTCCCTAAGGACAAGAAAATGCGGATCATCATACTGGTGCTCTCTGATGCGATCATATAAAGAAGACCGAGAAACCACACAAGCCAACACCCGGCTGGGCTCCGAAATATCCAACCTCACGAACCGATTGGCCAAGGCCTGAACATCAACCGCAAGAGGTCTCTCCCCAACTGGAATATATGCCAAACTCCCTATACTCACTGCCTTTCGGCTCAAAGCATTTGCCACCACATTGGCCTTTCCCGGATGGTACAATATAGTGATATCATAATCTTTAAGCAACTCCAACCATCTCCGCCGCCTCAAATTAAGATCCTTTTGCTTGAACAAATGCCGAAGACTGTGATGATCAGTGAACACCTCACAAGATACGCCATAAAAGTAATGCCTCCAAATCTTTAATGCGTGAACTATGGCAGCCAACTCCAAATCATGAACGGTGTAGTTCTTCTCATGGGGCTTAAACTGCCGAGAAGCATAAGCAATAACTCTACCCTCCTGCATCAACACACAACCAATCCCAACTCTTGAAGCATCACAATACACAGTATATGAACCTGAAGCTGATGGCAAAACCAACACTAGAGTTGTGGTCAAGACTGTCTTGAGCTTCTGAAAGCTCTTCTCACACTTGTCCGACCATACGAATGGAGCACCCTTCTAAGTCAACTTGGTCAAGGGCGATGTAATGGATGAAAATCCCTGAACAAACCGGCGATAATAACCTGCTAACCCAAGAAAGCTATGAATCTCTATGGCTGAGGACGATCTGGGCCAACTCTGAACCGCCTCTATCTTCTTCGGATCAACCTGTATACCATCGCTGGACACCACGTGCCCCAAGAAAGCCACTGAACTAAGCCAAAACTCACACTTGGAGAATTTTGCATAAAGCTTCTCCTCCCTCAGTCTCTGCAACACAACTCTCAAATACTCCGCGTGCTCCTCCTGACTACGCGAGTACACCAGAATATCATCAATGAATACAATAACGAACGAATCCAGATAAGGCCGAAATACACTGTTCATCAAATGCATGAATGTTGCTGGGGCATTGGTTAGCCCGAAAGACATAACAAGAAACTCATAATGACCATATCTGGTCCTAAAAGCAGTCTTAAGAATATCTGAATCCCTGATCTTCAACTAGTGATAACCCGAACGGAGATCAATCTTGGAGAACACCCTCGCTCCCTAAAGTTGATCAAATAAATCATCAATGCGAGGCAAAGGATATTTGTTCTTGATTGTTACTTTGTTCAATTGCCTATAATCAATGCACATTCTCATCGTGCCATCCTTCTTCTTCACAAACATAATCGGTGCACACCAAGTTGACACACTAGGCCGAATGAACCCCTTATCTAGGAGTTCCTGAAGCTGTTCTTTCAATTCCTTCAACTCTGCTGGTGCCATACGATATGACGGAATAGAAATGGGCTGAGTGCCCGACACCAGGTCATTACCAAAATCAATATCCCTGTGCGGTGGCATACCCGGCAGGTCTGCAGGAAAAACATCAGTAAAAATCCCTCACAACTGGGACAGAATCAATACTAGGAGTCTCAGCTCCAACATCCCTTACAAATGCTAGATATGAAAGGCAACCCTTCCCAACTATACGGTGGGCCTTCAAGAAAGAGATCACTCTACTAGGGATATAATTAATCACACCACGCCACTCGATCCGCGGTACACCCGGCATAGCCAAAGTGACTGTCTTAGCATGACAGTCTAGAATAGCACGACACGGAGATAGCCAATCCATGCCTAAAATGACATCAAAATCCACCATGCTCAATAGCAATAGATCCACTCGGGTCTCCAAACCCCCAATAGTCACCACACATGACTAGTACACATGGTCTACAATAACAGTATCACCCACTGGAGTAGATACATTAACAGGTAAAGCAAGAAACTCACGGGGCGTACCCAAATAACGAGCAAAGTATGATGACACATAAAAAAAGGTGGAACCGGGATCAAATAATACAGAGGCATCTCTGTGGCAGACTGAAACAATACCTGTAATGACAACATCTGAAGCAATAGCATTTGGCATGCTAGGAAGTGCATAAAGACGGGCTTGACCGCCCCCTGATCGACCTCCCCCTCTGGGGCGACCCTTAGCTGCATGATCTCCACCCCTAGCTGGTTGGGCGGGTGGTAAGGTAACTGGAGTAGTAGTCGAGGGCTGACCCCTCTACTGAGATGAACTAACCATACGACGAGGACAGTGCCTCCACACATGTCCAAACTCTCCACACTCATAACAACTCTTAGATGATGGAGAAGGGGACCGAAGGGAACCTCTCACACCGGAGTGACTAGCTGATGCACTCGGCATAGAAGAACCCTGAGTTGACGGGGCACGAGATGAACTCTGGGCTGGAAGGGCACTGAGTGATGACTGGCCGCGCTGAGATCCATGATGACCATGACCCGAAGATGCCCCACAATACTCTGGGCAGGTTGACTGAGTATGCCTGAAAGAACGGCCTCTACCATGCTGAAACTGGCCCCTCGAAGAAGCACCACTATAACTGCCAGATCCTCGAGGCTTCTTGGCCTCCCTCTCCTCTCAATCCTAACGGCGAACCGTCTCAATCTCGCGAGCGATATAGACCACCTCCTCGAACGTAGAACCCAACACCCTCTCTTGGGTCATAAAAATACGGAGGTGATAGTTAAGGCCATCAACAAATCTCCTGATCCTCTCACGATCTGTCGGAACCATCCAAATGACATGACGAGCCAACTTAGAAAACCTCGACTCATACTGTGACACAATCATATCCCCCTGTCGCAACTATTCAAACTGCCTACGCAGCTCCTCTCTGCGGGACTACGACACATACTGCTCCAAGAAGAGAGTGGAGAACTGCTGCCAAGTAAGGGGCGTTGCTCCAACCGGTCTACGCCTCTCATACGCCTCCCACCATGTGAAGGCGGCCCCAGTAAACTGAAATGTGGTAAATGCCACACCATTAGTCTCAAGAATCCCTGATGTACGGAGCATCTGCTGACACTTATCAAGAAAACTCTGGGCATCCTCGCCCTCGGCACCACTGAATGACAAAGGCTGGAGTCTACCAAACCGCTCAAGACGACGCTGCTCATCATCCGGCATAACTGGCACAATAAACTCTTGAGCTGGTACAACCGGCTGAGCTGGAGGTGCCCCCGATGTATGTAGTCCCTGCACTACTTGCTTAGGTGTGCAAGCAGCGGGGGTCTGATAGCCTCCCCCGGCCTGTGAAGTAGTTGCTGCTGTAGTGGCTGAAACTGCCTGAGCCAGGCCAGTGCAAATTGATAATATCTATGCCAAGGCCCCTTGAAGGCCCGGAACCACGATGGGCACAACTGGTTCCTGAACTGGTGCTACTGGAGCATCCATAGCGGGAGCCTGATCCGGAGCCGGGGCAACTGGTGGGTCAACAGGTGCTACCCTCGTTGCTTTGCCTCTGCCATGTCCACAACCGTGTCCACAGCCCCTGGTGGCCTCAGTGGGTGGCACTGGTGGTCGTCCACCTCGTCCGGTAGCTCGCGTCCTCACCATCTGTAAGAGAATGGAATATTAGAAGTTTAGTACTTGGACCAACAAGTTCGCACGACAAGAGTTTCAAGAATATGAAATTTTTCCTAAAGGTTCTGCAGCCTCTCGAGGATAAATACAGACGTCTCCGTACCGATCCGCGAGACTCTACTAAACCTGTCATTACTCGTGAGACCTAAGTAACCTAGGCTCTGATACCAACTTGTCACGACCCAATCCCCGAGCCTGGTCGTGAAGGCGCCTCTCGCGGAGACAAGGCCAGCCAGACCAAAACGAAACACCTCTTTTAAACAGTTAATCATCATAAACAGTAGTAACATATATATGAAAATATTCATGAATTGCGAAATATAACGATAATAACAGCATGAACCATCCTGGCACAGCCCAAACCGGGGTTTCACAAGTCATGAGCTACTACAAAATCTGCTATAGGTCTACAAAGTACGTAATCCGATACAACAGTCTGAAGAAAACATAAATGATAGAGGATAAGAGAGACAAGGGGCTGCGGACGTCGACAGCTACCTCGTAACTCCAAAGCACTGCCTAGCCTGGAAGGAATCAGCGCTCAGGTGCGGACTCTACTATACCTGAATTTGCACACACGGTGCAGGGAGTAATGTGAGTACTCCAGCTCAGTGAGTAATAATTACAAATAATGGCTGAATGTATGAAAACACGTAAAGGCACAGAGCAATTTCATATCAAGTAGTAAAATCACTTAAAGCAGTAAATCAGTGAAGAAATCAAATGATATTCCTTTTTTAAAACAAGTAAAACAGGTAATTTAACAGGTAATTAACAAGTAGAAATTCGCCCCTCGGGCACAGTATCAATCGCTCAGCATAGTATCAGCCCCTCGGGCTCACTCTCAGTACAGTATCAGCCCCTCGGGCTACCTCACAATCACTCATCATAATGGTCAGCCATTGTTACCTGACCAAATTGCATCATATAGTGTCATTGTTACCACTATTTCAAATCACATGGGTACCCGCGCTCACTGTGGGTGTGCAGACTCCGGAAGGGCCCCTTACGGCCCAAGCACTATATCAAGCCACCTCG